>NC_083642.1:7809400-8411900 GCF_963576545.1 Limanda limanda | reverse complement strand
ATGACTAACTACGGCAGCGTCTCTGTAATATAAATGTTTTGTTAAACTCTAGCCTTTGTGACCAAAGCATTTTTTGATACGTTCATTATAGATGTCGTGGGAAAAGCTGCACATCGTGATCTCTATATGGAATGTATAAATATATATTAATTCGATTATAAAGCTAAATGGATTTTAAGATATAGTATATTTTGACAGAAGAGTTAAAGGGGAATTTTTTGTATTTTTCAACATTGGCCCTATTTATAAATGTGGGAGTGTAAATGATCTGCTACTTACAAGAACCATTAATACAATAACTTGAATCAGTCCAGTGAGTCATTTCTATCAGCTTCCACATGGCAACAGCAGCTACACTTAGATGTTTTGGTGCAACTGCGAAATGTGCACTTAAAATCCTTTTATCACCGTTAAAAGGCTCACATCTGTATTCTGCGTCTTTGCTGAGAGTTAAGGAAACACCACCACCAATTTCCAGCACTTTGCAACCATGCAGCAACTCTTTATCCCTCCTCTGCTTGTTTGCCTCTCTCGCTCCCCTTCTCCTTGGCTTGTAGTGGCACTTCACCTGTGTCCTCCAGCTCCAACAAGTAGCATGGGCACCAAAGTCAAATGCTTGATTGACATTGTCCACCTCAGAAAAAAAAAGATTCAGCCATAATAGTTCCTCTTAGGTAGAATCTAAACTTCTCTCTCCAACTGTCTTTCTTACTCAAGAATTCCACCTCCAGCTTCATCTAACTGTCAGTCTCATGAAACAGACATTACAATGACAAATCTTCGGAAAAAAACAAGATATTTTTTTTGCCTTCTATATACCATTCATTTACACAACTACCTTTATAGACGAAGGGCCCATGTTGAAAAATACAGAAATTCCTCTTTAAAGGAATAGTTGGATATTTGGGAAATGACACATTTGCTTCTTTGCCAGGAGCTGCGTGAGATTGATGCTACTCCTGTGTCTACACTGTGTAGCCAGTTATCTTAAGTCCACCTACAGACTGGAAACAGGGAAACAGCATGGCTCTAAACCTCTAAAGTTCCCTTAAAAGCACATAATATCTTGTCTATTCAATCCCAATAAAGGTTTAAAAGTGACAATATGGATTTATGAGGTGTTGTGTTTTATACAATTCTTTGTTTGGACGCAGAGACTTCCTGAAAACAAGTTTTACCAGGTGAGTCACAGCTTCCTGCCTCTAATATAAACTATATTTCTTATATAATATCTAATATACTAATATAAACTATACTTCTGCTATTCTCAGCATAATGGTCATTATTGTGTGACCGTACATATTGATAAGTTATACGCTAATGATGAGTTACAGATGGAGCTTTGCACCTTGTTTGGAGATATGAAAAGCAATATATAGTTAATTATGTACAAGAATAAAAAAAAAATTAAAGGCCTTCTTCATCCTTAATGTTTTCTTTCTTACTTTACAAAGTTAACTGCTCTCTCACAAAAAAATCCATACAGGCTGTTTAGAAAGACAAAGCAATGAAAGAACAGAACTGAAGCCCAGAGCAGAATGACTTTTGTGTATTTCTTTCTTGTGTTCCTAAAGTACATTAGAAAAGTGAGCGGGTGACAGGTTGTGTGCTGCCTCACTTTGTCTTTCAGACCCTATCTGTTTTTGTTATCTCCATCATCTGGTCACAGCAGCAGAAGCAGAGTAATACTGTCACAGTTGCTGGTTATCACAGAGAGATAGAGACGCACACGTGTGCTGATGTGAACAGAACACTCCGACTCAACAGATGTCGACTGCTGAGATAAACCCACTATCTCACTATATTGAATTCCACCTGACTTTGGTTCCCCACTGGTCTCTGTTGCTCTCTTTTAATAACTAACAATGGCAAAATGGTCTGTGTGGTTAATTAGCTACAGGCTTACATTGGAGAATTGGAGTAAAGTTTTGAATTAATATTTCTACAAAATACACAAATATGAATAAGAATTCAACATTAACTGTCAAAGCGAGTTGTGGAAGTGGACCCAAATGCAGGAGACTGATTCAGGTAACAAAACATGTATTTTAATTAAAACAAAAGGTTTTGCAGAAAAGCAGGGAAAGAAAACAAAGTCCAAAAACATAAAATCAAAACCAATCAGAACTCAGGAGAATCAGTGTCCAACAAAATCCAAAAACATTTAAGCTCAGATTCATTAAATAAACAAGTTTAACACAATATCCAGTTGTTCAGCAGCTTTCAATCAGAGCAGGTTATCTTCCCACATGATCTAATATTTGTATCTCAGAAATTCTGGACAATGTTAGCCCAAAAACATTAGTTGAGATGCAAAAAATGACAATAAATAAAATGCCTTAAGCTGTTTTACATTCTTAGCATTGGCCTTAGTAAAAATGCATTAAGGATAATTGTTTTTAAAGTGTGTTTTTCAGGCTAAAAGCAAGGGGTCGTGCTGACGAGGTCCAGAGTAATGTGCTTCTATCCAGGTTCTTTCATACAAGAGAAAACCCATGAGATCCTGGAACCAGAATCATGTTGAACCTCTGACCCAGTTTGGATCAATTTGGGACAAACTCCTTTAGGTTTCAGGTGGGCCATGTCCGTCCACACCTCCCGTCTGAGCAGGGATTCAAAACAAGTGCGCATCACACTCGATATTATACTTGACAACAAAATTGCACTTGAGCTTTACAGGAACCGACACGCAATTCATGGCAAGACAAGAAAATGTGCAAGAAGAAGGTGTTTGCTGCTGATGTCACAAACCCTCCATCGCGTGAAAATACGGCTCATGATTGTTACACAGAATGTACAGAACACAAAAGCTGGTATGAAGAAATGCACAGTTTGTTTAATGTTGAGTTTAATCTGGACAATGTGCAAAGGTTGGCATTTAAAATCTGCTCCCCTTCTTCTGTTTATAATAAAAAAAAGATACCGTTAAGCCTGGGGGAATTAGTCCATAAGAATAGATTACTGTTCGTGTGATGAACCACTGGGCCAAAAATGTACAAAGAAGATGAACCGGTTGCTGTGAACACGGCTGCTCTTACGTCTGCACTTATCAGCAAACTTCCTCTGTGGATTAGTTCTAATCCCCTGCCATTATGGCCACAATAGTTTTCATTAAATAACCCGACATATTGTAGTAAAAATGTGTTTTGTATGCAATGAACCCGCAGAGGATATGCCAGGAGGGTGCAATAAAGAGGAACCCAAATGAGGGAGGAACATTCAACATGGCTTAGCCTAATAAACTGACTCGGCTTGTTATGGCACATGATTTTTCACAGCAGTGGAAAGGGCTTTTATTCTGTACGGTGTTATTAAAGATTAATTAAAACTGAAACAAAAGTAAAGGCTCAAGCAAAAAATAAAGAAATAAAAAAGATTAAGGATGGCTGGTCTTCATAAGAGCATTAAAGGTTTGTTGTTTCCTGCAATTTTCAAGATGCTACAGTTTCTTTGTAAAGTTTTTCTGTGCTCAGCTCAAATATTTCCTGACTGTTACATGAAAACATATGAAGATATCATACGGACGTGTTTTGTACGTTTGTTTGTTTCTTGGTTGTAGGTTTTGTGTGTGGGTGTAGATACGGGAATATGAACTTTTAAATGTATAAATATAAGATACAGGATATGTTGTACATGCATTTGTGTAGAAGTACATGCACCATCATATTAGTTTCATTCTTTATTTCTTCTATTAATTATAAAATTATTTTTTTACTCACCATACAATTCATAAATATTTAAAGTATGATTAACAGCATGATTATATGTAAAATGTTTTGACCTCTGACACAAAAAACTATATATACAAATTAATCACATTCTGTTTTTAATCAAGTTCACTGTTGGTTTGTTTCCAACTGCAAACAAGGTCAATTATTACTGAGTACGTAGTAGGTCAGAGTATGTTACAAAACTTACTGTTAAAACAGGCTTTAACAATTCTTAATAATTGTAAATCCTCATTATAAACATATCATTATGAAGGTAATTAGTGTAATTCACTTACATACGGCAAAGAGAGTTTGATTAATGCTATTCAGACACAGCAATTAAAAGTCCTTTAAAAAGAAATGCAATAAACCGACATTCACAAGCAAGAGCTACGAAAACTAGGATAAAGTGAATTAGGACAGAATGAAGCTCATTTCCTGTATCTTCCCCTTGGATCTGTATATTCTGTGAAAATACAGTATCTGTCTGATGGTGGAGAAACTGGTAGTTAGGGATAGTGAGGCACTTTTAATGCATCGCTTGACTCATTTATTTTTTCTTGTGACACATTTATGCTGCACTTGCAAAAATGTGCTGGACTTGCAAGTACCTGCCAAAGTGTGAGGAGGCATATTATAATTTTTCCAACTTTGACGTGTAGAGCTCAGCATGACACAGTCTCATATTCTGTGGTAATGTGGTGTCATGTAAAGAAAAGTCGACCAGATGCTCAAAAATTGAATCCAACTCTAATCAGAGAATTGGAAAAATTGAATAATGGATATGTAAAAATGGTCCTGTGAGCAGTTTGCAGCATTACAGTAGTTGTGCAGAACTAGCATCTCATGAGTCGGCAAATTGCAGCAGTGAGATCGGCTTCAGACTGTTGAATAATGTAATGTTAAACTAGGCCTGAAGTTGGATATAGGGCATGTAAGTGAAAACACAACAGAAAATTCAGGTTACTTTGTTCTTTTCCTTCTTTACCCTGGAAAATCACACGTATGAACATAAATACCTTACTTTGCAGCCATTTGGGATTTTAATTAGTTAATTGGTGCTACAAAAATTGGGTAATACATCATGATTGACAGCTGTGACGTCAAAAGAGCAAGTTGGCTGATGTTTTGGTTGCATTTATTTAGAAAGGGAGGAATTGGAGATGTGTTGCTCATCTTCATAAACACTCTTTGCTAAAGAAACAGAAAAACCTTAACCAGCAGTAATTTAACTGGATAAAAATTGTTTGCATGTCATAAACCAGGTTTTCTCCACATGTTGTTTTTTCCGAGTAATGACTCTTCCCTTTTACAGCTTCCTCTTCAGTCATGCTCTCGGGCCTCTTCTGAGAATGTGACATATATCACTATAACAAGGAAACAAGAAGGATAACTCAGTCTTGCGTTGGCCTCGGCTCCCACTCAGCTCTCAAGGTCGTATCTAATTGAATGCGAGTGGGAGTCTGTGGGGCGATGGTTGCCTTGTCGGTGCTGCCAGTGAGCCAACACAGCTTCCTGTCTCTGCCTCTGAGTAGCTAACTAGTCCCCCAATTACTTGTTGAGGGGTTACATCCAGGGGAGCACAGAGAGACATGCTGCATTTGAGGACTTTTAAATGAGACATAAGGGCAAACAAAGTCTCTTCTGGGTCTCAATAATTGACAGATCATTCATTATAAGCACTAAACTCTGCTATGGCAGGCTATTCACTTGAACTCTCAGGAACTCGGCTGAACGACAAAGCATTTGACAGCTCAGCTGTACTTACAGCACTGCTCCAGATGTAGTGGGAAATAATACAGAGACTCACATATACAAACACCTACTCACAGACTCCTGGAACTTTAATCAGGACATCCATTCTTGCCTTATTACACCTGAGATATTCAAACATCTTAGCCTGAGGGCCACATTTGGAAACTGACAGAGGGCCAGGGGGCAGTTAATATAATTGACTGTTTTGGGCTGACGACCTTTCGACGTTCTACTGTAATCACCGCTCTGGAAATGGCGAGGCTTGTCAGCTTCAGGTGTGATCCTGACAACAATCCTGCCACCATTCTTTCTCTTCCACCCTTGCTGCGCTGTTTGATTAACAAATTTGCATTTAAATACTTGTGCTGCACAAAATTATTCGGATGTCGAACAGAGGAAAACAGACAACTTCAGAAAACATCCTCTGCATTTGGGTTTCAAACTAAAAGCTGTTAATATTCTGCATTAAATTAGAAAATACTAATTAATTGTATTTTGACCATAGAAACTGTGATTTGTCACCCAAGATAAATAATTATACAAAAATATAAGGTTGAACCCTGAGTACATAGAATATATTACTTGACAGGTCTCAGTGTGTCAGTGTCTTTATAACAAAGCTACAGAATGTCTAGGTACAAATAACAGTATATACCCATGTGAGCAGCCATATAAGACTTATGCTAGCCTGGCAACATTCTCACAATGCTGGTGTTAAATCTTAAATCTTAATGTAGCTCGTTAGACTTTGCAAATCAGTGCTAAATGCAAAATACAACTGGGGCTGACACGTATCATACTTGGGATTTGGTCATAAACCAAAGTAATGCACAAATTTAATATTTCAGGAGAGGTCTGCTAAGGGTCATCAAGTGCCAGTAGAGGGCTGTTAAAGGGGAGAGTTAGAGATGATGCAAACGGCTGTGATGGAGGCGAGACACTGTCGGCCAGAAGAACAAGCTGTTAGAAGGTTAGAGGTGTGGACGGCTAAAGGAAAGACTTTTATGTCAATGTCAATGTCTTCATGAAGACAGAGGTTAGCGTCCAAAGCCATTGAAAAACTGAAAAGAGAGATGAATGTTGGCGTTAAGCAAAAGGTTGTAGACCCGTTATCAGCAGATAGAGGACAAATGATGAGATGAATGTGAATGAGATAATAATTGAATATGCTGCCGTTAGTTGTAAAAGGTTAAGGGCAACAGAGACTTGCTCACCTCAAAAAACCAAAAGGTGCTTGAGGCCCTGTGGTGATTACCTGGAGAGATTCGACGGAGCTGCTTTGTGAAATGTTGGCAGCATATTGGTTGGATGTACCGAATAAAAGTGGCAAGGAGAAGAGCTGAGAGCTCCTTGATCAAGCTGTCAGGTGAGGATGTGAGATCTTCCTCTCAACACCAGGATATAGATCTATGCAACGAGAGAGCCTCGAGTCTGGATTCCCACTGTCGATGGGAAACAGAGCGATCACTGCCTTATCCACAAGAGCACGGCCAGAATCCCAAACAGCTGAGAAGGTGAGTAGCAGCACAAACAGATGAGTGTTTCAAAATTCTGTACCACTACTGTGTAAGAGTAGATCTGAAAGACAGATGGGCAGGATTTAAATAACATTTAAAAAAAAACACAACATCCAGTGATTTATTGGCTCGAGAAATGTAAGCAGAGAGAGAATATTGGCCAGATGTGGTGACATCAGGATTGTGAAGGGAGGAATTTGACAGCAGAGGAAAAAGATTAATAGATCATTGCCAATGTGAGCCCATCCCAGATAACGTATGGATGGGGCTCTTCTGGCAATAATGCGGCTCTTCTGGCCTTCTTGTGGCCTGCACAAAATGGTTGTGAGCCTAAACCTGCTGACTTAAATAGCCAATGTGGTTCAAATATCCCAAAACAAACGTCGGCCTCTTTTTGCAAACATGCGATGCTCTAGGCAAGGTGAAATCTGGATGTGAACCTGAAGTGGCCCACGTGGTAAATGGTGAATACGGCCTAAACATCTCAAAACTAATTTGGGCCACCCTTGGTTGACATGTAGTTATTGCTTAGTTGTTGCCCAGATCTGGCAAACAGGAGCCGACCGCCAAAGGGCCACCATTCCACAGATGACCGTGTGGCGGTGAGACATATGGTTTGCTATGTGGGAGATATTCCTTTGCCAAAGCTTCATTCAAAATGTCTGTCACATTCATAATCTTTCTGAAACAGCCAAAGGTCCTCAATGTTGGGTTGTGACCTTTTACATCTGCCAATTTTTTATAAATGTATCCTAAACAGGATATTTGAACACCTCCAGTTATATATTTTACAAGCAGCCATATTGGGGTCTAACTCCAAGAGACTATTATTTCACAAACTCACTTTGCTGGTTTACAATCTACCCTCAGCCCTCTCAGTCCCATCCCACGGGTCCATTAGCTGCCAAAATATGTGCATATTTGTGAGCCCCCATCGAGAATCTAATTGTCCCATTATGGATATGTTCACTTTTTGGAAACCGTTTATAAACCTCATATTCCTGACACATAATGTAAAGTAGGACAGCCACGTTTGACAAGGTGTGAAATACGCATCTCTCAGCATTTGAGTTTTTCTAATGATACCTTAACTCCCAACTCCCAACGAGCTATAATTTATGCACCTTTTAGAAAAGTGTTTATGTAGAAAGTGTTGGGGTAGAGTCCTGAGTGATCTGAGTTTTCAACAATGGGTCGTAAAACTTGAGACCAGGCTCGGGAAACCCCTTACATTAGAAATCCAGCATGGAGCTCTTATCTCCATGTGGCAGCAGATCACTTCCTGGGTCCTGTGAAGGACCCCACTGTAAGCCGCTCCCTGAGACTTGACTTCTGACCTTTCCATTGGCCGCAGGCCACACTGACCCCTGACCCCTCCTCCAAGGAGGCTGGCCTCCTCCCAGGGATACAAAACCCCTGGAATCAGAGAAATCACTCTCTTTTTCCTCCGATGCTGACGTCGCCACTAGACCCCCCCTCGGGGGTCTTCATAGTCGACCCAGTAAGCTAATGGAGGCGATTAGACGTTTGTTTTATTCATTTCAATTCATTTCATTCATTTATTCTTTTATCTTAGTTTACGTTTTATTTTGGAAAGGACTTTTCCTGTTTTAACTTGAAGGACCGAAACAGGAAATTACCCGCGGAACGATCTCAGACTGTTTCCTTTTCCACACGGACTTTACTTTTATTCTTTCTCCACACGATCTACAACGGCTACAAGCAGCCGCACGTTCCTGTGAGTGACCACGAGCTCCGCTGCTGCAGAAGAAGACGAAACCTCATCTCGCCACGGAGCACGACGGATCGGCTCCGGCCCAGCTGCGGTGCTCACGAGAGCCCGCCTGAGAGACTTCAAGCTATTCACTGAACCTCCGGGAGATTCGCGCCGATGCGCATGCAACCCACGAAATCACGGTCACAGTAAGAGGCTTATGTTGTCTGGGCAGATGTTAGTTTTAATACGTAGCGTATTGATTTAATACTTGAGTGTATTTTGTTGAGGGAACCTCCGTGTTCCATTGTTTTAGCCGGCCACTACTCCGAGCCGCTACTTCCGGTTTCCGGTTTGACGTCAATGTTTGGTGTTACAGTAAATAGGGCCGCGAGAAGCGCCTCCGCCCGCACTGTTAACGTCTGTGTGAGTCTGCAGTGATTTCACCGATCAGAACCTCGGCCCACAACGTTCGCTTGAGGGCTGAGGGGTGAATCACTGTTAATTCATCTCAGGCGTATTTTTAAGAGCTTCTTTGAACTCTCCTTACATGTTTTCTCTCTCTCTCTCTCTCTCTCCTTCTAAACCGACCTATACACACTTCCGATCTGTATTTATAATACAGGTCATGTCACATAGTTAAATCTATGCTTAGAGAGGCTGAACACATCTGGAAACCATTCGGCCCCCAAAGCCAAGCAGAGATAAGAATTCTCTTTGTCTAAAATTTCCTTTGTGTAATTCATGTGACGACCACCAGTGTGCGCTCCGGCCACATGGTGTCATTAACATATTCTCCATTTTGGATAACGTTAAGTTAAACCACCATCTTGAGTCTATTATTGCCACGCCTTCTCTCCCTCTCTCCTCCTATTCTGGCTCTAAATTCATAACGGCTCCGCCATCTTGTTTTGTAGTCAATCCGCCATTTTGAGAGTTTTTAGGCCTTGATTCCACGAATCATGATCGGCCTCCATCTTAGATGTGATGTCACTACGTGACTGCGTCATCACCACGCCCCTTCTTTTTCTCTCTCTCTCTCGCACACACACACACACACACAAACACACACACACACACACACACACACACACATTGATAGACACAGACAGATACACACACACAGAGACACATAGATGGACCAGAGGTTACATGCGTGTTCTAAATTGTGATAAGCTGCTGTTGTTATCTTTGAAATATGGGAGTTTGTTAAAATGATAAATCATTAAATAACACTAACTTTATTTCACATACACACACGTAGACACACACACACAGAGAGACACTTTGACACAGACACACACACACAGAGACAGACATACATAGGTAGACCGCAGGTTTTACATGTATTTTCTGAATTGTGATAAGTGCTGCTGCTGTGTTTATCTTTGAAATATCGGAGCTTGTTAAAATGATAAATCATTGAATAACATTATAACTTTATTTCCCCTTTTTAATAAATACTTTTGTAATTAAAGTATCTGTAGTCTGTGATTATTTGTGCATAAGTGTGTGATTGCAGCTGGATTATGATTGCCTGTGCTCGAACTTAGAAGCCTTCACTGTTTATTAAGTAATCGTTAATATTAAAATATTGACATTATTAATTTGACATTTATCATTATGAGACTGATAATTATAGCTTGACATCGTTGGTCCCTGGAAACCAGGGTGGTGCCCCCTTTCTCAATTATTAATATAGATAGTATTATTCTTAAATTGATAATTTTATTGTTTTTGACTAATTATTTTCATTATTCTTGGTTGATAACCTTATCATTGTTAATTGATAGCTTGTACTTTCTAATTGATAATTCCTATTTTCTCATTAGTGGTTTTCTTGTTATTTGATAACTGATCATCTTCAATTAATAATTTAATTATTTTTGATAGATAATTTTTATTAGTTTAATAATCATATTTCATGATTATTAATAATTAGCCAACGTCAAGTCTACTCCTATTGCACAACAAAAGGAATCCAGAAACTTATGAACACCCAGATTCTACCTTACTCATGGAAAGCTGGACTATATCAAGGCATCTCTGAGGACAACTGCGCAAATGTTCAGCCAGGGAGTATCTCCCAACTTCTTGAAGTGTTCGGCAAACAGATGAAGGATTTCTGATTTCTTTTTGACGACTGACTTATTTCACACTTTCAGTTTCTGCTCTGTCTTCCTCTTCCTGCGTATCCAAGTCTTACCTACATGGAGCAACAACAAAAAAAATAAAGGCAGGAAAGGGAACAACAGCAAGAAAAGGCATTAGCTTTTCTCTGATGGTGGCATCTGGCCACCAAGCTGTGTGAGAGACATGGATGGACAGTTCCACGCTGGGAGACTCCATAGGCCTCCACTGTTCGGCACGCTGTGTGCCGTGTCTCTGTGCAGGAAGTCATACAGTTTGTCCTTGATGCAAGCAGATCAGTGTGAGGCTGCAGGGAAGATGGTCGGATAAAAAGGAGAAAGATTGTGTAAGAAATGTCTGCAGTGCCCCTCACCTTCGACAGATGTTCTATTGCTTTTTGAAATCGTCGCATTTTTGCATGTATTAATGACTGAATACACAGAAATCATATAGAGTCCTGAAGGTCCCTTTGAATAATTTATATTGTACGTGCAAGGAAACCTGAAGTGATGACTGACACACAGATGTCCTTCCAGCTGTGTATTCCCATGAATGTGAAAGGACATTAAGATTTGGCGGTTGAAGTTATCATGGAACGTACTCGATACAATGTACTCGATACAAAGCACTTTGAAATAGCTTGACAGGACGTAAGGTACCACTGTCATCAACGGTTGGTAAAATGACCTCATAATCCTCTGCTGTTATTGGATCAGTGTAACTATCAGATCTAACGACTCCCGGGAGGAAACCGCTCATTACACTTTGACCGTCGTGTGAAATTTCTGACAACAGACAAAATGGGTTTAAGTCTCTATTTGGCATTCTCCAAAGGCAAATCTGTCCTCATTTAGGGTGGAGGGATAAAAGATGACTCATTATGTTATATTGCTTTGCTCCGTTGCTGCAGAGTTTTGTATTCCTCACACCCGGCTGTTCCTCCTGCGTTGACCTCATACGTATAGTTTCTGGATGACGACTCTGCACTTAAACAAGACCTTTAGAGTGAGACTATGTGGATTTTACACAAGCAAACTGGTAAGTTAATGTAGTGAAGAGGAAAAAGAGTGTTTAAGTGTAATGGTGGATCATGAAGGTGGATCTGGTTATGCACGAATACTTAAAACATTGGTGGACCTCTTAATTTATGCTGATTCATGCTTTTCGCATAAATCTTTTTAATGTTGTTATTTTGTTAATGTGCTTTGCCCTCACATCTATTGCACTACTGTCTGTTTTGTTGATGGATGGATGGATGGATGGATGGATGGATGGATGGATGGATGGATGGATGGATGGATGGATGGATGGATAGATGGATGGGTTATGATTTTTAGATTTTTTTGATTAACGTCATGGAGCCGCTACCAGACCAAGTCCCTGTGAAGCAAGACAATAGTTTTTTTTTATAATCCACATTTCATACATCAAGATAAATTCCTGGAGATGTTCAGGGCCATTAAAACAACACAGCACAACACAGAGATAAAAGGAAGTGAAAAAGCACAAAACAAAAGAGATGAAAAAGAGCTGAGTAAAAGAGGTAAAATTATTTAAAAGGAGGAAAGAAGTAAAAAAGGCTAAATCTGTTTAAACATTTAGAGATAAGTTTAAGGACTAAAATAATGCAAGTGATAGTTGGATATATATATGTGTGTGTCTAAAGAAGTTATTAAAATACAAATCAAGTAGAATAATTTTGTAAAAAGGCACTTGTGAGCAAAATGGATTTCAGTCTTGATTTAAAAATGTAAAGTTTAAAGGCTGCTTCTCCTTATTTAGACTCCGCCCTGGGAACCACTAGCAGACCACTCCCCAGTGATCTCAGTGGTCTCACATGGTCATATTCCACTAGCATGTTTGTTATGTATCTGAGGCCTCCATCAAGATATTTAAAATGTATGCTATAAAACCTTCAAATTAATCTGAAGAACAGGGGAGATGTGGACTTTCCTGTTTGGGTTTCATCAGAATTCATGAGAACTCAGTTTGTTGTGGTTTAAAAAAAGAATCCAGACAATTCAAAAATTGTCAAAGGAAAATAAATGTTAATGAGCTGAGGGGTGAAAGATGGTTCTGATATAAAAATAAGTATTCAATACTTGGAATACTAAATATAATACGAGTACACTGTTTTTCTAAATATGCAATTTGGGTAAAAACAGACGGAATTCCAAAATTCAAAATCGCTGTGCTTTTGTTCCACACTTTCAAAAAACAGGAGATTTACAAGACTATTATTTACAAGATGACAGTATGTAGAATTTATTTATCTTCGCATTTATATGTTGTTATATGTTTATAGATAGACGGAGAGCTGCTTTGTGGACACATCCAGAGGCGCAGTTATGGTGGAGTTCTATTGTTCCTGTCGCTTCAGCGTTCATTACAGCTGTTCTGGGATGTGTGAGACAGCCGTCCCGGAGGGGGGGGGGGGGGGGGTGATGCACGACTGCTTTAACGATCACATTTGCAGGAGGCGCTGAGCGATGGCCAGTTTCTTGTTTAGCCAACACACTGTCGAGATCTATGGCCGTGATGTAGGATATTTCTTAAGTGGAGTCCCAGCGTGGCCATTGCGAACAGCTGATGAAGCCTTTTTTTGATACAGGCAGACTGACCCCACTGCAACAGAGGTACAATGCCAGATTAAACAGTTTAAGGGCAATGGTGGAGACGACCTTCGGGAGACGAGAAGGTCGATGGAGGTGTCTCCTGAAGAGGAATGTCTGCCAATTAGACCTCACAAAGAACAGGGTTGTCGCCTTTTGTGTTCTGCTGCGGAGAGGATGGGGATCAGTAGTTTTAATAGGTTGTAAGATAACATGTGAACATGGAGCTTCCTGTTTGCACTTTACAAGGATGTCAGCAACAGGAAGGAGCTCAAGTGTGAACTCCAATTCACAGACAGAGCGGAATAGTTCTGTTCTTACATGTTTTCTTATCTTTATTTTTATTTCATTTGACACATTTTTCCGGATTTACTTATTTACCCTGTTGAGTTATTTTGAAAACACGAGTTTTCCAGGTGTCATCCTAAAGTGACGCTTGCCTTTCTGCTTGAGTCTCTGGTATCCACCTTTATAAATGTGATTTGGTGTAAAGTGCTTTTTCATGCAGTGTTTTCTATCATGCAAACACCAAGATGTCCACAGACACACACTCGAATGGACACAACGCACTGTCCTGCCCTTGAGCGAGCTGCTCTGCTCCTGAACAGATGAGAGCACAAACACCTTCAGTGAAAACTCTTCTATTGTTCGGGCCTCCCAGCCTCAAGTCTCACTGGTGCTTTACTTTGCAAACAGGGAAACTTTACTCATGACTTTACAGATTTCCACCAGACTTCAGGCGGCTCTATCTCGCAGCTTTTAAACATCAATCACCAAAACCGTGGCATCTGCCCATGCAGCAGACTGTGGAGATCTTACCCTATATGCCTGTTCTCTGCGAGTTGTGTGAGACATGCTGCTTCCTTGAGTTTCTTTGGACTTCCCTTTGTGACTCGCATCCCGCACCATCTGTTACTCTGCCTTGCCATTAACTCAGACTGATCCTTGTGCTCTGTGGCCCACGGAGGGTACGAGGAGGAAAATCAAACTCATCTCTCTGCCCTGCCAACTGCGCTCACAAATCGACGCTGAAAAAACCTGGAACCCGCTCTCCCGCAGTCTGTTAGCATGACAATGGACGCAGTCAAGTCTCTCAGCACCGGAGACAAGCAGCCGCTAACAAAACCACGCTTTCACGAGACCTTCAGTTCACTGGCTTTGATTTCAGCGACAGCCCCAAAGTCTCGAATGATCAGCCCTGAAGCCCCAAAGTCATCACACACAGACAATCACGGGTCCTATTCTGCACCTTTTGGCCCGAGGTGTCACTTTCTCACCGACTGGGGCCCCGGCGCTTTGAAAACTCAGACAATGATCCAGGAAAATGACAGCAAACCAACGCTGACATGGATCCCAGTGCTGCTACCTCCCATTAGCATTCATACTTTTTGATTGCAACCACATTGATACGAATTTCCTCCCAAATATCCTGACATGATGTGGCAGACCTTGCCATTTTATTTCTAGATCAGGAGTCAGCAATTCTCTGCAGGTATAGCTTTGGAGGCAGCGTGTTAATCTCAGATTTTTTCTCTACCAAATGGAACAAGGATATCGGGCTGTAAAATCTGTATGCAAATTAAGTCAATATTAATTCTGGCTCAAAATTCAGTTTTCGACAAAACGACTCCCTTGGCATATCTAAAGCGAACATTTGTTACAGAGTGTACATGCTTTCTTTGTTAGTGTAAGTTGCAGGATCCATCTGGCTCTGCTGGAAGAATTAGTCACAGATGTAAGAATTAGGGAACATTGGAGAGGATGTAGGAAAAACCTTATTAAAGGAACAGTTTCCCATTTAGTTTGTTCATAAAGAAAGTTGTTAAAGGTGATTTATAAGCAAATCTATACAGCAGAGGTTACAGCCATCTGCTACTTAGATTAGCTTAGCATGAAACGGCATAAAAACAGTGACGGCTGAGGCTCAAAGGAAACAAAACGCATCAAATAAAGCAGGTTTAAAAATATCAACTTCTAGTTTTACTTCTAGTTTGTTTTTCAGCAGGATAACACATAAACGTTTAACAAATTTTCACAAAACTTGGTGGAAGGATGCAGTGTGGGTCAGGGAAGAACCCATTATATGTTGGGATGGATCTGGATAACATATTTTAAACTTTCTTCACCTACGCACATTTCTGACATTTTCATCACTCTCACAGTAAATAATTCATGGAGCTTCTTGATAGAAATCAGTCATATTTAAGAGGAATTTGGAGGAGCTGTTAAACCATGTTTTCGGTTTTAATGCAGTATTTAAAGTTGGTTAAATAAAAGATGTAAATAATATAATTCACTGCAAACTGTAAACTCTAAAGAAAACATATATTACTTTTTATTGATCGGACAAATCTTGCACTAAAGAAATATTAAGTATTTCCAAAAAATGTCTACCCTAAGTGACCTCATGTACTTTTAAACTCAGTAATTTCTGGTTGTAGCCACAAGGTTTATATACTGTTTTTGGCTAACAGCACAGAGTAAACTCCACTCGATGTAAATAAATCTTTGTGTGTACATCATACTTTATTGGGCAAAACTTAATAGCGCCTCAGGATATTTATCTCTAGTAGTGGTGACTTTTACTCTTGGATTAACACTGCATAAAATGTAGGTTATTTATAAATGATTTATGAACTTTTTGGACTCTTCTCAGTCTGATAACTTTAAGATGTTAAATAAAATATATTTAAAACAGCTGAAGTATAACGAGGACGATATTCTATAAACCTTTGTCCTCAAATGTCTCCTCACGTCACACTTTTCACTGCAGTTGGGTTTTAAATGTGAAACTAACTGGGGGAAGGAGTCAATGGGCAGATGAGATGACAGAAACTGGAGACACTTTACTCCTCGGCAAAGACGTCACTTACAATCTGCCAGATATCAGTAATTAATTACCATGAGCAAGTGCCATGATATTATCAGCCACGAAAAAAGTGGAATTAAGAGGGATTTATCAGCCTCTATTAATGCACTGTCTGGAACCTCTAATGGGCTGATGAATATATTATTCATCCTCCTTTGGAAGAACGGGTGTCGGGGGAGGGGGGGAGGGATTCTGGACACGAGAGCTGTCACACACACATGGAAAAAATTCAAGTAAAACCAAAAGCAGGACAAAATGATCCACAGCCAAATAAAGCAATTTTCTCGTCTTTTACTCAAAACGAGTTGTTTGTGTTTCTGATAAAATGTAAATCAATTCACCATGAAAAACATGAATGTTATTAACTTCATAATTATTTCTTGCTCTCGAAACATTAGAGCTGACCTGAAAGCCTCGCCGTGTTTAATCTTAAACCCATCAGGTAATTAGCATCACTTTTGAAGCACTGTTTGGAAAAAAGGTTGTAATTTAAATCCGAATGTCTCTCTAATGTTGCTTTTATATCTTGTGTTTGGTGTCCTGAGAGTTTGTAAACAAATGTGTTCTCGGAATGAAAGGAGAATAATAAAGCACCAGGAGACGCGAGTTGAACATTTAATCTTGGCTGATAATCACCAGCGCAAAGTAAATTAGAGAAATTGGTAAATTAGACTTTTGGGTCCATGGTTAGTTTAAATCCACTCCCTTATATTAGATTAAATCTTTAAAGTTGAGGTCTTAACTGCTCTGAAATATAACAATGCATTAACTGTAAAGTACAATTGGTTAGAAGCGTATTTCTCTTTATGAGCAAGTAAAGACATAAGCAGCATGTGGGAGGTGATGGACCCGTGATATTTTCCCTTTATGATATAAGAATCAGAAATTGGCTTTCCAGGCTGAACTTGATTTGTTTATCAGTTACAGTTTGTAACATTAAGTCTTAAACCTTCCTATCTGTTGTCAAAGAGCGATATGTTTACAAAGCGCATATTGCTCCTTTGGACGGGCCTGTATCTCCAATGAGAGATGAGTGAAAACAGGAAACACAAATCTTCAAAGTGGATCCTTGTTCCTGAAATCAAGATGGGATGCCTGTGGTGTGGCGGCGCAGCTCCTACCTGAGAGGTGCTGCTTGATAATAGTCATCCATTTTCGTCTACAGCAGACCAGTGAAGTGGAGACGCTCCCTCATACTGACACGTCTCCTGCAGTTATCATTCAGGCAGATGCATGAAAAACAGAATGATTTAGAGGGAAATGAGAAATATTCTGACAGAGTCGTTTTATTGTGCTCGCCATCGACGGTCAGCAATCTGTGACCAAAGCCTGTAAATATATGAGGCATTTTGGTTTTATGAGTCAGATTTATGCTCTGACGGAGCAACTTCCATCAAAAAGTCAATGTGGAGAGACCCCGACAGCAGCAAGTGCTCGGGAGATTTATCGTTCTGAAAAGTTTCCCGGCACTCTCTCCTATAACTTGAGATCATTTCACCCTCAGACATGTCATTTGTGGACTGTATGACAGTTTAGTTCTGTAAATAAAGGGTCACCTTTCCAAAATGAGGTCCAGTAAGCCTCATCATAAACACCACTACAATCACATTTTTCTCCATATTGACATAAGTGGCTTCGCAGCACTTACTGTGCCTGCAAAACATGCTCTCCCCTTCCCCATAGCGAGTGTACAGTAAGTTCATTGTGTCTTGTGGAGCCATCGGGTCACCTTGCAGGTGCGGCCGAGGTTTAAAGAGATTAGGTCCAGCAGCTCGCCCTGTGGAAGGTTCTGGTCTGTGGTGTGCAGCCGCATGCCCGGACCTTAATTGGCTCTGGTGGCAGTGAGCGTCCTGCCGTTACCGAGCCGAGCGCTGGTCAGGGGTCAGCCCGAAGCGGCTCCTGCCTGTCATCCTTCCTGTCATCCTGAAGGTCATCATCGTGGACCAGCATGGCAGGAAGAGACGATCTCAGCCACTTACCACGGTGCACGGCCAGGTGCACCACGGAGATCTGTGGACCAGACGGAAGGTCTCGAGGTTGGGGGGGAGAGGAGGGACAGAAAAGTTTACTGCGGCACAAATCTCTCTTCCTCCATCCATGGTGCTTGACTCTGGAGAAGTTTTAGACTCGTATCTGAGGTGAGCGATGTGTTTTTAGGTTAGTATCGGGGAGTTGTCACTGCCAACTGTATCGATCAGGGAGTCGTGAAGGAGACTTGGCGATGGAACGTGCTGCAGCCCACTGATGGATGTGGACAGGAACGAGAACCAGGAGACTAAACAATTAACACACCAGGACAAAGATTTGACTGTAAATCCATGACAGAGCTTGTGCCGGCTGCTACAGGACAGAGGAAGAAAAGGGAGAAAGAACAAAGACGCTGGCAGGTTTCAGATGACTCACCGTCGTGCGTAGAAAACACGTCAATGTGTAGAGAGAGAAACAGAAAGTGAAGGAGCAGGACGGGGAGAAAGAAAGAGAGAGAGAGAGCTGAGAGGAGAAAGAAGCCGTCTGAAGAGAGCGACCTTTTGCAAAACGTTGCTGAATAAAAATGTGCATCTAATAACCAAGAGGCGTTAAATGTCTCCATTTATTTCTTATGTAATTTTACACTCTACACTTTCTTCTGTTCAGATGAGGACTTTTCAAAGTGCTGATTAAAATGTTGTTTTTCAAATGTTGCACTCGAATAACCTGCAAGTCTTTTTTTACAAGTCTCAAGTTTTAAACCATGAAAAAACAGCTATTGAAATTCAAGTTTTTCCATATTTCATACTTTGCCGAGTCTATGCCGTTCATGTTCTTCCCCTTTTTTGTGTGCATGTGAAGAGTTTTTCATGTTTCCACATCGGTAAAGATATATTTTCATGCATGAATATATCCATTAAATGTCTTGTGAGAAAGCTTGGAATGTGTTTATCGAGACTGAACGAGGTGTTGTTGTTTTTTTTTTTACATAGAAATGAATATAGTTAAATCTGAAAAAGCTCCGCATCTCACATGCAGATTTCTTGTCTCGCTGTAGAAAATCAATTTGTGGGTATAAAAAAAAAACAACCTCCATGAATCACTGGCTGTTAGTTCTGAAAAACAAACGAACAAACTCGTGTACATCAGAACTGAAATCACAGTGAGAGCGGGAGCCAGAAAGTAATTTGACAACTTAAATTAAGCAAAAGGTGACGAGGTCTGAAAACTTTCTCAACTCAGAGTTGCAGCATTTCATTTCCAGTGCAACACGACATACAGTCAGACATCATCATTCACAAGTGGCTGCTCATGTACAGGAAATGTTAATGTGAGCCACTTACCTCCGAGAACACCCACACCAGGGCGAAGGGTGGGATGGGTAATTTCTTTCCTGCACTTGCACACTCATACATAATACACACAGACATACACAAAAAATATACACATGCTACAAGATTCATGCAGAGATCGTTCTCCACCTGTTCCTGAAACCCGCATCGAGTGATAATGATTTGGAAACTTTGATTTCCTTCTTTTCTTCGTTTCTGAAGATCTTTTCGATTTCACAGAGAAATAAATGTTCCCGCACCTGAACAGCGGAGATGTGAGAAGAATCTTTACAAAACTTCCCTTTATCCTCTCGTCACAAAATCCCAGCTAACAAAGCCGCGCATCACCTCCGCCACTCGACTTGTGGAATAATGAGGCCGTTCTCTCGGGCTCGCTCCCTCTCTCCCCGAGCTGATTAGAGGCATCGCACCCGAGAGAAGTTTCAGAGTTTTGATGATGGAGTGAAGCGCGTGCACGTCTCACACATCACCTATCGACCGATCTGGTTTTGAATTCAGTGTTAAAATGCCATAATTGTCTTTTTTTCCTCATCGTACAAATTAATGTGGAGTGGATACTTGGTGCGCAGGATCTGCCCGAGCTGCACACCAACAAGAAGTCAGGCGGGTAAACACAAACACCTGTGCTACCTTAAAACTGCTGCTATTAAAACCACACACATGTGCAGCTGTTTTAACAATAAACAATGTGTTTATCAGGAATATGAAAATGTGACATTTAGCTGGGCAACATTCACATAACCTGCTCAAACCTTTGACTCCATGATATCCAAATGAAATACAAATGCATTGTAAAGGACGGGTTGATTTCCCTGGATATGTCTGTGTACGTTTAAAATACTGGACACAACACAAATAATTCCCGTCTCACCGCGCCGCTACCTGAATTATGAAATAACCAGAAAAGAAATATATATATTTTGTTGCTTACAAACATGAGCTTCCCTGCAGAAGGTCAGACTGAGACCGGAGTAAATGAAGTACGTTCCCTGAACCAGCAAGAACCTCCTGCTTCCCCCTTTTCCTCAACACGAATCAGTTGTGCTTCACTTTCTAGGTTTGTCGTCTTGCCCTTCTCTCACTTTCTGTCCTCAGGAGAAGCCTCGTGTTTAATTTAATTCACGTTTAGAACAAGTACATAATTGAGAAATTACCCTTCAACCATCCATTTATTAATAGTCTCACATGTTTCACACTAATGGTCACTCCCTGTAGGAGGATGGTTCCTCTGCACTGATCGACAGCCACAGTCCTTTCCAACACCGACATCAACTTTTTAGCGACCAGAGAAAGAAGACGACCATCTTTATAATCATTGGACGGATACCAAGCACTTACTTTCCTCAGAGGATGAACTCTATCATTTCTCTGATCCTTTAACTCTTCTTCTAGTTACACTATGGTTGATGCTTGTGGTTCAGAGTGAAGATTCTTGGAATCTTTTGGGTTTCATTGAACCTGGCTGCTGAAATCGTAGGTCATGGTGATTCTCCGACTTTTCCTATGGCGCCATGAGGCCATTACTTATTCAGTGGAACATCTCAACATCTACAGATGATGCATCCTAATTCTATATTTCTGGCTTTGTATAATATTGTACGGGTTTCCTGGAAGAGCTATCCACAGGCCTCAGAAGATGAATCACAATACCTCGTCCAACTGGTTTTATTTTCTTGATATTGTCACAAGATGCTGATCTGTTCTTTAGTGACAACACTGGTTGAACCGAAGACGCCTCGAGAGATGAAAAATGTTTCATATAATCACATGATGAAGCCTCTATAAGACGTATGCACTGAGTGAGTAAGGCCAGACTGTGGTGGAAATGTTTGCAATCACTCGTCACTAAAACCATTTGTCCTTGTTTCAGTGCTCCTTGGCAAACCTTCCAGTTTAAAAGCCCAGTGCGCAGGAAGAGCGACTATTACTTTTATTCAAATATTCCCCCAAAATGAATTAAACCCTGAGATACTTTGAGCTCAATGCAAACATATTAACAATGATAATGACAATATTATAATGCTGAGATGACAGCTATAACATGTACAATGTTCACCATCTTAATATAATACTCATAATTAGCAGTATTCACACATTTTCATCATTAGTTCTGTGGGAACTTGATCATAAACCAACACGTGTAGTATTTATATCTGTGTCTGAGTAATTCTTCACAGAGTCACAGGGACGATTATTGACTCACCGTCACGTTGTTGGGTCAACACACTGAAAATGAATCATCACCAAACACAGCGACTCTTATTATATATATTACTCTTATTTCCATAAATGCTGAAAACACATCCTCACTCCGGGTAGAACCGGCGCCGGAGTCTCTCCCCTCTACCGCTAACATCGCCTCCTCACAGGAAGAAGTGCAAAATGTTAATTTGGAATTTCGAGTGCTTGAAAGAGACTGAGATATCACCTGGCTTGGTAACCCCCCCCCCCCCCCCCCCCAATGAAGAAGAATATATTAGCAAACGCATCCATGTATAACTCTTCGGAGTCAAGTCGAAACCCGTATCTCCTCCCTATGTTTGAGTTTCATTTAGCAACGTACAAACAACCTTCATATCTAATTATGTCAAGTGCACTTACACTTGAATTGCAACCACCAGTTTCTTCGCAGCAGTTCTGAGTAGAGCTATCCTCCCTCCGGCTAAAATGAATAAAAACATTACAAGGAGCCTGTACAGGATGGATTGGTTTTACCAGGAATTACCAATGAGCTTTCGTCCGAGTTTCTCTTGGTGAATCACATTAATGAACATCTTCAGGTTCACAATGGCTGAAAAGTTAAAAAATGGCTGCATCTGTTATCTTTGTTGTGCTTTCGAGGTTTTGTATGAAAACTCAATTTTCCTAATCAGCTTCTTACTCTGAGTGGCAGCGTCCAACAACTTTCAACAGTTTTCTGCTGCAGTTCAATCATTTCCCACTGGAGATTTCTGTGGTGACGGCTGTCGTTGTTGATGCTCGCTCGTCTGAAGTGGACCACGCCCACCTGAAAGAGGTGATGTCATGCATCTCCACGCACCAATCAGGATTCAGCAACATTTTACTCTAATGCCGATGAGTTGTGGAGTATCGGCCAGACCCCCGTCAATCAAACTCCAGTCACACAGTCCTGATGAGGCAGAAAAGCTGGTTTGTTCAGGAGATAAGAATAATTTTACATTTTATTATCTTACTGGCCCACCTGCAGAAAGATTATTTAAGTTCATTTTCATTTATTTTCAGTTAGTATTAACGTGGTGTTGTTATTGTTGACCAACTGGTAAATGTCCAATATTTACTCTACTTTATCTTTTTTCACCACCTACTCCCGAGTAAAACATCTGGCTCTAGCTGCAAAATGCTCCTCTTTGTTCACCAGCTGATTGCTCTCCACCGTCTTGTCACACAAATTACTAACGTCAAAACACATTAGCCGTTTGACACATTTGTCATTATGAAATATTATCACCACGGCCATTGTAATTATAACTGAATAACATTAAATGAAGCCCAGATAAACAACTATCAAAGTAAAGAGAAAAACATATTATCTGACGTGTGAGTGAGTTTTTGAATGACTTTGACAAGGGCGGCACGGTGATGCAGTGGTTGGCACCTCACAGCAAGAGGACTCCTGGAATTGACCCCAGCTCCCAATGCGACGGATAAGCTGGATGGATGGATGGATGGATGGATGGATGGATGGATGGATGGATGGATGGATGGATGGATGGATGGATGGATGGATGGATGGATGGATGGATGGATGGATGGATGGATGGATGGATGGATGGATGGATGGATGGATGGATGGATGGATGGACGGATGAGGAAACATCAGATTCTGATTCAAATGTTGCCAAATCCTGCCTACAAACAAATGTACAAATATAGAAATCTCTTACGTGAAACTACACAAACTGCTCTTCCAGTTTGTTCATGTAGGATTATTGTACTATGAAGCTCAGGGACTTACATTTGCACCCAATGCTGGAAATGTTCACGTAATCTAGTTGTTGGTATCTGGTCGTTGTTTCAAGGCTGCGCTTCACACAGTCTGAATCTTATTCACTGCAGTAATTTGCAAACCTAATTAAAATGTAATGGCATTCCCACAAAGCTCTGTGTGTGTTTCTGAGGAGAGAGCAGACAATCCAGGCTGCTTAGAGTTTGTTTGGTGAATGAAGAGTTTTACTAAAACCACAGCTACAGAATCTAATCTACATTAAGATGATAAAACAACACGAGGCTCATTCCTCAGACTCTTGAATGTTTGGCAGTTGCACTGTTCTGTGAGCTGCTTAAAGAACCGAGGACAGATGAAGAAGAAGAAGTCAATCTGCAGTTTCAGTGGGATTAGCTGCAGTCGTGCACACGCAGGTGCCAGTTTCACTTTGGAACCTCTAATGTAATTTTCTTAATTAGCTAATTCATGGTTTATGCATAGAAAGCCAATCTATTCACATATTTATTAATGAGAGTTTGACTTTGTTATCGTCTCTCACTGCGTCAAAATATGTTATTAATGAATGAAAAGCTATTAGTCCTGCATTCAAATCTTTACTCGACGGGTGAAATGAAAGTTTTGCCAAAGAAAGCATATTTTCATAAGATGGTGAGGTGGAGTTCTGCATTGAGCCTTGCAGCAGCTGCCGGGAAGAAAGATCTAATATCCCCCTCCTCCTTTTTTTTGTATTTCATTTCAAGATTATGTTTGGGGTACATAATTATGACACTCATTAAAAGCTCCTTTGCTGAAACAGTGTCAAATGGGGGGGAAATATCCTCGGCTGCGCTCCAACTCATTAGAATCCCCGATGACGCTTTATGGGATCAGCTTTTTTTTCTTCTTGTATTAGCCGCCACTATTTACCATACAGCAGAATGGAAATATTACTGTCATAACTTGTAATTACGTGCGAGTACAACTGTTAATTTAAGTTGGTGAAGGAGCGGCAGATTGAGAAGTGTGATGTGGCGCGCCAGCGGTCACCGGGGTGAACGGGCACGGTGACAGCTCCGGCCTCGTCAACACGGTCGTCTGTTATTTTGGCCCAAACATCAGAGAGCTGACAGCGAATGTAACAATACACGAGGCTCAGAGTTTGGCGGGGAAAAGAGCAGCGCGGCGTTTCTCGGCTTTGGAGTCAGGGCCTGTTGTGGGGGGTCACTGAACACTTCGAAGAATCATGCGTTTCATATATTTTTAACTAAAGAGCCTGCACACACGCTCCTGGAAATAGAACGCGAGCATACACCGTGTTTAAATCAACATCGCGACGGGAAAACCAGTAAATGCTGAGGTCAGCAGGATTTAGAGTCTGAAAAGGGGGTCGTGCAGAACAGAAGTTGCAGAAATCCTAAAGAGGGATTTATGTTTCAGCAATAAAAGGGAATCAGGAAGTTCAGGATCCAATCAGATTCTTTTATTTGTAGAAAAGAAAATAGAAACAGCACGTTGCGTTAGAAAACAGAGTTATATGTCACTAAGTTCATATACAACTTCAACCCAAATATTTTGTAGTACAAAATGTTTGATTTGATGATGGATACTAAAATAATATAATATGGTGATGCTAAATTTAGCTGCAAACTTGAAATTAGACCTAGTAATAATAACCAAACGTAGAGAATGTGGAATTCTGGTAAATGTTCATTACACAAACAGCAGTTATATGTGCAAATGTCAAATACTCTGTTGTACATGTACACAGAAAGAGTTTTTTTTACATCTGCACTTTTGGAGACATTTGTAAAATCTCTCTCCGAGACATCCAAACGCAGGAGAAGGTTTTTTTTGGTAAATATTAGCATTAGTGTGGACAGGGCATTAATTTGTCTTTACTAATTACTCCCACTCAGCTACATTATCCAGGCAGCATTTCAATCAGTTGTCAGTTTTGCATTTTGAAAGAGCCTCTTGTACCTTTTTTTTCAGTGTGTGGGAAATATTTTTTCCTGAGCTGAGACCTGAGATTCTGTTTCCTCCACGACGGAGCTGTGCAGTCGGACCCTGAGGGTTTCCTCTTTTTTTCTTGAAGAGATACAAACAGCAGACGTTCACACTGACAGCCTGGCATCTGGTTTGGAGTCCTGCCTGCATGTCCTGCTGCGCCACTTTAGACGTTTATAAATGTGAAAGTCACCGAACAAAAACCCTGGTGTCTTTCAGTCATGTAATCACGAATCATCAGAACAAGGACTTTCTTAGACGAAGACAAACGCGAGGTCCTGGACGTGCTATTTTAAAGGCAAATCCCTGCAGACAGAAGAAACACTCCTCTGCAGCCTCTCCACTCTTGACTGACGCACTGCAAATTTGATCATGTCTCTTTAAAGTAAGAGAAATCGAAGGTCGCTCTGCACTTAAGTTCCATTTAATCTTACCCGACAGAAGAGGAGGACGGTGTCTAGATTATGTGCAGGTGGCTGCGGGCCTGGAAGCACGCCACCATCTTGATTATCCAGCCAAGGCTTAGATGTGCTCTCCTCTTGTGCTGCTGAATCCCATCCACCGCCGATGAACTCTATTTTACTAATAAGCGTGTGTGTCCATGTGTGATATTGTTTCCGATTTCTTAAAACCTGATCTGCTCTGAGCAGCCACGAGGCGCAGATTGAGGATAGAAGTGTTTTCTTTCCCTTGTGTGTGTGTGTGTGTGGCCGTAGCTGATTGTAGATTCACTCGTGTTCAGATGTATTTATTTGTGAATCCACTCAAACCGTCCGCTTGACATCACAGGTACAAACACTCTCCCTGCACTTTCAGATAATATAGTACGTGCCCTGAAGTTTTGCAGCGAGCCAACGCGTTTAATTGGCTTTTCTCTTTCCCTGTGTCCACTGTGAATTCCTCCGAGTGTCTTTTGTTTCTCACAGAGCTGCTGAGAGGTCAAACCTCCCTGACCTGGGAGCGTCCTGCCTTGTCAGTCTCATGACCCAGTGGGGCCAGAGCGTCAGCACAAAAAGCAAAGTGCATTCACACTCGGGGCTTCAGTGAAAAAACGCACTGTGCCGTTGAAGTTTATCTTAGTTTGCATGTTGAAATGTTGTTTTTTTACTATAAAAGACTTTAAAATAAAGGACAAAGACGCCAAAACATTTGTTGTCATCAAGCCTCATTTCTGTCTTTGATTACCTATGACACGTGTCCTGTAGGGGGGATGAAATTTACGGAATGCCAATGGGGTATTGCTTTGGCCACAGATGAAAATTGTTTTAGCATCAATTGTTTCTGAAACACACGCACAGTTCATGTCAGAACACTGAGCGCAATGAACAAACAACATCTATTGTCTCCCCGGTGATGTGATTCTGAGCATTGGGTGATAGACTGTGCTGCTATGGGGATTGGCAGCATCTCAAGATAGCTCTGAGGCTTCTCTCGCTGCCATGTTTTATGGTTAAGCAGCCAGCAAATTGGGAAAGTGGCTTTATCTAATTAGAAAATACATTCCTTTAGCAAGTAGTCCCCCAGGCAGAATCATCATTATTTAAGCTGGCTGGCCTTGAGAGAAGCAGCAAGCGACATTCAGATACATATCTGACGCTCACCATGGAAATGACAATGTGCATTGGATATGCTCACGGTGCACTTATTGGATTTTTTTTTCTAAATATAATGCTCCTTTCTCTCTCACCCCTCTTAGTCTCCTTAGTCTCCCGAATCTCTATTGTATATTAAAAGGCTAAGTCATAATTATCATAGTGTCGTTTCATTAGATAATTTTCATGCTGTGGTTAAAATGGTTTTGCAGATTGTCTCAGTGTGTTGTCACTCCATATTAATGGATTAGAACTGCAGCCGTGGATACGAGAATCACCAGAGGAAATTGGTTGGAACCCCCTCGGGGCCGTCCAGCCAAACATAGACCGTAACAGCCTAATATACGGGATATCTCGAGCTGTAATTATTTGATATCTCTCGCACAATATTCACGTGTCAAATTGTGATTCACAGCAACGCAGCACTTGCAGCACACTTTGATGTTGTGCGTGGAAGCCAAAGACACAAAAGGATTAAAAGGAGAAGTAATGGACAGATGCCGACTCAGAGTGAGAGCAGCGTCGTCCGAACTCCAGAACACAACACACACCGTGATGAGCTGAAAACACTCAAGATCCATTCACAAAGCACACGGCTGGGATCTGCTCAACATTTCTCGATTTTGTCTGTAGCTGTGTGTGTGTGTGTGTGTGTGTGTGTGTGTGTGTGTGTGTGTGTGTGTGTGTGTGTGTGTGTGTGTGTGTGTGTGTGTGCAATGCCCACTTTGAAGCTTTTGTTTGTACAGTGAACAGTCTCTCAGTATCTTAGGCTACTGTGAGCCCTACCATCACCCAGCACTGTTAATGAGGCCTCTGGGAATGGACACAGGGATGTGTGTCAACACATAAATCCACAAGTCTGTGTCTGTGTGTGTGTGTGTGTGTGTGTGTGTGTGTGTTTGTGTTTGTGTGTGTGTGTGTGTGTGTGTGTGTGTGTGTGTGTGTGTGTGTGTGTGTGTGTGTGTGTGTGTGTCTGTGTGTCTGTGTGAGAGTGAGTGAGTGAGAGAGAGATCACAAGCTCGTTTTAGCTACTTTTGGATTAGTGTCCCTTCCAAACTGGGACAATTATCATCATCCACATCTGCAGAGTTGGATTTCCTGAGTTGTGCAAACGTTGTGTACGTGTCGGCTCAATCCTATATCTTTTTTTTATTTTTGTCTTACAACACTTAAGCCTATAACCACACTAGCAACCCAGTGAGGCTGGATCCTCGTTACACAAAGCACAACCAAAACGTTCTCTTAGATCCACGCAAACATATTGAGTTTATTGTGACGCAGGAGAAAGGGTTGTGTAGTTGCCTGATTCAAAAGTCATTTTACTCCAGGCCATAGTGTTCCATTAGATCAACCATCTGCTGTTGTTGCTGAAAATCACTTTAATTATAACCATGTTCATTTCAACGTAGTAAATGACTCCAATTGTTCGTAAGTCCAATTTCTCTAATCACATCACACATATGTATGTATGGAACTGGCCTAAAAACCTTAATGCAGTCTAATTGAACCTTGGCAGGCGTGTTGCTGTGGGCTCATGGAAGTGTGTGGTTCAGTCGACATGTTCAATGTTGATATTTTTCATAAACGGATGTCGTTTGGTTAGCAGTTATGAGAGGGCGGATCCAGGAATAGATTTCTCTCTTTCTTTAACATTGTGTTGGTTTTCAACATTTTCGTTTATTACTCAGAGAATAATTCACGGATGTTGACACAAAACAAAAAAAATCAGGCATGTTTATGGGGCTGATATTTATGAGTGTGTGCAATTTGGTGCAGAGGAAATAAAAAATAAGAATCTGGTGAATTTAAATGTGGTTTCATTGGGGACTGTATGAGTTCGACTGACATCTATCGGTCTAGTTTCAGTGTGAAGTTGTCATTGTGAGCTGCAGCCAGTTTTATCACAGGCAAACAGCCCATTCCAAACAGACATGGTTAGAACTGGAACTGCATCTAATCACAGTGAGGCCATTGTGTGGTGTCTGTTGATTATGTGTGAAAAACGCAGTCACAGGGACATCAGTAATTGTTAAGCATTAGGTCAAGATAAGGATTTGACCAAGGGGGAGAATAGTCAAGATGCTCTCTGCAGAGTTTACTTTGTGTGTGTATGAATGTGTGCGTTTGTACATCTGAGCGAGAGAGAGTCTTTTGAAACGGAGCCTGCGATGGAGAAATACAGGCTAAAGACAAACAGGCTGCAGATCAGTAAATGACTCCTCCGGATCACATTGTTCTCCCGTGCCTCTATTGATCTCTTCATCCCCTTGTGTTCCACTGTAAGCCTGGTTGTCATTTCTTAGTCTCAGTCCCTGAAGGCGTCAGTTCACATGCACCAGCTTCATTTGGACCCATAACTGGGATTCTGTCTTTGAGTCTGATGCAGCGCAGAGAAGAACGAAGGATAATGGATGATGCCTGCGTGTCTTTGTACAGTAGAGTGACGAGTTGCTCATGAACACAAGAGAATATAAAGAGAGTATCAAATACAGCCTGTGTTTAAAGATGAACGACATGACGGCTCCCCGAGAATGAAGCCAAATCCTCAGCCCCTTGGTGGCTGGCGGCAGTGTTGGTCATAAATCCTTCCTCCTTAGTTTGGTCCATTGCATGTGAGCAGATGGACCAAACTAAAAATATCTATAAACACATTAAATAAATCCTTCCCAACAATGGTTTCTTCTATTTTGGGGAGTTATTTAATGCTAAAAACTGATTGAAACATTGATTTAGCTGAAACTGACGTGATTGGTCGAGCATGCGTATCATCGGGAACCTTAATACCACAGCTCCACACCAGGATCACTCCAGTGCACATTGTGGCTCCAAATGACGATAAAAGCAAAATGGCGGCACCTCTATCCGGTATATTTTGTGTAGAGGCGTCTCCCATCTTTATATACAGTCTTTGATACAATGAAAAAATATATATTTCCCACTTGTCAGAAAGGAATGTCAGAGTAAACTGGAAGTTTTTAAACACCTTGACACGTCTGAAAGATATTTGTAGTTGACCTGCTGATTTAAACATTGTATTAATATGGTAATATGATATCATGGAGACTAATAAAATAAAACCAACGTGAGAAAAGTCTGTTTAGGAGGCAGGAAGCCGGTTCGTGATCGGTTTTGAATCTCTCCGATCATATAATTCTCTCCATCTGTTGAGTGTCTGACCTAAGTTGACACACGGTTTAGTTAATTCTTTCTCATGAGCCTTTTTAGCTTTTCTTTGTTCTTCAGTCCTTTTGTCTAATTTTTCGCTTTGCTGATCCGGCCGCAGCATCAGCCTCGTCTACAAAAATGCAAAGTCAAAAGTAATAATCTCTAAAGACAAGGCTGCTCCGGCTTCCTTTCAACCGGCTAACGTGCAACTCATTGTGAAAGTTTTCCAGCCTGAGTGCCGTAAATCGCCGCCGGTGGTCCGACCCGACCACAGACATCGACAATGGTTTATAGAAAAAGTCAATTTTCTCCCTGATTGTCTCCTTTGCAATTGTAGATAAAAAAGAGGCAGAAATATTAAAAGGATTGTTAAAAACTCCTTGCGTGTGCATTTAGATTTTAACTCCTTCTAGCTGACACTACTACGACCTTGCCTGAATAATAATTAGATTAATAATCAGATTCAGTTGATGGGCAGTGTCAGACTTTGATAAATCCTCATGTTTGGAAATTGAGATGGTTTTATTTGGTAAAATGCTATTTGATGGTTGAAAAACTAAAAACAGGTTGTAGCTGCTGGCTCATCGTTGGATGGAATGAAAATGTTTACACCCAAAGCGCTCTTGATGTTCTCTGTCAACGTGCCGCGGATCCTGAAGTCAGAAAGCTAGACATTGAAGTTAAAAGCATGACATGAAGCATTTCACTGAAATGACGCGAGGCAGGAAAAGGCAGAAAATATGGAAGTGAGCGCAAAGTGGCTGAGATAGGTGTTTAGCTAAAAATGGTATCAGAGCAGCGTGTCATGCTTCGGTTGACAGTGCACGACAGCTCTTAGCCTGGATCCACATGATGACAGACATTACCCAGCTGAGATCTATAATCTCATGTAAATAAAGTGTATGAAAGCCTGGCGTGGTCCTGAGTCACTCGAACTTAAATCCACATTTTCCGTGAAGACCTGATTGAAATCGCTCTTGTCTGTCCATAATAGAATTAACATGCAAGGAAAATTAATCATGCACCGCCGCCAGTGAGTTTTTCCTTTTAATCATGACAATTTCAGGCTTGACGAAGCTTAGATTGGCTCATTTGAGAAGAGGTTAATGGGTTCTTATTATGGTTAGATTTCTCATTGCAGAGTGAGTGTGCCTGAACAACAAGGGGGGGGGGGGGGGCCAGAGTGACCATTTAACTGATACAAAGGCTACTGTAAAAATAAGTTTCTCTATGGAAAGTGCTACGTCTAAAAAAGGCAAATGATTTGAAACTTAATGTAAACAGATTATGGATAAATAAATTACAAAGGTTCAGCTTATCTCAGAAGAACATTTTTAAATACAAATATGAGGTTGTGCTTCCTTTGTAAAAGTCAAAGAGATTAAAAGTACACTGTGCTATTTACAAGTTGGTAGATTATTCATCAAGTCAGGACGTGTGAGTATTAATCATGATATAAAATGGTTAAAGCAGAGGTGCATTATGTATAGTTGTAATGTTTAAACCTCTGCCTGCTAGAAATCACATTTATAATCTAGTAGTATGCAATAGTATATCAATTTTAAAAGAGTCATAATGCAGCGAATGGCAGTCAGTAGTGCACATCTCCTTAAATCTAGTCAAGCCCAAAATTGCAAAAGTCCCTAAATATGCAGGATTGCTCAGTATCAATGAGTAAATATACATATGTTTTAACTTTAAAATTGCTCCACCCAGCAATGTCAAAGAAAGTGATTAAAATTCCTTGATACAAACCTTCATCCAGATCTGCTCCCCCAAAGTCACCCGTCCTGGTCAGTTGTGTTCACCCATCATGGATCCTAACCCCCCCCCCCCACAACCTGCATGCTGGACAGAAATTCCACCTTCTCATTTCTATGATGAATATTTCCACAGATCACAATCCACACAGCGATGAAGTTTAGTTCAAAACAAATTGTGGCAAAATAAATTATGTAGATTCTTGTCGTTCCTTGAAAACTGTTTTTTTGTTAGAAATAAATTGTTGTACGAGATGAATTTGTACCATCTGTGTCACAAATCCAGCAGAAACAGTTGTTACGATTGCGATAAATGTTTGATGTGCTGCGCTGTGTGTGTGTGTGTGTGTGTGTGTGTGTGTGTGTGTGTGGCCATTAGTGTCAATAACATTAGCAATCAGCAGTGAAAAAGCAGCACTACTCTCTCGGTGGAGATAATGAGAGAAGATGCAGCAGATTTGTTCGCCATCAGTCTGGGTTGTGAGTTTGTTTTCCGCGCAACAACTGTTTTGGCATCTGGACACACTAAAAAAACAGTTTGACTCGCCGAGCGGTTCACTTCCCCCCGATAGAAGAACTAGTTCCTGGCCCACTGGGGGTCCCGAAGCCTCTAATGGCCCACGAGCAGCAGCGTGTTCCCATGACCCCCCCACACCAGAGTGGTTTAAAATGAACCGGGCGATCTCCAGACTCACATCTGAAACCGGACCTCTGTGCTCCTGGGGCTAATTATTCAATATGATTTATTGCATAGTCCTTTGTAAACACTCCAGGTGCCTGCAGTTAAAACTTTTTAAAAGTAAAATTTCAAACCCTTTATTCTTTTTCATTAAAGTTTATATTAATTGTGGTATTTTTATTTATACCGCCCACATCCTGCTGTTTCCTGTTTCTCTGATTAAAAAAAGAGGCTTTTTATTTTTCATTCATTTCATTATTGCTATTATGAAGGTCAAATTATGCTGCAGCTTTTCACTGAGCTCTCACGCTGCCCACACATCCAATCATCTGCCCACACGGGGCAGCGTGGTCACTTGTGATGAAGGGAGATTGTTTCACTCAAGTCGACAGTCTATCAAAGGATGGTTCAGTAGAAATCAGAAATCCCCACCCACAACACAGAAAATACACAAATCAACACTATTGATATTGTGTCATGAAAACATTAAGTGATACTTTCTGGCAGTTGTTTTCTCTCTCTCTCTCTCTCTCTCTCTCTCTCTCTCTCTCTCGCTCTCTCTCTCTCTCTCTCTCTCTCTCTGTTCACTAGCTTGGTCTTTCAGTTCCAGAGCAGGACTTATTGATTTCACAATACGATTTTTGAAATGCTTTCACTTCCAGGCCTGCGCTTGACCTCAGATATATCCTGTTCATGTTTAGATTTCCTCCATTGGCGCTTCAGCTCTTCTCCACTGCACATCTGTGCACATGTCCAAGTCTGTCAAAAGTCCCCAAACTTTGGAGTGACAGGTGCATGATAATAAATTAGTAATATCTTTAAATCGATAGGAAGGTGAAAAGAAAGACAAATAAATTATGAGATTGAAAATATGTCAATATCTTACAGGGAGAAAAAGAAGACAACAACTTTATTTTATAAACACAATAATATTGACCTTAAAAATACAACCTTTTTAAGCACTTTCCTATACTTGAAAAAACTCAACAGAAATGCTCGGACAGTCACACGACCAGTAAACTATTATGATAAGTATTTTCAGGGATCATTTTTGTGGTTGTTGTTGAAGATTTAAATTGATAATAATTATAAATTTTCCTTTAAATTATCCTCCATTATTGTCGACTGCATATTGCAAAGATGATCCACTTGATGCAAGGACGCCGGAGATGATGTTCCTGGTAAACAGAGCTGAAGAGGAGACAACATCTTCTTTCTTGATTCAAGTGGCACAGAAATAAAAGGAGAAATTATGGTTTCGGTAACAAAAGGTGGATGTTGCTGACGACAGAGAGTCACGTGGAAACTCTCATGTCAGTGCACGCTGATAACAGGTGGTCGGATCGCGGCTGTGAGCTTCATTTCAAGGTTCATTATTGTTTTTCAGACACTGACACAGCGGCGCTTAAAAACTTGTAGGTGCAGTCATGGTCTAACAGGCAGTAAAGTATTTTGTTGTTATTTATTTATCTATTTCTTTGCTGGCTTAGACTTTTGGAGCCAGTGGAGCGCAAAATTACTTTGCACATATATATTATTCACTACATGGCAGCTTCATCGTCGCCATAGAAACTGGTTCGTCGTTTTCTCTCGTTAAGGCAATTATCAGACAATAAGGTCAAGAGCGAACGTGGGGTAAATGTTTAAAAATGTTTAAATTAGAAGACAAATTAATTGAAAATGGGAGGGAAGGACGAACAAGACAGAAAATCCATCTCAAACAGTTAATTTGTCCCACGATTATCATCAATCAACTCAGTCCACAGTTTTTCTCAAGATGCGTTTGAGTGTTTAAAATTGAATGGTGAGCAAAGAAGCAATGAGCAGACTGAATAATCCACAGACACTCGCAGGAAAAAATGTTTCCCAAAGAGAGGGCATGCAGAGGGGAAGATGCATTTGGGTTTTTCCATCATTTTGAAATTCTCAAGGCTAGAGTTTTTTATTATGAACACATTATGTGGCCTTAGCTGAAATCTGACTGGTCTTTGGAGCGCTCCTGTCCAGTCAAAAAAGATTTGTCACTTAATAACAATAAATATGACAAACAGATCAAACAGGCGGGAAACAGTTCAAAGACAAAGGAAATAGAGCAAAAGACACACAAGGAGTGAAACTTCAAATTAAAACAGGAAACAAAATGAACAACCAACACAAGATCAAAAGTGTCCAACAAAAGATTCAAAAGCTTTCGTGAAAAATAGAGCTCAGAGCTCAGGGTCATGACAGAACTGTGATAACTTTGACTCTGTAAAAGCTTGTTTTCCTCTAGCGCCATCATACGATCAAAATTGTTGCTTGTCCAACGATCCGGCTGATTTAACCTCAGCTGCATTAATACATCTTTAAATAGGAAATTAGCTAAAACTGTCAACAACTCAGTTCCCATTTAATCCATGTATACTTTAATTGGTCAGTGTCGGGTGTGTGTAAAAAGCATAATCAAACGTTTATTTTACTTGCAGCTTGGAAATAGACAGTGAGAAATTTTGTTAATAATATGACTTCTTTAAGTGCGGCAGATAAAAAGAAAAAAACATCTAATAAACTCAGTTACACTGACATTTTAAATTTTAAAATACACACTGCAAAAAATGGTGGCTTTGAAGTCAGTGAGCTCTCGTGTATTTTCCGTTTTCAGAGGAAGGATGTTGGAATTAGACGAGTTCATGAATCATCATTCAGATTTTATTCAAGCCTCGTTTGACCATTTTCTATGAAGTAGTTTGGACTTAGTAGTTTTGAAGTATTTAGATGCCTCTCATTGTCCAAATCTAACCTGTTTAATAGGGTGTACATGTAAAATGAAGTTCTGTAAAAATATCTGTGTAAAGCTCCCTCATTCTTTCTATGTGCATAACAAACCCCAAACCAACTGATGTCACAGTTTAAGATCACTGTAATATTTTGAAACCAAACTAACATATTCTGCATTAATATTATGTTTCCATTAGTGTACAATCAAATAAAACAAGGATTCTTTATCTTAGAATGAGCCCTTTAAATCTACAATGGGAGAAGGTCATGTTCCATGGAGGCCGACATGTTGCACCACCATCTTCCTACAGTGGCCCAGAATGGACAAACACAACACTGGCATTTCATCTGAAGAGTCTTGAGTTAGATGCAATCTGCACCCTCAACATTAGGTGCCACTATATTCTAGTGCTCTCTGAACCTTTAACCAACCTATTATTAGCTGTAAAAGTAACTTTAAAAAATAAATCCATTTAATATGATCTATTCTAAATCACAGATTTGAAATTAAAGTTTACATTTTCATACCTTCTAACTGTTTTCATTTTAATATGTAGACATTTGTTTTCACAGAAACCACATATTGAAGGACGACTGGACAAGTGGACTGCGGCTGAATCTCCATTCCCTCAGAAATGCAGATTACCAGTTTACTGATTGTGTTTTCAAACAGTCTCGGTTTCTGTGTTGTTGAAACGTCTGCAGTATTATGTTTGACAGACAGTCTGTGCTAATTTACACTTCAACTGAAATAGTACAAAGATCCTCTATAAGCAGATTACTGTATTTGTATCTGTCCGAGATGATAAACTGCACCAGTAATGAGTGTTTATGAACTTTTGGATGAGGCACAAAGAACCCAAGAAGAAATCTGTATTTAATTTTCAATAATAATGTATGACTAAAGTTATTTAAATGTATAGCAGTTAACAGATGAGCTCGGGTTTAATGGATGTTTTTAATGAATATTTATTATCTTGTTATAATTGTCGGAATCGTTATCAAAAGGCTCAATAGCATAACCATGATTAAATGCTTAAAAGAAGAGAAACACTATGTGAGTTTAGAATTTAATTAAGGGCTCCTCACACTTCTAATCGTATTTGATTCGGATAAAATTCTATGGATTTGTCGAATCATACGTTAGATTGTTTTGTGTTTATTATTTATTAATTTGTTGTATTTATTAAGACCTTGGAATAATGAAAAGATTTTCTTATGTTAATTCAATATTCGATTACAGTGAGTATTTCTTTTTAGCAGAATTCCCTTTGAATTGTTACTTCTAAAATACAGACATGCTGTCAATCCACTGATTGTCACAATAATACGATAGTACCTTGTAGTTAAATGTGCAATTTATGATGTGGGATTCCAGCAACACTATCACGATTCTATTTTTTTTCAAGAATATTTACATTTTATTTCCATACATTCTTTGATTCCCCAAGTAATTTCCCACGAATGGTTGTAACACACAGGACCAATGTTGAATTGTTTTCTTTTGAATCCAATTGACAGACTATTTACTTTTTATTTCATTAAACTCGAGAAGCGATCGGATGACAATTCACAAAACATTTGATTAGATTATGTTTATAAGAAGACTCTTCGTTGTTCCTCTTGCATCACAAGTCAATTCTGTTTTATATTTCAGAAAAAGACTAAAGGCCAATTTATGCCTCTCCGTTATTTCTATTACGGACAGATAAGACCACCCTATCCGTCGTGAAACGTCCTCTCCGAGCGCCTCCGACAGCTTTTCGTACACGTCTGATTTTTCTAACTATCCGTCTTCATTTTGGAGACCCGACGGACCGCTCTTGGCTGTGATTGATCGTCGAACGACATCATTTCCGTATGACGTCATTTCCGTATTTCCGGACCTCAAACTTTCTGTTTACTTGTAGCAACAAACACGAACACAACTATGATTCTACGATTAATGTGACGTGTGTGTTAAGCCAGCGGAGTTGTCCGGCTGACGGTGGCTCGTTAGAGCACTGAGGGCATGTGTGCACGGTCACATACGGTTATAACGAGCTTTCAAAACGGCGCTAGCAGGCTAGGCTAGCCACCATGCTAACTGCGGTGGTAACAGTGCAAGAACCCGCCGTCACGACTTTAATTCCACTTCTATCATGACACTGTTTCTATAATACCGTCAGGTTAGAAGCAAACACTGGGTAGTAGTTAGTGCCGGGAGTCCCTGCTGACTGTGTGTGGAAGCTGGGGGGGAGCTAGGTCCGGGTAGCTTCTAGCTACATGTAGCCTCAAGCAGATTCAAGCTGTGGAATCAGCAACACAGTTCGGAAACAAGACCGGGGAACCGCTGCGCTAAGAAACGATTACATCAGCATCTTGACACGCTGGGTGTCACTTTATTTAGATCTGTTAGCTGCCATGGTTCAGTGTGTGGGACGCAAGCTAACATGTCAACAGAGACACGTGGACTTCTTCTTTCCAAATGGGGTAGGCTTCTTATGGGTTTGGCGGGGAATTGTTTTTAGACGGATAGTCGTCGGAGAAGTAAAAATCAAAAAGACACTTTGTCTCCCGCTGAGACCTCTCCGAGAAACGGATACGTAGAAGTATATAAGAGCCTTAACTGCGACTAAAGTACACAACAATTTAACAGAAACTGTCCTCCCATAAAAAATAACAACCCCAAAGGTCCTCCCCCTCCTGACAGTTATATACAGTTAGGTTTTATTGTTGAGCTCTGGGACACGTGGTTGGAAGAGAATACAACCAAATACATCCAGTGAATGAACACAGAATTGAGGGAAGGGCTGACATTGAGGAAACAGAGACCAGGAAATCAAATGGGGAATGACTGACCGGGGAAATGTATCCCCCTCCCCTTCACCCCACCCTCCTTGGTCTCTTCAGCTCCGGTGTCATTTCCATGATCCAACAATTTGCTCCTACCTCTGGTGTCACTGGTAAATGACAGAAGTGGAACCACAGCAGTACTCTCTGTTCCGTACACCACAGGCAGAAAATTGCCCTCGTTTCACTCCTCCAGCCAGGCAGCGGTGTGTGCGCCTGCTCATTCACCGAGATCCACGCTAGACCTCCTCAGTTCCTTTGTGCCGCGTGGATGTAACTCCACAGATTACTAGGAATGTATAGGAGAGTGATGAACACTAATAGTCTGCACGAGAAAAAGAGAAAAAACATGCATCACCTGAGGATTAGAAAACTTTCCCTGACTCTTCTTTCGATCTCTAATCCCATTAAAGCCTGAACTGGCTCCTGCACTGAGGCTGCTATCCCTGTGCTGTTTACTGGGGGCTAGTTTACTCAGATAGAGCACCTGCGATCCCACTACACCCACAGAAATACGCCCAGAAACCACCTTAGGAAATATTCTCTCCTGCTATCTCTCCCATGCAAGTGCTACTATTTATGGACCTTGTCTTCCTGCTCTCTGATTGTGCGTATGTGTGCGTGTGTGCTTGTGTCTATATATAAGCTATGTGAGAGAAAGCGAATAGAATCTTATGTTACCGTACTTTGAAATTTAAAATACATTCCTGCCCCTTAAGAAACATGATGGAAGCAAGAAGAGAAAATAAGCCAACTGCTGCTCAGTCTCACAGTTTGAAAGCAACTATATTTGTGCAAACGTAGAATTTAAAGCCAAATTTACTTAAATATTGAACTTCTCTCTTCTTTAAAATGACATTTCATTAGGGCTTTAAAAGTTGATAAATTTGGCCACACAGGGTTTCAATGCCTAGCTGGAGTCTGGTATTTTATCGGGTTCCCTGTCCATTCTTCTCCGTACGTCCTATTCTTGGGAACATGATATATCGAGGATGTCTGGTGGGAATATCTTAAAATTTGTTACAAACATTCACAAACACTCAAGAATGAACTCATTAGGTTTTGGGGGTGTAAGGTCAAACGACAAGGTCACTTTGACCTTATAAACCCTTATTTTTGCCTTGAGAACACTTTTATCTCAAGGATGACTCAAGATACCTCATGCTGTATACTTTCAAAATGTGTTCTGAAGATTTTATCTTAAGTCTGCCTTTAAGGAATTTCTTCACATTTTGATTACCGTGGCCAGTGCTCACAATGAAACAATCTATATAGACTGTAAATGCAGTGGTTTGTTGCACGGGTTGGTTATTTTAGTTCACGTTTGCATTCATTGGTCAATTGTGACCTTTCATTTCGTTTTAGCAGCAAAAGTTATTAATGACTTGATATATTGATTAAGTAAAATCCCAACCCTCACATTTGTATCGCTCCTCCTGAGCAGAAGGCAGATCTGCCTGCACTGTGAGACATTATAGGCAGATGTTGTGTAGTCTTCACCATGTGAGCGATGGAGCAGGGACCAGACTAAGCAACAGCAGCACAATAAGGTCCTGCTACATTAGACCGGGACATTGGGAATGAAAAAGAGTGCAGGGCATGACACTTCACCATTTTATGTGAATTCGCTGTTCCAAGAAAAAGGGAAATATTCCCAGAAGATCATTCAGGCAGTAATTATGTTTCCCTAAAATCATTATTGGTAAAACCTATTATGGCATGTGGCATTCTGCCTGTAATACAATTTGTACAAAAAATATGATGTCAGAATTTATTGTTTCCTCATTCCCTTTATTGACAACATACAGCAGCTGTGTGAACTGTGTATTAAGATGCATGACATGTGTCATCTTACACCTTTGACGTTGTGTGGAGCAGGAGTTTTTATAACATATAAGAAAGATGAACACTTGACCATACAGTGTGATAATAACTACATGAAGTAAATAAACCATGTCCCAACCCCTGGAGGAGGTGACCTGAACTGCAGCCAGTCACCAGGAGCTTCACTTTTCAAGTAATGTCATGTTTCCCATCTTTATATTCAGTCTTTGAATCTTTTGCCACTAATGACCAGCCCCATTTTCATTTCAAGATGTGATGGATTGTGGTTTAATGTATTTCACTGTCATTTCCCTTGACCGAGGCTCGGCAGAAATCTAAAGCAGTGGTTCCCAAACTTTTTGTGCCCAAGGCACACCAAAGGACAAATAAAAATTTCAAGGCACACCTATTGTGCAAAATAGCCTTATAACACGTGTTATCACTAATATCATCTGTTTATCTGTTAAGTTTATAATTATTTACTAATGCCAAATAAGATGTGACCAAGACAACTATTCTACTCATGAAATATTTATTAACAATATACTTCACAAAAATATTTAAACTTTATCAAATTGGGCTTAATCAAACACACCCATTTCAACCAGACAGGTGAGGCAAAGGAAACAGAAATTCAGCAGAGAACTGTCCATGAGAAAGCTGCATGGTCCTGAATCTGACCCACAAATTATAACTGTAACATTTAGAATCAGGCTTTTTTTGTAAATATTCTGCCTACTAACAAATCAGTGGGACACATGTGCCTGTCGGGGCGCACAGATTTTTTTAATCCTTGGTGGCACGGAGGAGAGGGCCACTGGCAAGTCCTGCTCAACAGAGAGCCGTGACCTGGTCTTGTTCTTCATGTGAACAAGAGTGGAGAACGCCAACTCACACAGGTAGGTGGTGGGGAAATGAAGAAGTTGGTCGATAGCGTGGTGGGAGATGGTTGGATATTCTGATGCACAAACCAACCAAAACTGATCGAGTGTGAGCTCACTAAATTTCAGTTTCAGCGTGCGGTCCGCACGGAGCTCTGCGCTCTCCTCTCTCTCCTTCATAGTGAGCTTCTCGGTTGAGGACTCGGACTCCTGGTTGAATGGGTCTCGGATCCAGTCATTGTCCTCGATGTCCGCCACACGTGGAAAATAGCGCTCAAACCTCTCTTTTAGGTGTTCGGCATATATAGCGCGCTCACTGGCTGCCTGTGGCGCAGCTGATGCCAGCGGGAACATGTTCATGGAGCCCTGTTCCAAAGCCTCGCGCCACAGGGTCAGTTTGCCCATAAAGCCCCGAATCTTGTCTGTGGATGATAAAATGTTTTCATTCCTGCCCTGAAGCTTGGCGTTTAACTCGTTGAGATGCCCAAATATGTCTGCAAGGTAAGCCAGCCTGGCGCACCAGCTCTCATCCGCGAGCCTGTCCTTATGAGGGACAGCTGTTCACGTGAAAATTCCAAAAGGGGTTGTCGGACTCGGCAGTCTCTGCACTGGTGGTTGGTGGTTTGCTCCGCACGAGAAAGCGCTCCATTTTCCCTCTTGTTTATGTTTTAATGTTGTGTTCACCTGCGCCACTGCGCGAACAGCGAAATGTGGGATCCTCTTTGAGGATTTTTTAAATAGTTTTTAGATAAAGAGTTTGCCTCTGTATTATGGAATGAGTGCATTCAAAGTAGTATATAGTAAATTAAAATAATTATTTTTGTATAGTTGTATACTATATTGCAGTAGGCTATGGTTGTCACAAAATCCCACGGCACACTTGGACTTGCCTCACGGCACACCAGTGTGCCGCGGCACACAGTTTGGGAACCACTGATCTAAAGCACCGTGATCATCTGATCCAACAATGTGACCGTCTCAGAAGCCGTGCATGTTATGTCATCTGATTTTAAATAAACCATTAACTCTTCAGCTTTTGGGATTTGCTCTCACATCTCTACTTGAGACCTCCAGCCCTCTAACAAATAACTGATACAGGGCTGAGGAAGCAATTCTTAAGGTACAAACATACAAATATTGAGCCGACAGTACATTTCCTCTCATTCTACTAAAATCATCCTTTTTCTCCATAAGAGAAACGTTTGAGTTTAATCTGCCGACCTCATCTGAAAAACCCTGGCATTAGATATTTTGCCCAACATGACTGAAAATAGTTTCTCCTGAGCTGAGAGACACTTTTTCTTTCCCACCTGTCATCCACTGACAAATCTTAACACTGTGTCATAAATGACCTCCTGATGGGAAATGATGGGACTACTTATCTTTTATCTCATCAATCAGCCTGTACGTCGGCGGGGGGTTGCACCCGGCTTTTGATCGTTGCATTTTTGGTAAACTGCGACAGTTTCAGAGCCGAGTCGCACTCGACAAGGTCAGAGAGACGCAGGTCCAGGCGTTTTAACCCTTCACACATTAAGGTGATGTTGTGTGTCCAGTGTCACGGGACAAAACACATCCTGACCTTCTGACCACACACTCCTCACGATTCGTGAGTCACGAACAACCTCAGGTCAAAGAACCTCCTGCTGCCCATAGATCTACCTCACTGGAGACTGCACTTCCTGTGTAGCTGCGCTCCGACTGTGGAGCAAAACTACTTGATGATGATTAACACCGGAGGGTATCACAGACGCTGGGTCCTATTTATTCAGAAAACTCCATATTTACAAAATGAAATTTGCTGTGAATAAATAATGTCGGTGAATAGCCTGGAATCGTTTTCCTGTAGCTTTCGGCTTATAGTGTTTTATAGTCAATACAACTAGTATCACTGTTATTGAGGTCTGAGGACGGAATTGTATTGGTACTTAGAAAATGGTGCATTTATATTTAGTATACAAAAAAATGTATATATCAAATCTAAAAGTATAGAGATTTAAAGGTTTCAATGGAAATATATACGAATATAAAAAGAAAGCATTATTCATCGGACTTTCACTGTGAAAATGAACAATAAATAATCAGCAGCAGCTTATGAATACGAGCAGCATATTTGAATGATTGCACAGATGCATGAGGAAGAGTTGATTCAGACGAGGGGCGTGATATCCGTGTGTGTGTGTGTGTGTGTGTGTCGGTGTGTGTTGGTGTGTGTGTGTTTGTGTGTGTATGTGTGTGTGTGTGTTTGTGCGCTTGCTGCGGTGGGAGTTTGTGGGTTGGGGGAGTTGGGCGGTGAAACAGATGTAACTGTCAGTCCAGTGTTGTTGTTTCTTTGGACACAAGCGTCCACCTCAACTCGGGGGCGTTAGTCAAACAAATGTAAAGATGTTGTTTTGGGACATATTTACTCTTGCTATTTCTTTGAACCGAAAATGTCCATTCCAAAGAGCGTGAGGAACATTTGCACACGGGGAGGTGATCACCATCTCTGAAATTCGTACGTTTACTGTCTGATTGCACAATTTGTCAAAACTTGCCATGCAGCCTGCATGTAGCTTTCTTGCTTGGAGCTTGTTTTGTTGTTTTGCATAAAGACAAACGCTAACGGGCAGGAAGTGGAAGGTCGTGGAGAGACACACAGCCAGCGGCAGGTCCATCAGAGTCAGACTGGGACATAATCGACAGCATAAACTTATCCAATTAATTATGCTTTTGTCAAAGTAAACATCATCTCGTCGATTCATCGCTGATTTTAAATACTAAGAAAGTTGGAGTCTCACAGAGAGAGGGTTGTCCAAGAAGACCATGAAGCCAATGTGGAGATTCGAAAGTATAAAGTATGTCACATTTACCCAATAAACTTTGGCACAGCTATTTTTAGTGACGCGGTTCCTCCCTCTGATGATGTACATCTTGCTGTTGGTGAGCTCACCTGCAGCTACGGGTTCTTATCAGCCTCTGCAGCGAGAGAGCTGCTCAGAAGAGCCTCAGCAGAGCATGCAGCTTTGAGTTATACGGGGAGGTCAGTAATGTCTGTAATGGAAACTCAGCCTTCGGGTTATTGGGCGCATGAGTTTTCTCATCAAACCACAGAGCATGGTAATGCAGTTGGTACAGACAAACCTGGAAGGGCTGTAGTGATTTGCGGAGGATGGTTTCTGGGGTCAGATGAGGTTTGAGGTGATGATGTAGAGAGCGGGGGGGAAACATTTGGCCGTCTGCTAAGTCCTCGGCACACAGTGAAAACTGAGAGAGGCGGGAGGATTTGTCACAGCGCAGCGTTGAATGTTGTGTTTACGTGCGAAGCAGTTGTTTGTGAGGATTTTTCCCATTTCCTGTCGAAAAGAATGATGTCGTCTGGAGAAGTGGTTACGCGTTCTGCGAATTCATGGGATTCCTGCAAAAATGACAAGAGAGGCAAAAAGTTTGGCATCGTTCCAACCAATGTGAGAATAATAAGGCAAGTGGAGATGAGACGACAACGCAACAAAAGTTCTCACCTTGATATTTGTTACAACGGCGTGACACAGCGCTTTCTGAGAGAGCAGGTCATTTCTCACTTGTAAAAATATCTCCACTTCGCCACTTTGAAAATCTGCATCACTGCGAGCGATTTTTATTTTCCTGTAACCAACAGAATTCGGCCTAATGTGGCGGAGAGAGCGTCTGAGCCATGTGAAAAAAAGGATTTAAGAGAAAAATGACTACAGCCTCAGCAAGTGAATCAGCCAGCCAGGCACTGATAGTCTTATCACAGCACTCCACAGAGAGAGAGAGAGAGAGAGAGAGAGAGAGAGAGAGAGAGAGAGAGAGAGAGAGAGAGAGAGAGAGAGAGAGAGAGAGAGAGAGAGAGAGCACCAGCAAACTTTTCACATCAGCGTGCCGCTTCTGTTGTTTCTGTGTTCAGTGGAGGGACAGAAAGTGTGTGTGTGTGTGTGTGAGAGAGAGAGAGAGAAAGAGACAGACAGGCAGAGATAGATACTCTATAATGAGTTTCCATGAAGCACTCTCAGTGTGTTATCATTTTGGTGATTTTATGAATTCATCACAAAAGAGTGAGTAAATGTCACCGCTGAAGGCAATAGAACAGGATGCTACATTTGGAATGAAAGGCAGAGGAGCAAGAGAATGAAGAAGAGAAGGTGGGGGGGAAGGGGGGGGGAGAGAGAAAAAAGGAAATTGTGAGGGGGGGCTCCTGTGATGATTCGGAGGATAACAAACGCCGCGGCTGGTGTTGTTCATGTGTGCCGTCTTTACCCGGGGACTCGCACAGATACAGGGGGGGGGCGGTTGACTTGGTAGAGGGAGCCGGCCATGTCTCTAAATAAAACACGACATTGATTTATGAGAGTGAACCTGCTACGAGTGCAGCAGGTCTCTACAATCGCTCACACACACACACACACACACACACACACACACACACACACACACACACACACACACACACACACACACACACACACACACACAATCACAATGCAGTTAAACCACTGAGTAGACTCCTGCACTGTACATCTCAGCAATCCCACTTCACTTCTTCAGACAGAGCAAAGCCCCGGGCACTTCTTCTTTCCCCACTTCTTCTTCTTTTTATTTTTCGGTATAAGTCGTTCTACAGCTGCTCTCAAAAACATCAACGCCGGCCGGCCTCATCACACAGAAGCAGAATTTTCAAAGCGTAGAAGTTATTTAATTAATGAAAACCAATCACTCTGCGTTTCAGTTTGAACATGAAACATGAAAGTTGCGGATCCGTTTGTGTGAAATGATTGAATCTGTGGCGCTTCTGTCGCCCCCCCACTCTGAGGTTTGGACACACGAGCCGGTGAATAACCTTTGTTCTGGGCTGGAAACAAATAAACACTGGAAGGAAGTAATCATTCCTCGCCTGGAAGTTGCCTGTTTATGAAAGTCTCCAATATGATTTGCTGATGCTGTATTAATAAAACAGTTGTTATGTTGTGGTACGGCTGCGTAACATGTTGTCTCATCGCCTCGGCAGAGGAGTCTCACCCCTGTCATTTTGTATGTTTGGTTAATGTTTGTAAGAAAGATTACACAAAAATATGTTTTTCCACGTATTTCTTTGATTTCACAGAATAACCCTCTATGGATCTTGATTAAAAAACGTTTTGACATTTTACAATTTGTAATGATTGAGGTGCTGACATGTTTACAGTGGTGGAGAAAATACTCAAACATCAGTTAATAGTACATATAAATAGACAAAAACGTACTAAGGTAAAAGTAATTGTACCACAATAACTATTCTACTTTACTAAAAGTCAGTAAGTTACTGATTCCCAAGTACAACAGTGAACTACATCATTGTGACAGAGTCTCTGCCTCCTCTGCATCGATTTCAGATGTTTGCTCCCCAGTGAAGTCTGAACCAAATCCACTTCTCGTCATTGATTGCTTTAAATAATACATTTATAAATAAACATTGTGTAATGTGTATTGCAGTGTCATACTGAAAATGTAGTGGTGTAGAAGGCACAGAGATTTGCTGGTATATGTAATCGAGTAAAAGTGAGTACCCAAAAACAAATCTACTTAAATATATAACAGATACATATAAAATGTGTTTAAGCAATGGAAGTAAATCTACTTTGTCAAATCCCATCATTGCAATTTGCAGAGTCAAACTACACTATAATGAATTTAAAATGTGGTTTCATAAGCCGTTTTCAGACATGACCTCTGGAGGAACTCCGGAGAATTGGGTCATGACTTTCTCCAGGCGGAGACGGGACGGAACCTATTCCACTGCAGAGATCATGTGTGTTGGTTTACAGCACATTGACACCGGCTGTTATCACTGTCTTCTACATGTGTGACACGGCTTTTTAACCCTCAGATATTTGTTTTCCTTTTGTTTTTCATAAATTTTCCATCTCTCGCTAGTTGGAAACATCATTAACACACCCACTCGCTTGCTGTGAGTCCTGCTGAGGAGTGAGATCTCCTGCTGGGTTCTCACATCAGCTCTTCCGGACTTTCTGCGGATGTTACACCAGGGAGCCAGGTGGAGAAAGTCTGCAAAAAACTCTGGAGGCTCTCACTCTGAGATTTGCGTTGGCACATCCACCTCTGCAATTTTTAGTGCATGTTTATAAGGGGAATGTCAGGTCTTAACAGAGCTTTAGCAGGAAATATCATCCAGAGTCTCAAATATGTCTTCATTTAATTAAAACTCTGCTGCAAATATAATCAATCCAAAAAGGTCAAACAAGAGGCGGCAGCAAACAGGGAGGAACTGTCGTTTTGAAATGGTTCTGAGGGAACAGACCCAGATGAATAAGCAAGCGACAGATGATATGTTTGGGTTAGTTTTGGTGATTATTTGCTTAAAGGAAGCTGAGGTCAGCCGGCACAGAGTGAAGCAGAGGAGCTGCTTCAGGGACAGGCTGGTGAATGTAGAGAAGGAGACGGAGGTGAGACAAGCTCACAGGATGTTTATCGCTGAAACCTACAGGTAACTCACACGGGTCTTACTTTAGTTTCGAGAAGGAGAAAGGAAACTTGATGACCCGATGAAGACGCGAGAGGAGACGAACACCGAGTTCCCTCCACATCGCTCAGACGGTTATTACAAGTAACAGAGTGGAAATCAGTCTCGCCTCAGCCTCCGAGCCGCACGTCTGACTCAGAGAGATCTGAAACTTCTGACATCCGCAATAAAGCTGGTGGCAAAATGATTGCAAGGACACTCACTGACTGTCACATTTAAATATATTTCACAACTGAAGGAAAAGTTCCACACATTATAAATGTGCTTTTTCACTTGTCTGCCAAGAGTTACATGAATACATCAACACCACCCTCGTGTCTGTGGATGTGAAGCTACAGCCGGCAGCTTGTTAGCTCGCCAGAAGTCCTAAAGTCAGAATATCATGAAAATAAAGAGGGGAATAAGAATAAAGTCAACTACTTAGAATAAATAGGAATCCAATTAGAAGAAAGTAGTAATGCTTCAAATGTAAAGTCACAATTTAATGAGGAAAATGTCATAATGTTATCAGATAAAGAAAAATCACTAAAACATAATTTCCTCCTCCACAAAAGAGGCGATTTCTGAATTTGTGCAGTTCTCTCTTCAGAATAGATTCTTGCATAGTCTTTTCAAAGCTTTGTTACTTGGTGCTGATGTGTTATATTAAGTATTTTGTTATCTGTGAAATCTAAAGTATAACAAAATGTTCCACATTCCTCATTTGAACACAAGCGACTCGTAGCCAAACATTCAGACTTTTTTCTCATAATAGTATGACTTAATTACTTTTTTGATGATTTTTCAATGTTACATAAATTTTATATTGGTACCAAATGTTCACAGACATGGTATTTGTTTCCCACCAAAATATTGTTACTTGTGCAGTACAATAACCAAATGCATCTAACCCTCAATGTAAAATGTATTCCCCCAAATTACAAATTATTCCCTAAATGACCGTTCGGCTGTTTCAGCTAATTTAATATTATCAGTACATTGTGCTCATGTATCGGGTTTAGCTTGTTAATGAATCGTAGCTGCAGAACAAAAGAAGCTTTGTTTTAATAGCAAATACAAAAACCAGTAGACTCATCCTGGAAAAGAGCAAGCTAAAATTAAAGTTTTTTTTCCTGTTTGTCCCATTCTTTTGACCTTGTATAAATATGGAAATGAACTAAATAGCCTTAATAAAGTGGTGCAGCTGAGATGTTTTCAGGACAATGACTCAGACTATGAGGTTTCAGGACCTTTAGTGTGAAGCAGACGACTCAGACGCTGACACCCGTGACACCTATAAGTGACTCTGACGTTTAATCTGCCTGTAATGTGCAGAGTCCTGACCCTGGAGAAAACCAACTCCTTTTATGAAGTATTTTTAGATTAATGGAGTATGATTACTGGTCCTTTTTTCATACCCGGCTCTACTTTGAAAAGCTCAGTCTGCGATCCATTAAATTAACCAAAGCCCTTTTAAATGAGGCAAATCAAAGAGTGAGCTAACAATTAATACAGCTCTGAGAATAGCATCCGCTGAGCTGACACAAAATCCCGTAAAGAGCAGTGGTCCACTTAAAGAGGGAAAGTTTAAGAAGAGCGGCGAGGAAACTTTAGTGTGTTGCACATCCTCACATCTTCCCTGCTAATCACTGCAGTGTTGTGTTTATTTTGGGGTCATACCTACGAAAGCAAGTGGTTTTCTTCATAATTTTGTTTGAATGATATAATTACAGATTTATTACTGAATTTTAAATGTGGTGTGATCCCAGTGTGGGTCTCGTTGAATGCTCAGAAATGCAGACACACACACACACACACACACACACACACACACACACACACACACACACACACACACACACAAACTCGCACACATTCCTGTCGTGAAAGCATCTGGCCCGTACAATTTCCTTCTGTGTTCTTCATATGTGAAAGGCAATCTCTGCAAATTTGATTGGAGGTAAAAGAAAAAGAAAAAACCCTTCAGTGTTATCTCTCCATGCAGGTTTATCACATTTTAAAGGGCGTCCATTAATATTTGATATTTCACAGCCATGTACAACAATGGCTGCTAATAGCCAGTTTCTCTTTTTCTTTTTTTCCCCGACGGAGGAACTTTATGGGATTCACAGCAGAAAACAATGGGACCGTGGACTGAAAGATCTGCACAGCTGCAGACACACACAGTGAATAGATTGGAAAAAGTCACCTGAGTCACCTCCGGACCCCGAGCTTGCTACTCCACTGTTCGGTTTCATTAAGGTTGGGAAGCGCTGTCCTTTTCTGTTTCCTGATCCTTAAAGGCAAGCTGTGTGGCTCATGAAGTGTGAAATAAAGGAGTTATCACCAGCGTATCTGGAGAGGTGACACCATATTTCCTCATAAATGCAGCAATATCAGATTTGAAATAGAAATCTCCTCTGGGCATGAAAAGCTGTTATTCCTTTATTTTTGAATTATCATTCGAATGGGAGAACAGTAGCTTTAGCTGTGGAAACGTGTGCATTACCACGTCGGGTCAATGTCAATATCCACAGAACTGTGTATAATAAATGCTACTGGGGTGTAGCGCTCTGTAAATGCAGCCACACTCTAACGTTTAACCTGATGAAAGGCAGAAAACAATTTTAAATATCATTTATTGCTGTTTTTTCTTTTTTTCTGTTTTACTTCCACGCTGGTGAGATACGCAACGTAATTTTTTAATGGAAAAACTCTTGACAATGATGAGAAGAATCTTGAATCTTGAGAAAGAATGGTAGTAATACTTTGAAGTGAATGTACATGTTACTACCATTCATTTATAGTCGTCTTAAAGACTAAAAAAAAAAACTCCTGTTCTTATTACAGAATTAAAACAATATAATCAAAGACAAAATATAAATTTGTTGGTTGCACGTCTCTCTTTTAAGGAGAAAATAAAAACATTTCTAACATTTCTACTTATTCCAACATAAATATTGCAGAATCCAGGGATTTCATTCCTCTAAATCTTTCACACAATGAGATAACACACACAAAGTCCATGCAAAGATATAAATAGATGTGATTTTCACATCACTCACACCGGGCAACACAAACGGTGCAAATAACAAGACATGATAGATTTGAAATTTGCACAATTCAAACTGGCCACTGCTCATCACGACGCAGCTCCTGGAGGAGACTGTGTGCAGCTCCAGCTTGTCTTGTGGACACACACACACACAGCAGTGTTGGTTTCTCCGGGTTTCCACAACAACGCAGCGATTATACAGGTAACACAAATGACCCTGCGGCCAAATGAGTGTGAGTCACTCAAGCTGCACTAAATTGCACACACTCATAGTCATCAGTTCCCTAAGAATTAATCCCTGGAAAATGGTGAAAATATTTGTGTTAAAAAACAAACAAAACTGGATCTTAAACCTGTTGAAATCCTTCATTAAAATCTGTTCAGTTGTTTTCTCCCATTGGGATAGAAACTGGGGTGAGAGATGTGGATATGTGGCAGATGATGTTATTAGCAGGTATCTGTGATAAATAATTAGTGTTGTTCTAGAAATATTTCTTACCCTAAACACCTGTTGTTTTACTAGTTTGTTCTTGTCTATATACAATCGAGCATCAGAATCACAAAAATCCACAGAAGATAGTTTGTCTTCCACTTACAGAATTTAATCAGCGTCTGTTAGGATCCCAACACTGATTGTCTCATGTGAATTTCTTTCCCTAGCGTCCTCTCAGATCTATTTCTGTCGCCTTGTTGTCTTTGTATTGTCACGTCACCTCTTCGTGTCAGGTTTTGCAGGGTTTTCAAATTGGAGCTGTGCAATCAGCTACTTGCTGAACCAACAGCAGACAAACATACGCGACATTCCTCTGTCATCCCGCTTCGATTTCTGCAGAAACAGGATCATAATCAGATTAATTTGCCATATATGAGTCCACATACCAGGAATCTGACTCCGGTGAAGTTAAGCTCAGTTAACTTACACAAATAGACGTACAATTAACAACAGACACTGGCAAAATAAACGTGACCACTATGTGCAATATAGAGATAAACTTTACAAGACAGGAGTGCAAGGGGAAGCAAAATGTACAACAAGAAACTTTAACTGCTAATTATGACCTGAGGATTGTGCAGTGGTGCAAAGATGCTTCAACAAATATGGATCGTTCACATGCAGGTTTCTTATATGGGGGTCGATGAATCATATGGTGCAGAGAACAAAGTAGCTTGATCAAGTATGGACCATTATGTACAGGATGCACAAGGTATCTTATGACCATAGTGTATTTGTACAGTGTGTATATATACAGTCCGCTTAGGTTTATAATGTCAGAAATGTGTACGTGTAAACCTGAATTGAGAAAGAGAATAAAAATATATAATTGTGGTTTGTGGTGGACGATAGTAGTACATGTATATTGTCGTTGTGTTTTTCCTGACACTGTATGACTGGTTCAGTGTTCATCAGAGTGAAGTTCTGTGTGAACAAGCCTTTCTGTTGCCACATTAACGGAGCTTTATTTTGTAAAGACACTCGTATGTTGCATGTGTGAAGTGAAAAAGTTGCTGGGAGAAGTTTAACTGTGCATATTTATACTGTGGGAGCCTGTGAATGAAGTACAAATAACAGCAGAAACACGAGGGTCTCAAAAATGTCCACTACAGCAAGAGTGATATGAGATAGGGTCTAAATCCTGTTGCATCAGACAAGCCAAAAAACGAGCACTTTGGGAAAAGCTGAACAATCTGGATGTGTCAAAATGGAGAAGCTCGTCCTTTAAATGTAATTACTTGTTTAGGGCTCTTACGGTGCAGAAGTAAACACAAAATGCCATTTAGAAAGCGTTTCAGCAGCTCAGTGCGTCCTCACTCAGACTCCAGCGGAATTAGTCATTTGAGCACAATGCGTTGCTCCGTCATGCAAGACGATGCCAACCTCCATGAAGTATTCAAATTTTGTTTTCGTACTGTCACATTCATAAACCTCAAACCTCAGTCGGGCGCAGGCTTCTTAAAATGGAAATGAACGAAGGGCTCAAAGGTGGAAAGCGCCGCGAAAAAAAAACAAAAAAACAAAAAAGGGCAATAAAACAAGCATAAATCACCCGTGCCCTTTGGCTTTCAAAATTTAATTTGTGTAAAGCATTTGCATGTTGTGGTGACTGGCAGGTTGAGTGTTCTTTCACTCGCCGGCTCATAATGTGGGCCCGTTCAAAGTACAGCAGGTTTTATAGCAGATTATAGCAGTTTTGTTGTGTAGCTAAATGCCACCAGCGCCACCTCTCCCATCACCTCTTCTCTGCTCTCCTCCTTGTCTCCTGTGCTCCTACTCGTGTATGAACACGGCTCTGAGGGCGCACGGAAGATCACATCTGAAAGCAGGAGCCACCGCCGCACACGCTATCGGACGGCTCCATGTGTGTGGTGATGTGGCATTTGAAAGAAGACGAGCTTGCGTGTTTAAAAAAAAAAAAAAAAGGGGAAACAGTGTTGCAGCGGAGCGACAAAGGTACGCCAGCGTGCCGTGTGCCAACAAAGTGCCTGCTGCCTTGTGCTGGGAGGGAGATGCGACCTGTCAGGGAGTGAGGGGGCTGGCTGAAAGACTTCACATCACCCTTTCAGCTCCAGCAACTTCCCATTTATATTGTAATGCAAATCCGTGGCCTGTCCCAGATGGTGCTTTTCCAGCGTCGTGGGTGCATAGAAATATGATTATTTATCCCAAGCACTTCTCAAGTCTTTAATGCACCCTCCTCCGTCTGCTTCCATCGCCTCCTTCTCCTGGCAGCAGTTTAAAGTCTGTGCAGTCTGATGTGTGTCTCCCTAATGGTGAAGGAGGAAAAGAACAGATGATAAATTTGGGGAGAATTTGACAAGGGAGTACCTAAGAGATTACAGAAAAGCAAGAGAGAAACAAACCTAAGTGCATGAATCAGGAGCATCTTGGCTGAGCATTAGGCTAAGAGGCGTACGCAGTAATTCTCACGACTCAAAAGTGCCTTTAATCACCTTTGCTGTGGGCGAAATATTCCTGAGTATGATCTTCCTAAAAGCATTTTTACCCTGAGTAAAATCAACCCTCTCTGCCTGAGTGGGACACGAACACAGATTTGCTGGTTTGCTTGTTGTGTGCATCAAACAACTCAGATTTTGTATAATGTGAATAAATCAAATCTGTGTTTTACAGATTGCATCGAATGAAACGAGTAGAATATGACTGCAGATATTAAAATGTGTGAACTCTGGAGCCCTTTAAAAGATGTGACCAACAATAGATAATTGAGCTTCAAGGCAAATGATATAACACCGAGGTGAGCGTCGTGAAAACGCTGCCTGGAGATACTTTTCATCCCATGTAGAATCATTTACCAGTCCGTTTTCAGACTGCTTTTTAATGTGACAGCACTTTGTAGCCACTGCTGATGGGATCATCTGAGCGGGGTTATGTGTGATAGCATAAACACAACGCAGCTGCAGGTTTCTGAGTGTGAAACAGGCAAATCCTGAGGGGCTGTGAGCGTGGCAGACAGCGGTGGGCTATAAGTCGCTCTGTTATACTGTCAGCGTTTCTATACTTTCATCATAACACCTTCAGCAGAACTGTCGCCGGCTTCAGAAGCATTTAGGTATCGCTTGACACTTCCCTCACAAAGTAATTAAATCACAATCTTGTGTCAAATCATCTCCCTCTACCCCGGTCACGTCATTATCTTGTACAGTGCGTTCTGACATGTACTTTCTATTTTCTAACTGAGGTGCGGAGGAGAATCATTGAATTATGAGGATTAGCTGAAAATTATGGTTTTGCTGTGAAACCGATTGTAAAGGTTTGTTGCAGCTTTTCATCTTGGAAAGTCAGAATTATCTGCAGGAGAATTCAAGAGTGTTAGGGTTAGTCAAAAGAATGTCTGCATGCAGATTTATTCCAAGAGTGGGCAGAGCATGTACCAGAAGTTGTTGACTGCTAACCCTGACCCCCTAACTCTATCGTTTAGTCACAAACTTAAATTAAACTAATTTAAGTCACCTTAACTGTAACCCTACTTAAAAACAGAATTCGTATTTGTACTCATTAAAATTAGTCTTTTTCAAAAGCTGTGATTGTAAATGACCCTGGTGGAGATTTCTAATGGGAGCTTTGAATTTGGAAAAATTTAATATTTTCCTTTAATAAGGTGAAGATAGTGTTGATGATGGGAACAAGGTGCAAATGTGTGATGAAGCTCACTGGGTCATATTGGAATTGACCCAATTTAAAGATGACCAGGTGAAATTCATTTTTGGTTTCTATAAAAAATGTCATTATACTGACAGGGCAAGTGAAACGTTGAGGATGAGGATGAATATTGAACCTTAAACACCACAGTGTGTTTAGCTGCATGCATCGAAAGTCCAGAGTGAATTATCTGCTCCTCTCTGCTATTTGCTATTCGTTGACATCCCTAACTTTTCTGAATTTTGCTGCTGAAACTTCAGATTCCAAAGTGATGGAGGTCAGGCAGAACTTTGGTTTTGAAACTAAAAATCTGTCTGAAAAAAAAACAAAAGCTGTTTTCTAACCTCCTGGTAAAGCGAGGTAATCCACAAACATCTGTGAAAGTTTTTCTTTTAACCTTCTAGAGCAGAAAGTATGAAAACATTGCAGAGATATGTACTTTACTTCCCTGGTTCCGAACAGTACAAGGAATATAAAGTGTTGCATTTACTGGATTAAAGGATTTTTAACTAGTGCAATGTTTAATTGGTCAATCCACCATTAACACCTTGTTATTCATGTAGGGTTTGTGTATATACACACCCAGCTGGCTCATTTCAATAAAACATACGCCTTTATTTTTTCTCATAAAGCACATTTAAGGCAAATTAGAGGCAAAATAACTTAACAAATGGAAATGGCTTAGTGAAGCTTTCCCCTGTAATTGCTCCACTCAGTCAAAATTTCATTAAGAAACGTTGGCTATTCTGTACTTTTTGCTCGAAGCAGAACAAACTCTCTCCTCGAACTGTATCACCATTTGTGTCGTTATTTCATTTCATGGCGTGAATGCTTTTTTCAAATCGGCCAATCGCTATTTGATCTTTTTTATTTCCCCTGGATTTGCAGCTGAAGCCGAACAGTGAGCTGGTTCGTGGTTTTCATTGACCTCTGGTGGACCTGCAATCACAGATCAATGCAAACAGGGTTCAGCTGCACCACAAAATGTCTCCATGTTCCCAAATACATGAAGAAAAACAGACGCTCCCCATGACCTCAACTCAGAATGAGCGTTGAACCGTTTCTCGAAGAAAAATCGAATCCATTTCACAAACCTGACCACAATACAAATTGCTGAATGAAACAGTCGACGCTTTCAGCTGAAATCACAACTTCTCCTGCAGATTAGGCTTTTTTTCTCTCTTTCTAACAAAATTGCTCGGTTTCCACAAAAGAATCTTTTAAATCAATGATCCATCCATCAGCAGATTATTGTGTTAGTCATGTCTGCACTGTTTTCATCCCACATCACTCTCCAAACACTTTACCTGCTCGCACAAAGAGCAGCAGTTGGCCATGAGCCTGGAAGGTTCCAAAAGTTTCCCTGTTGTTCTCCATTTGCATTCAAGGCAAAACCCTCGCTACTGCCATTGTCATGAAGGGAAGCCTGAGAAGCGACTGGGAATTTAAAGCTGCGGCTGGTTCATTCAGAAGGGAAGACAGAGGAATGAAATTTGTGAAAAGTGAAGTCCTGCCCACCTACGTCTGTCAAGCTTTCAGCACATTGTACAATCATTAAATTTTCCATTTGAAATGTTCAGTTGTTTTATTTTTCCTCGACTTCAATTTCACAAAGAAGTAAACAACAGCAGACTTCTCAAATATGGGCGACCACAGTGGGTTTAGTGCCTGTAACAGATTTTATCACTTGACACTATATCAGCTTAAACTCATGAAACCTCGCAGCTGAGTCCCAATTCAGGGGGTCGCATCCTTTGAAGGCTGGATGTGAAGGAGTTTGAAGTCAGCAGTGCGACTAGGCTGTACAATTCTGAAGCCTCCTTCAAACGCAGCCAAACAAATTTGTCCTTTCATTCCTGAGCAACAAAGGATCTAAAGTGGATCATTCTCGGGGCCAACTTATCTCAGGATTCATTGCAGAAGATGATGGATGAAACTATGGGTGGCTGAGCTGCGGTAAGTGTAGCCGCTCAAAGTAGCTATCAAGGAAATGGTATGTGGAGGAGGAGGTGGTGACGCAAATAGGGAATCATCCGTAGACCAGATTGTCTCATTTCATTCTCATTTCAGCTTGTCTGACGCAATGTGCAAAGGCGTGGCCATCGTAGGCCAAGTAGACTCCAACCTCTGAACGATGCAGCCCATGAAGTAGATCAGAGCCTTTGAGTTTTATGTTTTCACAGTATGGATCATTCAACCAGATAAGATGGTGGCGCTCGCACTGAGTTTAAGAATAGAAACCCTGCTCGAGTTTGTCCATTGACAGTTCCAATATTTCTATGCACCCAAGTTTATTCACACAAGACAAAAGAATGAGGCAATTTTACTCCCTGCAATTCTACAATAGTTGATATGGAATTGGGAAGATAGAGATAATAATCTGTCTTTCCTGAAAGATGTTCAGTTTTGTTAAAGATTGCTCCAGTATTAATTTAAAAAAAAAGTTCAGCACAGTTTATATTGGACAATTTGACAGCAGTCATGTGGGAAATTGGACCGGGGACCTGCTTAAACTGACAGCTGACCAAATGTCCCTGTGTGCCAGAGATCCAACCAATCATTCCAAGAACCAGATCGTTGATCATTCAGACAATTAAGCAGTGGTGACCCATTTCAGACTGGACGTCTCACGCCGAGCAAGCCGATATAAATTTAGCCTCGTTCTAAAATTAGTCAGGGGTCACTGGTTTGAGGCTAAAGCTGGACGAAATCTGTGCACTGTCTGTCCCACTTTAAATATGCATGACGGGTATAATACTAGAAGATTGAGGCTGCAGTATCTTTACTTGCTGATGTGACAGTACTGCTATAACTGTTATAACCTTTGGATGGTTTAAAAGCGTAATATAAAACAAAACACCTGGAGAAACACAGTCATTAAATAGTAAATCTTTAATGATTATATTGTCAAACAATGTTCTTCACTGATAGGAGAGCAAAGGCTGAAGAATAACAAGGTGTTAACTCAGCTTTGGCTCAAATTGTAAAAAATAAATTAAAAAAAATAGCAAAAGGCTGTTATTGTTACTATAAATACTTACATATACGCACTTTGGTTTCCACACCGTAAATGCCACAGTCTTAAACAGTTATTTCGCTACTATAACTGCTGGTATGCCTTTAACCTTTAGAAAATAACACTTGAGCTGTTTTCACACCTGCAGTGATTTCCTCCATGATTTATCTGTAAGAACACAAAGCTGCTGCGCAACACTTCTGGACTTTTCTGTAAAAACTCAGAATTAGCCCAGGCATGAGAACACAGCAGGAGATCATCCAGAGGGTTGTGTTGAGGGCGTTTTCTTACAAGCAACGGACACACAACTAAAAAAGAAAAGGTGTCAAGCGCGTAGAAGACGTCGATGAAGACGAGGAAAGACGATGCGATTCGGGAGCTTTTGGTGACGAGAGCCGACGCCGGTGTCTGATCTGAACAAAACACGTGATGTCCACAGCAGAGTCGATAAGTTTTGTCCAGACAAACTAAATTAAAAACTAAAGTTGAGAGGAAACAGCTTTGGCAGCCTATAAGCTACTTAGCTACTTGTGCCTGCTAAGATTTGCAGCCCGTAACAAGCACATTGTTTTGTTCATCCCTCTCACTTCTGTTTTTAGAAAGATGATTTTGTTTTAAAAGCCCCCACCCTCCAAACTCTCACAACCGCTCCCTGAATGCCACTTCAACAGTAAGCTGAAAGCTGGACAGGCCTGAAGCTGTGATTGTTAAACTGTGATTGGACAATCGCTGATCGGGGTCAACCCCAGCGAACCCACGACTGAGAAAAGTTATTCAAGAGATATTGAATTACCCCCATTTATCTCCACACATGAAGGAATAGTTAGAGATACTGTATGAAAGCAGTGATGAGGGATTGACTCTGAAGTTGGACATAAGATAAAATAAACGCTCCTCCATCGTGGGTGGACACCTGCAGCTTCTGACCTCAGCTGTCTCTTTATTCTCAGAGAGCTGATCACCAACAAACCCCACCAAGCAAAGAGGAGTCACTGTGTTCACTCAGCAGCAGGGAAGTGCAGCATCACCATCTACGGGCCGGCGCTGCAACAGCAGCACGCCAGCAAACGACAGCTGCCTTTTTACACAGTGCCGGCTTCGCCCTGTAGACACACACTGTGCCCACAAACACCACTTTCAGAATCAATTACTCACACACCACAGGTCACGGAACAGTTCATTACTGTTCAATTACCAGCGAATGTTCAATAGCGAGCCCATTACAGGGGAAAAGCTTCAACCTCGGTGCCAAGACAACAGGAGAACAAGTATGGCATTTTAATGATACTATTAAAGATGGGAGATAGATGAGTACAAACGGATAAATTAAAGCTGATTATATTGAGCTTCATGGAAGCAGGCACGTTCTGACGTCGGTGTAACCAATGATGAAGCCGGCCTCTAATTGTATCGATCGGCTGTGCCCCATTACACCGACTTTTCATTTATCTCACTGAGGTCCATAATGTCCTTATTATCCCTGTGAATGCATTTTACCAGCGCCGTGTTTTTAAAAACTTCTGAATAAATGGAGAAGCTGGGTGGTTTTTCTCTGCCGACTCACACAGGTAGTTGCCATTTGCAGTTGGAGTTTCTGTGCTGCAGCTACGCACCCCTGCTCAAAAGAGAAGGTTTACTTTTTCACCTCCTCACCGTTTGGGTTTGAGTGTTTGTCTTTGTTTCTCCAAATCGCCCAGATTCCACAGTGGGGCCTTTCCAAGTGGAAAACCACAGCACGGGCTTCAGGTTTCATCAGATGAAATTTGACAAGGTGGCAACTAAATACATGAAAGAAAGGACTGCAAGAACAGAATGTCATTTGATGAGAGAACACACATCCAAATCATGCCGAAAAACAATTTATTTTTGATTTGGCCACAACAACAAAGCCTTTCGAAGATTTTCTTTTTCTCCCAGAGACTTTTTTAAAAGAAAAACCTTGTGTATAATGTGACTATGACACAATGTCATCTACAGCAAAATGTGTATTTAACCGAGGCCGCATAGTGTAGGATACTTACCTCTTACCTTATTTAATTGGGATAATATTCCATTCTGTTCTGCATTTTTCATTTAAAAAGTAGAAATACTGAAGTTTTATAACACAGCTTCAAAACCATCAAGTACTTTCTTATGTGGTTAGTTTATTTCCAGCCTGGGGCAATGTGCCCCTTCTAAAGGGTCACATTTTTTTTGTCTTTAATCTTTGCTTTTTGTTAAATATTCTGTGCATGAAACTGTGGAACATCAGAAAGTCACTCTTAACTCCTCCTGGATTCACACAACATGTGAGAAGAAGCCCCAAGAAGGAACCGTTTCTTTGTGAAGAATTGAAAAAGTTGGGAACCACTTTATGAACTTAGACAATTCTTTTTATATAAAATCTAAATTTTTAAAGCTGTCAGATAAATGCAGTGGAGTAAAAAGCACAATATTTCCCTCTGAAACCTTGTGGAGGATGAAGTAGCAGGATATTGAAATATGAATCTGCCTCATACATCAGGTTTGAACAAAGATGATAAATCATCTGTCTAATGTCGGTTTTCTGCTTTTCTATCATCTAAATGGAGACAAAGGATTCACTCCCACTTTGAATGATTCTCTTCAATCTTTTGTTGAAATTGACTCAATGAGCCCTAATATTAAAGAGTCGTTAAAACCTTGGGCTGCATTTAACACCAATTTATAATCAGTTCTGAGATAAAACAATATTCATTCAACATTAGAGACAATTCAATCAGACTTTTGAAAGTGCACAAGACTTTAAAGGGTCAGTTTATCTGAAACACAAACAAATATGCATGTTTTTCTACAGTGACTGACCAATTAGAGTTTTTCTTTTGATTGAAGTCATTTAATATTAATGGTGAACATCATGTGCCACAGTGCATGATGGGAAGCTTTTCATCTGTTGTCTCTTACCAGCTCCTACAAGGCAAAATAACTCATCTATCAACATCCATGGATATGTCATGTGCATATATAATGTACATTATGCATTTCCTCCAAACATGATTAAAACACAACGGCTGATGAAAACAGTGTTACTTATGATTACATCACAACATCCAATAAAAATAAGTAAAACGTACTGAATGTGCATTAATCCATATCTTAAAATATAGTCTCCAACCAAGGACTCACCTGTGAGCTTTGTTTTAACCCTTGGTGGTTGTTGCTTAGTAAGAACAACAACACATCACCAACTCAACTTTCTCTGTTTTAGTTTTTTGCAGCTAAACTGAACCCAAGCAAGTGCAGCGAACTGACGACATTGATCCTCAGGCTTTTGTTTTTCTTCTAAACTTCCGATTGATCATGTGAGTTTCTGTGAGACCCCAAATCTCTGGAATCGCCTCTGTGAAATTGTTTCCCTACAAACATCAAGTGTTGGGTTATTACGTTCTGGTCAAATCATCTTGCGTGTGTGTTCTTATGATTATAATATCAAAAATCTCTTTATTTTGTAAACCAACACTTATCATAACTTTTCCCATGTTGTTCCTTTCCTCCCAGGATGTGGAAAATTTTAATTGTCACTTGTTCATTAATGTAAAAATGCTTTTCCTCTGACAGTTGCTATCAGCTGCTGTTGTCGCAGAGTAGAGGAGGGTGACAGATCGAGCTCCAGATAATACTGTTATCAGAGCGATTAATGCCGTCATTATGTAAACATGATAATGGCTTTTATTTGCCACTGCGGAAATAATTCAACCTGGTTTATTCGTTTGAAGCGCGCTCATCAAGACAGTTTGCATCAAAGAGTAAACAAATAAAGCGTGTGTGAAGAGAATCACATCTTAGTCAAATGGTTAAAAACAACAATAACATGAATACATTATCGAGCCGAGAGCCATAAATCAAGCAGCAGACAATGAAAGTGTCAAAAATGTTGAATTGTGTCAGAGAACACTGCATCTTTGATCAGGGCTTGGATTCTTCCATAAAAGCACATTTCCTTCTTCAAATGCACCCTGCAGAGTGTGGTTCACAGAGAGAGAGAGAGAGAGAGAGAGAGAGAGAGAGAGAGAGAGAGAGAGAGAGAGGGGGAGAGAAAGTTGGCCGGCAAAGTCCTGGCTCCCCCCGGCATATTTTCCAGCACACAGCCAAGACGGCCATATTGTGTCTCTAAACAAATCGAACGCTTGGCACTGTGACAGCTCGGCCTCTGTTGGTGCTCAGAAGCGGCGACTCAGCAGGACTGAGCCCCCCCCGCTCCCCAGGTCAGCCAGCGGGGGGGGACCGGCAGTGGGGGGGAACCTCGGTCACATTTTCCTCTGCTGCCGGACGGCGACTGTGTCATTACTCTCTTTGGCTGCGAGTTGAGAAAAATAAAACATGAAGCATTGATTACTCCGTGTGAAGTTTTGAAGCTAGACGCAGTCCGTCTTCTGCCCTTTTCACTTCATTACGTTATATTGTGACTAAAGACTCCTGCTGAGGTGAGACTCGGCCTTATTTATTTAATTTAAACATTTATCCTCAAGGCTAAAGAGAATTCATCTCCCTCTGGACAGTCACAACACACACACACACACACACACACGCACACACTCACCTTGTTTTCTACATACACAATTTGATGACCTACACTTTCCAAACTCATTTTTTAAATGGTTAAGCATTTTTTAGACCTTTTTTGCTGACTGAGACATTTCGATCGATACAAATATAGTGTAACGAGAAAGGAGAAATAAATCGAAATAACAGCCCGTTCTCAAGCAATCGAGGAAGCCCAGTGATGAATATTAAAACTGCAACTGGAACATTATTTTTTTATCATTGATTAATTTGCTGACTATTCTCCTGATTGATTTTATGGTCTCTAAAAACATTTCAGAATGTTTGAGCCCAGACGTCGTCAGTCTTGTCATTGACCAACAGCTCATCACACAAAGATACTTGATTTACAGAGAGAGAAAAACAGAAAATCTTCTCGATGTTTAACATCCAACAGAACATTATCAAAACCCCTGGTGTGGGATCGATACAGCTTCACCTCACCTTCGATTACAGTGATGAATACCAGGTGGAGGCTGGGAAACAAGTGAACGATTTAAATCAGAGGTTTTGTTAACTGGTCGACTTTAAGACTTTATAAAATCACTTGACTCGTCCAACACAAGGGTCTTAATTCCTTTGTTAAACAAATGTTTTGGACTTTTTGCTAAGACAACCTATCAAATAATTTCTTCATGTTGTGTTTTCATCAGAGTTTGTTTGATATTTACCAGGAATATGGTATTATAAGGGGGCTGTTGGGCTTTGGCACTCAGTAGTACTCTACTGAGTGCCAAAGTTGAAATGTTAAACGCTCATTTGCTGTGAGCGCATTGTCAGAAGGGTGTTTACAATACTTAGTTTATCACTTTGCTTGATAAAACCACTAGAAAGTGCTGTAGATATGAAATAAGCCAGGCAGAAGCTGCAAACTCCATAATGACAGTAGGCAAAAGTTGCTGTTTTTATGCTCACTTGGCGTTTATCCACCAGTGAATAAATACAATCTGCACAGATTCATAAGGGTAGCATATAAAGAAACTCACACACATATACTGTATATATACACAAACACTTTATTTCCACATAAGGCCGAATCTACACTCCAGAAACTCTTTTGCCTGGGAAACAGCAATGGCTCCTCTCTATTTTTTACGACCGCACTGTAAAAGAAACGTCTTTGTGACACACAACACCACAGACACACACCACATGCATACTGTATCTACACAAAGGCACAAAGACAAAGCCTTGACAGCCTCAGACGCACACATCTATTACCGACTTCCCAATAATAGCCTTTTACGGGCAAATAAAGGCTATTAGTGTAAGAGCTGTAAAACCTGTCACATCTTCAGTTGTGTGTGTACGACAGTCAAACTTTGAGGGGAGGGGGGGGGGGAAACATGTCCGACGGGAGATAAAAGGATCGATAGAGGACAGAGAGAAAGTGAAAAAGGAGCAGGGTTAGCCACATAGTGCTGTGTACTCGCTGGGATGCAAGCAGCAGGCTAATTGCTCGGAGACCAACAGAGCTGGATGAGGAGCGGCAGCAGCTCTGATCGATTGTTAGAAGTTCTGGTGATATGTGATGGTGGTGGTGGTGGTGGAGAGGGGAGGGGGTGTTACATGTGTGGCCCACAGGGATGAGCTGGTTGATAAGATAACCAGCAGATATTCACAGTGGAAGCTGCAACTTGATCCTTTCCTTTAATGTAGAAATGAGCAGTGTGAAATAATACAGCATGATGGTCCTGCATTTGGAAATCTCACTCGAGCAAAAGTCTGCTATGAGCTAAAAGTACTTGGAGCTGGTTTCATTAATATCTTTAAGTGTAAATGTATCAGATGTGTGATGTGAAAGGTGTTGATTTTTAATCGACAGCGACTTATCACTCACAGCTCCACAGAGTTTTTCACGCTCATTTCTTTGATTTGTCTTCCGTTAACTTTACTGTTTGGTTTCCTCTCATCGCTTTCATCAGTCTTTTTTCTGCAAGCTATAATTGTGATGTGTCAAAACAAACCTTATTAGCATGCAAGTCAAGAGGTGCCTTATAAAGTAGTTACAGTGTTGTGAAAGAATGTATTGTTCATTTTGACTTTATTCTGTTATATTCTACTACAAAACCTGTGTTACTAATTGAGTAATAATATCATGCTATTAAAATACTTAAGGATATATTCTGCATGAACTATTGACAACAAAAGTAACCCTCAAAGTAAAAGTATGCTACCTTATGCAAAGCTACTTTTAGAGGTTTATATTTATATATAGTACATTTGCAATATCAATTCTAATGCATCAACCTGTAATATGTAGTATGTAGTATAATGTACAATATTTCTCTCTGAAATTGTGAAGTACTGTAATACTGCGGTAAATATACTGCCTACCTGTGGATACTAACTTTGGTATCTGGTAACTGTTTGATGACAATGACGAAAGTATCATATTGAATCAGTGATTATACAGATGATTTTCTGTAAATTGATTTAATATCAAAGGGAAGCAGGAATTGAGAATTTGTTAACCACCGAGCAGCAGACAAACAATAATAATAATTCACGCTGCCACAATGAGCGATGAGCATTATATCTAATTCCATTTCACACACACACACACACATCAGTCAGATCAGTGGCAGCTCGTCTTCATTTAAAATCATTAATGACTTTCCTGCAGAGAATTCAGCATAGTGTGTGCGTGTGTATATGTGTGTGTGTGTGTGTGTGTGTGTGTATGTGTGTGTGCGTGAGACGGTGTCCAATTCATTTGCTCTCATCTCAGTTTGAAGTAAGTGTTTAATTATTGTGTTGTTTGAGCTGAGCCACATTGTGCTCCAACAACATTTGCGGGGAAATGAACGATGGAAGATTTAGCATCATATTGGGATTGGGGCCTCGTCTAGATCTTCATCATCGCTTATCTCCATCTGATACTCAGATCACTCGTGTCAGGAGTAAAGAGGAGGAGGGGGGGGGGGGCGTATTGATGGCACACAAGCAACAGCTGGACAAACATGTTCCATGTCGAGACCAAACCTGAAACTGAGAGGCTCTCTCACTTCGCCGTCCTGCCAGTGCTGCATCATGAACAATGTGAAGAAGAAAATCACTGTTGCACGTTCCCAAGACGTTCATGGCTATTAATGCACCAACACATAATTTGAATGCACCCTGTACAGTGTACTTGAATTACAGGGTGAGGAGAGGAGAGGAAGCCTTTAGAACTGGATTCACTGTTTACTGAATGAATTGTTCCATCCATCCATCCCACTTAACTGCCAGCTTGACACAGGGTCATCATATACAGATAAACATCCGTTCAGTCTCACATTCACACTCGAGGACAATTTATAGATTTCAATTATCCTACCCCAGTCTGCGGGTCTTTGGATTGTGGGAGGAACCTGGAGTACTGGGATAAAACCAACTAAAACACAGAGACAAGATGCAAACTGGTATTCGAACAGGAAACCTTCTTATTGCTGTGAGGTGACATCTTTCCATCGTGCTGCCCTGACTCTACGGAAATATCTAATTTGAATTTTCTGATTTGTTTTATTCATGGGAAATTGCTTCATATATTTACTTGCCATCAAAAAAAAGGCCTGAGTGAAATGGAAACAAAAAAGAAAACTGGCAGACATTTTGCATTAAAGAAAATATGCAACGATAATGAGGAGAATTTAGCAACGAGGCGACAAGAGCAGACAACGAAGATGCATTGAGAGCGTTTGCAAACAAAATCAGTGTCTGCTTCATTCTCATTCAAAAGAATAAAGTCTCATAAAATGTTCAAATCAATTTTAAATAATCGTCATCATAGCCAGTAATATTTTGTTCAAGCTATCAAAACAGGTTTCTGAGTGTGTTTCTGTGCTGCAGTCATCAAAGATCCACTCAAGAGACTAAAGCAGGAATCTTAACCTTCTGTAGTCCAAGTAGTTTCTGATAGTTTTACCCTCCTGATACATTTTCACACACTGTGCAGGATCATGACTAGAGAGAGCATTTGACAATTCTGAGTCTGTGAGATCCACTTCATGGGATCCATCATCCACTTAAAAAGTAATAACACGAGACTGGAGATGAATAACAGGAAACATAATGTTACTGCAACAGACAATATTTTCATATTCAAGATGAAGTTGCAGTGTGAGTCAGGGGACTGTACTGAACTCTCCACAGACTACCAGCACCACTGCCCATTCTGATTAGTCTCCCATTTGATAATCCCTTTCAAAACCATTTGAGCAGGAGACGTAGCACCTCACTTTGAACAATGTCCTTGGGCAAAAAAAATCCTCACAAAACCCCAAAAACTGTTTGGGCAGATAATAAAACGGCAACATGAGATGAAGGGATTCTTCTGTCGCCCGGGGGGGATTTTTCTTGGGTTTATGTTATACTGATGTAAAAAGAAATCCACTTCAACCAAGGTGAATTCTACCATTTGGATTGAATAGAAAAAAGGCTCAGATGATAACACACTGTCGGGTCCTAAAAGGAAAGAAATAATTAGCAGCATGATTATACTTTAAGTTCTTTGAAACTCATCCTTTTTCAAACCCAAACCTCTCATTCAAGGACATGGTAATGAGACCAGCATGTGGCCAATCCACCATTTATCATGATGCACCGTACAAAGTAATTCTGTAACTATTTTAGCCCCTATGCCATAAAAAGCTGTCATAATCCATCAATTGAAAACTAACTCTGTCTGTGTTCTGTGCCAATATGTTGTTAAGCAGTTCATTTAATAACTAGTTCCTGGAAAATTCAATCGATGTGTTAAGTAGAAACGATGTTGCATAATTTGCATTAGAAAGGATAGCTACAAATGTTGTTTTGACAGATATCGATTGTCCAAGGAAATAATGGCAACGAGGCCGGTTAATGAGAAAAGTGTCTATGGATCATTTAAGTGCAGAGGCGCACTGAGAGAAATAGTCGGAACTATTTTGGTATTTCACTTGAACTCGAACATTTAAAAACAGAGACACACGACCTTTGAGAGGATGTGAATCTTCTGTCTCGGACCAATGAGGTGACATTTCGGTTTGTCAGTGTATCATGTCACAGGGATTATTAAACAAGGCACTGATCCTTCTCAGATCACATTCTGGTCATGTGAACACACTGGTCTTCTCTGATGCTGTTGTGTGTGGGCATTCACATTTTAAGCACTTCTTATTTGTTATTTAAAAGGGCAGGAGTACACAGTAGTAGCCTCTAGCAATACATTCAACTCACTTCACAGAATATGATTCAACAGTATTTTTGTAAATATTGAGTTTTACTTTGTATAATCTTCTGATAACATCCACATGCAACCATCACCTTGGACAGATTGAATTTTCTGATCTGGATTAAGAGTCAGAGGGCTGAGGGGATTCATGTGATGCAGATTGTAAAGCACCTTGAGGAAAAGGTGTGATTTGTCGTACTGCTTTGTAAATAAAAATTACTTTGTAAGTATTTACTTTACTCTGCAGTTGTGAACTATAGTTTGATAATGAAACGGATCAAGAGGAACTTGACACCACAAGGTTAAGACGTGTATAGATCCATAATTTAAACAGCTCAACCTGTCCCCAATTATAAATTGCAGTTGTTGACATATTCTGACCATTCTATAATTTATAATACATAGTATGATAATTATTAACTGGACATTGTCATTGTACAAAAAGATAATAAGAAATATACATCCTGTATTTGTATGTCTCTGTATTTTTTTCTGTTATACAATATATCACATTTTCCCTTTTATACAATATGTAACTTGCATACAGGATTTCACGTATTTTTGTGGACTAAACTCTATTTTCTGTATGAATCAGAAAATAACGTTGGGTAAATGTTGAAATATTCTCCATCATGTCTGAATTGAGTCTAGGTTTAAACAGTTGATCACAGGGTCGAACAGGGGCCGGCTCACCACCACCACATGGACATATGCTGCCATCAAGTGGCTAAATCTCTCACATATCTCTGTGTGTCTTCAAACATCCCCAAGGCCTTCGACACTGCAGAGGGCCCCCTCCTCAAAGTTATTGCATCACACTTCCCTTTTCTCCCTGTCTAATATCACAGCGGTGAGAACAATCTGACTGTTGAACACAGGAAGGTTAAAAACCAGAGCATGTGACGTGAGGGTGTGAGGAAGTGGGTTAACGTTCCTCTCTTTACCCCCGAGCAGCCAGAGCAGATGGGATTTCATAACCAATCACCGTTTCAGCTTCTATCGGCCAATCACTTCTACATTTATATGGAAAGCAGTCGCCTCCTCCAGCCGATCAACAGATGGCTTGAGATGGAAGCTCGGGGGACACTTACTGTACCGGCTTCATGGTTTCTGCTCCTCGTTCCAGACAGAGAACAGCTTTCTGAAGATGGCTGCAGGAGGAACTGTGCAGATGTTAAGACACATGATCTCATTGTGTCTGATGACAGTTGAGATGTGGTGTTTAATGACTTGAAATATTGGCTTGGACTTATTATTTATGCTGTTGTTTATGGCCTTTTACAGTTTACTGCATATCTCAACCAGACAGTCATACCTGGGAGAGTTACTTTGTTTAGCTCCAGACACATATATACTTATACACACCACATATATGCATATACTGTAGCAGATAGTTGTTATATCTATAAAAGTGTGATTTATACAGTCGTCATATAATTTAGTTACCACAGGTTTAGTGGAGTGCAAAGGAGAATATTTGCCTCTGAAGACATAAAATAGCATAAAATGAAAAATAAGTCAAAGAACAGGGTTAGGGTTAGGGTTGGGGTTAGTTAGAGTTAGAGTTAATGTATTTAATTCCATCCCATCACCGTTATTTACCAAATATGCATTAATTTGATAACTTGCAGATCAAGCTTTTGGTTAAAACTGGGCTAAACTTTATTACACACACACATATATACATATATATACACACACACATATATTTAATAATTTGATAACATTTAATTTCAATTACTAAAACAAACTTTTTGAACCCATTTTTTCCTTAAACAAATATTATTTTGAAAATAACCAATGACCAATGTATACTGGGTTTATTCAAAATCAGTTAGTCTCTCTGTATATGAATCCTGAGGAATCATTTAAGCAACTCTTCCACCCTGTTTCCTCTGTATCACTTATATTGTGTAACATGTACTGCAATAAAAGAAGAAAGGAAATAGACTTGAGTCATTTTTTTTTTATTAAGAAACAGAACCGGGGAAGACGATTGGTCACAAAAGCTGCAAAAAACAGCCTCACACAAATGTGAATAGATTTCTTACACCTCCTAATGAAATAAGTACACTCACACATTCAAAGGTCATGTCCTTTGGTGTAATAGAACAATGAGACTCACATCGAATCGGACTACAAACCAAGTCGACAAAGGAAAAAAGAAACTCTTCCCTAGAAAACAGCCACTTCTCCGGGAGTGGTGGAAGTTCTTTCACAACCCTGCTACATACAAGTCGTGTGCTACGTCCAGTAAAGTTGACTCAGTCATTAAACAAAGCGTCATCTGTTTACAGTGCTGAGTGATGCACTGAAAAGTTGTTCTATCCCTCCCCATGTTAAGACGACTCATTAAATTCACTGAGCTAAGACGCCACATCTCAAGTGGTTTGTTAAATTTCTTTAAGGCTTTTTAATAAAAAAAAGTATAGTGACATCCTGTAGCTGTGGCGTGAAAATGGAGGAGCAGAGACTGCTTACCTTCACTGAACAGTTGTAAATGAGCACTATGTCCAAAATACTGCTGCTAAAAGCCTGAATTTCTACATCTTCACATGGCACTCATGCAGCCACATTGTGTGCTGTACATTCATTTTGAGCATGCACTGCACGTTGGCTTACATGCAAGGAAAACTGCAGAACCACTAACAGAACTAATGGCAATGATAAAAGATAATCTGTGCTTTTCAAATAAAAATGTCAAATAAAGCCGCAACAGAAGTTATTCAGTCGACAGAATCATTGTGTTTTCACATGCACAAAAGAGGTAACACAAAGTACAGAGTCGTCCAAAAATACTGTTCACACTCAGTGCAAAAAAACACTTTCCTTCCCTGTGGTGCTCTTCACACCGACCTTCTCCTTGAGCGGGGGAACTCCCGGAAGCTGTGCCCGGGCGAGAGCGTGCTGCCTGGGGAGGAGAGTCCGGTGTTGTCCCTGGAACCCGGCGAGCAGCCCTGGATCCTGTAGGACACTGAGTTGTAATAAACAGACTTGATATGGCAGCTGTGGTGTTCACTGTGGGACATGAGGGGGCTATCGCAGACCCCCAAGCGGTAGCACACACAGGAGCAGAGGGAGCTGAGGCTCGACTCCGGCCTGAGTCTTCCTGCCTTGATCTGGAAATGCAGCCTGTGTCTGCAGGGACTTCTTCTCTTCTTCTCCTGATCCTCGGCTGGGAAAGCGATGAGGTTGGTGCGGCTGGTTCCTTCCTCCATGGGGAGGAAGAGCGCGCTGTGGCTGCGCACCACGTTGCTCCTGCTCCTCCCCCTGTGGCTGCCTCTGCTCTGCTCCCCCCCGACATGGAGGCTCACGGTCCCATCCAAAAGGCCCCTGTCCCTCTTCAGCGATGCCCTTTCCTGAGCGTCTCTCCGCTCATCCTCAGTGTTCATGGTGAGGAAGCGAAGCACCACCAGATTGAGGAAGGCCCCGATGACGGTCAGGCCCACCAGGATGTACAGGAAGCTGAAGGCCACGTAGGGCGTCTTCTCCTGGAGGTCGTCCTTTTTCTGCAGGGCCACAAAGTCCCCGAAGCCAATGGTGGTGAGCGTGATGAAGCAGTAGTAGTAGGCATGGAAGAAGCTCCATCCCTCAAAGTGGGAGAACGCCGCAGCTCCCACACACAGCGTTCCGATGCAGGACAGGAAGCCCACCAGGACCATGTTCTCCATTGACACCTCGGTGCGCTGGAAGCCTATGCACTGCTTGGTCTTGTGCAGGAGGTAGCGGACGAACGTGTTCATCCTTTCTCCCAGACTCTGGAACATGACCAGAGTGAGAGGAATGCCCAGCACGGCGTAGAACATGCAGAAGACCTTTCCTGCCTCCGTGCCTGGTGCTGCATGTCCATAACCTTAATGCAGAGGTACGGAGATTAGAGATATAGCAACACTTGTACGGTCAAATTCATAATGATGATGGATCCTAACTGGCGGCAGTGGACAATGACTTTGGACTATGGTGGCATCCGATCTTAATGGTGGATCATGATCTTGCTGGCTGCTGACCATAGACTTTTATTGCAGCAGGACTGCTTGACATATAGTATTGAAGTTATCCTTCAAAATGTTTACCCTCATCATTGCTGCTAAAACCTTTATCATGATGATTTTTTCCTACACTTGACATCTATTGAAATGTCCGTCCTGGGAGAGGGATCCTCACATGTGGCTCTCTCTGAGGTTTCTACGTATTTTTACCCTTTCATAGTAGTTTTTCCTTACTCTTGTTGAGGGTTAAGGACAGAGGATGTCTCACAATGTTAAAGCCCTATGAGACAAATTGTGATTTGTGAATATGGGCTATACAAATACAATTTGATTGATTGATTGATTGATAATTTACTTTTGTTGATGTGAGATTAAAACAAGCCTGAAATGATGCAGACTCAATACAATGATTCACTGCAAATACAGTATAGGACAAAAAAAAAAAGAAGATGGATGCATTACACGAACTTACCAATGGTGGTGATGACTGTTATGGCAAAGTAAAAGGACCCGGCGAATTTCCACTGCCTGCCGGCTCGGTGGGGCTCAGCCTGCAGCACCACCCGCTCGATCTCCCGGTAGTCTCCCTCGGAGAAGCGGTACTTCTTCTTCATCTCAATGCGCTTCTGCTCCAGGACGCGCCGGCGGGATGTCTCCGACTCGGACTCCAGGGCATCGAACACCGCGGCGCCCACCAGCAGGTAGGAGAACATGCAGAGGATGAGCGACAGGGTCCGCACGTTTTGCTTCTTCATCCTCGGCGGTGGGCACAGTTACAGGTGGCACGGCTGCTCCCCCTCCTCCTCCTCTTCCTCCTCCTCCTCCTCTTCCTCAGCGCGGAGACTCCTCATCGGTGGTGCAGCCTGTTGCTTGAAAACGAGGGCTGGTCGGAGGATATAGTTGCACCTGGAAATTGTATTATTTTAAATACCTTATTGGGGTGAAATGTGCATATCCTGCGGTGCGCATCGAGAGCTGTGGATGTGGTCATCTGTTGCGCCAAGTGGCCTCCTCGCATGCGCAAAGCAGGCAGCACTACAAGGATGTGTGTGATGTTACATATGGAGCCAGTGAGACACATGGCACCACGAGCAGTCCTCTCCCACCAGGGGTCGACAAGTGAAGTCCTGGCTCGATCCGGAACTGGTCCTGAAGCTGCGCGCCCGAGCTGGAGGCGTCCAGAGGATGAGGGAAGATGGAATTCAGTGAATTTACTCTGGAATTACATGTTGCACACTAACTCTTTAAGTTTTGTTTGTTAACAGGCTCAATTTACTTCCCTAAAATTTAAGGGAATTTGTTATTTTATCACTTAAGAAAACATTATAATACAGTGATTAAAGTGAGACTTTGCTGCTGAGATATGCACAAAAGAATCCACCATGAAAATTACAGTTTTAATCTTTGTTATCACATCATTACTGCTAATTACCAGGGCTGCATCATTAATTATTTTAAATAGGAATTATTAATTTGCATGTTATCATCATCATTCATTGTTATATAAGTTACACATCAGTTCATCCTGGTCTCTCTCTCTCTCTCTCTCTCTCTCTCTCTCTCTCTCTCTCTCTCTCTCTCTCTCTCTCTCTCTCTCTCTCACCCCAACGAGTCCATTAAAGAGTCTAGTAGAACCAGAGTTTTATTCCCATTAGGATGGAGTTTCTTTCCTTTCTCTCTCATTGTGGGAACTGTTGAGTTTCTATACGATACAAAGAAAATGAGATCAAACTTGATTTACTCTTATTTTAAACCAACCTGGGGTTGTGTAAACTCACAACTTTATATCCATGGTCAAACATGAATATAAAGTTGCCCAATTTACACAGACAGCAGCAACAACAATTGAAATGTATTTGCAAAAACAAACTAAGAAAAAATGTACCACATGAAAATACAAATATGTAAAACCAGTAACCATACATGTGAGTTTAAATTATAAGTATCAGGATCGATGAAATTGATTTGAATTTCTGGGCTTCATGACCTCATCCTCTGTTTGAAAACACAGTGATGTGTGATTCACATCTAAAGTGGCTAAAAAAACTGCATTACAACACTTGGCTTCTGGAAACCTACTGTAGGTGATGCTGGTTGCCATGGTTACTTATACCAGACTCTCCGTGAGGTTGAGGCTAATATGTAAAGTGTAACGATCCAGGGCCTTGTTCAGTGAATCTTCACTTCTTTGCAGCATGTGAACTGGTTTCAAAGAAAAATACATTTCCCATAGTTGTACCAGAGACAGTCTGAATGGAAACATCCTCCTGGTGTCACAGTGGGTTTCAGCAGCACCGGCAGGGCAGGTGCATCACTCTGTTTTATTTTCCATCCTCTCAAAACACAGAGACCTGCTCTCCGTTGGCCCCTGTTTGTGTTAAGTGGCTAAATCAGCACACGTATTCCTGTTGTGATTCAAACCACGCTCTCCATAAATCAATTACATCTCAGCTGATAAGAGAGGAACCTGAAGCCTTAATAGCCACTCATCAATCCACACAGCTTGTACTCACATCCTTTTCAAAGCCCGGGGAACTAAATGAGGAGGCCCATCAATCCCCATTGGGCCCGGGCTTAAGGAGAAGTATTTTAACTCAAAGAGACGCCTCATTGATTTAGTCTTGCTCTCTCTGTTCTCCAGTCCCAGGTGCTATTTATATATATATATATGTGTATATACATAAACATACAATATAATAAATTGCAATATATCAAAATAATTTCAATTTATAATTGAAATGTTTGCCCATGCAAGCTCGCTATTTTCCCCTTTTGATATTTATTGTATCAAGCTCTGTTAAATAGATAAAGATATTTAAAATGTTAATATAGATACATACACAGGTCTTTATATTGTTTGCTTAATTATAATGATGATTCTTTGTTTTTTATAGAATTTTCTAAAGGTGCAGTATTATAAAAACGTTTTGTTTTTTAACTCTCAAATTAAGGAGACCTCATCAGTGTTTCTGATGATGTGGAGACTAACTATGCAGATGGTGCGAAACCATTTTAAAGATGCACATGGCATCATGCAGAGAAAAGAGGATCTGGTGCCTAAAGGCACATTTCTCCACTAAATAAAACCCATCTGCCAAATCCTGCAACAATAAAAATGTAAATTTGACAAAAATCCTAGAGGAAGGTTTGTATAAAAAGAAATGAAGCTGCATTGTAAAAGCCAAACTTTTAGAATAGAGAAGTGCTCCTTTAGCAGGGAACAGCAGCTGTGCTTTGACAAAGAAAATTACATACAGGGACAATACAGAAATGAAAGATTAGGAAGCAGCTTCGTACAAAGAGGATTTGTCTGCAAACCTGTCATTAGTCAAAGAAATCAGTGAGAAGAGGATGGATGACAACCTGAAGAAAACGAGACACGGACGTTGTGAAGGTAACTGCAAGGGCTTTAATCCAGGTATTGATCTGCTGGCTTGCTTTGACACGTTGGTTTGATGAGTAAAGTCATTTAATATATCAGACTTTGAAATTGCATTTTAGGCTTCAAGGTTGTCCTCATCATATTTCTTTGTGATTCCTGTTAAAAATATAGATTAGAAAGTTCCCTCAGTTAGAGTCTCTTCCAATTACAGGATGCAGCAATAACTTAAAATGCAGACACATGTCACTATTGAACTCTGAGCAGATCGTTGTACAGGAGCAGGATGATCGAGCTACGGTACAAAAGAGAAAGAAGCTAAAAAAACAAAACCACAACGGGAGGATAACAGGGATGAGGAGGCTTCGATGTCATAATACAATAGAACATAATGCCTCTATGTGCCAGCCATAGAGAAGAGGCAAGAAAATACGCCACAGCCTCCCAAAGCAAGTGTATACTGCAGAAATGTAATCCCTCCCTGATGATGTTACTTGCAGACAAAAAATATGTTTTCTCTACAAGAAACAGTTAGATTGTTTTCTGATAAATTACTTTGTCATTCATAGTGTTTCTAATGTCTGATTTTCAATTTTGGACAAACTAATTTTAACAATTGCTTCCACAAGTCATGGTCATGATTGAGAGACATGCACACCAAAAACTCCAGACATTAAAAGGATGTTGGGATGGGATTTTCGTCCCTTGAGGTCTTTTACAGACAGGTGATATGCAGAGAATCGTATACTAACATTAGTATGCTGGAGGCAGTGATACCTCAGATACCTATCTAACATATGGAAAAATTTAAATACATGAGTTTGCGTTTGCAGAGGATTGTTAGCTCTCCTCACACTGCAGCTCTCAGACATACTCTGTATGTTTTCAGGATGCCGTCTCTTCAGAAACACTTGCACTACTGTCAGCACAACAAGACAACATGTCAAAGGAGACAAGCCTTCATCTTCACAGGAGAACATGCCAGGTAAAAAAAAGCAATATTATGGATGGACATGGATCAAATGCTGAACGGCCTGAACGAGCACAGGCTCAGGGTCTCCAATGGGTCTTCACCTGCAAAATATCCCAGAAAGAGACAAAACATGAGACGGTAAACGTCCGTAGAGACATGATCCATAATCACAAGGAGATGCCCAGCAACTGCAAGTGATGCAATAAGCTGCTAGAAATGCAGAATGACCGGAGACACTAAATGATGCAAGATCAAAAAGATTAAAAACAATAACAGTCTAAAAGAAGATTGAAAACTGTCACGAGTTTACTTTAATTCTCTGGCATCCGTCTTTTTCATAAGACAATGGCAGCGCCTTGGTTGGTCAGGCTCAGTCGTTTTTGGAGCAGCTGATTGGCTCAGCAGTCCGATCCTGGAGCTGCAGTCTCTTCTCCAGGTGTTGCAGATGAAATTGGAGTCTGGCTCCTGGGACTGAATTTGTTGTTTGTGCTTCCTTCAATATCTTCTGTCCTCACGCTGCTGGTTGCACTTTTCTTCGCCCCTCTTGACTCCGTCTCGGTCAGCGTGGCACCACCTACGATGATTGTCGGGAAGCTGTTCCCAGCACAGCGGCGTTGGTGACTTTATCTCGCCATCTGATGTTGATGATGCGTCGTAGGCAGCACAGGTGAAAGCTTTCCATTCTGCTTCACCGCCTGACGTAGTTCAACCAGGATTCACTTACAGCAGGGTACCGAGGACACATGCCTGGTACACCTTGAGTTTGGCAAATCAAATTTGTCTTTATTTGCTGCTGTACCTCGGTTGTAATCCAGTATACTAAATCAGAAGCCATCTAGTAACGTTGCAAGAACTGAATATATGCAACTATGAATCTGCAAATAGCTGGTGCAACAGCTCTGGTGAAAACAGTTCCTCCAGACGACCCTCAGCTCCATCCTCCCGCTTCCTGCAGGGATAAACTGTAAGAAGCAGGAAACTGAGTTGAAACGAGGAGTAGATTAGCAGCTTGTTTCAGAGTCAATCAATTCCCTTCAAAGTCACACAATCAGTCTGGTTACATTCAAGTATTATCATCTCCGTTTATGTTAATAAATCCTTCCATCTGCATTGACTTCACAGAGAATGAGGCAACGTGGAATCCATTTTATGAGGCAGAGGCGCTAAATTGCAACAGCAAACACTGGATGCCTGCAGAGCCCTCTCGGTTTCCACAGTAACTAGGACCAAAAATAGAAATCCACACCAGCGGCCATTCAACGTTGAATCCCCTGTGATAACACACGGTTCTATTTATACCTTCTAATGCTGAAATATACTCTCATGTACTAATGCATTCGTCTGGTTGCCGTCAAAAGACGGACATCATAGTCACATTACGTGTTCACACCTCTGAGTCCGTCCTCGTGCTGCGGCTCCACAGTGTGAAAACTGAATCGAAGTCATGATGCTGTGACACCGAAGATGCAACATGAACATATGACAGAGTGTAATGAGACTGGATCACTGGATGTATTGGACTTTGCATTTATTTGTGTGGGTGGAGGGTGTAAGAGAGAGAGAGAACAAAAGCATGTGAGTTTGAGTGGGAACGGCCGCAGTGCTGTCTAAAGCACGTAACACAGATACATTCTTATCTCGTCTGTATTGTGTTGGCAGTCGACGCTGAATGTCCTCAGACACACTCCCCAGTTTGAGGTCGGTTGGGTGAGCGGTTGTCGGGAAAGATCAGAATAAAGACGAAGAGATTCCTCCATATATAACTGCATTCAAAACTGTAGCACATTTTGCTGTGTATTGATAACTCCCAGTCTTTTTTTTTCAGCCCCATCTAAATTTTGGTAATCCAGTCCTGGACATGATAAAAATTATCAGTCAATTATCAGTCCACAGAAAACGAATCAATTCATCAGTTAGTTGCTGATGTAATCTCCAGCAAATAGACCAAACATTATCTGGTTCCAGCGGGAAAACACTTGCTGCTTTACTTTGTTGTATAAGTTCATAATGATCAACCTTGGTTTCAGGACCGTTGCTCAGAGAAAGCAAGATATTCAGTGATGGGCGTTTATTACTAAATGGTTATTACACTGCATTTATTTCAATAAATATTTTGTAGCCCTAAAGGAGACTTGAGGTGCTTTACGCTACAAGTCACAAACAGTCACAGACACATGCATACAGTGCTTCTGCTTCTGCTCTCTCTCTCTCTCTCTCTCTCTCTCTCTATATATATATATATATATATGCTGCCACTCCATTTCATTCAAGATTTGACATTTTGTGTTTGCATTTAAATTGTTTGGTTTGATCGATGAATGAAATAAACGTATGTAAACAAAATAAACTGTATTGCATATAAATGGGTTAATGAAATAGTTTTCTTATCACCTTCTCTATGTATATTGGTTCTTAATAAGTTATGTTACTAGTTATCAGTACAGCTATCATAGCTTGACTGCAGCTTTAGGTTATATAAGAGTGAAGTGAAAGTTTTAGACAAAGTGACTCACACAAACTGGTTTACAGTTTTTATTTCCAAGAACACAGCCAGTGTGCTGCCTTCAAGCAAGGTCGGAAAAATCCTTGTCTTACTCAGAAAGTACATAACACAGATAGATAGATAGATAGATAGATAGATAGATAGATAGATAGATAGATAGATAGATAGATAGATAGATAGATAGATAGATAGATAGATAGATAGATAGATAGATAGATAGATAGATAGATAGATAGATAGATAGATAGATAGATAGATAGATAGATAGATAGATAGATAGATAGATAGATAGATAGATAGATAGACTTTATTGATCCCAAGTTCAGAAATGAATGTGTTACAGCAATCTACTTAAATATAACTGAACAAAGAATATGCCCATAAACAATGTAATGAGGTAGGAATATGACATACACAATACATATAAGATGTGGTATAAGATATTCAAGATAAGATAATCCTAAAAGACACAAGTAGAGTCAGAATTAATAGGCAATACTTATATATGTAGGGAAATGTTAATATATATATATACATTAAATATAAATAGAATATAACTATATATACAGTGAAACAGAAACACAAACAGAAATGAATATTGCACAGAAAAATAGCACTAAAATATTGTGAAATTGTTCTGCACTAATTTGTCAGGAGTTGGTGTTCAGGCCAAATGTGGAATAAACATCTTCCTGAGGCCGAAAGGAGGTGAGCTATCATCTAATCTGCTGTGACAGAGCCAAAGTGTGACTCTTGAACCACGACGTCTTTATCTGAACAGGACTGGTTTCGTTTTGTAGATTTTGAGGTCACGCCGAAGCGAGGCTGAGATGACCGCTGCTCCGCGGGGGTCCGTGAAGGCGTCTGGAGCCCCGCAGCAGCCAGCAGCAGAGAACATAGGCAGAGAGGAGCCAGTGACGACGGAAGCCCGGAGAGAGGCGGGTGGTCAGGGACGTGTAGAACCGAACCATGCGAGGCTAACCCACGTCTCACCCGGCTCCGAGGCACGTTCAGTACCGCTGCTCCTCACCACGGTGTGGGTTTGATTCCCGAACAGGATGGAGGACGACTGTGTGTGTGAGTACGACTCGACCTGGGACACGGAGAGCGACGGGGACGAGCCGGCTGCGGAGAGCCAGAGCCGCCGCTCCAGTCAGGACAAGAACAAAACCAGCTGGACCCTGGTACGTGTTGTTCCAGAACCTTCCCTCACACACACCATGTTAACCCGGGTTAAACACGACGACGAGTCGCTGCTGCTTCCCCACCCGGAAACCACCATGACTGCAGAGCTAATGCTAGCTTGATGCCCAGCTGCTGCAGGCTGGCTAACTAGCCTAGCTAGCCGCTGACGTTAGCTCGCTCCTGCGGGATTATACGTCCCCTGGCAGGGCTGGTGTGTTTGATTTCCAGCTGTTTGCACTGGTTTCTGTTCATATGTCTTTATTCGTGGTTTAAATGCAAGGCTGGGAAGCTGCTACGTCCGTTTCCGGTAGTGTGGGGTGGAGGGGGGGTTGATTGAATAGCTTGGCCTTTACATATGTCAACTTGTTTACGGCTGTGTCAGGCTCCTGCTGTCATGTTGTGGCCTCGTCGGTAGAAAACAACGTGTCGGTGCTGCTTCACGTCAGGAAACAACATCTGTCTGAACTCTGTGATCTCTACCCATGGATCTAAACCCTGAAAACACTTGATGCAGTTATTTCACTTTCACTTTTGCTTGCAGTGGCACCACACGCCCAGAAATACGAGGGCAGCAAAGGACATGCAGACGTACAGGAGAGGATACCCAGTAAGTAACAGGCTACACTGTGTAGATCCATACATCACTAGTAGTTATAACACAATAAAGTTCATCAAAAGGGAATATGCTTCTGTATTGTGAAGGCATTGAGGAGTAATAATGTATTAATATAGTTGATAGACCTCAGATTAGAAATGTGTCATTCTCTGTCCAATCACAACCTTCAGTCAGGATCAAATGTAAAGGAAATGACAAAGTGACATTTAATGTTTAATAATTATCTTCACTGATTTATATGAAATTTTAATATTGATATAATTTCTGGCCATCTTTTCCAGCCGTATAGCTGCTTTCAGACATGCACAGATCTCCAGAGAATCTAGGGACATTCTCCAGGAGTTTCTCCAGCTATAGCTCTCTAGTAGAAACTCCCAGTAATGTCCCAATGAGTCGCTGTGAGAAAACAGCAATAGACAGATGTAAAAATGTAATAAAAACAAATTGTGACGGCTTAAGTTTACTAGTTGTGTAGTTTAGTTTTTATTTCTGGGGTGCCAGCCAGGGAGAGCCCTGACAATAATTTATTTAAATTAATTAACTAAGCCACACAAAGGTTATTCTCACACAAAATATAAATACTCCAAAACCAATTATATGACTTTTAAATATACATATTGTAAACACACAGGACATGTACAAGTATTGAATCATGAGTCTCGTTATTTATTTTTTATGAAGAGACGTAAACATAAATTAGATCCATTCGAAAAACAATAAACAACTCCAACAAAAAGAGTCCAGTCCAGGATATGTCCCAGAATACGAATATCTCAGAAAGAAAAAGTGGAGACTTAGAAGACATCAAAGGAGATGACATACATTTTGGCGATAAGAGTTGTGCTTTAATCAAAACAGGTGATTTTTTGCAGCAGAATCAATAACCTGCATTCTGCCTCTGCCGGCTGCACCCCCCCTCACATGAGTCTCCGGAGATTTCTGTTGTGTTGTGAATACGTCTGAGCGGAGGATCTCCTGCTGTGTTGTTAATTTCTGAAAGGCCAAATTCTGAGAAAGTCCAAACCCAATTGTTAAGACTTTCTGCGGAGTTCATGTCTGGAAACGTCAGAACAGAAAACATCTTGTCATGAACAGTGATGACACATTTCTTTTGCTTGTTTTTCTACAGAATCTCACAGATGACGAGTGCTCAGAAGACAAAATGAACAATTTGCAGTTTTATCTGAATAAATTTCCCTCCTCCCCTGATGGTAAACACATTTGGATGTCAACACTTAACAAGATACTCCCAAGTGTTTGGGAAAAGTTGTTTGTGTGTTGATGTTAATGCCTTCTTTCTGGTTTGGTACAGATGTCTACATAGAGTCATTTCATAAGGAATGGAAAAATGACTACAAAAGACTGGAGAGAGTTCACTCCTACATTCAGTGGTAGGTATTGTTTAATTCTTCAGGTTTGTGTTTTGTCTGCGTCTAATCTGAGTCAGAGTCAATGTCGTCTTGTTTTTGGCAGACACGTGACCTTGTAGTCTAGGTTAGTGTCCCTACTGTTGGTATTCATACTAACCATGCTTGATTTTTGAGTGTAGTGTTGGTTATGACACAATGTAAAAGAAGGAGCTGCTTTCTTACCCGTCACTGTAGCTTTGGCAAAATAGAAACAGGGAAGGACGTCTTGTGAGTTCAGAATCGTGTTGTGTTTTTCTTTTCTGGAGTGAAGCACCAAATGATAATTGCTTTATGTTTGGGTTGTGCACAGCTCATTGAATTAGAGCACAGTTTCATTAGGTGTTAATTGGTTGTGTGTTGTTTCTCTCTGCCTGTGTAAGGTTGTTTCCACTGCGAGAACCGGGGGTTAATTACATGGCTTCAGAACTCACCAAGAAGGAAATTGAGGTAAGACGATGCTGCAAAGTGTTATATAATAAGAGCCAGCGTGAGTGAAAACATCAGTGTACTCCTGCTGGATTTGATAACTTACAGACCTTCATAAGCTCAAGAAGTTATTACAAAAAGCTTTGTAACAGAAGGTGCTCTCCTCTTTCCGACTGGTTGGAGGTGAAGAGCATCTTTTTAGAAGCTCCAGAGCCTGAAGATGAAGCAAAACCTGTGTAAATTATTAATTTGTTTCAGGTTTTCAGGTTCAATGTCCTTTTTTTGTACGGTGTCTATAATGTGTGATAAAAGCATATTCATCAACCCCTAAAGAGCCACCACAATTTCATATCAAGTTTTACCGGCTGCACATAAATCTGCCTTTTCATACACTTCCAAGTACAAAACATTTCTTTATGGTGTTTACTACGCTTTGGGTTTATGATGGATATATTTTTAATATAGCATGTCTTCAACTTGAAGCAGCTGACATGGAGAAGCTCAAAACGAATCAACTGCTGCTTTGAGAAACATGTCAAAATTGTAGAGCATTTTTAGACTCTTTTAAACTTCTAAGATCGATAATTATCAGGAAATGGGAGCCAGGTCTTTTTATTTGGAAATTTTTCATTTTTCTACCCATAACTACCAACAGTTGGCTATGTATTGATGAAAACCTACAATATGCTTATAATATTGTTTTTAATATGCTTTTTTACACATTTTTACACATTCCTTACATTTAAGATTACGTTTTTCTAATTGATATTTTACCTCCTCAGGCCTTTAAGAAGAATGAGGAAGCCAAAATGAGACTAGTCGAGTCCTATGAACTTATGTTGGGCTTCTATGGCATCCGTTTGTTCAACAATGAGACTGGTGAGCTGAAACGTGCCGAAAATTGGAAAGATCGCTTTGGAAACCTGGAGCGGTAAGGGTTACATGTTCTCACGGCAGCAACCTTTGAGATACGTAACTTTTTCGTTTTAAAATTCCACTTCAACTTTCTGATGTCTTGCAGGAATATGCACAACAACCTGCGCATCACTCGCATCCTGAAGAGCCTCGGGGAGCTGGGATTCGAGCACTACCAGGCCCCACTTGTCCGCTTCTTTCTGGAAGAGACTCTGGTCAAGAAGACCCTCAGTAGTGTCAAACGCAGCGTACTTGACTATTTCCTGTTTGCTGTGTTGGACAAGCTGAAACGTCAGGAGCTTTTGCGCTTCGCCTACCTTCACTTTGAGCCAAAGGATAAGTTTGTGTGGTGTCCCAGGAAGATTCAGAAACAGTTCAGGAAGACAGACAAAAGACCCGATGCCATCGGAAATGGAGACGGAAAGGATGAAGCGTTTTCACGGAGTAAAAGCAAAGACGGGGAAGCAGGTGTGCAACCGAAAGAGGAAGGAGTGGATAACATAACAAAGAATCAGAAAGGAAGCGATAAAACAGAAAGTATAGACAAAGACAAACTGTCAGATGCATCGGCTGAGCCAGAGCCAGAACCAGAATCAGAACCTGAGACTGTGGCAAATGGAAACACGGAGGTTGAGTTTACGAAAGAAAGTCAGGGGAATGGAAATGACTCTGATGATGAAATGGAACAGTCGCTCAGTCACGACACTGTGGCAGCAACAAGTGAGCCCAGTGCCAACAGTGAGAACAAACTAACCAACAACTCAGACGATACCGTCCAGGAACCCGACAACAGTATGCAGACAGACGGGGACAGCGACGCAAACAAAACACCGAAGAAGAAGAGGGAAGATGACAAGGTGCTGCCAAGCAACGGCTCGGCCGGGGACCCCACCTGTGTGCAAATGGAGGAAAAAACTGGTGCAACTAAAGCCACTGGTCAAACGAGCCCGGCAGCGCAAACCCCTCTAAAGACTTCGAAACACTCTCCCACTCTTTCATCTGGAAGGGAGGAAAAAATCCCAAGGACTGAATTTAATGAAGTGCCAGATAAAAAAAAAGAAGAAGAAGAGGAGGACATGTCACAGGAAAATGTGTCGGCAACAAATGGGTCACAGATGAGCATCGGCAAACCTGAGGATGAGTAGAGAAATGGGACTTTGATTCAGCATCAAATCCCTCGAGCTCAGACCAAAACTATGGGACTTCAAGACTAAACCGGATGATTGATTTGACTTTAAATGAAACATAATCATGGGACAGAGAACTGAGAAGTCTCTCTGAGCCTTATTTCTACTGTATTTAATGTTGAGATATTGATTCTTTTCACTTTGAAGGAGTATATGGATTTATTCATTCACCAAATGTGGGACTGGATTTGACTCAGTTTCTACATGTCCATCAGATACTAAAGAATAAGTCTGGTGATATTATATATTTCATTTTTTTTGTTTAGCAAATCCCACGAAAAGACCAAAAGTGATGAGTTAGTTTATCTGTTATTTAACTTTTGTTCCTAGCTCCAAGCCCATGTGATCCTAAGAAAGACATAATCCTTTAAAAACTGGTCAGACATAAAGTATGTAAGTTTTGATTTTAAAGGGCTACATATAGTTTTTGCAAGTGTTACTCAAACAGGAGTAAATAGAGTTTTTGCTGGGGGATGTTTCCAGTGTTGGTGATTGTACAGCAGCTCAGTGGTGTACGTGGATTTATTGTAATGAAAGTGTCACCGTGGCTTCATTTATGTGCCGTGGACACTGAGACAACAGAATACGTTTGTGCGATGGATAAGTTCATGGTTGTTTTTGGTCTTTTCATGGGATTTCTGTACAATGAGAACATTACCAGATTTCTCCTTTAAGGCAGTAACGGCTGAGACTGTCAGCCACTGATATGAAATATCTATAGAATACATAAAGCACTATTAATGTATGTCAAAGAAATGATTTCAGATTTTCTAACAACTAAATACTTTCACAATGCTGTTTGGTTTTTTTTGCACTGAGGAATAATTGGAAGAGGTTTTTTTTTTGTTGATGAAAAACATCTTGTTCTGGACCCCGCTGTTAAAATGCATTTAAGATTGAATGTTGCACGTTTGTGCGTTTTCACGCAGATCCGGGGAAGTAGAATTTTGATCACCTGCCAAAAAACAATGAGAGACTGGTTGATTGTACGATACGTGTGTTATCGGCAGAACTGAAAAAGCTTTGTCTATAATTTAAAGTTGGCTGTATGTTCGTTTGAGACTGTTGATATTTACGAGCCAGAGTTGGTTATATTGATGCATCTTTTTTATATTTGCACTTAATTTTGAAATATTAATTGTTGAAGTTATGATATTTACATATTGAAATGGTAATAACTTTACAGAAGTACTGATTCCTTTATAAATGATCCCTTTTTTTTTTCTTTTCTTCTGAAGTAAACACCTGGCTGTTGACAAAGCAGAATAAAGTTATACTATTTTCTGATGCTTGTTATGACATTGATCTGTTGAGTTGAAATCTGAGTCCCTTCATATTAAATCGCAGTTGTCAGGATAACTCTGTCGGCTTTGGCTCATAATCCTGATATTCTTCTCTTCAGCCGTATATATAGTAAGAAGCACCGGCCCTCGGTGAAGTGGTGTGACTCACAGGAAGAAGCATGTTAAACTTAGAGATACTGACGCAACACGACTTGTACAGAGCTCAGGATCAGTGTGGAGGTTGAGATGTTTTTCTAACTGCGTCGTCTGTGGCTGCCTCCATCTATAGATCCTCCAGTGCCTCTCCTGAATATTATAAATAACACTGTTGGATTATTTTAAATTCAGACCAGAGTTTGCTTGTCCTCCTCAAAATGGACTACGTTAGTTTGATTCCTGATGTACTTCTTCTCTTGTATAGATCTTTTTTTCTGTTCAAGATATTTAATAGTAATATATTCAGAGTATGTCTGGGGTAGTGTTGAAATGATTAGTGAGCAACATTTTTATATTCCTCTGACTTTTTGCAGCCTGAGCTTTATTCTTCTTTTTTATCTCCACTAAGGAGGTTATGTTTTCACCCCTGTCTGATTTTTTTTCAACAGGATTACGCTAGAAACAGATTTTCGTTCAACTTGATGGGAGATGCACTAAGAAAGAGCTCATTAAATTTCCTTAACATTGAGAGATGGGACTTCTTTTTCATTTCCACCATGTTTCTCAGTGAATAATTCACAGATCTTGATTAGGGGGGGAAATCAGGAACATTTAGGGGACTTTTAGTATTTTGTGACATCTTTATCAAAGTCTTTATCCATCAATCAAGAAAATGATCTGCAGATGAAGTGATGAAGGTCATTAGTTGCAGATCTGGGAACAGACGGTGTGTCAATTTAAGTTTTGCTGTAAAACCTAAGAGGCAACCTCACTTAAAAAATAATTAAACCTCAAATGCCCTTTGTGTTTTTTTGCATTTTTTACCAAAATACATGGTCAGAATACACTGATAAAAACAAAAGGTATTTCTCTCTATTTAAGATGTTATGCTGATTAAAATCTTAAGAAAAGTGGTACCTGCTATTGTATATTATGTAAAATAACGATGTCACTAGGGTTATGTATAAAGTTTGGATTATATTATAACCAGAGGGACGTGATTACAATTTGCTTCTGAGTTGCATCATGGGAAATGTAGGATTCTGGGACTTTACATCAGGATACTAGAGGCATTAAAACTTTAAATCTGCCTCCTTCGAGAAACCAAATGTATTAAATGAGAAGGGGTTCTTTATTGTGCTTTTGCTTCACGGTGACACCAAGGAGCCTCTAGAGTTCTTCATCATACACATGAAGGCTTCATCTAACACTTGGTCAAATCACCAACCTCTGGATATTTTTACCACCTTTAGCTCAGCCCACTTCTTCTTCCCTGGCTCCTCTCTGCTCCCCCCATGCCTCCCTCCCCAGTCCCACTCCTCCTCACCCCCCTTCACCCCTGTGCACTGTGACTGAGTTCAGCCCCTTCGGCTGGAGACTCGGGTTTATCTGGGAGCCAAGGAAAAGCCATTCAGGAGCTGCGCGCCGTGTGGTGAAGTAAGGCTCCGTCGCGGACGTTGGGGGGGAGCGAGAGAGTACCAGGAACACGGGGATTTGACCTTTTCTCACATAGAAGTTTGTGAGGCCGAGTGGAGGAGACATGGCGGTGTTCTCTGCTCTGTGGGTGCTCCTGCTGTGCCAGCTTCTGACTTCATCCTCAGCCCAGGTAAGAGTCCGTCTCTGCACCCATTCGCCTGCAGCTGCTCTCTGTGGGGATGTCTGCAGCTAAAGTTTATAACCATGACTTATTGTGAGGAGTTACTGGGACCAGCACATCCACTGGTTGATGGATGAAGTGTATCCTGGTGCTGCTGATGAGAGTCGCTCTCTCTCTCTGCAGCTGCTCCAGGCCCGAGCTGCCTGCGCGTCACACGGATGCTCTCTGGATGTTTCAATGCAGTCAAACAGTGTCTCAGTGCAGTTTCTGTTCCTTTGAGTGAACGTGGAAGGTTGTTTTTCTCCTTCAGTCGTGTAGCATCAGACTAAGTGTCTCCGGGTGCTCGGTCCTCTCGCACCACTTGGTGAAGTCGGGGTTATGTTGTCCCTGAACCTGTGGAATGCGCAGGATCCGTGCCACGGCGCACAATGCCACCTCTGTTCCTTCAGCCTTCCTCACTGAGCTGAACGCAGGAGCTCGTTTAGAAAAACATGAAACGTTTATTTTGCTGACACGAATCTGGTATATTTGTGTTTTTTGTATAAATCTGGCTCAGACTTCTACTTGAGCGTAAATTCGGGTGTAAAGCGTCTTTACGCACGCACTTGTTTGCCCATACCTTTGATAGTGTTGCAGTTGTACTGAATAATGTATGTATATTTACATGTTTAGAATTTGCCTAAATTATTAAATTTCGTTTTATTGTCCTGATGAACTATTTTATATCATTTTGATTGATGTTTTCACCATATTGTCATCAAACATTTCCGAGCACTTACATTGATTTATCCAGTTGATCTCCAATCTGTACTTCTCTTCTTGAGGTGACTGCATCAAAGAAACTTTGGATACATGACAGTCACATATGACACATGAAGAAATGCAAGTTTCTGAATCTGAATTTGAATTTTGTTTTGCAGAGGCCGGGCCCCAGAGGATCTCCAGGGCCATCAGGACCCTTTGGACCACCAGGAAAGGATGGCACTGATGTGAGTTGACCCGGATCTTACTTAAAGATCATACACCTAATACATATTTCCTATTTAAGATTTAATACTCAACCAACTGCAGTGGGTGAGGAAAGTGTCACCTGCTTATTTTCTCCGTATGAGTTATAAACTGATAAATATTTTCCTCCTATGTATAAAAATTATGATGAGAATAACATTTTTTAGACTTGAGCCACACACACACACACACCACAGGGATAGTTCACAGCTCAGTGGCTTTGCATCCTTCACACGTTGCACTTCAAAATCGTATTCAGATTTCATTTTAAAGTCCCATTCAGGTGCAGCTTTGGTAGAAAAGGGTTTTCTTTCTGCTGAAACGTGGCTGGAATGTTTCTAGATCTTTTATCTCGATGACTCCTCCCACAGCTCCACCTACAAGTATTAAATGATAAGCATGGACTTCAGGTGGGCAGGGTTTAGGTGTGTATGTACAACATCTACTAATAGAAGAGTATTGGACAAATATCTGGTTAATTGTACCTTATTCCAATATGCCCTGAAAAGCTGAGATCATATTAATGCTATGAATGGCCTTTGTTTCTTCTTTAGTTTGTTTCATTAACTAATTCAACTTGGTATGTGTTGATTTCCATGATTAAACCTTTTCAGTGAATGTGAACAATTCAACAGAAATCTACTGAAATCCAAGCCCCAAGATTCTTCACTAACTAGGATATGATGTTATGGTAGCAACAAGTTTTGGGAGGAAATTGGATAGTTGGGAAAGTCAAATTATCAAGAAAAACGAAGGTAACATGAAGACAAAACTCTAGACTAAAAGAAAAAGACTAAAACTCTGTGGATTATTTTTATTTGATTTAATCTGCGACATGAACAAAAATGTTTTATGTCAAAAAATCTTTCAGGTTTTTTTTTAGTAGTTGATATTTCTGTGACTCCAGGAAAGTGCGGGCACACAGAGGGCTCATTCATACATTCCCCAACTCTGTGAGACCATCTAGAGTTTCACCTCACACCTCCTCCCTCCACCTTCATCCGCCCCCCCCAGCCCAACACTACCCCCCCAGTTCTAACCAAACTGAGGCTTCCATCATGTGACCAGTGGGCATCGGCTCAGTTTGTTCTTCCCCCGGTCGCTGCAGAAGCTAAACATTGAATCCTTTTCACTGATTCAGACCAGGGACTCACTGTAATATACCAGTTACTGATGAATTTTTGAACACGAGCAAACACTGGATGTCTTTGAATCTGCGTGTCAGTGGAATATAAAAGGCTTCATTTGTATGATCCAACATTAAACTGCAGCGTTTAAGACGCTGAACAAAATGAACTTTGAAAAGGAGCAACAGGTGTCTCTCTGTAGCTGTGATGCTCATTTGTCCTTTATAATCAACAGGGGAAAGACGGACCCGCTGGACTGCCAGGGAAAGCTGTGAGTATTCCAACTCGTCCAGCCAGTTTTATTTACAAATCATTTTATGAGACAAAGCTGCGTGTGTCAAAGTGCATCTCTTTAATCTCTAGCACAAAGGAAAGTGGTCTTTTTATGTAACTATGCTGAAAGTGAATGCCAAAATAAAATGTAAATTTAGGATGAGAAGACAATGCAAGACCAGCTGCTCGTCCAGTCTGCTCCAATTTATGCCAGAAACTGAAAAATCGAACCATCCTTTCCAAAATTACAAATTTGTCTCAATTTGCACAACGAATGACATCGTCTTTCTTTAGACATTTGATGCCGGGTTTAGAAAAACCTCCTGGTTAAATAATTTCATAGGTTTGAACTAATGAATAAATAAATAAATACATTTCTTATGCACAGCTTCATTAATGTCTTTATGTAGGGTCCTAAAGGGAAAGCAGGAATACCGGGCTCTCTGGGGAAACCAGGCCTGCCAGGACTTCCAGGAGTTGATGTAAGTGTTCACAATAAACACACACACACACACACACACACACACACACACACACACACACACATCATCTCTGCCATAACCAAGTGACGTCTCTGGAACTGGGACTATTGATTATTGATTGTGTCAAAGCAGCAGAGCGCAGAGTTAATCATCCTGTTGTTGTATAATGTTCTCTCTCTCTCTTTCCAGGGTTTGACGGGTCCTGATGGTCCTGCTGGGAAGGATGGGCCCCCGGGGGAAGCAGTAAGTGTCTCTCTTAAGTCTCGTGATCTTTCTGGGATGCTGAGGATCCACTTACACATGCAGACAGTTTAGTTCTGTGACCCGTGGGCTTCAGACTGACCCTCGCTCACCAGAGGTCAAACACACAAACGCTTACACAAACTCCTGCGTTCTGAGTGGAAGCTGTTTACAAAGATCTGTAAGCGAATCCAACAGGGACAGGGCCTGTGTTTCCGTGTTTTCCTCTGTCAGCCTGGATTTGTTAAGCCGGCTCAGCGTCTTGGTGGGAATATTTTTAATGAGGGATCAGAATGGGATTTATTTCTACTGCTTCCTTAATCCGGCCCGGAATGCAGCCGGCTTCCCACCAACCTGCGACGCGACTGCAGGATGATGATGATCTGTTGCCCTAATGCCGAGGGATACAGGTGTTATCCTCCGAGCGATATGGTGGAATGTGGAATTACAGCATGTGTGTGTGACATCAACCCTAATGCAATATCTCATAATTAAACAGGGAGAGGTTTATTTCCCAGGATATACATAAGGCACGAAAGAATAACTACCGAGGGACCTCTGCTGTAAAGCTGCAAAGTCACTGTCAAGACAGATAAACGCAGCCAGCAGTTCAGCTAATTAGCAAATCTAATGAGGGAGCCTGCGTCAACCAGTGTCTCTAATTACTCAGATTACTCCAGTTGTAGCTGGATCACTGGGGCTCGCGGTGCTGGAGACACAAACAGGATCCGGCTGCTGGAGTTTGATTTAAGGAGTCAGCTCAATGTTCAGCAGCAAACCAGATATTCATTCATTTTTTAAGTGTAGGGTTTTTAGTTGTTGTATTCACAGGTCATTTTCTGTGTGGTAATGATTTGTTGTCTCGTTTGCGCTCTGGGGAATGTGGTAAATAAACGTCTCTGTGTCAGGCCTGATTATTTGGGGTCTTTGCACTCTCACCAAAATGCAAATACAGCTGTGAGGGGTGAACAAACAGCTGGAGGAGGAGGAGGAGGAGGAGGAGAGATGTTCGCAGGAGGGTTAGAAAGGAAAGAGGAAAAGGAAACCACAGGTTGATCGTTCATGTGTAGAATGATTTGTAGGAGTCTTCTTTCATTTCACTAAAAGCAACCATAAGGGTTCATGTTAAGAAAAGAGACTGAATTTAAGTAACAATAATTATTATTTTTAACATTTTTACGTTACTGCACTTAAATGTCCTTCTGTCTGTTAAGACTGTTTGTGACATTTCTGCCTTTATTAGTCATTTATTAATCATTAATTATAAAAGGGTCTGCATCATTAATCAGGGCAAAGAGCACTGGTCAATGATACAGTGTATTTTCAACACAGTTTCCATTATAATGACAACTTTTAACAAATTTGAAGTGATTGTATAGTGAATAATAAACAATATAGCGACACTAACAAAAAGACAAATTCGTACATGATAAAGCTTATTACAGGTGACCCTATTAGCAGTCACGCTGTTGGTATGTAGCCTACACTGGATTTATTTACTCTGCAAAATAAATTTAAAAAATGTAACAGAGCCAGTGATTTTAATGAAAATGTAATATATTTTGTTTGAAGTTGTATGAAAGGTTGATTGTGATGTTTCACTTTCCTCTCCTCAGGGTGACTCTGGACCTTCGGGGCCAGCTGGACCTCCTGTAAGTACCCCCCCATACCAAGCAACACCACATCACACGATTACACAGCAGTGACTTCCTGAAGGAATCCATCTCGCTCCATCTATCAAACAGTATCAGTCATCAAAAGAGAAAAAAACTGCTCATGCACCATCTGCATTTTTTCCCTATTTCACACTGGAAGTAACTTCAGAGAGTCGAGTTCTGCTCAAATCAAATGAGGCGTCGACATTAAGATGATGAAGCACCGTCACACATCATCGCTCACATCATTGCTCACTTTGATCCAAACGGACTGAGACGGTTCATATTCACCTCACGGCAACAACCAGCGACGAACTTCCAAAGCAGATTTGATGCACTTTCTCCTCACGTGCTTGGTCCTGATGCTGTGAGAAAATCCAATCGCCTCTCTGTGTTTGTGACTTAATTTGTCCTCCTGTGTTTCCGTAGGGCAGAGGGAGAACAGGAGCTGCAGTGAGTACACGACTCTGACGTTTCATGTCATGCTCAAGTGCAGAAAGTTGAAGAAATTCATGTATTTGGATGATTTGCACGTATACTCAGTGTCTTCTGTTTGCAGGGATTACCTGGAACCAACGGGTTGCCGGGCGGAGTCGGACCCCAGGGTTCAGCCGTGAGTAACTGATCCCCTCGATAAGACTATTCATCTATCTATCTATTCATCTATCTATCTATTCATCTATCTATCTATCTATCTATCTATCTATCTATCTATCTATCTATCTATCTATCTATCTATCTATCTATCTATCTATCTATCTATCTATCTATCTATCTATCTTTCTATCTATCTATCTATCTATCTATCTATCTATCTATCTATCTATCTATCTATCTATCTATCTATCTATCTATCTATCTATCTATCTATCTATCTATCTATCTATCTATCTATCTATCTATCTATCTATCTATCTATCTATCTATCTATCTATCCATCTATCCATCTATCCATCTATCCATCTATCCATCTATCCATCTATCCATCTATCCATCTATCCATCTATCTATCTATCTATCTATCTATCTATCTTTGTAAAGTGCCATATGAAATGATCAGAATCGTATCAACAGAGGCTCAGACTATTGCTCCAAAAACACTTGATCTTGTGCTTCTCATTGTTTCCTCCACCAAGGCAGTTATGTTTTCACCTCTTTCTGTTTGGTTGTTTGGTTGGATTATGCCAAAACTAGCAAAAATTGGTGGAAGGATGTTCGTCAGGAAATAACCCATCAAATGTTGGTGTGGATCCAGATCAGGCGTCAATGAAACACCTGATTGTCGACATCTCCTAGTAGTGATGATGAGAAATCTCCTCAGTTACTTCAGATTAATCTTTCCTGTCTTCTCTCTCAGGGAGCTGAGGGTCTTTCAGGACTTCCCGGACCTGCTGGCTCTGATGGACCCCCAGTAAGTGCAGTCATCATTATAGACTTGAGGAAAGCTGCTGGTACAATATGGTCCCATGTTTTCACCGATGCCACCCAGTGGATCTGCAGTATGAAGGGAACGCTCTGATTCCTTGTGTCCTCTCCCTTTCTCAGGGTCTTCCTGGTACTCTTCATGACCTCAGCGGTGACCTTCTGGTAAGATGTAAATCATGCGCCCTGTCAGAGCAGCGTTAGTGACGGTGACCTGAAGCTGTGTCCTCTGCAGACAGTCCTCAGTGTTTTGTCTCTTTCCTCTGCAGTGTCCTGCAATCTGCCCCTCTGGTCCCTCTGGGCCTCCTGGGATGCCGGGATTCAAGGTAAATAAATAAACCTCCTGTCAGTGGTTCCTCCTTTTCTATTTGTGTTTAATCATATGCCGCTTAATATGTCCTTGGAAATATATACAACATAAGTCATCCTGCACTCACACAATATGTTTCCTCATGCCTGGACTAACCTCTGTGTATTATTGCTCACGTAGGGTCACACAGGACATAAAGGAATCAAAGGAGAGGTTGGAAAAGATGGAGAGAAGGTGAGTTTGTGAGGGGACAAATATCAAGGCCTCTTTCCCTGTGGCTGATCCAGTCACATGAGGAGGACATTAACAGTTATATTCTAATTTGGCTGCTTGTGTTTCTGCGATTTGTTGTTTTGATGCAACACTAAGTTTCCTGTTCTGTCTCCAGGGCGACTCTGGTCCACCTGGTCCACCGGGTATTCCTGGCACTGTGGGTCTGCAGGTGAGTGACATCAAAACTATTCAGGGAAATGTCTTATCATCCCATCGTAATCTTCTGTCAACAACAATTATTGCGATATTATAAATATGCTCGTAAATAATAATTAAAAACCCAAACTTTCAAACAAGTCTTTAAACTTAGAAAGAAATAATAATATGACATTTATTGTGATGATTTTCGAAATCGACTGATAAGAATATTTTTTATTTTGATTAGGGCTGGGCAAGTTAACTCGTTTCAATCGAGTTAACTCAAGTGATGAGTTAACTCGATAAATTATTTTATCTCGCATTAACTCAGGTTTGATTATTTATTGTTTTATTGTGAAAGTCAGGCTTTTATTTTGTGAAAGTCTGTTGCTGACTGCTGCAGAACAGGAAAAAAGAAAATAATTGGCGGATAACCAATCGAGTTAACTCATCACTTAACTTGCCCAGCCCTAATTTTGACTTTATTGGCCGAGCTCTATCTGCTTGCTCCTCAGATTAATATATTTACATGGTTTAGCAACATTTGAGGAATTTGAGAAATATTGTGAGTGTTGTGTGTCTGAAGCTCACGATGACCTCATGTTGTGTTTCAGGGCCCACGTGGTTTGAGAGGTTTACAGGGACCAATGGGAGCTGTAGGAGACAGAGTAAGAAGCGTTTAGAACATAACTTCTCTTCTCCTCTCCACCTTTCATATCACTCTCAATATTCACACACCAGTTTGCCTCCTCTGACCTCGTCCTCTGTTCGTCTCCAGGGTTTTCCTGGTTTCAGAGGCAAATCTGGCATCGCCGGCATCATCGGAAAGACAGTGAGTGTCTCCTTGTTGTAACTTATGATGCAGTGGAATAAAAACGGCGTTTGATAGTAGTTTACAGCAGGAGTCGACAGCTGCTCCCATCAATGAATAGCTGTGTGTGTTTCATCTGATGTCTCCAGGGTGATGCTGGAGAAAAGGGACCACAGGGATTCAGGGGACCCAAAGGAGAAATTGTAAGTAAAGACTTTGAATCCTGACTATTCGTTTTTTAACGTGTACATAAAAGGTGTATAAATTACATCTTAATGTGTCTTTCAACAGGGTAAAATTGGTCCCAAAGGAGGCCCAGGGGGATCAGGACCCAAAGGGGATCCTGTAAGTGCATTACCTGACAAATTATACTTTTTCAAAAATACGTCAGCGCTCAGAACCACAGGGATCATATTCCATGTCTTCTTCAGGGTATTCCTGGCAGAGATGGCAAAGATGGTACGCCGGGATTAGATGGCGAGAAGGTAAGATGCACTTTTCTCTTCCTGTTTTGTGTTTAGATGCGAGTCCAGAGCTGACGCAGCATTCACAGTGATGTTTGTGTCGACAGGGTGATGCCGGACGCCACGGAATCGTCGGAGAGAAAGGACCAAACGGCCTTCCTGTAAGTATTGTGATGTAGACTTAGAACTGAAAATACTGTGATAAGTTCTGACAAAAAAACGGATGAGAAGCTCATAGTTGTGTACTTTCTGTTTTAGGGTCTACAAGGAAAGGCTGGTACAAAGGGATCTACAGGAGAAGTTGTGAGTATTTGGACACCAACAGATGTTAAACTTGAAATCAAATCAAAACCACGAAGGAAAAATATAACTAAAAAATCCTGTGTCCAAGAAGCTTCTTGCATAAAACATCTACAAGTATCCTCAACCATCTTCGTTAGCCTTCAATCCAACGATGACCTGGACGAGTGAGAAACAGAAAACTGATCTTTTGTCTTTTTCTAACAGGGTGATGTGGGGACGACTGGGGAGACAGGGCCCTCTGGAGAGCCAGGTATTCCTGTATGTATCTGATGGGCTTCTTTGGGGGGGAGGGGATACTACTGGGTCAAAGGCTCTCTGACATTTCACCCACATGAAACTTTGACAGTGTTTGTGTCTTGTCTCTAAATGTTTCTGACGTGTCTCCAAAATCTTTCCTTTGCTGCCTTCAGGGTGACATTGGTGTCCCAGGAGAGAGAGGGATAGCAGGACCCAGAGGAGTGACTGTGAGTTCTACACTGTGTGGATATTGTGTGTTATCAAATTGCTGCACTGCATTCATTACTTTCAAAGCTTCAAAAGCATATGTTACACGATATTTTAACATAATCTTGGCCCCATGTACGAGCCAAATTATGAGAATTTCTGCTACACAGAGCTACATTTGCAGAATTTAGATTGAGTTTGCGGTTCTTATAATCAGTGCGGACAATTGAATGCATGCCAGAAAAAGAAAAATAATGAGTATAAAGCAACCGTGTAGAATGCTTAGAGGCTTCTCGCATAAATATGAGATATAATAAACTTCTGCCCTTCGGAGTTAATGATATTCGTCTGCAAAGGCACGAAGAGCGTCGCTGCTGATTCAGGGTCTCGCTGAGGTGGAGTTAGATGAAATGCAGGTCCAGTGATGAAAGCAGATTCTCATAAACAGAAAGGTCTTTGTTTTTCACATCAGATCCAGTGACGAGCAAAAGAAAAAGGATAAAACATCACAGGAATGAACAAACATCTTCACGTCTTTAAACAATTGTTTTCTGTATCATGTGTTTTGTAGTGTGATGATATTATTGTTTCCAACAGGGAGGAATTGGACCAGTGGGCAACACTGGACCTCAGGGAGGCAAAGGCTTTCAGGTCAGTTGCCTGAAATCACTTATCGTCATCACTGTTTTTAAATGTTGTTATTTTGCATTACCGTACTGACTGTGTGTGTGTTGTGCGCTGCAGGGGGTGGCAGGAGGATTGGGGGATTCAGGTCTCCCAGGCCCGACAGGAATCCGTGGAGAGTTCGGTGAAAGGGTGAGTTTGACGTCAGTGACGATATGAAACGTGGGCTGGGGTTTAATGCCACCCATCATCCAGGAGACAACACAGGGCTGTGGCTATTTAATCATCTTGTAAATATGAAAAATATTCCCTTAGATTAATCATTTGGTCTGTAAAGTATCAGCAAATGGCAAAAGAAGCCATTCAAAAGGAGAAACTTGTTTAAAAACCAAATATTTCCAGTTTACTATCACAGAAATTAAATAAATTAAAAATATTAAAATCTTCAGAAGATGGGACCATTCTGTAGACACGATAAACTTGATGAATCAATAATCAGAATAATTGCAAATTAGTTTTTGTTTGATGGACTAATTCTTGCGTCTCAAGTCCAGAATGCAAAAAAATAACAACAATAAAACCGGTCAAATGAAACGTCTCTGCACAGACAGAGCAGAGACATGTGTCTGTCCCCACACGAGGGTCCTGTGTGTCTGTCCCCACACGGGGGTCCCGTGTGTCTGTCCCCACACGAGGGTCCCGTGTGTCTGTGACCAGGTTGGACCTCCTTGCTCGGAGGTAGAAACCGAGCGGTGGTCGACACAAAGCGGCCTCCTGTTCAGAACGTGTAGACAGAACAAAGCCAGTCTTTATACCGATCCCAGTTCCCCCCCAAACAGCCCACCTCACTTTCCTCCATCCCCCCCGCCCCCCTTTCCTCTCCCGCAGTCGGCCTTCCGCAAATATCTCTCCATGCCGCTCATTTACTCTCTTTCTCTCCCTCTCTCTCTCCTTCCTCAAACCCCTGCAGGGTCCGACCGGAGCTTCAGGAGCCAAAGGAGACATGGTAAATATCTCAGTCAAAGTTCAACTGAGGTCTGACCTCTCCTGAATGACTTGTACTAGTCTGCACTCACCTGTTGTATGTAAGGGAAACGATTATACATGAGTTTGATGTTTGTTGATGCTGAGTGTTGTCAGCTGAACACATTACAGAATATTCTCAGTTATTAAAAAGAATAAAAATGAGAGTTGGATGAGATTCAATCAGATAATCCAGATGTTGTCTCTTTAGGGCATCGGAGGAAGTGACGGTTTACCAGGAGAGAACGGAGAACCTGTAAGTTTTGTCTTTCATATTTGATTTCATATCAGTAAATAGATGTAAAACTGATTTAGGGCTCTGCTGCCTGACAGCTGACTGTAGGACCAGGTGATAGACAACACCAGTTTGAAAGCCTTTACACTGGTTGCTTTGTTATTTCACTTCATGGTCCTGCACTGGAATTTGTGGCCCTGCAGTTCATCAGTGATTCTGAAAAGCAGCATGAAATCCATGAGTGGTGCAGATTTAATTTTAATGCTCTGAACCACTGACACGATCCACTGAGGATCAGCTGAAAGCTTTTTAACTTAAAGATGTGGGATCTTTTATTTATTATCTATTTTATTCGTTGTATTATTTCATTATATCTGTTGTCTACATCCATTTTAAATCATTCACTGTTTATCTGTGAGCTCTATGAAGCCATAACCATCACGTTTGAAATATTAATTTATTACTTGTTGTATAACAGTGTGTTTTCATGTATATTAAACTAAAATTCAATCTTTTTTCAGGGTCCCTTTGGACCAGTGGGACAAAAAGGAGAGGTGAGCGACAGTGTTACACAGCCGATGAATTCAACAGAACCCTTTACTCACTCTGACATTTCTCTCTATCATTTATCCTATTTTTCTATTAGAGTTGTTTCACCATTTATTATGAATTTAAAGCTAATTATTTCAACTTTTTATCCATTACCTAAACAAGTAACCAACAATTTAAAACTGTTATACGCTACTTCAGCTTACATATATAAATCATTTTCATATTACTTTAAATTAAGAATTCCAACTGTTTGTATATAACAATAAGTTCATTATTGTTACTATTTCTCACTTTTAGAATCTATTTGAACAAATGATCAATTCTTTTTAACTATTTGAAGTTTTAATCCAGCATTTTTAGCAAACTTTCACTATGTCTTCTTGCTTGATAACTACTTTTCACACAAACACTCCTAAAACAGTGTTCAGGTGTTAAAACTGATGTCAGCAGCAGTTCATACATTCTCATTTTGAAATCTCTCCAAGTTTTAGGCCCAATTTCAAATTTTCAAACAATTTGATTCCCACGATCTCCCACATGCACCGAGCAGCTGCAGAAACACTCCCTGCAGATCTGAGACCCCTGCTTGTGAGTCACTGCAGTCGATTTGTGTCTTTCAGCACAAAGCACATGAAGATGTTGTGTGTGGGTGTAATTAGCAGCAGTTTGCCCCCCCCCCGCTCCCTCACTGAACATTAAAAACAGGAGCCGTGCTCGGAGCTGTCGCCCACTTGTCAGACTCGTTGCATGTGATGCAGCCTCACATTCCAGCTTTAATAGGATTAATTAGAGATAGGTATTGCTGCTTTAGTTTTATTGTCCTGTTTGCTGCTGTCGCCGTGAGGGAGAGGAGCCGAGTCACATTAAGCTGCAGCTGACTTTATGTAACTGGAGCTGCTGACGAGCCTCCTGCTCACAGTCTCATTTACTGTTTGCTGCTTCTCTTTGGAGTAATTATCAAGCACCGAGCCGCCGTGTGAATCCGCCCCCGCTTTGTCTCAACAGAGCCGCTTCAGTTTGCTCGTTAGTTTGTGTTCAGTGATTAAAGCGGAGGATTGTGGGTGTTTTTTTAAGCTCCAGTCTGAGAGTGATTTTTGTTTCAGTTTTGTGAAGTATAATGAGTCATTTAAAGGGTAATTGTCATCAATAATAGTCTGGAAAACGTGGTGAGCTGGGACCGAAGGGCGTGACGGGTCCTCAGGGAGAGCTCGGTTCCAGAGGGCCTCCAGGAAAACAAGGGATCATGGGTTTCCAGGGAGAACAGGGTCTGCCCGGGATCTCAGGAAAGACAGGTGTACCTGTGAGTATTTTATTTTCTCCTCTTGGTATAAATCTCCTGACCGACGGAAGCATATTAAATGTTAATGTCTTATAATAAACTGCACGAATGAGGTTGCATTTGAAAAATGTCTTTCCAGGGTAAACTGGCGAGCGAGCAGCAGATCAGAGAGCTGTGTGGCTCCATGATTGATGGTGAGAAATCTTAATTAGCATTTGTCCATAATTCATTCTTGCGCCGAATAAAAGCTGGAAATTCATCTCCTGGTGTTTTTTTTCTCTCTCACAGATCAGATAGCCCAGCTGGCCGCTAACCTGCGAAGACCCCTGGCCCCTGGCATGGTGGGCCGCCCGGGCCCTGCTGGGCCTTCAGGAACCCCAGGAGTATCTGGGTCTACTGGGCATCCAGGCACTCGTGGACCACCAGGGTACCGAGGTCTGCCAGGAGAGCTGGGAGACCCTGGGACCAGAGGTAGGAAAAATAAACTCTCAATCAATATTGGAGCAAAACAAATAAATCATTTCTTTTTAGTTTTATCGTGACATGTTCTACTCATTAAAATGACAGTGACATATTATCATACATTAAACCATTAGATTTATAATACTGATTATTCCATGGCAATGCATTAGGAGCACGTTTCTAGTTTAAATATTTTATATACAGGCAGGTAATATGGTGACATCAATCTCAGGGTAGTGTTGTGTAACTCGATCTTTTAAACTTTAGATATTATTATTAAATGAACTTAATGACAGTATGAGGGTAAATTCACTTTGAAATGTTTTACAACAGGTGATGTTGGTGAACAAGGTGACAAGGGACCCGTTGGTAAAGCCATTGATGGGCCAACTGGAGACCAAGGATACCAAGGTATGAGCCTCTGATGGGAGCTACAACACTGTGGGTTACTGGTCTGTTCATATAGAGTCTATATAAGGTCTATATTATAGACCTTACTCATGGAGGCCGTATCAAACAAGAAGGGCTGATGACAGCTGCTTCCACTTGTAGGGTTTACTGGTAAAAATGGAAAGGAGCTATCAGTATGTAATTATCTGTGAGAAAATTGGACTCTCTGAGATTTTCTGATTGTCCTACAACAGGTTTTAAATACTTGAAGCCAAATCGTTTGATCCACGCAACTAAAACCAACTCAAATCTTTTTCGCAGGTCTTCCTGGAGTTCCTGGAATCGTCAAAGATGGTCGCGATGGATCTGTAGGAGATCCAGGTGAGCCTGGAGAGTCAGGCAGGGTAGGTAGGACTGGGCACCAGGGACCTCCTGGTATCTGTGATACAACGGCCTGCCAGGGAGCAGCAGCCGCTGGGAAATCCTCCAACCCCAAAAACCATTAAACAAGACTTCCTGCTCCCTGTGGCCAACCACCCCACGCAGGGAGGGTGAGAAGTGAGGGAAAGGAAGAAATGAAAGAAGAGTGATCACAACAAAAAGAAACTGTCCTCCTCCTTTATTGAAACAAATGTATTACAAGATGGGAAGAGTAACGTCAACAGATGTGCTATTTTGAGAGGAGCAGAGGAACATCCGAGGAGAAACACCAAGAAAAGAGCAACTGAGAGACAAAAACATGGAGATGACATCCTGAAATAAAGTGGACAGAGACACGAGTGCAAAAGAACAAGTGCATTGCTCCAAATACTGTCACATCCGACTTGATGACCTACAAAATTTCAAAAAATGAAAACGAAGAGTCCTTTTTTGTATAAAAACTTTGTACATGTTATTTCAATGCCCCCCCATTACTTTTTTAAAACAACGAGGGAGTGTCTCTACAGTGAATGTGCATGCATCACAGCCCATGAGTGGAAACGACAGGTGTTACCTCAACATACGAGCTTAACGTGTAATATATGGAAATAGGTGCTGGAGGCGAGAAGCTGTGTTTGTACTGTACATGGAATAAAAGAAACAACTACCCAGGTGCCCAGACATTGTGTAGATTGATGCAACAACAACAAAAAAATGTATACTGTTTTTTACAGCTTTTCTTCTTCTAAATTACATGTGAAGCTGATTCTCCAGATTTGAGAATCAAATGTTTTCAAACACAACATCCACTTTGTACTACCAGTGCTGTAACTATTAAATATACAAGACTTTAAATACTATTTATTATTTGTGGGTGACTGTTGTATGTACAGTAAGATGCTACAGCGACATGTTGTAAGAAAGAACAAATAAAGCCACTTTTCAGTAAGAACAAACTCTTTTCTACACATCAAATGAAAAGTCTTCACTTCACAATACTTTACCCCCTGAACATTACTTAACCCCATTTAATCACCAGGTAGTGACACTTCATACGCAAGATTTAATTATGTGATTGAAGACACGTGGAAAACTGAACACTCTGTCTGAACACAGTTTAACCAAAGTATTTAAAAAACAATGCAAAATTTAAATTAGGTATATAAATAGGCCAATATAAATACAGTTAGTTAAATCTATAAGTTGAGGAGCGTAAATGTTGCTCTTCAAAGAACTTTCTATTTTACCAGGGGAGCAGTGCCACCTGTTGGTGACTCTATGAAAAGCAACAGGTTTAGGGAGAACCAAAACACAGGACTTTGCTGGACAACCTCAGCGAATGTTCTCAAACAGTCGGACTCACTAGATCTATTTCTCTCTCTCCTGCTTGAGAGAGTCCGAGCCTGAAGAGGAGCTGGACTTCAGACACAGTTCTTTCGCGTCATTGAATGATTTCTGAAACTCCTGTGAACAAGGAACATATGAGATTATTGTAGTTAACGACAAACTCAAACTTGTACTTTTGTATTTTATTAACTCAACCAAGGAGGTTATGTCTTCATCTGCGTTTGTCTTTTATTTTGCAGCTTTACATAAAAACAACCAGATGGATTAACACAAAACCTGGTGGCAGGAAATAACCCTTTACATTCTGGCGTAGATCTGGATCAGGGGCAGGACACAGGAATTTTAACATTTTAACATTTCAAAAGATTTGTATGCATTTCTCAAGTAAAACTGCAGAAATCTTTATGAAAACCAATCAGACATGTGCAGATTGCTAATATCTAGGAACAGGTGACTGGTGGTGTTGACAGCATAATGTGGATACACAGCACGAGGGCTTGTTTTAATTTGCTGCAATGTATTTTTCACAGACTAAATAACCGCAACATTAGATAATCCATCTTGGTAAAATAATAACATTTATTTGATTTTATACTGAAAAACTAAGAGGAATTTGATTTTAAACTCTCTAAATAACAAAAGCAATATAAAGTCTAGTGCAGCTCTATAATTCAACAAGAGGAAATTTAATAAAGATCTCATCTTCCGGTCGCCGGCTTTGAGTCTCAAATGATTTGGCTGCGGGGCGATGAAGCCATAAATGTTTTTCATCAATCAGTGTTTTAACTCCACGATCAAACCACACAAATGTACCTTTTTGAAGGTGTCTCCATGCATCTTGTTGATGTACACCAGGAAGGCGGTGGTCCACTGGAGGGTGGTGACTCTATCCGTGCCCGACTGGCAGAATGGCACCAGCATGTTCAACTTGTCGCAGTATAGACGAATCATCTTTCTGCAGAGGGACATACAGACGTTTCTCAGAGTTAATATACAGAACCTGTGACTTTGTTCTTCGATCATTTGGTCTCATGTCGCTCTTTTACATTACTATTATTACATTTCATTTAGCTGACGCTTTTATCCAAAGCGACTTACAATAAGTGCATTCAACCCTGAGGGTACAAACCAAGAACAACAAGAATCAAGACAGTAAAATTTCTTCGAAATAAAGCAAAACTACAGAGTGCTATAAGTAAGTGCCATTTTATATCTCTTATAGGAGATATAATGTTATCTTTTTATGGCTGCAACCCACAATTATTCCACTGCCATTTATCTTCTGGGTTAATCATTGACTCGTTCTGTGAAGAAGCATCAGGTGACTCTGATCAACACAGAATCCCAGAGCCCGAGGGGAAATGATGTCTTGTTTTGTCTAACTAAGACTCAAGAGCTCATGAACAAAAACAATTTTCGAGATTCACAAAAGGTTGATGTTGATAACCCTGAGTTATAATTTGTATTTGAGTGTTCTGGTTATTCTCCATCCCGGCCTCAGGGTGGTGCTGTTCCCCTGCTCTGTTCTCCCAGTAAGTGTCATGTTGTAGGTGGTGCTGGTGCTGACTGGACCGGAGATGGTTCACCCAGTTTAAAATGTGGACTGGGGATGTCCCAACCACACTGTCCTGTGTTGTGTATTCAGTTTGCTATTGTGATTCTTGACAATTTGAGTCTGTGAATGTGGGACCTGACCAATGTTGTGTCATTGTAAACAGTGTAAATATATTTCTTGCAGTCCACATAGCTGCAAGGGTGAGAAACCATTTTAGTTGTAAACTATTTCCCCTTGTTTGTGATAGGGTGGCCGGTAAGATCCCTGTATGGTATTTTCCTTTTTTTCATTGTGAGGTAAGTTTGGTTTAGTCTGTTTTTGTTCATTATTTTTGCAATGCTAACCCCCAACTTCCATTTTCTAAGAGAAATGACTTGATCCACCTGCTCACCTGCGTTCCCTCTCGATACTGTTGTGTCTCTCTCTCCTCTGGATCAGTGACAGACTGGGTCGGACCCTCTGTCTGCTCCTGTAACCCCACTTCCTGGTCAAAGCAGGTGACATCACAGCATCTATTTAAAATAAACATGACAGCGTACAAGACTCATTTAGATTCAAACAAAACAAGTGCTACTTTTAAAAATTGTCATTATAATAATTATCAAACCTTGGTGCTTGTTGGGATCAACAGTGTGACGAGAATGGTCAACCACCTGAGATATAAAAAAAGAAACAAATGATTAAACATTCTGTCATAAAACTATAATGAAACTTAAACTTAAGGTTTTTTTTCCACCACACCTGAGCACACATGGTAGTGACAGGGTTAAATACCCCCCCGGCTTTGGATGGGCTGGAAACCCCTAAGAGACTCGCTCCTTCGGTCTTTATCCACGTCTGCATGTGTGGGCAGAAGGTCTTCTGAGCATGTCCAGGCAGCTGGAGAATCGTTACAAAACTGAAAGACAAAAACAGATTTGTCAATATTTTATGTATTAGTACATACAAAGATTTTCTTATTTCTGTGTTGCGCCGATGCTTTTGGCCCACCCTTTGTTGGGATTACAAGAAAAACCTAATTTATTCACATGTAGAAAACACGTGGGTAGATGGATGGATAAGATAAGTGTTCCAGAAGCAAAAGGAGAAAAGTGAAATACACAATCTGTACGGGTAATAAATAAGTTTAAAAAATACAATATAAACACAGGGAACTGTTAAAGATAGACACGTGTAGAATGTAGTATACTGGTGGAACCTACTGGGAGACAGCTGCTGACTGAACTTCCCTCTGTCTCTGGAGGTCAGCAGACATCGTGTTGAACCTCTTCTCCAAGCAAACTCTTGCAGAGAACCTCTGACCTGGGACCTGTGAGGACGCACGGCTGTTGACGGGCACCTTAGTCGGACTCCTTTCACCTCCCAGTCCCGCCCACACAAACCCCGGGACCTCCGCAAAATAGGCCGGGGTCTTGTGTCCTGGTATCACCAGACTGTGATCCTCGGGGGCAATTGACAGGTCGATAGGTTGGGTGGTTGCGAGGGGAGAGGTCACCGGGGGTCCTGAGACCTCTGTATCCATCCCTGCAGCAGGATGATCCCTCACATCAGACCAACATCTGCTTATCAGACCACCATCAGGACCAGTCCCTGCCTCCATGTTGGTGATGTGCTGGAGGTGTGAGTCCTGACCATCGGAGAACTCCATCAGGTCGAGCTCCGCTTCCAACATCTGGCCCTGTGTCAAACCCCTTGTTTCCATATGGTCCTAAACCCTGAGTTCTCTGGATGGACGTGAAACATGAAGCATTTTACTTGCTTGGGAAAAGCATATAAGACAACTAAGGCGTCAATTTCTCTATTTCCACCATTACCATGTAGCTAGTTTTGAGCTAGTCACCGTGTTATTAACATTATATTTATGAACAAAGCTCAACATGATGTCCAGTTGAGTCTAAACAAACACTTATGATGTTGTGTTCATAAATAATATTCACAAATCAAGAAAACTCATTGTAGGCTATAATCACAAATGCTAACTTGCTAAAGACTTATATGAGTATGCTAACATTTAGCATTAAGCTAGTTTTAGTTTGCTAACCACCTGTTTTAGTAACTTAATAAACTCATAGAAGCATTAACATTGTTAACAGAAGATTATTGACTCGTCCACTTAAACTGGATCAAACAAAGCTGCAGTTATTGATCGGTTTTGGTTTTCTATAAGTTCATTACCTTCCGGTTTCCACTCACTTCCTGACAGCTCCGGGATCTGTAGACGCTCTTCCAACAGCCGGGGCCGGCTAATTCCTGGACCGCGATGGACTGGAACTGTCACTGTGTCGGGTATTGAAATGTTGCCCGTTTGTATTGTGTGGAAAGAATAGATTTATAATATCTGACACGTTGTAAATACTACTAATACTAAGTACTTGTACTCAAGAACATAACAGAAGCACATGTAAAAGTAATATAGTTTATATATATATATATAGCTCAATATAGTGCAGCACCACTCAAGTACAATTCAGAGGGAGATTAAAATATTAATAAACTTTATCTTACAGCACCTTTCTTAAAAGAAATGCGGCTCAAAGTGCTTTATATACAATAAAGATACAAAAATATTATAGCTGGATATTAAAAGTACTCTCTCCATAGCCTATATATATGCACTTTATTCAAGTACATTTCTCTACAAACAATACTTCCTAAGTGGATGGTGTTCATTATGTAAATATTCTCTGTAATTTGTCATTACATTTTGAATTTTAAACTAGTGCCTGTCTATATTGTCTCGTCTACCTCAGTCGGTCTGCTACTGCTACAAGAACATTTCCCTGGTGTGTGAGAGACTTTTCTACTATCCACAACGACAACACTTTAGTTTTTTAGGAATAGCTTACATTCAATTTGGTTTATAGTATGTGAGGTTATTGTTTCAAGTGCACAATCAAAGTCTGTAATCATTAACTATAACTATCAGACAAATTCAGTACAGGCAAAAGAACAATATTAAAACACAACATATAAATACTTATCAGTACACGTACCTCAAAACTGTACTTAAATAAATCTAGTTACTCAAATACACTTCAGCAACTTACCAAAGCTGTTTCAATATCTACTAATGGAAGACAAGTGATTAGACTGAATGCTGTCGCCCCCCACTGGTGAGACATGAGCTCTTCGGGAGAGGGTTGTTATGGACAATATAACTTCAGTCATCCATCAGCAAAGATATTTTTATTCCCGAGGACTTCCTCTCGCTTACTTACTGTCTTTCTCCATCTTGTTGTCATGACAGGAGCCCAAGAAAATCAGAATCAATTCAAATCTCAGGCTTGTAATGTGAAAAATACCCAAATCTACATGATAGACAAGTGTAAACAAATACAATTATTGAAATGACTTTGAGGCTCATGTAGTTAAATATTCATATATTTTACTTTATATTTATGACTCACTTCATCTCAGATAGATACTGTACCACATGTATTATAAACAATTCAAAAAACAGTAATTAGCTTATTTATATTTACATTTATTTCCAAGTGGAGTTTCTTGCCTTTATTATCACAAACAATGAAGCTGTCATGATAAGCAATTAAGAATATTGCCTCTAAAGAGACACCAGACACTTTATAAAATGTGTCAACTTGTATAAAGGAACATTTTTGACATTACCTGTAAAAGAGTAAAAATTCAGGGTTTGATTTCTTCCCACAAAAGGCAACCCACATCAATCAATCAATCTTAATATCAATAACAAAATCAGACTTAATACAAATTTTAAAAAAGGTATACGTAACTTTATTGACTTGAAACAAGCTACGTTGTATCAGCAGAGGAACATAAAAGCCAGATCATGGTTACTGTACCGACACTGTGGTCATGTTAAAAAACAAACAAACTAAAACTGTACATTTTCTGTACAAAACAATTGTGTATTTTCAAAAGGAAATTTACAGCTGGTTAGGTTTAAGAGACATTTCAACAAATAACAAAAATAAATGATTAATTTAACACAAAACTACAACAATGTGAACTCAAATACCCTAATCATTTCCATATCAAGCAACAATGTGTGATCTTGCATGGCTTTGACCGTTGATACATTCAGTGTGGTTATGTTGTCGTATCTCTATCCACCCCCTGTGCTGAGGGGGCACAAGCATTTAGATTTTTTGCACTCCTCTAACTTGGCTTGACATTTGTTTTATTGCCTTCACTATTTACACTTCCACTGATCCCTTGTTTATCAGTTTCACCGCTCTCCGGCCTTTTTTCTTTTCCCAACCCTGTATTTGCATCTGCCAATGTGCTAATTTTACCAACAGGACTTTTCTCCTCTTCTCTTTGCCCTTGGCTTAACTGTCTGTTTTGACCCACTGCTCTATCTCTACTCCACTCCCTGTCTGCAGAGAAATGCATTTGTTTTGGTTTCGGGTTGATAACATTTGGGAAGGGCATAGGACCCTCTGATGGAGTGGGAAGTAAGGCTACTCTAGGTCTCTGTGGTTTTCCACTGTTTGAAGGAAAACCTGGGGGCCCATTGAACACTGGAGAGTGTGGATTACTAGGACCCTGGAATCTGGTCATGTGATGTGGACTATTGAAATGACGTGGTGCAGATTCATCTGAATGTCTTATAGCTTGCATGTCATTCTTCATGGCTGGCTCAGATCCCCTGGAGTCTAAACCCGGGCCCATCATGTCTGGACCTCTTCTATCAGACCCAGGAACCTCAGAGTTTGGATCCCACCTACCAGGCCCATGTCTTGCATCTGAACTTTCATCAGGCCCTAGCCGTCTCATGTGTGGACCTCTCTTCTCCCTTCTATACTCATGCTCAAATCTTCGTCTACCTGGTCCATGGCTTTCCATGTCTGCCTCTCGCCTATCAGATCCTAGCCCCCCACAATCTGAAAACAATCCATCAGTCCCTGGACCCTCAATGTCTGACCTTCTGTTTACATGTTCTGGTCGTCTTAAATTTGAACCTCCTGAACCTCTTCCATGAAATTCTCTTGGGCCTCTCTTATGTGCACCAGGTCCTTCCATGTTTGGCCTTCTCATATCCCCCCTGAAGTCTGGCTGCCTCCAGTCATTTGCGATAGCTGGACCCCCTCTCATATCTGTCCCTGGTCCCACAAAACCTGAACCTCTTCCATCAAGGCTTTTTGCTCTATTATCTTGATCTCTTTCTCCTCTAAAATATGTCCCTCGTCCACCTCTGTTTGACCCAGCAACTTGTCTATCAGGCTCTCTCTGTTCATTTCCAGGTTCTCCCCTTGGACCTTGGTATATCATGTCTGGATTATCTTGGAAAGGCCCTGGACCCCCGCAACCTGGAGCATTCCAATCATCTTGTGGACCCATAACAGGCCCTGGAAAACTAAAATTGGGTCGTTCCTGTACTGGTGTTTGCCCCCTCTCTCCAGCACCTCTCCATTCACTTTGAAGACCGTACCCACTTTCTTGGCCCTGCTCATCTGGACCTTCCTGGATAGGTCTTGGGCCCCTATTGCCACGTCTTTCCAAATGATCTCCTGAATATTCCTGCTCATTGTCGACAGCCTCCATATTTGGCCCTCTCATATCTGACCATTGTTCTTGTATGTTTGAATCCCTCCATCTCTCTCCCCGAATTAGGCTAGAATCTGGCCCTTCAACATTTCTCCTAATAGGCCTTGGACCCCTCATATTTCGACTATCAGATCCTGGACGCTCTATACCTGGGATTTCTCGGTTAGCATCTGAGTCCTCAAAATCAGCCATTCCCCAGTCATTTCTTCTATCATGCCTTTGACCTTCTGTATTAGGACCTCTCTGTTTTATGCCTGGGCCTCCTATTTCTGGACCAACTGATCGTCTCCTTTCAGGTCCAGGTTCCCTGAAGCCTGTGCCTCCTGATTCTCTCCTACCAGGGCCTGGGCTCTCAATGTCTGGACCTCTGAATTCACAACCTGGTGCTCTAAAATCTGGACCTCTTGGACCAGTATCATGTCCCTCCGAAACAGCTCTTTCAGGCCCCATGCTTCTGAAGGGTGGACCTCTCCTACCAAACTCTGGGCCATCTATATCTGGAGGGTATATTTTTAGTTCAGGACCCATGAACTGTGGGGGTGCTGGAAAGTTCATACTGTTTTCTGTTTCCTTCATATCTGGAGGCCTTCTGTCTGGCCCAGGACCCATGAAATTCTCTCTGTCATGCCCTGGATCCTGTATGTTTGAACCTGGATGTTGATGTCCTGATCCCCTCATGTTTGGACCACCTGCCATTCTCCTATCAGGCCCTGGGCCCTCCATATTTGGATAGACTCTGTCAGACCCTGGACCCCTGAAGTGTGGTCCTCCCATTCCCTGACTTTGAGTACCAGGTGGTCTATCTTGTCCCATTCCTATGGAGTCAGGACCAGAAAGCCCCATATACGGGCCTGGCTTGTCAGGACCAAGTCCACCAGCATTTTGATGTCTTGATCCTCCTCTCCAGTTAGGTCCCTCCATAGAGTGACCTCTCCCTTCACAGCCAGGCCCTCTGTCTGGACCTGCTGGTTCTCTCCTTTCTCGCTCTTGTCCTTGGAAATCTGGATGCCTTTTGACAGGACCCTCCATAGCAGGATGTCTCCTTTCACTTCCTGGTGATCTGAAATCTGGACATTCTGGTCCTCTCCTGTCAGTCCCAGGGCCTTCGATAGTAGGACAGCTCCTTTCAGGTCCTAGTCCTCTTAAATGTGGACTTTCAATTCCTCTCCTGTCAGGCCCCTGACCGGCCATAGAATAACCTCTCCTATCAGGCACTGTAGGTCCTCTCCTGTTTATTCCAAGTCCCCCCATAGCAGGATCTCTCATTTCAGGCTCCGGTCCTCTGAAATCTGGACCTGCAGGTCTTCTCCAATCAATCCCAGGATCCTCCAAAGGAGCACCTCTTCTTTCAGGTCTCGGTCCACTGAAATCTGAACCCACAGGCCCCCTAATGTCAGGCTCAGGACTCTCTATCAATAAACGTATGCTCTCAGCTCCTGGCCCTCTGAAATCTGGACCTCCAGGTTCTCCTCTGCCAGGTCCAGGGCCATCTATAGCAGGACCTCTTCTTTCGTGTCCTGTTCCTTTAAAAGCTGGATCTTCAGGTCGTCTCCTATCAGTGCCAGGATGTTCCATAGCAGGACTTCTCCTTTCAGGTCTAAGTCCTCTGAAATTTGGATCTTCAGGTCCTCTCCTCTCAGTCCCAGGACCGTCCATAGCAGGACCTCTCCTGTCATGTCCTGGTGCTCTAAAATCTGGACCCTCAGGTCCTCTCCTATCAGCCCTAAGACCTTCCAAAGCAGGACCTCTCCTTTCAGGTCTCGGCCCTCTGAAAACTGGATCTTCAGGTCCTCTCCTGTCATGTCCTGGTGCTCTAAAATCTGGACCTTCAGGTCCTCTCCTATCAGCCCCAATACCTTCCATAGCAGGACCTCTTCTTTCAGGTCTCGGCCCTCTGAAAACTGGATCTTCAGGTCCTCTCCTGTCAGTCCCAGGACCCTCCATAGCAGGACTTCTCCTTTCAGGTCTTGGTCCTCTAAAATCTTGACTTTCAGGCCCTCTCCTATCAGTCCCAGGACCTCCCATAGCAGGACCTCTCCTATCAGCTCTCGGCCCTCTGAAATCTGGATCTTCAGCTCCTCTCCTGAAAGTCCCAGGACCATCCATAGCAGGACCTCTCCTGTCATGTCCTGGTGCTCTAAAATCTTGACTTTCAGGCCCTCTCCTATCAGCCCCAAGACCTTCCATAGCAGGACCTCTTCTTTCAGGTCTCGGCCCTCTGAAAACTGGATCCTCAGGTCCTCTCCTGTCAGTTCCAGGACCGTCCATACCAGGACTTCTCCTTTCAGGTCTTGGTGCTCTAAAATGTGGACTTTCAGGCCCTCTTCTATCAGGACCTTCCATAGCAGGGCCTCTCCTTTCAGGTCTTGGTCCTCTGAAATCTGGACCTTCAGGTCCTCTCCTATCAGTCCCATGACCTTCCATAGCAGGACCTCTCCTTTCAGGTCTTGGTCCTCTGAAATCTGAACCTTCAGGCCCTCTTCTGTCAGTCCCAAGGCCTTCCATAGTAGGACCTCTCCTTTCAGGTCTTGGTCCCCTAAAATCTGGACCTTTAAGTCCTCTCCCATCTGTACCAGGACCGTCCATAGCATGACCTCTCCTTTCAGGTCCTGGTCCTCTGAAATCTGGACCTTCAGGCCCTCTCCTATCAGCCCCAGGACCTTCCATAGCAGGACCTCTCCTTTCAGGTCTTGGTCCTCTAAAATCGGGACCTTCAAGCCCTCTCCTGTCAGTCTCAGGACCCTCCATAGCAGGGCCTCTTCCTTCAGGCAGTGTCCTGTGAGTTCCAGTGCCCTCCATAGATATACCTTGGAAATCCAGACATCCTGGTCCTCTTCTGTCAGGCCCTGGACCAACCATATCAGGCCCTCCTCTTTTGGGCCATGGTTCGCTGAAATCTGCCGGCACACTCATGTCAGGTACTTGATCTTCTATAGCTGGGCCTCTTCTCACAGGCCCTGGACCTCTGAAATGTAGGCCACCAGGCTCATTTCTGTCAGTTTCAGGATGCTCCAAAGCCAGACCCCTCCCGGCAACCACTGGTCCTCTTATGCCAGATCCTAGATTGTCCATAGTTGGATCTCTCCTTTCAAACTCTTGTCTCCTGAAATCTTGACCTCCTGGCCCTCTCCTGTCAGGCATATGCACCTCCATATTAGGTCCTGGTGCCATGACATCAGAAGCCCTCTGTTCTCTGTCAGGCCCCTGTGTCTCCAGGTTGGCTCCTCTTTTATCAGGGTGGTAAGCCATCCATTCATTTTGCATTAATGGCCTTCCTGTAACTGAACATAAATTTGCCCTATCTGTCCCTCTCCAATTATTTCTGTCTGATTCAAAGCCAGTTGAATCTGTTGGAGCCAGGTTCATATTTTGACTCCTATGACCAAACATATAAGGACCAACCACACCTGGTGCTGAACCTCTCCAGTCTGGATTTGTAATTTGGGGCATGGGACCTCTGTCCCCTTGGCTAAATTGATATGGTCTCCTTGCACTTGCCTCACTTTTATCACCTGTTGTATCTGAGCCAACCTTAATATCAATGTCTTGAACAGACCCTCCTGTCACATTTTGCCTTTTATCTGTCTGTTGCTCCTTAATATGTTCTGCATGGGCACGAACTGAACTGTCATCATGTCTTGATTGCTTTCGGACACTGCTTTCATCCCTGAGAGATGGACCTGCACCGCTTATATCTGGACTCTGATCTCTTATATCTCCACCCATCATAGCAGATCTCATACCCCTAGTATGTGGACTATCGCCTCTTTGTTTTTGGTCTCTTGACTCTGAACCACTTGTGAAATGCCCCGATCTGTCTGATGATTGCATTTGACTCCTCAACTCTGAGTCTCTAATATGTGGCACAGGGCCCCAAATGTTGGGGCCAATGCCTTGCATGCCTGCTCCTGTCATATCAGACCCTGGAAGTCGAATTTCTGTGTCTCTTGGCTCTATCTGAAGGTCCATATCTAGTCCTGGAATCCTTACATGTTTTGACAGTTGGTCTGTTTCAGGGCCCTGAATATCTGAGTCTCTGGCTAGCTTTAAATCTGTCCCCCCTTGACCCAATATTTTTTGATGGTCCCCCCCCCCTTCTGACTGTTTCTCTGCCTTAATCATACATTGATCTCTAACACTGGAGTACTGTAGAGTTTTTAAATCCAAATTTCTGATATTTGATTTTGGACTATCCAAAATATTGGGCACTGTTGCTTGAGCACCAATAGGCAGAGAAGTATTTTCAACTTTAACAAATGGCATTGAGACTTTGATATGTGTCTCAGGATCTCTGATTTCCTCAGTCTTAACGGATTCACTCTTTTCTATGCTGCTATGTTTCAAGAATTGTGGTTCTGGATCAGGGCTTTGAGGAGAATCTCGAAGGGGTGGGTCTATTTCTCTTAAAGGAACTGTATTTTCATATTTATTGTGAAACACAGTTTGCTGTTGAGGTTTTTTTTCCACCGGGGTAGAAGAACCACTGACTGAATAATTTTGAAGGTCATTGGGTTTTGGTTGTTCTGATATCTCAAGCGTCACATTATGAACAAGTTCATGTGAATGAGGCAATAGGTCTTTATCGGGGCACTCAGAAACAGGGGCAATTTTAATGGTAACAGGGGCAAATGATGGTGTGTTACTCTCGACACATTGACCATCAACCGACTCCAGCATATCACTCGGGACATTTGCAGAATTTGATTTCTCAGGGACTAGAGGGGAAAGTCCTCTGTTCTGTTTCGGTGAAAGAGACGCAGAATCTCTTTTTATAGGAGACGATGGAGATCTTTTATGACCATGAGAATGACGGCGTGTACTATGCTCTTTACGATGGCGACCCTGATGTTCAGACTGGTTTCTAGCTCTATGCCTTGACCTGTCGCTTTCACTTCTTTTGTGTCTATCCTTTTCTTTACGTCTATGGGAATGTGAAGGAGAACGCCTCTGTGACCTACTTGAAGGACTTCTATGGGAGTCCCTTTCACGATGACTCCGTCTCTTTGGTGACGACCTTCGCTTTCTGCTGCTGTATGAATTCGGCAAAGCGCCCGTACGGCTAGAACTATTCCCTGGTGAATATTGTGTCTGCATACTGCTTCCTTGAAATACATCGTCTTGAATTAAATTAAAGAGCGATTCATCCTCAGGGTCATAGGCTACATCAGAATCTTCAATCTCTCCAGCAGAAATATACTTGTCACTACCCTCAACATTGTTTTGCGTTTTATCTTGCTCTATAATGTTATCTGTGTCATTATTAGAAGCAGAGAGGGGAGTGGCTGGTTCTAACTCAACAGATTGTGAATCCACATTTGATTTGTCCACAGCCCCTGTGGGGTTGCTGGTCTTGTCTGTTGATTCCGATGGCCTGGATTCTGTTTGCATTATGCCACTCTGCAGTGATGACAGTTGACTAAGAGGCAAAGATTGGAGTGGAGAAGACAGCATGGAATCAGAAACAGAAAATTTAGCCATGAACATACCCACAGCCTCTCTCTGTTGACGTAGGGCCTCTTCCTGCTCTTTCAACTGTCGTTTCTGCTCTTCAATCTGCTTATTAAGCTCCTCGAGCATGCGCTGCTGTTCAGACAATGTTGCAGCTGAGACAACTACAACGCCTGTGGGAAGAGTTGGCATGACTGCAGCTGGGGTAGTTTGCACCGGAGTGGTAGTTGCAGATGGTGTTACAACCTGGGTAGAAGGTGGTGCTGGGCATGATGTCAAAGCTGATGTTGTAACAGGGGCCTTTGTAACGTGAGTATCACTTTGAATATCTTCGAAGATAGTCTCATCCTCTGGATCATAGGCTATATCGTCCTCCACGAAGCCCGATACTGCAGGGCCATCTTTCTTAATCTTCTGTGGAGCAGCCACTCCATATCCCATGGCTGGATCATACTCCTCCTCTGGGTCATATGGTCGGTCATAGTAGTTTTCCTCTTCTTCTATCTTTTTCACCTTGGATTTCTGCCCATATTGTTGGACGATTGGATCCACCATTGATCCAGACACATGAGAAAACACAGGAATGTTTTTAACACATGTCTTTGTTGCAGAACTTCCTTCAGCAGAGGCCGTAGAGTCAGTTTGCTTGTTGCGGTAAATAGACTTCATGATAGTCTGTAGTGGTGTTTTGTCTTTAGATTCTGTTTTGGAACTTTTGTCCATGATGCTATTGAAGGTAGATGCAGAATCAACAAAAGGGGAAGAAACAGGAGGAGTCACTCTCATTGAAGTCAAAAGAGATGGTACGGTAACTGAGCCAGAAGACGAAGAATCTGATGGTGAGCCAGGGCAAGAGGGTGAACGAGGATGGGAAGAAGTAGCAGGAGTCTCTGGATCATATGGTTGGAATATCTCCAATTTGTTAGAACCGTAGAGGACTGGTGGTTTTGGCATCCACATTGGGTCTTTGGACATTTGAACTTTGGGTCTCTTTTCTTCAATTTCCTGAGGCAAGCCACCTGGACGTTTTGTCTTCTGGACAATTGCAAGACCCAGAAGAAGATTGGGTCGGTTTTTTTCAAGCCCTAAGAAATAAAGAAAGGCAAGAAAACTGTGAGATCTTGGTCAAATAAATATTCAGATTCACATAACAGACAAGTATTGGCAAACAACTGTCAAAATTATATTGTTATGACCTCTGACAGAACTGACAGTGTGAACTGATGAGTGTAGAAACTGGATACATTTTTATAAATATCCTTAAATAATACAGTTCTAACTATTTTAACTAAGTAAGTTGTTTTAACGAATTAAGTACATACAAAATATTTAGATTTAATTCAAACAGATATTCAGTTTTGTCTTGGCGTACATAACTTTTTGTTGTCTACTTTTAGAGGCCAAATACTGAAATCTGACACATTTTTTACATTTTATGAAAGGGAGTTGGTTATTTAATCATAAGAGATGTACAAGAAGTGATTTAACTGGTGGATAACATTTCAAATTTAGATGGAACAGCAGGACTCGCCATCCTCCCTCAGTCTGACAACTTTAAGTCAATAAAATAGAACCAACAGCAGGACAAACCATTTGTATTTTTTGCATTATTGTGGCCTGAGTAAGATTTTACTGTTAATGCCATTAATATAGTTGCTTGCCTATGCCAAACAATGTAAAGGGTTTTTATGCAAGACTACTGCTGTAGACGAGGTTTCATCTTACCTGGTCCTTCAAGAGGTTGTAGCATTGATGGGATTGATTCTTTTGCACCGAGTGGGACAAGGTACACATCCTTGAGAGAGCGGCTGCTATTGGCAACAACCCCAAAACGACCTCGACTGCTGAAATACGAAAACAGGGAGACGTAGGCAACCTCCTCCTCTTCTGTTGCGGGCTGAAACCGGATCACACATAACTCCTAATACACAAAAAACAAACAAAACAAGATTCATGATACTGAAAAACTTGAACATATATTGGGTGCAGAAAGAGAAAGTATACAATGTGTACTGCTTGCCTTGTTAACGGAGGTCTTTAGCTTTGCAACATAGTCCCAAACTGTTTCAGGCATGATTCGTCCCCCAATTTGAATGGTATCCGGTAGATCCTACACAAAACAACATACAGAAAGTTCCAGTGACAAAGACAGATTTGATGAATACTGTGCTGTGTGAATAACAGAATATGTATGAAAAGTTAAAGTGCAGTACTGTACCGCTTTAAGGTTTTCAGCAGATCCTGAAACCAGATATCCCTTCGTAACGAACTTGGCGACATTGAGCATGTTTAGGAAGCCTTTCCACAGTATCTCTTGCTTAGAAAGGAACTGAGTAGTCTCTCCAGCATCCGGTGATTCAGAGATCACAATCCTGAAACACAAGCCACAGCAGCACAATGACAATCACATCCACACATGCTTATTTTAATCGAATGTATATTATACAAAACAGAATATATTTACATTTAAACTAACAAGAGTTGTATTTACCTTGACGATGGGCCATAGAGTCGAGGATCTGACATCGGCTTCGTTAGGATGGATTTAGGTAAAGGTTTTGTTGGTGGTAGCGAGGATCCTGATGCTAGTGAGGATCCTGATGCAGAGGTCAAGGCAGAGCTATTCTCTTTAATAGACATATAAGGGGATGATTGGTTAAGGGTCGTGTTGCTGGGACCAAAGGAGCTACTAGACGAAGCAGAGAACCTGCTTGCTGCAGTGCGGGGATCACGTCTTGAGATGGTCACAGTGGAGACAGCTGGAATCACAACTGGTGTGTATGCTTTGGTTGTTGTAGTAGCTTTAGGAATGTCTGGAGTCGGGGATGCAGGGGACTCTGAGACAGGGGAAGCAGGAGACTCTAAAGTAGGGGAGGCTGGAGAATCCCTCATGGGAGAAGCAGGGGATTCTTCAATGGTCAGTACTGGAGAGTCAATGACAAGGCAGGATGTTGGGGAGTCCATGTCTGGTGAGTCAGGTGGCGCCCGCAGAGGAGAGTCGCCTCCTGTATACCTTCTCCAAGAGGGTTCGGCCCTATCTTTGCTTTCAGAGATCTTGGGTTTTTTCTTTGCGGGTTCATCCTCTTCCCCGGGTAGTATCTGGCCTGTGGGAAGTAATCCATTCATTATTAGAATAATTAAAATAACAATATAAGATAATATCTGTTTAGTATTGACCAAAAATATTATTATACCTGTGCATATCTTGCATTTCAGGTCAAAGAGGTGAGCTTTGTGCTCTGATGTTGTGTCCTTAAGCATACAGGTGAGAAAATCGGATGTACTGCTGCTCTGGTTTGGATGGTTTATTCTGATCTTGAGCGAAGGAACAATTCTCTTCGGTTCCTGGGAAGCAACCTGAACCAACAAAGACACAAAAACAATGAGACCCCAAATCACATCCTCGGCCTTTCATGAGAAATATGGCACGAGGCACAGTATATTAATCAATTTAATGAAATAAGTTGTTCACACCATGCTCTCCGGTCTTTTGCTGGATCTTCTATCAGGTCTAACAGGATTCAAACTGGTCAAATCAATTGTCACTGCTTCAGGCTTCTGCTGTAAACGTGTTGCTTTAGCAGCAGCATCCTTAACCTAGATACACACAGCAATGGAAGAACATGGTAATTTCTGACACAAACATAGTTAAACCTTTCTGAGGCATGACAGCAGGTGTAAGTGTAATATACCACTTTACCTCTGCTGTTTCTTTTGCACTTGGTTCAGGTGCCTTGGTGGCCTGCATATCCTTCTGGCTCATCCTTGCCAGTCTGAAGGGACTGATGTCTCCTTGTACAACCCGATACAACAAGCCCTAGAGAGAAACCCGTAATTAGACTGTTTACAAGAAAAATATTTTCACTATGAGCTGCATGTAAAAAAAATTCACTAGGAAACATTTCTGTAATATTTAAGTGCCCATATTATGATTTTCCTTGTCCTTAATGTGTCACATAGCTGTTTTTTCTTGAAAAATACAACAAATAAACTCAACGAAGTAGACCCCAAAATTGAAATGTGAATATGTGAAGGACAAATATAGGCACTTTCAGAGTAATATTCCAATGAACTGTAAATCACAAAACAGATTGTATCACCTTGTTTCTTGGGTCTTTTAGGTTGAACATTATGGTTCTGTACTTGTTCATGTATTTGCTGTCTGTGTTGCGAAATATGTCGAACATCTCCATCTCAATGTTTGCGACAAGCTTTGCAGCGTCACTCTCAGACATGTCCAAATCCTCACAGTCACACACCCTAAACAAACAAAAGCAGTAAGTCAACAAGTTGTTACACAGATATTCATGACATGCAAGTCAATATTATTTCCAAAATATGTATAGTTTAGGAAAATGCTACTGAAATGTAGATAATTGAAGAACCTCCTAAGAGCTCATTTTCAATTTAATCAAGAGTGTAGTATTTGTACAGTGTATGACAGGACTTTGCATTTTCAGAGAATCACAGACTGAGGTTTTCAGTCAAACACTTTGTAAAACAGTTCTCACCTTTTGAACAGGATGCCGGTGAGGGAGCGCTGGATGCTCTGTCTGACCTGGGTGTTGGGCTGAGAGGGCCTGGAGGAGGGAGCGCTGGGTGCAGGAGGCACAAGCAGGTTCCGGGTTTCATTCAGCAGCGTGGGGGCTGAAGACGACTTCTGGCAAGATGCTGAGGCTGATACTGACGGAGGCTGAGGTCCAGACTGCTTCTTTGGTATGACGTAGGAGGTCTTAGTGACCATAAGGGCACCGGTTTCATGATGTCTGAGCACGGAGGTGGTAGGGGATTGTGCAACAGGAGACGGAGTAGACATAGCTTGGGTGGGTGCTATTGTGGGATTGGATTCAGCCGGTTGTGGCTTCGACACACCACTGTCCTCTGGCTCTTTTGCTTCTTCATGAGAGTCCCTGTTAGGTGGGCCTGGCTCAGTGACATGATGGAAAGAGGGAATGGTATCTGTAGAGGAGTCCTCTGGAGATTGTGTTGAGGAAGTTGCAGCCTCACGGTCAGCCTCTACTTGTTCATTGTCCGTATTAGCTGTTAGAAAGAAGAACAGTAAGAAACTTTGTGAATATGAAGAAATATGTGAACATCGATATGAAGAATATGTAAATCAACAGAGTAAAAAGAAGGTCCAACAGTAGATGACAACTAAATAATGTTGTTTAAAACAGATATGCTTGGAGTAAAATGGGCATGTATTTGGAATTTCTCAATTGTGAAATAAATAAAATCCAGGTATCCAATCTAAGTGAATGCAAGTGAATACATTTGTAATTGATTTAATCAGAAAATTATGATACATAGGATTAACAGAGCTTATATTACAACCTCCAGAATTAAAAGAATATAGAACCAAACTCCTCAGATCTCTGCTGGCATGGTTGTGGAAAGTGTGAGCCTTGATTCATATGTTATGATATAATAAATATAAATTTCTCCCCATGTCATTTGTTTTTTTTTGTTTGTTGGATATGGAAAGAAGAAGGAAAGATGAGAGGAGAGAAGAAAGGAAAATAGTAGGCCTGGCCTTCATGGTTGCTTATAGAATGATTTTGTTAAATTGAAAAATTCTTAGGCCGATAGTTTCTCAATAGAAACATGGTTACTGGAATTCTCCAATCTTCTTGGTATGGAAGGAATAGCTGATGAGTGCTATAACATTCTGAATTGGGACCAAATTTGGAAATTGCTTTCCACATGGCGTATTTGAGACTTAGTCAGATTGGCACTGTGCAGCCCCTGTGTGAAAAGTTTCTTCACTTAGGTTTTTCATATAGTCCTCAAGGTAATTATTTCAATTACTGCCTATGAGGCACTGTACTGTACACCCCCTTTATGTTACATGTTGCGGTGTATTGTGTCATTGTACTTTTCGTTGCCGTTTCTGTTAGTGTTGCAGTTGTATCAATCAGATGATGTTTTTTTTTGTAGGTCGATAATAAATACAAAAGTATAAATAAAAAAAGAAAAGAGTCTGAAAATGAAAAGAATTGTGCGTAGGATTTAAGGCCTTGTGTTTTTCGACTACAAATGACAACCTTATTAATAAAAACATGTGTATCATTTTTTACTGAGTTTTTCTATTGAATACTAGAATGTTCATATCCAGATTTATATTGATCCTAAAAAGACTGCTCCAACTTGTTGGATCATGTAAAGGTGATTCACACAAAACTTTAAACTACACTTAAGTTGAAGTTGAAGTCTGAATTTCTTAATTTCATCATTATCATCATCATCATCATCATCATAATCATCATCTCAGGAAGTTACACCACTGTTATTAAAATAACTACTCTTTGAATTGGCTTAATTTAACCTGTATATCACAAAGGAAATCATTCATTTTATGGATGATTTATCAATTAGTCTCCCAAAATACTGAAAGTAAAGGGAACATAGATATGACAGCTCTGACAAGTCTGCCGTTGTTTATTTTATCACTCGTCGAAAAGCTAAAGTGCATAATCTCTCTGCCCCACAGGGAATAAGGTCAGAGAGCAACACATCAACAGCTGTTCCTAGTCACCTGCAGTGCAATATATTAAGTTGTGATATCCACACAGACACATAGTTTTTATGTATGTGGAGGATCATAGACATATAACATAAATGGGATCAGGCAGTCTAAATGCCAGTGGGTGTAAGTGACTATTTGTGTCTTTACGTCAGCCGTGTGATATTCTAGTGACCTGTCCATGTTGAACAATGCCTCTCACACAATGTCAGCTGAGACAGGCACCAGCCCCCTGTTATCCTCTGAGGGGATAAGCAGTACAGATGATGGATGGATGGAAAAGCTAAATCTTGTCTGCTGCCAATTTCTATAAAACTCTACATTGGTAAGAAAAACTGTGGGAACTCTTTGGAGATACCTGCTTTTCTGCATTGGTTCTAAAGTATGAACTGGTCTTCTAAGTAAAACTCACTGACAACCAATATGCTTATACTATTAATAATCTAATGTATATTTATTGAACACATCGATTAAACAATCCCATTTCAAGTGGAAAGAGTCAGTGAACCCTTCAACTGAACCTCGATGGCTTCATCCATAGTCTCATCTGTCCACAAAAATTTTACCAGTAGCATTGCAGAGTAACTGGTTTGTTTTTTTTCTCCCAGAACAGCAGCTTCCTCCACTGTGTCCTGTTGCTCCATGCAACCATGCACAATGATTTCCATATGGTTGACTGATGGAAAGAGGTACCTTTAAGCTTTTAGTTGTTTAACTGGGCTTCATCATTAATTGTTCTACATAGTTCTTAGTCAGGAACCCACTTCTCCATGTATAAACACTGGACTGATCAATATGTAAACACTTTGACATGACAGCCTCATACAAATCAACCCTCAAAATGTTTGAGTTTGGTTTGTAATTCAAAGTAGCTCTAACCTTTAACCAGCTCTAATCCTGTTTCATTGATTGGACTCGTTGTTTTTGTAACTCCTGACTCCAGATAGATGTTGATCTAATCAGCTTCAGGGTTCACACTCCTTTCCAACTAACTTTGTCAATGTTTGATTGATGGGTTTAATATTGGAACATACTCTATGATAAAATTTCAAAGGGTTGCTTACTTTATTTGCCACTGAGTGTAAAAAAATGATGTTGAAGCCTACATTTTGAAGATGAACAAACATAATGTGGGCTCACTTTATTCCTACATACAGCACAGGCACGTCATAATGGTGCAAGTTATGTTTGATTCTGTCCTATGAGGAAATTCATTCTCTGGGTAAATAGTTTGAAGGAATTAAATGCAAAGTGTGCAGCCACAGTGCAACACCTGGAGACCAACCCCAGTTCTGACGCCAGTGGCTCAGTCGAGCATGTCTGGGCAACAACGAGAAAACCCTACACAACCACTGATCCAAAGGGCCATGACTTGCTGTACATATTCTTGTGATGAGGTGTAAATTCAAAGCTGAGTCCTTTGGAGTAAGAAGAATACAATGTGATAAAGCTGATGTGAGCTGTCCACTCACACAAAGTTCTTGTGTAGATGCTTGATTAGTTTCATAGCGATGAATTGAGGCTGAGTTAAAGTCTGATACCTATGAATTTCTTAGACTTCCCGGGCAGGGGAACAGGCTGGGGCAATGTCAATATACACATACTTCAAGAAATAGAAAACCTTAACAACAGCATTGCATTAAAGGAAGTAAGTGAAGGATCCAGGTTTAGTGAGACATCTGAAGAAATATCCTTTTTCTGCTTTGGGCCACTGATGAGCAGAAAGCCCAACATGAATTAATGAAAATGTAAACGTGACTTATTAACGAAGGAAGGAACAAATATTTAAGTGAGTCACTTCCTACATACATTAGGAAAAGAATAAGGGACCTTTACTTGTACTTCAGTAAGCGTGTGTGTGTGTGTCAGTCAAAGTGGGGAGAAAACGTGCAATTCTCAAGGGTAAATGTGGTTTTATATGTATGAAACTACTGTACATAATCATACAATCATTTTAATATTCATTTGGGGTATTTCATGCGGTTTCCATCTCTACACACTTTTGTTATTTCTGATTTCATATATGATCAAAGTCTCTACATTCACAATTCTGAAGTTCCCGGTCAATGATCACTCTGAACCACTGTTACCTCCAGAATGTTCCAAGGAGATTCAACTGAAAGTTTCCATCAACCACCAGCTTCCAACTTTACTGCCACCAGCGTCTAGACTCCAGGGGCACGCTGTCCTTTCTCATGTCTTAGCATGGACCTTTTCTTAATGAGGAGGCATCACATCAATGTAGGCTAATCACCAAAGCCTTTCTCTATTAATAACTACTGCGATACACTTCCAATTACATGTCTGGTGAGCATGAAATCAGTCGAGACTGTGAAACAGAGTTCAGAGCATCAGTAGCATTGTTCTAACATGTTTTGTGTCTGAAATAAGGTCATGATCAACCACAAACATCATATCTGTACGATTTCATTTTTATTGTAGCACCGTTTTCCCCTTTTTGATATAACTTTCCCACCGTTGCTGCTCGAGGCAGCCATTTTATCCTCAGCACAATAAACTCTCCAGCGCCATAAAAGTCCTCATCTCTTCTCTGAGCAACTGTTCACTTAAGAAGCAATCTCAGGGGCCAAGATGCTTCATAAATCCGGAGGCTTTTCTTCTTTTCCTGAATTTACACATTTCTGTAGAAATTCTGTAAACCCATTATAACTCACTGAATTTCACCCCTATTACTTGCAAGCTTTTATATTGCAGCTTTGCAGTCCTCTTCCCTCTGATGACATCTCACAACTACACCTTGTTTTGTGAAATTAACCAATAGGAATTTCCGTGACAGTAGTTTCTCAACCTGTTTTCAGACCCATGACACACTGCTCATAACTTTGACTGCTCAAGATTTGTTCAGAGAAAGGAAATGGAAGTTCAGTCTGAATGTCAAGTCTGCACCAACAAACACTTAAGGTAGGTTTCTCTGAGCTCTAAACTATTTTCTTTTGCACAAGAACAAACTTCTCATTTCACTTAACTTCCCTGAATCAAATTCCAAAGTCACTGCAGCCATGGATCCATACCTGGCTTCAGAATGAATTGCTGCACCAACCATCATGGAACACCATCATAACCTTGCTTGTCAGGTTAGACAAATCGGTCATTGTGAGCATGGAGGTGAGAGAACCTCCAGGGGAACCAGGAAGCGGTGACTGGCACAGCTGAGACGAGCTGGCCAATCAACTCTCCCTGGATTCAATACGCAGCGGAGACACATGGGATGAAGACAGACACACAAGGAGAGCCTGGAAGACGCTGAGCTTAGCAACCTGAAAAGGCTATGTGGGACAAATTAAGTTGAGTTTGTTGAGTTCATGTTTACACTGTGTGAAGACATTCAAATGCTGAGTTGGAGCCCCCAGTGGCCTCATCATATGCCACAGTGGAGCCCACATGCTCAGTCATATATATCAATTATTTTTTCACAGCTCATTCAACAGTGGAGTAACATATTTACTTCACATCTTGCATTAAAAGGCCTCCTGCTTAAAATGTGTCTCCTGTGACCTTGGCATCGGATCTCAATTCCCCTCTCTATATGCAAATGAACATGTTCATCATTTCTGCTTAAGAAAATCCAACATTAAGTTGTTTTTGCCCATTGGACTGTATAGAAAGTATATTAGTGTGTGTTTTGGACTGAAAATGAGAGAAAGAGTGAGAGAGCGAAGCCAGGAGTGGCCGAGGGAATCAAAGCGCCTAGCTTTTCAATAAAAAGATTTTACTCAGATGAAAACAAGATAGAAATCAGTATAGAGCGGCCGATGTTCATATCGTGGAAGTGGCCACAGCTAAATCAAGGTATGCACTGAGAAGAATAAAAACGTTTTGGTTGTGAAACTGTAGCAGGTCAGAGGACAGCAGTTGAGTAGGAGGTCCCTCAATGTGGCCCAGGACATATCTGCATTCACACTGATAAAAGAATGTGGCCACGTGTCCTCAGTGCATCTTGGGTGTGTCCACATGTACATAGAGCTGTCCACTTGTGATAGGATCACATCAGCTGTTAATACCAGGTCTGAACGAGGTCCCAAAGTCGGAGAAATGTTGTAGTGTGACAGTATGAGAACATCACTGAATTATATATGAAGGCACAAGGCACAAAAGAAAAGGAAGAAATGATGATACTGACTTTCTACAACATTAAGCAATTCAAAAGAAGTATTGTGCCCCACTTACTGTGTGATATTACAAGGTTGGAACTTTTCCACATTCTTGAAATAAGTCTAGTTAAAATTGTATTTGCTGACATTGTGATCCTGTATGTCTGCTCTGATTCCACAATAAGGGAAATCCAAATATCATGTTTGGGCAGCTTTGATCTTTTGCTTTGAAGTCAACAGATGACATCATGGTCCACATAATGACAATTTCCCTAAACCCGTCCTTGTGTTTTCTCAGTTGCTGCCATGTACAAAGCGAAATATGTTTGTATGGAAATATGTTTATACAGGCAAGCACACATACTGCTTATTACATATGTATAAAGGCTATGTACAGCTGTAATTGGGAAACTGATTCTACAAAAATGTATATACACTGCAATCTTTTTGATGTTAAAAAGAAACCTGCATAATCCCTCACAAGCTGCGAAATACGTCGAATGTCAGCTATTCATTCTCTGTGGCTGCATGTTTTCTGTTTAGCCAGTAGAGGGTGCTCGTGCTTTACAATTAAAAGCCAGAGACAACGAGGTGCTGAAATGAAAGCGTTGAAAAATACACGTTTAGGAAACTCACGCTTAACAGCCGTTGATTTACAAGCTAAAATTCAAATAGATTTGAGCTAAAAACCTGACATTGTTGGCATCACTTCTTATAGTAAATACCTGTCTTGCTCAAAGCTAAAACTGATCGGTTTGAATTGAACCAAAGTTCCAATGGAAAGAAATGATCATCCCCGACCTCAACATTTTTCCATCGAGATCATTGGAAATCAAATCAAAGAGATCACATGTCTCTCACATGCCAGTTACACTGTCATGTGATCCCACGGCACTCAAAGTCACCACAAGGGTCCGACTGTACACTCTTAAAAGAAATTAAATTTACTCCAACATAGAAATTAGTTCATCAAGAATGAATCCAATTTGTTTTAATGACTAAAAATAAAGTTATCTGTAAGATCTCCTTATTACTAACATCCTGTGTCATGTATAATAATAATAATAGAGGTGTGTGTATTGGGTTAATCCCTGAAATGACAGTACCAAACCATTAAAGCATCATGTATGAGTGGATTTCGCAAGAAGTTTGCATAATGAAAGGCCTGAAACATGTCATCAGTGTAGTGGGGTGAAACTTTCAGACACCTGTTTGTTTCAAAGGTTGAAACAAGAAGGGAAACAGCTCTCAGGGAGAGTTTCACTCAGATCAAGTAGAATACACATGATTAAAAACCATTAGACCGGAGGAACAGAGTGTGCACATGGCAACGCAACCTGTTTATTTGAAGCCACAACTGCTCTTTTGCAGGGGCGTCTGCAATCAGGGAATTCGTCATTTGAACTTAAATGATTCCTCGGGGTGTGGGGGGGACTGTATCAAGACGGTGGACTTTCCCTTCTAGTGACTTCAGACCAGCCACAGCCCAGCAAGGCTTTTAACGACACATAGGGCAGCATTGTGTGCTTATGTTGTGTAACGCAGCACATGATGCACCAGGAGTCAAGTGTGACAGGATTTTAGACTAAATTTAAGTACCGAAGAGAGATGACAGAGAAGACGTTGAGGGCCCTTACTCCCGTGGCGCCATCTTTAAATCTAAACTATGTGGAAATGAGTGATTATCTGCACCCAGGTCTGATCAGCCTGTTATAGGTTTGCCTTAGAAGAGGGTGTCCTTCGATTAAAAGGCTGTTGACGCTATCCGCTGGTGGTCGCTAACACCCGTTAACATCTACTGGTGATTGGTACCTTTATTTATTTGAGCTTTCTATAATGATAATTACAGTTCAAGCACCTACATCCTTTCAAAATGCAGTTGTTTAAAACATAATAAAAATAAAATATTTATGTATTGACAAGTGTGCTGCTTAAGCAAAATATTTGTTTAAGAGTGAAGTTTTTTTTTTGATGCATTACCTCCCACTAATAGTGAAAGTAAAAAAAATCAAGTGTGACCATGACTGAGGGCAGATTTCAACTGAGATGTTGACAAAAAAAAAGCAATGTTATATCATGCATTGTAGGAAAACATGTCCAAGACATTTTTCTAATATATGATGATGGGAAAGTCATTCTCATGACTATTCATCAAATGCTCTAACAGAAATCTAAATGATTTTATGTGCATCGTTTATTTTTAGATAAAGTTATCAAAGCAAAAGTCAGTTTGAACATGTCAAAATTAAATAAATTAGTTTCCAGTGCATATATAGTGTTTATACTGTTGAAATAAAGTAAGTTGGAGAGAAGTGTTAAAAGTGTTCTGCTTTATCACCAGAAATAGTAAGGAACCAAAATTAATCTTAAGTCACTATCGCTAGGAAAACAAATGTCACTGCACTTTGCTTCCTGAGTTGATGTCATGTGTTGATGAAATTGTGCAGCGATGCCACCCCCCCATCAGGAGAGAACCTCTGATCACCAGGTCCCCTCTGCCCTGTGGACTGCTAGTTAGCAGATGCTGTCTCAGCCTGCAACATCTCCTGACCTCAAGCCCACTGAGAACCAGTGAGGCGAGCTGTAACACACAGCTGGAGACGTGACCTCTGTCCGCCAAGAGCCAGAAGCTTAGTCAGAGGTTTCTCCCGAAAAGTCTCAGCACTTCACAGCTGCACATTCAGAGGCTCATTGTCTCCACGAGGTGTCGAGCAGAGGCGGCTGCGACAGGGGATCAGCCAGGGTCCTGATGGACTGCTGTTAAACTACTGATGAGATGTGGTTCTTTTTTTAATGTGGACAATGTCGACAGAGATATGCTGCGACTAGTGTTTCGGGAGTTCCTTCGAAAGGTTCGGGTTCAGTATGAATCAGCAAAAGTAACCGTGGGCCACTGGAAATATTTGCTGCTGTAGTTTTTGGGGTTGGTTGATCAATGTTTTTGATCATAGCCAAGATAGAGCAACCTTTTGGACAAACTTTAGCTACTTTTCGTAGAAGACTGTTCGCACTGAGAGACAAAATACTTTGTCTTTTCTGGATAATACCCGGAGGATCTGGACGTGTCAACACAAAAGTGTGAACCAGTTGAACTAGATAACAAACAGATTTTCTCCCGTCAGCTACAGAACACGGTCTGTGTAACGTCTGACTGAGTGGATGTGCACCGAGAGAAAAGTTTGAGGCAGAATGAAAATACAATGTGTTGACCTCACAGGCCTATTCAACAGCAGATACATGTTACAGTAGGAAAGGTGTAAATGATGAAAATTATTACTGCGGAACTTGAAATTGAAATAGTTTGTTGATTTTACCAGTAAGACCTGTGCATTTTCTGCTATGAAATGTAAAACTGCTGAGTTTATAATGACGCTGGTTCACTTGATAAAAGTTATCACTGAGGTTTGCATTTCATTCAATGTTTCAAATGCCACTATAGTTGACTAGTACAGGAAAGAAAGAATTGTTTTAATAAATGAAGTAAAGGTTATAACCAAGCTTGTAATATTCTTCTTCTATGCCTTTGCTTGTGTATTGTAGCCTATCTTGGCCTATTAATCAGAGGAACAGTGTGAAACCATTGTCTCATCATTTTCGTTGCAGTTTCAAACTAAACTGGAAACCCCTCAAAATCAGTTCCTAGAAGCGCTCGGTCAAAAACTCCCAGGGAACATTTAATGTGTGTTTTTCTTATTCCTTTTTGAGTTGGGTTATGAGTCCATTACAGTTGCTCACAGGGCAGTCGAGTTTGAAGTTACTTATGTCGAGTTTTGGACTTTCGAAATGAAGTGAGGAATAATTACCTTTGCCAAGGAGGTTATGTTTTCACCCATGTTTGTTTATCTGTTTGTTTAATGGTTGGTTTAACTGTTAATATAATACACAAAACTAAATAAACCTTTATTCACCAAACTTGGTGGAGGAATGGGGCCTGGGGAGAACCTATAAAACTTTAGTGTGGGAACGGATTTTTATTGTGACATTTTAGTTATCCAGAAGTCGGAAGCATTGTATTCTGCTTATATAAATCTAAATCTAGAAAACGTAAAATGTAAAACGCCAACCTAGTGTCTGTTGTATTTATCTTTATGCTTTATGCACTTTTAGTGAAAGTAAGGAGGAGTTGTTCTGCTGTCAAAATCTGCAATTCTACACTAGTTCAAAAACAATCAACGGAAACCACAAACATTAAGTTTTTTTAACTATTATTGATAATCTTATTGTAAAGTACTTTGTTCGCTTCTTATTATGTTCGTCTGAATATGAGGAGGCACATGTGAGTGTGTGTAAGCAGAAGTGAAAGGGATAGGGGTTCAGAATGGCAGGAGTGTGGGTGTATTCATTCGGTTTGATCCATAAAAAGTTAGATCAAACAGATTTCCTTAAACACTAGACCCTGTATTACTAAAAAGAAAGTCTGATAATTCCTTTCTCTCTAAACTTTGTGTGTGTGTATGGTGAGGAGCAACAGGTTCTTCCTTTTTCGCAGAGGCTCAGAGGAATGGAGGATTTCACTGACGGAGGCCCGCTGACACCTCCACTCACATCGTCGTGGAAACGAGACCAGAATTCTCCTTTTCGCTGTTGGGTGGAGTCCGGGTTGAACGTCTTTCTAGCACCTGCACGGGTGAATCCTGAAATTCTCTCTGTAGCAGCAAGAAGTCCACTCCTGCTCCAGTTACCAGATGCCCAGTCCCTAGTCCTTCGAGATGCTAACCAATCTGGTATTTGTGTGTCTGTACCGACTAGTCCAAAAGTGTGTGTCTGTGTGTTGAGTGTTGATGGTTACGACACTGTTAGTTGAAACATCAAGAGACCAAGTTTACCAGGTAACTCAGACCTGGTAGGTTGTCTGAACACGACATGGGGACAAGGAAGGTTGTACAATGTGTATGTGTGGGCAATGAAGTGCATTTCCTGTATAAGGTGCAACTAAAAGTTGAATTAGCTTTCGGCATATTTTATGCAACTGCCATCAAAACTACAAGATACAGGAGTCCAAAACAAACTATAAGGTTTGGGTATAACAATGTCAAACCATTGTATTCACTAGTACTAAAGAGCTGTGAAGGGTTTGATGTCTCCGCTTGATGATGAAAACTGTAGGTATCATTTATTTGTCTACATTTGACTGACTTTTCACATCACGTCAAATTGTCACCAGAATATTCTATGATTAGTGTATTAAGTGCACGTAGTCAAGTCGGCAAAGCTTTCCTTTTTAAAATGATCTTTCCACAGTGGCATGCAAAGGAAGTTGAAGAGTTCAAATGTTATGGAGAATTGGATTTTAAAGTTGTGATTCTTGAAGCTTCTTGAAGACAAAAATGCAAAAATCAAGGTGTTTCCATTCGTGAAATTCTGTAAAATGTTGTGTGATCCTCTTCCAGTTGACTCTGAATTGACCTTTTGCGCTGCTTGTTATGGTGAAAAGCGGAACCTCGAACTCGATTCTCAGGTGACTCTGAAGTATTATTCAAACTCTTCAGTGCAGCTGAGTTCATCGAACGAGTCATGTTTCCAGAATAAGAGACTCTTACCAAAAGGCTCATTGTGTTACGTGTTCCCCATCATCCTCCTGTGAGTGGTTGTCATGTTGTGTTTTCAGTGAGCTTGCAAAAGACCTCGGGCAAAACTGAACATGGCAATGTAATGGCAAAAAAAAAAAAAAAAAAAAAAAAAAAAAAAAATGAAATGTAATGTAATGGTGTTTGAATACATGGATACTAAACGTGGTAAAACACCCTGCCTACCCAGCAATACCATACACACTCCTGTATTTGGTTTGCTGCTCATTTAGCAATTTCCGGTTATGAGACGTGTGTAGGTGAGTGTGTTTTGTTGAATCCTGACTGAAGACCGTTTCAGCAAAACACTTTGGACATTTCAATTCAACAACTACAAAAGTGAACATACTTACCCACTGCTGACCCCTGCTACTTGTCAGCCATCCCAGAGAGAGAGGGTATGTGTGTGCGTGCTTATGTATGATTGTGTAACATACTGCATTAACTCAAAGAGGGAGGAAAATCTATAATGCCAACAGAGACGATTTGTGCACGATTTGTGTTTGAACTGCTGTATGATTTGAATGTGTACGAGTAGTGAATGGTACATACACGCTGTGTACAACTTAGGTGATGGTATTGAAGTGGCCTGAACTTCTGTGAGAATGGGGTCACAGGATATAGGAGATGCAGGCTCCCCATTTCCTCCATCCTCCTCCTTCATCTCCTCCTCTTCAACTTTTTCCTCAGCTTTTCCTGCTAACCTCTTAGACGTCCTAACAGACCTCTGTCCCTGCGAAGAAAATATTTACGGAGGTCAAGAATAAAAGACACCTAAAGGTTTGTGTTACACTGCAGTTTCAATTAAACACAGCATATGGAAAAGACCCAACAAGAAAATATGTAACAGCATGAAATTTAGGTGCCATGATTATTGTAAGAGGAAATATCATGGTTTCACGGTTTTCACGCTAAGCGATACTACAGAACGAAAAGCGGGAGGAGCTGGTCAGAACCCGAAAGTAAACAAGGATTTCTTCCAAACGTGACTTGCAGGAGATTTCTCCACACGGCGCACATACAAATTAAGTAACTCGCGAGAGGAAGGACACCAGTTAGATATCGTAATTCTTTTATAATTCTAACTGTTATCAAACGGTTAAGTAATGAAACCACATCCCTATTACCTATACACATCAAACATCTATCTCAATGTCTCCGGAATTAAATTCCTTACCGTTGCAGCTGGTCTGGCAGTGGCAACCTTTCTCTGTGGCCTTGCTCTGGACTTGGGCACCTTAGGGCCAGATAGTGTCTTCATAGTGAAGGCAGCGTGCTGGAGGATGCAGTCAGTGCCACAGTAAACAGAGTCCTGCAGGGCTTGTTTGAAGCACCCGGATCCTATGCACAGGGGAAGAGAGCTGTCCACCTCAGCTTCAGGTTCAAGTTTAGGCTCAGGTACAGGGTCAGCTTCAGGCTCAGGCTCAGGTTCAGGTTCAGGTTCAGGTTCAGGTTCAGGTTCAGGTTCAGGTTCAGGTTCAGGTTCAGGTTCAGGTTCTAGCCTGATCATAGGGGCCTCCTCCTCCACCTGCTCATCCTCAAACACGACAGCGTCCTGAAAACAGATTCTCATTTTAAACCAAGAGAACATAATTCCTTCATGCAACACATTGTTTGACAGCACAACTATTCTACTAAACAAACTACTGCTTGCTGCAAAGAAGTTGAACAGACATTTTAAAACGTAATGAGCAATCTGAAGATCACTTGCAATCAAAATAAAATGTTAACCTTGAGGACTTGCTGCTCCTCCCCTTCTCCGCCAATAGGACTCAGTGTCAAACACTCAGGAAAGCTAATCTCGGGCTCTGGCTGAAGGTAAGGCTCAGACTGAAGTTGCCTTTTGGTTGTGCAGGGGGGGCAGATATACTCTTGCCCTTTCTTCTCCATCTTACTACCTTGTGTCTCACTGACACCAACGCAGTCGCCATGGAACCATTCCTGGCAACTGTCACAGCAGATCATGAACCTAGAGGAGCCAATGAACAAATACAAGTGATGAGGAAGTGAGACTAACAGATGGTTCAGGTATGCAAACCTCTGAAAGTGCAACTCCTGCTAAAAGATCTTGTTACCAAAAACGGGCATGTACCTTTTGTTGTGTTTCTGTCGGCAGATGCAGTACAGAGCATTGGAGTCATAACCTTCACTGTCCGATATGCTTGAATACTCTGCTATGCTTGTAAATTTCTCCTCCTCTGGTGCATCGTCATACCGGCCAGGAGTTACATCAGTAACCTGGTCTAAGTCAGTGTCTATGATTATGCAGTCTGAGTAGGATCGTTGTGCAGGACTCAGAGTCATAGCGGAGTGAGCAGGTGACATCACCACTTCAGTAGGGATGTGTGGATCGTGTTCCTCTTCTTGCAACTGCTGCTGCGGCTCAGCTGCACTTACAAACATCACATCATCGTCCACTTCATTTGCAATGATCGAGTGAAGCTCCACTGCCCTGCCCCTCCCTCTGCCTCTTCCTCTCCCTTTTGCCCTACCTCTTCCTCTGCCTCTACCCCTTCCTCTGGCCTTTCCTCTTCCACCTTTCCCCCCTCTACCTTTCGTGTCTCCCTGACTGCTATTGGATACCAGCTGCTCCTTAATCTGCATCAGAGTCATGTCATCACTGTCCTCTTGACTAGAGATCAACACCACATCACTTATTCCGTCTGACGCACAGTCGGAAGTGAGCGGTTGCGAAATTTCCATTTCATCAGCAGATTCCATATTATCAGGCCCTTCAGTTTCTATTCCCTGAGGAGAAAGAGCCTTAATGGCATCAGTAGCCTCCAAAATGTCAGGGGCTGCAAGTGCATCTGACATGTCCATTGACAAGTCCTCATTCCCGCCTAGCAGCGAGAAAGCAGTGTGGAAGGCAGACCCAAAGTCCTGCCATAAGATGGGGTCGAGACTCCCTCCTGCAGAGGCTTCTGAGGCAGGCTCTTCTGAAGCAGGTGAGGAAGGTGCAGACCATTCAAGCTCATCTATAACACTCCTCGACGTCGATGCAGCTTTCCGAGGGCTGCAGGCCTCTGTAGCAGCCGGGGGTGTCGCGTAGGTTCGACGAGCCCTGCTCCTGCGTACAGGTGGAGGGCTGTGTGTGAGGTCTCCAACTTCTTCCATGAACTCTCTTCTTGCAATGGTTGTCCGTCTGAAGCCCCAGGACTTTGTGACCTGCGAGAGGGATGGCCGAACACACGACTCTGCTTCTTCTGTCTGGCTCAGCTGCTCCTCTATAGAAAAAGAGAAACACACATCAGGAACATAGTGAGAACTAGGAGTTGGAATCTCTAAGCACCTCGCGTTTCGATTCTGAATCACAAGGCTACGACTCACACTAAAACTTAAGTAACTTCTTCTGCAACAATGAAGTTGAAAAAAAAAACTGTGCGTTGTTGTGTGATAATCTGCGGGAAAGAACCTCTCTCCTGTCTGCAGCCTGTGTGTGTGTGTGTGTCTGAGTGTTTGCCCATGTCTGTCACTCACAAAAATTGATAACCACATGAATTTAGTTATTAATCAATGGTGTCAGGTATTGTTCAGGTCCTTATAACTTCTGATTAGTGTCGGTGGGAGACTCTGACCAGACCTTTAATGTGCGACCGTCCTGATCCTGAAATATATCTAATAATCGAGAAGTGTCTACCCCTCTAGCGAGAACCTACATCTATTTTATATTGATCATTAATTCATGAACTGAAAGAACATGATTTACCTGTATTACTATCATCTGTGAAGCAGTTATTTTTCATGGGGTCCATGCTGATGTCCGAGACTGTGAAAACACAGAGGAAATAGTTAACTGTTGGTCTGCTAGACGAGGACTTGATGGAGGAGGGATACATTAGGGAAGACACATTAGATAATGGGTCTTTATTAATCCAGACACACGACTTAGCATTATAGCTGTTGAGCTCAATTTCTAAATATTGGCTGTTGTGGGTGATGACTCTGTTTAGAATTGTTTTGGGGGACATTTGAAAATTTCTTAAAACATTTCATAACTTTGGTTTGAGTACAAATACCCTCTCGACATCAAACCATAACAAAGTTTATGAAATACCAAACTGAAAAGACATGTTAAGTTTTAGTTGGCACTGTTTTAGGAATAGATTCAGTTCAACTCCCGTTAATTTGTTTTATCTTGACATGTGTTTCTATTGATAGCCAACGCCAAACATAAACAAAGGTGCATTAATTTACTTGATTGTATGTTTACCTTAAAAAATGGGTTAGGGTTAGAGATACATTTACTGAAGTTCTGCATTTTGGTTTAATATGAAATACCTATTGTATACTGGCTGATTTATACTCTTACTCTTCAAGAAATTGTGATAAAACAATATATTATGGTGATAATGATTTGTGATTATCTGATGAATTCATCAATAAGCCAACGAGTGGATCTCTACAGTTCCTATGTTTGGTTTCCAGTGAAATGGACCTGGTGTAATAGGATTAATTCTGCAGACTCTAATCAGCAGAAATGAGAAGTAGGAGCTCTTCGCCTCCATGTTCCTGACACTCGAAACAGAAACTACAACACACAGACCTGGTTCATTTCACTACCAGAACACAGTCAAGTGAAGAAGCTCAGAAAGGAAACGTCCTCTCTCCCACAGTGTTACAAACCCGGAGTGTTTCTGCAGAGGGACAACAGGAGGGCGACCGACATTGTTCCCATCAGCTAGCCTAGCTAACAGCTAACAGCTAGCTGCTACACTCCCTGGTAACAAAGGCGACACGCTGACCGGACAATGCTCCTTGAAGACGAATAACATGTTCCTCGTATTTACAAGGAGACGATGTGAAAACAGAAAGCATACCTTCGGTGTGAGAACGACAGTTTCCCAGTTGCGGAGAGATTATCTCAGCTAGCTAGTTAGCTAGCGCAGCCTTCCATTTTCTCTGCCGTGGTGATACGAACTATCGCGATAGGTCACTTCGGGTAAAGCTCCGAGGTCACAGCATCTGTTGATCATTTTATTCTTTTATTTTCTTTTATTTAATGGAATTTATTTATTTTTCCATATATTTTCCATAATATTTTGGTTTTTAAATGTGTTTTTAGCCTGGACGTCTTGGCTTTTACAACCTTTTTTATGGAACTTAATAGTAGTAAATAGTCAAATTAATAATACATTTAAATATATATATATTTAACCATATTGATATTATATATCATTTTATACAATAATATTGTCTTTTGCACACTCTGTCTACATATTCTTACACTCATAGTATATTATATTACCTATTGTATAGTCAAATACTTATATTCATACCTCTACTATATATCATATATTATATCATACTCTCTGTATATTCTTTGTAAACATAAGTCTATATACACATATTTATGCATGTGTACATGTTATAATTACTATTATTATAGCACTATTACTATTATTATTATATATACTGTTGCTGCCATTATTACTATATACTGCTTTTATTTGGTATAATTACTATCATATATAATTGTATATTATGTCATACTATATACTATATATACTGTACTATTCTTACATACTGTCTAACAATAACATTACCATCATATCATCAGTACTATTAACATCATATTGCCACTGCAGTTTATCTGCCTATTTTATTTTATTTTATCTTGTGCTTCTGTTTTTTATTCTTTCTACCTCAATATTTTTATTTTATTCTATTGTATTGTATTTTATTGTATTCAAATATACCGGCTGCTATGACAACTTAATTTCCCTTCGGGGTTGAACGAAGTACTCTATCTATCTATCTATATATATAAATGATTAATAAAGTATAATTGGATCATAGTATCAAATGTCATTGTAATTATTATTAATACTCTTTCTGTTTATTGATCCACATTCTAAGTTGATTGTTTTATTATCCTATTATTTTAATCTGAATCATTTTCTATACCCATGATGGACGTTTGACTTCTCACCGCACTGAGGTCGAGTCAATAATCAATAAGCACCTCACTGATCAGAGCATTTTTATTTTTGCTTCACAAGTCCATATATTGTATTTACAATATGTAAACAAGAACGAGACACAAGCTCAAAACATACATGCTCACAGGAAATAATAACCAGCCAAAAATGCAAATTTCTATTCATACCTTCCCAGTTCTTAGACACAGTCTGACCAGGATTTACATCAGCTTTGGATAACTGGTTAAACAGAGACTTTGCTCAGTGCTGACATTCATATGAAGTAATTTATTTTTCAAATAACTTCTTTTTTTAGACACATAGAAATGTGATTTCATTTAACATACTATAAAAACATATAACACTATAAATATTGTTCAGTTATCTTCTTACAAAACTTTGTACAGTTTACATTTTTTAGTTATTTTTTCTTTTAATAAATCACAGATATTTTTTGATGGAGGCCTTTACAATGTGGAGCAACAATACAAAACTGGTATGAACCAAAAAATGTCATGATGAGGACATGGTTAAAAACAGTCAAGATGAAACTACTCAAAATACCTCTGATGGCACCGTTATAAATGAGCATCAAGTGTTGATTGGCTATTTTGAATTGTTTGTATCTTAGAATATAGAGAGTAAATCAACTCTATGAAACCGCCAGGAAGTACATAAAAGCAGCATTGAATGTGATAGTGTGGTAAATAATCTGTGTGAAGATACAATCAGACTGGGAACAGAGTGGTAACAGAGTTGTAACACAGACGACAGTATGAAAACAGACAGACTCACATTTTATTTCTCCAGACAGTCTACTTTCACGTGAGGAATCCACCTGAACACAGATTGTGGGAACTGCGATCGATTGACAAACAAAAAAAATGATCGGCCAAGCAGATGTACGTGTGGGAATGAAAAAATTAAGAGTTTCTTTTTGTCAGAAAGACACAGGCCTTCAAGCACCAATTTTTTTTTACGGCAAATGTTTTTGATGCCACGAGCCCTTCAGTGGCCTTGGAAAGATCTTCCAGAGTCTCTGTGGCGTCGCAGTTAGGTCACAGTGACGGCAGCACTGTCCTTACTCTTTTCCATCAATGAGGGAGAGTTGCTTTTGTCTGATATGGATCCTGCTCCTGGTGTCAGGGTCTGTGTGGCGGGAGAGAGACCCGATGGTTTGATGGGAGGTTCCGAGTTGGGCTCTGCCTCCGGATCCTGTTGCGAAGCTGAGGCTGGAAGGGAAAACAAAACAGAAAATGAGAACAGGGATCACACACTTGTGTCACTGACGTATACAATTTGCTTTGGAAATCGCATATATTTGTTTATAGCACATCAACCCCAGTGTCGGCCCTTTATGTTGAGGATTTGTTGACAATCCTCACACATTACTGTATCTGCCACTATATATTATGTTTATAGTGTGTATAACTTCTGAACACCATTGGGAGAGTGGGGACTGTTTTCGTTCCACACATACTCCCTTCTCTCTTCAAGCAATACCCAAGGTCTGGCTATAGATAAAGGGCCGACCAACAGTACATTGTAGTGTCTACGATTAGTCCCTCTCATATTTAACTCAGATGCAGAATCTCTTTTGCGTATTTCACCAGTGGCAACACGTAAGGACACAATGTGATTTAGGAAAGCATATTAAGACTAAACTATCCAACAGAATGCAAAATACTACATGAAACATAGAGTGACATCAATTCTAGCCTTTCATGGATGTGCTGTTGAAATGGGTGACGCAAGTAGAGGGAGATATACTGGGTTGCTGTTGGGGACATTTTGATACTTGAGGGGTGACAATTGCTCATGTTACTCTGTTTCCTTGATGCATCAGGTCTAACTTAAAATGTTCTGCATAAGACATCAGCTGCTGCCTGAGTTCTCCCTTCACCATCTTCCAGGAAACTTCCATAACACTTTTCACCAAAAAGCTCTGGACTCTCATCATCAATCAGACATCTTCTACATGTATGAACACCTCCTTTTTATCTGCAACCCTCTTTGTGTTCTTTTCTTTCAGTCTGTGCATCTGGCATGTGTCAGAAACTTCCCCAGAGCTTTTTACGAGGGAGCTGCCACGAAAAACTGCAGTTCAGTGCACGTCTGAAACCAGCTTAACACGATAGTTCTTATTGACTCACTGCCACATGTCCTACAGCCAATAACAGGTTCCTGTCAGTGTACTTCATGTATGCAGTACTGGTACATAATGAGCGTGTCTATATTACCTGACTGCGTGCAGGACTTCATGTGCTCAGGCCAGTGGGCTTGCTGACAGGGGTAGTCACAATAGCTGGTGTTCCAGCAGCAGTAGAAGATGGCCTCCTTCCTGCAGTTGGCGCACCACTGTTTCTTTTTGGTCTCGTCCACCGCCTGCTGCTTTTCCACCTCTGTCTGCTTCTTCACCTCAGCCACCAACCGTTCTCTCTCCTGCTCCAGACTCTGCCTCATCTCCGCCATCGTCAGTTCTACGTACATAACATTTAAGAGAAATTTAAATATAACACAAATGTAAATACATGATATTCAGGCAGACTGGTTTAGTGGGATGTTGACGCTTAAAGATGTAGTGACGCTGGGAACTTACCTAGATTATGCTTCATCTCTGACAACTCTTGTTGATGCAACCACTGGAGTTTTTCAATCTCTATTCTTAACCGTCGTATCTGAGACAAAAATACACAGAGATTATAATCCGCTAAATATTAGTATAATAGCACATTAATCCCAGTGTGTGGCAGTATTTACCTCTGCAATTGTGTTTCCTGATGTGTTTTTGGAAAGGTCGCTGTAGATTTCAGTCATTGTCCCTTTTATCGTGTCCATGATCTGCAAAGATTTGCCAAACAAACTGAGGGTCATGGCACGTTTTTCTTAGATTTATTTCTTTGTACTAGTGGCCATTGATGCAAGATGACAATAGTTAAAGAGATTATAATGCCTACAACAGCCTGTAAGATAAAAAATCACTGGTGAGAGAACGCTTAGCTTACCTTATTTGTGTACTTGGTTATATCTGCAGCCACATCAGCAGAGACTGTGGGGATCTGTACGTCTCCTGACATGAAGGAAGAGGAGCTAGAGGATGTGACCTGTGCCGCTGTGGATGAGGACGTATTCTGAGGCGGGTCCTTTGGTGGCACTTGAGGAGTTAAAAGTGGAAAAAGGGAGGTATATTATGCATCTTTTAATACACAATTTATCCCATTATATTAAGATGATTGGTCAGTGGATTGTTTAGTGCTAAAGTACCTTTGGCTGCCTGTCTGGTCTGATAGCGGGTGCTGGAAGAGGAGTTCTGTGGTTGAGACTGCAGCTGCTGTGGGCTTCGTGTTTGACCCGGCGTCTGGGCCGGTGTTTGCACTGCTGACGGCTCTCCCTGCTGCTGCTGCTTCTGCACCTTCTCCATTTGCAACTTCTGAGAGGAGGCTGGAAACTTGGTGGGATTCCAGACCACTGCCCGTTGCACGGCCTGAGCTGTCTCTTTGGGCAGGAGGGGGCGCTGTTTCTTTAACGCTGCAGGTACTGGGGATGCTGCAGAGACGGAGGTGGAGGCAGGAGAAGCAGCACTGGTTGCTCCGCTGGTAGCTGTGGTGGAACTGGACTGACCAGAGGCTGCAGTGGCGACGAGGTTGAGGGCAGCAGTGATGGAAGGTTGCAAGGCATCTTTTAGGCTGGAGGCAGCGTCCCGGGATGGTGCTGCTGCTGCAGCAAGTGAAGGAAGTTTACCTGCAAAGAAAAAATATACATATATTGTTCTTTAAAGCCACTCTGGATTTCGAAGTAAAGCACTTTCAGCACAAGAGGGTTAAGTTATTACAAACTTGAAGCCATTTAATGAGTCTACTGGATAACATTTGATCTCAAAGAACAGGATTATTGTATTTATTATTATTTAGGATTACCAAAACCAAATTGAAGGAAATAAATTGAGTGTATCGTGTTTTGGAAAATGCAACTTTGTCTGTTGTTAACCCAGTAGGAGATTTTCCAGGTCCTACACGTTCACAACAACAAGAAAATCTCTGGAGTGATCACGGGAGGGGTCAGGTGACGTCTGGGGAGAGCATGCAGGAGGCGGGAGATTAAATTCCACTGCGGAAATCACATGTTTTTGTTTACAGCACATTAACCTTGACCCACATCACAAAAAGCTCTCTGATCTCATTCCAAGCTCAAGTCTTCCTCTCCGTCTTCTATGTGTATGAATTGGCTTATATTTAGTTTTAAAACATGTCGTATGTTAGAACCACCATCGATACGCCCACTTGCTCACTGTGAATGTCCGGAGCAACTGACTCGGATGTTTGTGTTCCTAACATTTAGCCCCTTTGGATATATTCAGAGTTCAGTGCATGTCTGAGAGCAGAGTATTTGATTGTATATTTTGCACTTTAGCTCTAAATTCCCCGTTTGTGTGAACGTGTGTATGAATGGCTTTGAACGTCAGATCTTTTTAATAAACTGGCTAACTGTCCAAGGTGTACCCCACCTCACGCCTAATGATGGTGGGATTGGCTTTAGCCTGTGATCAAAAAATGTTTTGGATACTTTGAATCTATGGGGCTTAATCAGTCACGACACAAAAAATGGCCGCCCAGACAAAGGCAAGATAGAAGAAGGTTTTATGGTAGATAAAGTGGAGCTCTGGAGAGGATGTCTGTGCTAATGGATTGTATAGTTTCTATATTGGATACGTGCATTTAAAACATGAGGATATTATGGATGATCACTGCAGAACATATTTCCAAGTCCTCACCTTCCAACTTGACAGCATTAGACTCTTTGGGAGTCTTGGCAGCCAAAGCTCCTGGCTCTCTTCTCGCCCTCTTTGAGTCCCGACCTCCGTGTTCATCACCCAGGTCAATCACCAGCTCTCTTTCAGAATCAGAGTCTTGCTCATTTACTGATGTAGCAGCATCTCCTTTGCCCTCCTCTGAGGCTTTGGGCTTGTCAGCGAGGGGCTGAGACTGGGGCGTTCTGGGCTTGTCCTGGAGGTCCCTATCTGGGCCATTGGTCCCCAGTTTCTCTTTGAGCAGGGGTTCAAGGGTGGCTTTATCCCCTGGCCCTGTTCCTCCCTCCTTATTCTCTCTGTCCATGCTCGCCTTAGGCCTCTTTTTCTCTGCTTTGTCCTTGTCATCCTGGGTTGAGCTCTTTGGCTTGTGTTCCTCGTCGCTGAGATACTCGCTGTCACTTGAGTCCGACTTCTCAGAGTCTTCGGAGTCACTGTGATCCACACCTTTATACACATCTTCAGAAATCTCATCGATCCCTGGATGGATGAGAAACATAAATTCTTCATTATGTCATTTTAAAAAGAGAAAAAACCCTTTCGGACAGATATTGTAGAATAAAGACCTAAATATCTTCGATGACAGCCAAACATACGGTTTCCCAACTCTCACCAGAAGTCGCACAGTGTCACATATCACATGTTTCAGCTGCATCATGATTTAGGTAAAAACCTATTAGTTTTTCCTACACTGGGTGTGGTACCCAGCACACGGTCCAACCCAATACAGGACCCATTGTAACCAACAAAGATTGTTCTCAGTGGCTTTGCTGATGTAAAAGTTATCACAACATTTTAGCTTTTGATGGCCACAAGCTCAGCACGTTGTCGCTGACAGTTTACTCTCCAAGAGCACAACTCCACCACCAAGACAAGAGGAGGCCAAAACTCATTTGACTTGAGTGGCACAATCACAATCACAGAAGATGGGTCAGGTCACGTGCCACATGTTAACAGGTCTGGGTAAATCCAGATTTGACTGGGAGATAATAGTGGGTAATGGGTAAGGTCCTTTACGGAGCTTTGTGGGTGCAGGTCTGTGCAGGACTCTGAACAGTGCAACAATCAGCACAGGTTGATTGTTTAGTTACCGAGCTGAGCCTTGCAGCTTTCAATAGTCTTGTCCAGGCTCCTGATGAGTTTCTTTGGGGTCGGGAGGGCTGCAGACGATCCTTGTTGCTGATTTTGTTGCTGCTGCTGCACAGTTTCACTTAACTCCTTCAGATCCATTTCAGCCTTTACTCGATCTGAAAAGGTCAACGTTTAGTTTCAGAGCAAATTCTCTCAGCCTCATAATGACATCTTCAATGGTGGTACTGACCAAGGTTGAGATTTAGGATGCCGCCTGTGCCCGAGGTCCTTTCCTGTTTGGGCACTAGTCCAGGGTTAAAGGGTTTTGGGCTGCCTGTCATACTGCCTGTAGGACCCATCCTGCCTGAGACCGGAGACCCTGTAATCACACACACCCACACAAAAAACTTGTTTACTTTTGATTCATGTGATGCATCCTTCTACTAAAGGCTACACAGTTAAGGTGATAGAATTTACACCTGCAATGACAGATTTTGGAGGATGGCAGAACAGAACACTAGCTGGACCTATCGTCACTTAGTGATATGATGAACTTGTATACAGTTGCTATTTACACATCCAGATGTTGCAGAACAACACTATCATTCATGTGGTCTTGATTGTGGACATTTTTCAAATATAAATCAAATTTTCACTCTCTTTAAGCACTGCTTTGGTTTCTACCAACTCCAGAGACAAATATGCATTTTTGGCCACTAAAAGCTTGTCTCTAATTTGATCTATATACTGTTGAGCAGGTATAAGAGCAATGAAAGTGAAGTATGTCTATAGAATTGGCAGCCAAACAATCAACTAAAACAAGCTCTGTCAACACTTCTATTTAATGTATTGCTATTATTCCATATATCTACACGTTATTTACCTGAACAGTCCATTGATTCCTCTCCAGTGCTGTAGTGGAAACCAGGATTCCTGCTGGGCTTCTCCATGTCCTGCTCCCCATCAGACCCTGTGTGGACAGACGAGCTGGTGCTCATGGGGGACCGAGGCATGTCCGTCATGGAGACCCTGCGACTCATCCCACTGGGTGTGGAGCTCTTGCTGAGGACCATCTTGGGAGATGCGGTCGTATCAAAGTTTAAGCGAAGTTTCTCGTTTTTCTCCGTCTTCACTGTCCCAGCACTGGGGTTGGAGGGGTCCAGCAGCATCTGGAGCTGGTTGTTGGGTGTGAAGGGAGTGCGAAAGGGTGCGTAGTTGAAGACCCCGAATTTCTTGCGAATGTTCTCCACATAGACCTCCATCTCCTGCATGGCACTGTTGAAAATGCTTTTCGTCTTTTTCACAGAGAAGGGGATCTCTTTGGACATGAGGTAGCAGTTGTTGATGGGGACCCATGCCCTGCATGAAACATTGACCACATTAGATCACCTGGAGACAAATCTTGGCTCGCTTTTGTTTTGACGACAAGGAAATTTCTTCTACGGTGCTCAAAAGGAAATCTCACCTGTCATGTTGACCAAAGAACCGTGCGTCTACCTGTCCGTCTTTATCTCGAAGTGCTTTTGCTGGCCAGAAAGGAAACCCCTTTAGCTTGGCCCAGACCAGGGGGTGGGGTTGACTCTGTTGGGGACAAATGAATAAATCAGCATTTCACACATTTGTGATCCCAACGTGAACAAACACTGTTTAAATATAGTATTTAAGATCATGTAAAAACGTACACATGGCTCACAAAACCAGTTCTCCCTTTTTTGGCATGAAGACAGGTAACACTCTGGACACACCTCGATCTCGTTCATCTAAGATGCAAATGGAAAGGTAAAGATGTGTTTGATTTCTGAATGAGAAGAAACATCGGAAGCTTTGCCATTGATGAGTCAGAAATGTTTCTTTACCTCATGTTCACAAATCTTGACGATGACTTTCGCAGTTGCTGTGAGTTTATGATTACCTGGAATAAAGTCACAAGCAGATTAGATGTTTTCTTTTCAAGATGTTGATATGTTGTTGATAAGTCTCGAAGTTGCCTACCTCCATTATAGATGATGCAGTTGTGCAAGATCCATTTCATATCAGCAAGAAAGGCTTCAGTGCAGCCAAACATTTTCTTTTTTATATTCTATGGACAAATAAAGGACATTTAATTAAACACAAAGAACTTAAATGAAAATAAATGACATTTTTGTGCAAAGCAAATTAAATAAACAATAGTACCTTCTCTAAAGTACACAGGTCCATGGCATGGAAGATATACTCAGCGTAGTCTGGGTGTTGTTCCAGAGCCACAGGCTTCTGAAAAGGCTCAGTCTGCCCACACAAACATTTAAAAAATGAATAAATGAAACAGGCTTTAACAATGATTTGGATTTCTCATTTCCTTACAGAGAATGTAGCATTCTTACCCCTGGCTGTTTAATCTTTTGGAGTGCAAATTTGAGCAAGTAGGACAGTTGGTCTAATGTCAGCATAGTCATTGCCTTGCTCTGGGTTTCAATGCATTCGGCAACTGTTATTTTCTGCAACAAAAAATTATGAATTACATTGATGAAAATATACAGAAGGTAATGAAACATCAAGCAAACACACTCAACACAGAAATCCAAACAATTTTACAGCTTGGTTTTTGTAACGATTACATCATCTGCTGTCTTTTGATTTAGCGTGCACAGATGTTAGATGATCAAAATTGTGCCAATTAAAAAAAGTTAAGAAGCGGATAAAACTCTAATCCTGTGACATTTCGCAGTGTGAGCTATCGGTTAAACTTCCGGGGATGTCAGAGCGTGTGTCTCAGAGGAAACAAGAGAGGGTTTTTTGGATAAACCTCAGATTGTCCCTGGCTGAAGCCGCTCACAACACACGACCCAACATCCCTTTCGTCAACCGAGCAAGCGAGATTGTGCCTCGAGTCCGACAATCACTTGCGTACACCCGCACACATACACATGTCTTCTGCAAGATACCTCACACTCTGGACAGAACCAGTCGCCCTCGGGCTCGGCTGGTAGTTTGAGGCACTTGGCGTGGTACACCCTGGGGCAGAGCTCACAGCAGAGCACCTGGCCCTCGCGGTGGCACAGCCAGCAGTAGAAGTCATTCCTGCCGTCCTGCGGTACAACATCAACAGGGTCTGTGGTGAGTGCTGGCTGCTTCATATAGTAAAACGGACCATGTCTTAGCTCTGACTGAAATGCAGGTAAGAGAGACAAGGGGGAAGGTTTCAAAAAAACACGCAGGAACACAAAAAGGTGCAGTGCAACACAAACAAGGCAGCAGTAGGTTGGGATAAGCAGGGTAAGCAGCATAGAGGACGTAATTAACCCAACACAGGACTACTTTTTTTTAATCAAATACAGTACACAAAGCTGTGACACCCTCATCAATATCACTGTAATATTAATTATAGCACAAAAACTGTACATTCAATACAATGTTAAATGTTAGACTATTTTAACAATAACGAAATTTGGAGGTCCTGAGTGACACTGCAAGTATCTTGTATGTCCACCTTTATTTCTGATGACACATTCTATTGGAAGGATGCAATGAGTTCGGTGATGTTCAGCCACTTCTCAATGATTAATTCTTGTTGACAATATATTTTCTAATGTTGCTTATACAAATGTGTTGCAGTGTCACATGTAAACTGTCTTTTCTTGACGCATATTTTGATTTAAGTCTAAATTATACACAAAGTTAAATCAAAATACAGCTTAGAGTTTAGAGTTCTAACGTTTAGAATGACTTGAAATTGAAGTGATGCTTCAAAGGGGTGTGTCAGCTTTGTTGTAAACAATCTGGTCATGTGACATTTTCAACCGTGAGTCAATCAAAACTGACACAACAGGTTTCACTATGTAAATGTCATTTAGCTGAGAGCAAACACTTTGCATGAGGTGATAACACAACAGGTTCTTTTGTTAACTAGTTATTCATGCATATTAGTGGATAAATCCACACTGGTTAACTGTTAATCTATCTGTAGTAGTGGTGGTAGAATTCAGCTTCTAACATCATGCAAGGTCAACATGGGGCTTAAGGACACAAGGGAATCACTCAGCACCACATTAATCTGGCAAACACGTAATAAAATCATCTGCATCAAATTCCACACAACAATAACTGAACATAAGAATCTAAAATGTATTAAAAGTATATTTGAGTTGACCAGGCTCATGACGCAGCTACAACCTAAACAACTTGAACTAGACAAATCCACTGTCATAGATATTTCAGCTGTAATCTATAGTCATAATCAAAACTGACATGTTCTCACAGGTAATATGGCACTCTGCTTTTTCTCTGCTCAAGATTAACTAAAAGCTACTGGACCAATAACAATGAGGCTAGGTGCGAATCGGGGGGAAGATCAAGGAACTTTTAAGCGCCTTATTTAAACATAGTGAAACATGGTGAAAATGTTTCACTGATTTCACAAGATAATAATTAATGGTAGTTGGTCAAAAAGGCATATGTAGGGATCTGATATCTACAGCCGCCTTCAGACATGTCCTCCAGAAGAAGGAACAATTTAGGGTCTGGACTTTCTCTGCAGTTTGTCTTTCACACATTCAAAACGTGTTCACAACAGCAGCAACTCCTCCGGAGTATTCAGGCAAGGGGTGGCGCCGCAGGCAGAGGCAGGAGGAGGTATAATTAATTCTGCTGAGGAAATCACTTGTTTTTGTTTACAGCAAATCGACACTAGCGCCGACTCGATCACCACAAAGTTTGAAACGTTCCTCTGTGTCCTCTACCTCTGCTTTACCATCCATTAGTTTGTTTTACATTTATGTGACTGTCGCGTGTCAGCACACCCTGTAGCTTGTGGTGGATCCAGCAATGGATCCCCTGCTGTGTTCTAATGTTGGCTCTGCTAGAGTTTCAGCCCTCTTTCTATTTATTGCATTAAGTCAACAGACAGTTGGGTGTTGCTTTCTACAGAGTGCCATTCTAGTTTTTGTTTTGGCTTCTTTCTTAGGGGTTTGACTCTGCCTGTGAGAACACACCAGATTTAGAAAATGAGTAAACTTTAGACACTTACCTGGTCTTTGTGACCACCGATGGCCCCAGGCTTCTTCTTCTTCTTGACAGGGCTAGGGGAGGTGTCTGAGGGAGAGTGTCCATTGGAGGAGTGAGTGGGACTCGACACCTTCCTCTTCTGTGGCACCACCGGTCGTTCTGCTAACCCTGGTGGATCAGGGACTGGACGCAGAGACACAATCGGGTCATGACACTACACCAGACAAACAGGCCTTTAAGGCTCAAGCACAGTCCTGTCTGACAAGTTACACATATTTAATATGAATAAAAGTCTTGAGGGCTAGGACTCTAATTTAGCTATTCCTAAAATACATCGAGAAAAACCGAAACCATAATATTATCATTCAATGTAATTAGAGCTTGATGAAAAATCAAGGGAGGAAGTGCAATTTGAGGCAATTTAGTTTTCACCTGATCAGTTAAATAACAAACAATAATAATTATGTGTTGAGCTGCGAGTATTTTATTTTGAAAGCAACCACACTGATCTAAACAGCAATTATTTGAGATGCTACAATAAAACTACATTAACACTTGATGAAAACGAATGGCCTGAGGGCTTCCTCTTAACTAACTAGACCCTGTGTGGATACGTTTAACACAAACAGGCAGCAGGGTATAATGAATTATCTTTTGAAGTCCTGAGAGAGCAACAAAACGCATCGCACTGTCCTAAATAACCTCAAGGTGAAACTACGTCACCTCAGACGGCTCGGCCCTTAACGCCAGCCGCTCGGCCTCGGAGTCTTACCTTTGGGTCGCAGAGACGCATCCATCCCCTCTACCACATCCGACTCCGTCTTTATCTCCTCCTCAGCCAGACTGCAGAGAGCGCCGCACAGGAAAACACAAAGTCAGAAACCAGAAACCACAACAACAGCACAAGAGCAAACAAGTGGAGCGCAGCCTCATGCACCAGGGTCCCAGTGGGTCCGTCAACAGGGACCCTGCACGTTTCCATTGTTACCGTTTTTCCACTGGATTTCAGCACATCCCTGACACCAAGTTCACATCCCCTCCATACTATCAGTAACAAGCGAGTCTGAATATGTTCTTTATGTTGCAAAGGGAGAGGATGGTAACAATCACCATGGCAACACTCCTCTCTGCTGAGCACAAGTTGATATTCACAACAACACATGAGGCCATTTAGCTGACATTGCCCTGCATCTCCCTGCGTGTGGAGGCATCGCAGCTGTACGAGTTTCAGTCCGACTAGTTCCCTGATACGTGATCTGTGCTAACGAGAGAAAGCCGGAGGGAATTAGGCCATACGACTGTGGGGGCAGCGTCTCGTGGTGAATAACAGCATATGTTTCTGCCAGCTCTCAGGTCCCCACAGTAGATACAAGGCGGCACACCCAGAGGATTTGGGCCCATTCTTGGGAGACAAATAACAACAGATCCATCTAATAGGCTTCCAAACTAATGTCTCCTGTTGTTAAGCCTGAATGTTCATCACAAGCTTATTTCACAAGCGCTGCTGATTAAAGTCATGTTTATATCACTATCATCCATCTGTAGACAATCGATAACACATGAGCCACATTGTATATTCAGAATATCAATATAGAACAGTAATATAATAGCTCACATACGGGACTTGTTTACTGACGTGTTTACAACCTGACATTGACATCATAGGTAAATAAATCCACAGATTGTAAAGTATTCCAAATGCTAAGAATTAAGCTCTGTCCATTACACACACACACACAGAGACACACACCAGGCATTTAAAAAGCCTGATTTCCCAGGTCCAGCTCCCGTCTCATTTCCTCTGTGGGGGGAAAGAGAAAGAGAATAAAGAAAGGTCCAGCCATAAATGAAGGGCTTTGAGTGTTTGGCTCCTCCTTTGTTCGAGCAACAGAAGGCCTTGTTCCAAAGATTGTAGCTTTTATTCACAAGCCCCGAGCAGAAGACACCCCTCCCGAGGACCCCTGACAGGTCACACACTTGACCAGTTCATAGCTTTGGCTGCAGCTCTGGGTTCCAGTAAGGATGATGGGTTTACAGGCTACGACACAAAGGTCAACCCCATTTGAAGGGATAAGCTCTTCTTTTTTTTAGCTCTTCCTCTCGTCTCCTGAAAGTAAAAGAATGTTCTTCGTGTCCCCTCCTCCACCCTTATACAGGCGTTCCACACACAGTCGAGCAAATGCCAGTTCCCTGACTGGGACACGATGGTAAACATACATATCATAAAGGATTTAGTGAATTAGATACAGCAAAGCCAATGCTAACAGATGAGAGCAGAAGTCTCTCATTTAAACACTAAAGTATTTAACAGTGGTTAAAGATCTCATTTCTGCCCAACAAAAACAATACTGTACAAAGCTAACACTGTAACTCACAACCATCAAGGCTTTACTAAACAAATCCCCTGCTCTTTCAGACTTTAAAACTGGAAATCACAAACAGTGCCTCAAACTGAACCTAAGAGGAATGTGCAGTGTAACTTGTTTGATCTGACATGGCCTGAGCAGAGATTCTTTCACAATATGGCACATGGGTATCTTGTTTCAGCCTGCCAACCGCCTCACACACGCACACACACACACACTACCCCTCCGGGGCCTTCCTGTTCCGGACATAGTGAACAAACCAGGCCCACATGAAAATAAGAAAACATTAAGCCAAGTCCTTCTGCTACGTGTACCACAGCCCTGAGAGAGAGAGAGAGAGAGAGGGAAAAAAAGATTCGCCATCATCAGGCAGCACCAGAGCTGCTGAACGACGAACCAGCACCAGCTCATATTGATCAAACACTCAATGACAAGACACTGCAGCCGCAGCTACCAGGAAGACAGGATGAGCAGGAGTCAAAGAAGCAAGCTGATCCACAGGCCATTCTCAGATCAGGAGCTATGATCCATCACAGTTTAGGCAAATAAATCCTCAGCAGGTTCTGGGATATTCCACAGAGAGACCCGGGTTCAAGAAAACACATGACAGCCATTTCCCCCCTCTGCTGCAAGTGGTACCTGATGGACAAGAAGGAAACAACACTGAGTCAGTGCCTTTGGATTCCACTCCTGTGAGAGAGAGACGAGCAGGGTTCTCTCGTCACAGAAAATGGAGGCCACGGCTTGCTCCCCTCCCCCCTCGCCCCCATCCCCCACTCCAAGGCTCGCACTCAGGCACTGGCACATCCGTGCAGGAGGACCAGGGAGAGATGTGTGGAGATTGCAGTCCCACATAAAAATAAAAATAAACGCAGATACAAGATCATCTCCAAACAAAAACAAAAAACCCTCATGCTGGAAACACGGACATGAGAAAATCCAGCAACGCCACAGAGGCACTCATCTCTCACTCCCTCTCTTTTTTTTTCCTACTGTCTTCAATCTTGGCTTCCCTCCTTCCCAGTGAATACAGCTGTCATAGAATAATTACATTTCATTCTGAGGCGAGAGACACCAACATTGTGGAGCCACACGCAGATCCCAGAGAAGCTAATCCCTCATACCTAAAAACAAAACAGGTTTTTACACATCATACAGACAAATATCTGAGTAAATATACAAGAGCGGCATTTGATATAAGCATTTACACTAGAACCGGCAATGGCAACCCTTAGGATTAATGCAATGGACCAAAAAACAATAGGACTCCTACTAAGGAAAACCTCATGAAGATCATAAGGCTCTGTAAAATGGTTAGATACATTCACAAACACCAAAAACAACATGCAGACGAATAAATACAAATTATTAGCTTGTGCAAAATAATCAAAATGAAGATGATTCTCATTTGAAAGAATCAACTACACTAAGATAATCCTTTTAACCCCCCCCACACACAGTTAAATCAGCAGATACAGTACAGAGCCAGTACGCACTGCATATCCTGTATGAAAGATAGATTTGACCTGGATTTTATATAAGGCTGTCAAAGGGTGAATCAAAGATGGCTGTGGAATTTTCCAGAAGGCCCTTGCTCTCCCTGCTGCTCTCCCTCTGATTGTCAACCTCGACTGCAGCTGCAATTGGCTGCAGGGCCAACAGGGTGGAACATTATTGGTCGGCTGTGCTATGCCACACTGATCACAGTGTGCAGGCTCCACTCGTCCTTCTAAAAATGCTGCTTTTTTTTCTTTTTTGCTGCAATGCAGACATTTCTCACTGCATATCGACGGTTTACTTTCCTCCGGTTTAGCAGGTCCTTCTTGGGTTATGACAGTGAAAAGCTGGAGGGGATTTGAAAAAACGGCCTTCAGGGAGATTATATTTGTGGTTGCGATGCATAACTCAATGGCGGGTCTTGTTTACAGGCTGAGTACGCCGGGCTCAGGGAGAGGCCCAGTGGATTTGCACTCAAACCCTTAAACGTTACGCACTTACATCTGTGACTGTCAATGCAACATTTACACAGCACACTCATGTAGTAGACACTGTGGAGTCATGCCTCTTTAGTAAGAGATCACTTTTGGTTTTGTTTTTTTACGAAAGGGAGTGAACTCGGCTGAGATGAAACACGGATTGCAACGTGACCATTTCCTGGCAGTCGTGTAGATAAAGTGAGGCGAGCCACAGGAAGGGGAAAAAAAACCTTTGTCTTCTCTACACAGACGACACTGTTATAATGATGACTAATGACATGAAACAATGTACTGAAATTGTATATAACATGTTCATTCTTAAAGAAACAGGTGATAGTTTCCACTCAGGGATTTGTAACCACCATTTAAAATGCTTTATTTTTATGTTTTCTTATATAACAAGGATCCAACTGCCTCTTTGAAATGTGCCATAAATAAACTTGCCTTATTTTTTGTGTATTTTTGCTATAAATAATCAGTTTGTATCTATCGCATGTATACGACATTTCTGTTCAAGGTTAAATCGTGAGAAACGTAGTGTAAAAACCTAGAGGAACGAGGTGGTCGTTCGGGTTCTGCCTCTGATCCGTAAGAGAAGCCTCTCTCCCGAGAAGACCTCTCTAGACACAAAATGGCCACTGCGTGAGGATCAGGGAGTGGAGGAAGCGGTTTCACAACACGCCGTGGAGCTGACGGAGCCCTGGGCCCGAGGCCTGCTGAATAAAAGGGTTTGTTTTCGAGTGGCTCGTCCTCGGAGCAGACTGGGGTGAGTGAGTTCTCCTCAGCTGCAGGAGGAGCTGCTCCTGTTGCATGTTCTATGTGGAGTCACACGTCAGACAGAGTACAGGTTTCAGTCATGCGTCCTCTGACAAGTTGTTGACCCCTGCGTCTATTTCCTGGTCTGACAGAAGAAAACAGCACAGAGCCAATGCACGTACAAAGGACATACACCCCACCCACCCACCCTCTTTCTGTCTCTCTTCTCTTCCTCCACTGCCCATCCCCCCATCTCTCTCTCTGTTTGTCTCTCCTTCTCTCTCCCAGGCTGCTACAGCCTTAAAGGAGGTGTGGGTGCCATTTTTTAATATAACTCTCCTTTAGAGATTCTAAGAAAAAAAATAAAAAATGGGGTGAAAGGGATTTGCCATGGTCCACTCTGCCTCCTGTGTGGCAGCATGGCAGTCTGTGGGGGGGGGGGGGGGGGCACACCCATGTGACCCTGAGACAGAGAGAGAGAGCAAGGGTGAGAGTCGTTACCCAACCACCCCTCCCCTTCCCCTCCTCCTCCTCTCCCGCAGCCGTGGAGCACAGAGGCCTGGTGGTGTGAGGCCTTCAGCTCCTCCTCCTCCTCTTCCTCCTCTTCCTCCTGTTCCACTAAACTGATTTCAAGGTGTGAACACTCACATCATGAGAAACCCCAACAACCCACACCACAACAACCGAGGGTAAGGAAGGAAGGAAGCCATGTTGGTTATCACAGAGCTCAGAGAGAGAGAGAGAGAGATAGATCTATGAAAGAAGAAAGGAGACAGAGCTTACCTCTGTGGATGCATGGCTGCCTGACACACTGTTATGTCAACACTTATAAAACATGGAGGACACTCTCAGCCCTCTCTCGGCCGAGGGGAAGGCTCCGGCTCTGCAGGCAGAAGGCGATCCAGGCCCCGGCGATGCAAGCCGCCCTGTGACTGGTCGGCCTCCTTGCGAGCGGGATGCAAGGCCGCGCCTGATTGGCCGAAGCGTTTCCTTGAGTGATTATCTTTGTTCGGTGCAGGCAGGCAGGGGCAGAGAGAAACAAGAGGGGAAGCGGAAAAACCAGCCGCAGAATCAACGTGGTTCACACGAGTCCGGCTGCACAGCATCGCCTCGAAAGCTTCTCCCAGCGAAGAAGAGTCAGTCGGTGGGTTTGTCTCTCTCATGAGGCAGAGGGGTGAGCGAGGGGAGGCAGAGGAGCAGGACTCCAGGGCTGCTCTGCACCAGCCTCCATGTTTTTCTCTCTCATGTGGACGACTAGGCCTTTGTTTAAACTCCTCCCTCCCTCCTGGCTGTTTCCAGAGGAGAGAGGAAAAAACACACACAGCTCTCTCAACTATTATCAGTGAACCAATCTGCAACAGAAATAAAACACCAGGTAGACGTCTATTTGGCTTCAACACTCCTTCAAGTCACCTTGTTATTAAAATATTTGCATTGTCAATATCTCCCCTGGCACATACTTCTTTACAGTGAAAGCTGTGTGGTAGTTCTGGTGGCCTGACTTCCTTTTATTATTCTTATGCTCTAGTGTTTGACTGTTTTGTGTGATACTGGATGACTACACTTCCCTAGCGATAAATAAAGCATCTATCTATTTTCCTATCTATATATCTAGCCATCCATCTGTATATATATCTATCTATCTTTCCATCTATCTATTTATTTATCTATCTATCTAACCATCCATCCACCCACCCATCTATCTATCTACCTCATACTAGATAGAATGAGATCATACTGCCTAACATCTCCTCTAAAATGGTGCAAAGTGAACTATTTGTGTCTTTGCACCATTTTACCGGCCTTAAATCTGTGGTTATGTATATTTTCAGTTAGAACTGAAGAAGCCTCTTGGATGAGAAGTGAAATGTCTTCAAGAAACTCAACCAAGTGCAGTTGACCTGTTTCTTAGCACTTGGATAAACCTCGACCTGGATGGCTGAGAATATGCACAGACATCTTCTGTGTATATTTTTGCTGGTCATTGTGTTTATGTTTTTTTTTACTGCACACTCCTAAAAGACTGCTAATCACACTTGTTCTGTTTTCTCAAACCATGACATTTAACAGCTTTCTTATTCTGTTCTATTCATTGTGGCACATTTGTCAAGGAGTCCAGGGTCTTTAGTTGCTTGGTTACGAACAGGAATCCATCCTCTGGCCCTTCTGTTTCTGTTTTCTTAATGGTGCTTTTGGCTGGTTATGTTTAATGCTTGACACAAATGCATAAAATCTTAAAACTACATCTACATCTATTTTATTCTATAGTAAAGGAAAGGAAAAGAGTATTGAGGTCACCATTCCTTTTCTGTCATACACAGTGTTGTTACTGTTATGTTCCCGTCATATATAATAACAGTGATCAATCAAATAAATATAAATACAATAAAATATGCATGGACCTGTCACCTTCTCCATAAAAAGAAATACCAAAGCACGGTTTGTTGGAAGTGTGTGTGTCTGTGTGTGTGTTGGGTTTCCTCTTTGACGCCTGTGCTCTACCAATGATCATCAATTATTCAACACAGCTGGATTAAGTACCATTTTCTTTCTTGTGTGTTTAACTTTCAGCAGCACATTGACAGACACTTATAAGCTCAGTGATCAGAAAAACACATATTGTGTAATCCTACGTAACATCTCTGCAATAAATACATATCTTTTTATTTGGGGCACTTATAAGTACGTGAAGGTGTGTCCAAATATTAGAACATGAATCCTAATGTCAATACTTAGACAAAATGTGTGTGCACATGGCGTAAATTTTGTTACACTTAACTGAAATAATTATATTCTGTTATGTTAGTCTGCAATACACCCAGAAACGTGTCAATGGATATGAATTGAAAACGTTGTCAAGAAGAGGACAGGGTTGCTTCCGGAGGATCAGGCCACATCTGCAGACCTTGTTATTTGAAGTAAATTTGGATGCAATATCTAGTTTGTTTACAAATACGCAATTTACAAATACTGTAAAGCTGCTAAGTATTTTCTTTGACTGTTGGTCAAATTAAATGTTATTAAATAGTGAAAACAACTTACAAATAATGGATAGATAGATAGATAGATTGATATATAGATACATAGATAGATAGATAGATAGATAGATAGATAGATAGATAGATAGATAGATAGATAGATAGATAGATAGATAGATAGATAGATAGATAGATAGATATAGATAGATAGATAGATAGATAGATAGATAGATAGATATGAAATTAAAACGTTGTCCAGAAGAGGACAGGGTTGCTTCCGGAGGATCAGGCCACATCTGCAGCCAGTCTTCGTTGATGGGGCTGATGTTGAGGTTGGTCAGGACCTTTAAATACCTCGGAGTGCAGCTGGACGACAGACTGCACTGGTCAGCGAACACAGACCCTCCACAGAGAGGGGAAGGGCCGGCTCTGTTTCCTGAGGGGGGGGATGGGGTCCTTTAACATCTGCAGGAAACCGCTGCTGATGTTTTACCAGAAAGTGGTTCCTGTGAGATGCCATGCGGATGGAGTACATACTCTCACCATTACTGCCCAGGCCAGATCTAGAAGCCTAGAATTTCTACTCAACTTGATTCTGTCTCATTTGAATCTGCCAGTCATGTTTATTTCATTCCTCTCGTTCGTTATTTCCTGATTTCAGAATTGCTGGTTGGACACAGTGCTGGGTTTAATAAAATATTTAATTTGAATGATCTGATATCGATTCATAAAAAGGACAAGTCGATCTTTTAATATTGTGACACGTTCTTTAAAAGAGAAAAACACTCACCACTGAGTCCAATGTGTGAAGGTGCCAAACCCAAATTTCCAATTGCCCCTCCCGTAACTAGTAACAGGCCCGGTCTAGATCCAGACCTGTTACTACGTATGTTTATCTTGATCTTATTTTATATATTTGTTATATATCTCTCTAGGCTCTTGCACTGTTTTCACTTTACATCTGCTTTACCATAATTTGTACAGGCTGTGTTAGTCTAACGCACAACTTTGTATAGCTTCAGTTATTTATCTTTAAATCTGTATATTTGGCTTAAATACTCTGCCTTGGTTACTTGTGTCTTGTGTATCACCTTATACTTCTTAATAATAATAATTATAATAATATTTGTATCATCGACAACTCTATAAGCACCTAGTTATTTACAGTTACAGATTTGTGGTAGTTAGACTAGACATTTCACTGATTCATTCATGCTCTTGTGTTTGACTGTTTTATTTGCTACCCACATTTCTCTTGGAAGAAATAAAGTATGAATCCATCAGTATATTTATTTCTCTATATGTTTATCTTTACAGGGACAAAAGCAGATCTGTGAGAGCATTACGAGGAAAAAAGAATGTCGCGCCCAACGTGGGGCTCGAACCCACGACCCTGAGATTAAGAGTCTCATGCTCTACCGACTGAGCTAGCCGGGCGACGATATACCAGTTGAGCCGGAAGCTTAATTTGAATGTGACAGATGTAGGATCAGGTAGTTAATGCCTGTCTGTGTCATACTGCCTCCTAGCGCCGACAACGTGTAATAACAGATATTTCAGTCGAGTCTGTTTCCAGCATTTTTCACTGGCTGCTTTATTTATTATCAATGTATAGATAATTCTTCTTATTTGTGATTATAGCTTTTTGATGTGCAGGAGAGTGGAGGACTGTCTACTCTCGTCCAATCACGTCTCTGTATCTGCTGAAGCTAACTGTCGCCTCGTCCAATCGCGTCCGGAGGTGTACTTTCTACTTCACCTTCTGAACGCCGACCCTGTGGGGATTTACTTAGGAAAGGTAATATGTCGGCCCTTAACTCGCTGCTGATGAGGCCACAGTCATTTACCTTAGTCAGACTGCTAGCTTGTAAGCTAATTTATTACACCTGTGGCTGCGCCGAAAACTGAAGAGGGCCATGGCCATTGGCTGAACGGTTGGCTTTGAACTCGAGTGACGTCGAGTTCAAAGCCAAAAAAACTGGAGAACGGACCCCACTGATTGGTTTTCCCAACTCGGAGACAGCGCCGTGATTGGACGAGGCGACAGCTAATGGACATAGAGCTTACTGATTGACTGTCAGTCACAGCAGATACTGAGACGTGATTGGACGAGAGTAGACAGTCCTCCACTCTCCTGCAGTGTTATGACCTTGTTATTTCAAGTAAATTTGGATGCAATATCTAGTGTGTCAAATATCTAGTTTGTTTACATTAAAAAGCGCAATATACAAATACTGCAAAGTATTTTTTTTTTTTCTTTGACTGTTGGTATAGATAGATAGATTGATAGATAGATAGATAGATAGATAGATAGATAGATAGATAGATAGATAGATAGATAGATAGATAGATAGATAGATAGATAGATAGATAGATAGATAGATAGATAGATAGATAGATAGATAGATAGATAGATAGATAGATAGATAGATAGATAGATAGATACACTAACCTAACCCATCTCAATTTAAATTGAGATGAGTGTCATCACAACAAGACGTAGATACAAACTAACTCAAAGATCAATTTGTCATCACACGGTGTGACCGTGGCGTGGCGTCAAAGGTGATGATTCTGAGACTTTTTTAGAAATTGTATTTTATCGTTGGTACTTTCAAGGGTTGAGCAATCCTGGTTATTATTTTTTTTTTTCGGGACAATGAATTGGCTTTTTGTTATTATATTCTGTTATTAATTGAATTTAATTAAAAAAATGTATTTACCTCCTGCGCAGAAGCGAACTGCGCATGATTAATTTAATTTAATTTTTTTTCTAGGGCCCGTGCACTGACAGACAGTGAGGTCCTATTGAAATTGTAAGGATAATTATTATTATTATATATTATAAATTATTCTTACCCAAATTTGCAGAAAATTAGTTGTATTTCTTTTCTATTTTCCTTTTCTTTTAAATATCATTTAACATGTTCTTATGTTACTTCAAATGTGTTCTCTTATATGAATTGTTTTTGCAGTTGATGTTTGCTAAACGACTCAACATCCCAGAACCACGGTGCAGAACCCGGGTACATGTCAGAGGAGAGTGTGGAGAACCTCCTCCTCTGCGGGCACTGATGAGCCTGGACACCGGCTTCTTCCGTGCAGCACACGAAGGCAGCAGCACGGTGTTTTTTCCTGGGTTTTCCTGCTACGTCAGCGGCTCGGGGCGGTTCATGAATGGGGGGTCTGAAGTGGGAGGACCCCGTCATCTGACTCCACCACCGGGGCAGCAGCGACGGGAGCAGCGGGTGTAGCAGCCCGTCTTCATGCCCGGTTCTCAGGACGCGAGCAGCGGGTCAGTGCAGCGGAGCGACCGGAGCGACCGGAGCATCCAGCGGGGGTAAGCTAGCTCCAGCCCCGGCGGAGGCACACTCAGTGACGGACAGACGAGCAGGCAGCAGCACCCCCCTCTTACCTACCTGCCCACCTCCCCGGGACCCTGCCGGTAGAGCCGCGGCGGTGAGCCATGGGTTTCCGCAAGAAGAACAAGAGCCCGCCGGTGCTGAGCCACGAGTTCGTGATCCAGAACCACGCCGACATGGTGTCCTGCCTGGCCATGATCATCCTCCTCGGCCTGATGTTCGAGGTACTGTGGAGTTAGTCCGCCGATGCTAGCTAGCTGCTGTCAGATGGAGTTAGCCCGCCGATGCTAGCTAGCTGCTGTCAGGTGGAGTTAGCCCGCCGATGCTAGCTAGCTGCTGTCAGGTCAGCTAACGGCAGCTAGCGTGTCTCTGCCCTTCTCATGTGTCTCAGTGGTCGGCAGAGGAGGAGGCCCAGTGGCACCGCTAACTGGTCAATCACCAGTCTGCGGCTAATCCATTGCATTACCTGTAATAACAACATGACCAGGTTCTGTCTGTCTGCTCCACCTTTGATCATCAACCCCTTTGACTTTAATGTCTGTTATGACTAAGGCACGTTTAAAGCTCTTCCTCCTCCACCTGCTTCACCTGTCTCCACCCAAACCATACTCCAGCCTAACATGTGGAAAAGATTAACATCTCAATCAGGCTTTTTTCTGTGAGGATGGAGAGAGAGGGTTCGAGCTTGCAGAAGAAAAAACAATGTCTGTCCTCAGGAGGCAGATGATCCACTCTCACCCTGAAACATGACAGTCATTGTAGCAGATGCAGTGAACTTGAAGGTTTACCTCAGGCCCCTGGGAGCCCCTTCAGGACCCTTCTGAAATGGGACCACAGTCATAGACCCCCCCATCCTAGTCACAGCAGTGCTCAATCAACACATGTGTTTATAAAACAACGACATAATATTTTAGAATCGTGAGGGTTGTTATAAACAGCGCAAAGGCTTCACTTTCAGTTTGCAGCTCATACAAACAAGCAGAGATTAAAGCAAGTCAACATCAAAGTGTATTTACATAGCACTTCTTGAGTTACAAAGTTCTAAGAGATTAAAAAACAGGCAAGTATAAACACATTAAAATAACAAAAACAAAATACTATGTAAAGTACGGATGCATTCAAGCACACAGATGTTCCTTGTGTACATATTTTAATGTTAATAGTCAGATATTTTAAAAGCAGGGAATAAATAGAAAAATACAAAAAGCAATAAAACATGAAATATCATACATATCTGAGAATTGAAATACTGCACAAAAGCAGATGAAGTCAATTCTTCTGAAATGAAGTAAGTTGTTTCTGGTGAACTCTATGTTTGAGTCTATATATCTCGGACGACAAAAGCCTCAGGTGGGTTCACCTAGTTGTAAAATCTTTTAAAACAGAAACTGAAAATGCCATTTATTAGTTATTACTGCTTCTTATATGTCTTGCATGTGTGTGATATGTTTCTTCCTTTGTCTTCCAGGTCACAGCTAAGTTTGCCATCATGTTCATCACAGTCCAGTACAACGTAACACAAGTTCTCGGTGAGTCAGAGTGTTTTGTTTTCAGTATTCAGATTTCAAAATAAAAGCCCTTTCGGTGATTGCTTTGTTCTGCCTCTTCAATCTTCGAAACATGTTTTTTTGCAGATGAGAAGAGTGATCCAGTGAACTTCTACCAGTACGGTCCTAAAGATGTGGCCACCGTGTTCTTCTACCTGCTCATCGCGGTCATCCTTCACGCCTTGATACAGGAGTACATTCTCGATGTGAGTACTCAAGCTCGAAAGCCTTCACATTTTTTCCCTTTGTATCACTGATTTAATTATTGAATCTCATTTATATGTAGAGAAGTAGAATAAGTGAAACTGAAACCTTTGTGTAAACGTATCGGCTTTGCACACACGTCTCTTTTTTACAAGAATTAAAGTGAATCCCAGCGGCTGATCAGACTTCTTTACTCTCCACAATAATCTTTCTATTGTTCCTTATTTCAAAAGGTATTCAAAGTATCACGGGCAATCATTTCTATACAATCAGTTTCCTTAGAGCTGTTTGTGCATGATCATATCCCATCCTTCCAGCAATGACAGTTATGAGTCAGTTAAAGGCAGTTTTATATAAGTCACCTCCTTTTCCCTCAGAAATCAAGTGAAAATGAATCTAAAAATATCTCCTTATATCTCTCTTTTTGAAATGATGCCCCCCTCCGTGTGACACGCACAGCATTAATGTGTTCACGTGTTTTGATTTCAGAAAATGAACAGAAGGCTGCACCTGTCGAAGACCAAGCACAGCAAGTTCAACGAGTCCGGACAGCTCGCAGCGTTCTACCTGTTCTCCTTCATCTGGGGCTGCAGCATCCTGACGGCGGTACGAGGATGTCACACAGACACACAGACACACAAACATACAGACACACACACACACAGACACACACACACACACACACAGACACACAGACACACAGACTCAGCCTCCGTTAGGCTTTGTCTCACACTCTCTCTTCTTCCCTGACAGGAGGACTTTGCAACGAATCCTACGTTCTTATGGGAGGATTACCCACACACCCACATGGTGTAAGTAAATGCATATATAATCATCAAAACATTGTATTGCATAACCGTGATTCATGCATAGATCAAAACTCTATGTTTATTTATTTATTTCATATTATGATCTTCTATCAGAGTTTAATGTCAGCAGTCAGTGAGTAATAGTGTCAAGCTACACAGATCACAGGGGTGTTCAATTAAAATTCATGGATCTTCAGATAAAGAACAGAACAATGCACATCATGTTCCATTTGTATATGAATATAACTTGTGTCCATGTTGAACTAACACCACGCTCTTCTCTCTTTGCCACCTGTCATCTGTCCAGTTTTCAGGTCAAGTTCTTCTACATTTGCCAAATTGCCTATTGGCTCCATGCACTTCCCGAGCTGTACTTTCAAAAAGTCCGAAAGGTAAGAATCAATTCAAAGTAACGTACTCGTAGAAAGGTTTCAGAGTCACTCATGTGTGAAGGCATTAGTTTGTAGAGCAGCAACTTGTTCATGCAAATGAATGGTGTTGCAGATATGAGATGGAACAACGATTCTAGTGAAAGAAAAATCTGTTGGTTTTATTTTGGTTTTGGGGAAATGCATGTGAAAATCAAAATTTTCATTCAAAGGAAGAGAAGAGAAAATTATCAACAGATGTTTTTATCGAAACTTCTGAGTTTTTCATATCGAAATTTGAGGACATTCCATAAAATTGCTCAAATATTATGTTAGCCCATAATAAATTGGTTGATAGAGTCGCAATGATCTTAATGGAAATTGAATGTTCAAGGAAATCAGATGTTTCTGTTAAAGGGATGAATTTTATAAAGGATAAATAGTCATATCTTAAGAAAATAATATATGGAATAGGTATTTAATCTAACATGGTATTTTGTGTTTATTGGACATGTCCTTTTTAATTGTGTCTCTGTTTATTCGTTTTTCATTTGGATTTTTGTTCTACTTCTTGTGTTTTGATGTAGAGATAAATTTGGCTTCACTCTACTTATTTTTAGTCTTCATGAAGTTACAATTCAGTAAAGTGTGTTAAATACGTAATCCAGCATAAAAATCGTTCATCCAAACTGTTGGTTGTTGCCATAAAGCGTCTCCTGTTACTAACACACTCTTTTCCTTGTCTTTTCCGTAGGAAGACATTCCCCGCCAGCTCTATTACATTTGCCTTTATGTTGTCCACATCACTGGTGCCTATGTCTTAAAGTGAGTAAAATAATACTTCACTTGTTGAACGCATGTTTTAAACCAGCGCTGGGGAAAACACTTCTGTGTAGAGAGCCTTGTTAGTTTCTATTCCTCCGCACCAGCTGACGTCTTTGGCTGGAGGCGTTCTGTTCACAGGTCGTTCATACGTACGTTCACACGTCCGTCCCAGTCCCATCAACACCATTTCTCCCCGACGCCACCAGGGGATTTCTTTCAATTTGGCACAAATGTTCACTGTGATGAACTGATAACACATTGGAGGTCAAAGGTCAAGGCCACTGTGACCTCACGTCTGTCCCATTCTTTTGAATTTGATATATCTGGAATACTTGGAGGCGATTTACTTACATATGTCACAGATATCCACACAGACACCGGGAGGATCTGATTTTAAAATTGGTGGTTAATGGTCAAGGTCGGCGGGACCTCACTAAACATGGTTCTCACCATATCCAAAGAATTTAGACAAACTTTCACACAAATGTCTGACAGAATAGAATCAAGCGGTGTCATTTATTTGATCTTAAAGGTCAACTCAAAAGTAAACGCATTACCCAAGAACAGAGGGGGAGATTGTGGATGTATTTTCTGCAACGTGACTAACAGAGGCGTGCTGATAACTGCAGCACTTTCAAGTTTCTGTTGCAGGGAAATGTATGAAAGCAGATTCAATTCACTATTCTGTGATTAGAAAACTCCTCTTTGGGGAGTGACCTGATGGTTAGGGTGTGTATCACATAGGAGCACATGTTCTGGGCAGCAGGTCCCTGGTTGAACTCCCACCCGATCCGATCATTTACCTCAACTACTCACCCCTGGTTTCTGTCTCTCTGTCAAATGAGAGGCAGAATTGAAAAAAAGTAAATCCTCCTCCTTCCTAATTTCTACTACATCTAAACCAAGTTAATGGACTCATTGCGATGGACTCAGAAGTGGCTCAATTATCTTATTTGACTTCCTCTTATTGTCCTGAAGATCATTTTTAAACTATTTAAAGCTTTAATTCGTCTTGATTTCCCCTCTCACAGGGAACTGATCCTGAAATTAATGGATAATTGAGTATTTTTACCTTTTTTTATAACGGCCTCTTCCATTTAGACGTCCCCTTTTCTAAGTCAATTGTTTTATTGATATCAATCTGATGTCTACAGGTTTTTTCTCTAATAAGAGGACGTGTAATTCATAGTACTTGTCATAACGCTGCTGCCACCTCCCTCACTCTGTCTCCTCAGCCTCCACCGACTGGGCCTGGTGCTGCTGGTCCCTCACTACCTGGTGGAGCTGCTGTTCCACGCTTCACGCCTCTTCTACTTCAGTGATGAGAACAAGCAGAAAGGGTATTGCATTCATTATTTATTGGGCAGAAACACGGTGCTGATCTGAACAACCTGATGAAACCTGTATTTCTCCCCCCTCCCTTCACAGTTTTACCCTGTGGGCTCTACTTTTTGTCATCGCCCGCCTCCTCACCCTCACACTCTCGGTCCTGACCTTTGGCTTCGGGCTGCCTCGTACTGAAAACCAGGGCTTTTCTCTGGCGGAAGGAAATTTCAATGTGCTCACTATAAGGTGAGTTCAGGTGGCGTCTGACTGAAGATGCAGTAATCTCCTCCAAACTAATTTACCAACTAATGTAGTTCACAAAAACTACTCTACAGATTACCACGAAACTTGGTGGAAGGATGCAGTCTGGTTCAGGGAAGAACCCATTACATTTTTCATAGATTTCCCTATCTTTAAAATTGCTATCTTATTTCTCAAGAAATAATGCTGAGATCTTCATGAACAAAATCACCTTTAGGGCTAATGTGTATGAATAAGTGGAAATTTGTGCAGATCTGGATAATGACCTGTGTTTTTATTTTGTGAATTAAAAGTATTTGTAGGGGGGGTGGTCTTTATTCAGTTACTGTACAGGAACAAATATTCATTTCAACTAAATCAGAGAATGGATATTCTGCCTGTGTTTAATTTAAATGTAAATATTCATGTATATACAATATGGTGACAAGTGATATGCGCTCTCCAAGTGACCTTACCAATGGCATTCTACTGTAGTTTAGTTTTCTGTGTCCTCCTCACCCCTCAGGATGACTTGTCTAGCAGCTATCTGCCTGACACAGGCCTGGATGATGTGGAAATTCATTAACTTCCAGTTGAAAAAGTGGAGGGAGCACAGCCAGAACCAGGCGTCGAAGAAGAAGACTACAACGACTACGACGGTCAGCCCGAAGAGCAAGCCGCACAAAAGGGAAACAACAAGGGGTGAGAACTCACTATATCAGTCACAGCAAGCAGACACAATGTGATTCTACATTTCAGTTTGCATGTTGAACACTTGATTTGTCTGCTGTGCCGTATATTCCCTTTAATCGGGGGTGTTTCCATTCACTTGTCTTGGCAGGAGGCGCAGCTAATGGGGTTGTGAAGTCTGAGGATAAAACATCACCGCGGGCAAGAAAAGCCAAAGCGTCATAGAGACTGAGGAAGAATCCAAGTTACAACTGAGTGAGGGAGTTCTGACAGTGTGACATTAGTATATGTCTGTACACAACTTCACATTTTGTCTACTGCTCTCCAAAACAAATGTTTCAGCGCACTAAGAAACCGTACCTGTCCCTTTGGGGTTGAAACTCCCCCTTTTGGAAAAAAAAAAAGTTCAGTGTTACTGTGTCTGCTTGAAACGTTTCTGATTCCTTTGGGTTCTCTGCAGATGGGACGGCGGTGGGGCCGAGTTGGTTTTGATGCTTTAACAGGAAAGATTTAGCTCTTCAAAGTGTCCTTTGTGTAAAACTACGATCACTCGTCGGGTATTTTCAAAACGGGAGTTGCTCCGCGGTAATTTGACGTTGCATCAGTTATTATCATGGTACCTTAGAAAGATTAAAAAAATTGATTTCAGGGCAACTCAGCAAAGTGTTGATGTACAGGTCGACTGTGCGAGGTTTCATTTTTTAGTTTGTACCTTATTCAGCTCAACTCACAAAACAGGCCGCTGGTTCATGTCCCCAAAATAAAGCTGTTTCTCGCTCTGCAGGACGGCACCGAGATGTTCTGCTGCTTTCAGGAAATTATCCTAAATCAGTCGCTCCATGGGAAGATTTGTGCTATTTAGGTATTTGACATAGCTGCAGCCAGAAAACTGAAGCTTGTGCTTAACTCCTTGATCATATACTGCCATTATTCAACTGCCTCTGCCTTTGAAATCCGACACGCTACCGGATTGAGGCGCTTTGGTATTTTCATTGCTTTTATCCCCGGCCTGGTAACCAGCCTCTTCCAGGGGTTCATCCAGGTTCGGAGACCCACTGAGAGGAAGCTGTACTGTAACCTGTGACTCTGTACTGTCCACACAAACCTTCATATCAGCATGACTGGAGACTTGAGCTAGAGGCTGTATAGAGGCTGCACTTCAGTCTTTTATATGGTAATGTCCATGCATGATGGTTTTAAGGCTAAAAGACGTTAATGGCTAGTTCCTACCTGTGCTGTTGTGTTTGCATCTCTCTCTCACACACACTCAAACACACACACACATATATATATAGCTATATATATAAACACACAAGCATTCAGTGGCCTTTTTACAACTGCTGCAAGAGGTTTTAGTTATTTATTTTTGTCATATACAACAGAGTTATTATTTTCTATGCTTTGAGAAGCTATAACCAGCCAACACAGCGGTACATAGCAACTGCGTTCAGTTAATCCAAACAGTACAATCTTTCTTAAAGTGTCCTTATAACGTTGGTGGTTTGTATCACTCGTTCTGCTTGTGTTGCATTCTGTTTGCCTTCTGTTTTTTATTCTTGGTATCAGGGGACAAGCTATCCGCCACTTAAACTATAAGTTACATCCCATATTGCAATGGGAGGTGTGTTTGTGAGGGATTGTGCTTGAATGTGTGTGTGTGTGTGTGTGTGTGTTTGCTGTGTACAGTATTGTTTCGCCCACTGTGTGTGTGTGTGTTGGTAAATTAACTGGGCCTGAATGATGATGACAACGATGTTTATTGCTTGTCTCGTAAAAAAGCTAAATTATTGCCTGTGTGCAGAGCATGGATTGTGACAATCTTTTCATGGACTCCTGCCCTGTTGGTTGTATTTCACAGTCACATCCTGTCCTTTAGTTCACTTTCATTGGGCCCCGTCCCGAAAAGCTTCTATGTGTAAAGCACTGAATTGTGGATTGGTGTATGTTCTATAGAATATCAGTTACTAAACGCTTCTGTGTTCTGTCTCTGCCCCTCAGATGCCCTTTCCTGTGTGAGAGAGATTTAGTGATTTCTGTTTTGCCAAATGCGGCGTGTTCTGTCCCTCCTGCTTCGCCTTTTCAATGATCCTGACATCTGCTATGACGGAGCACAAGTATTGTAATGTTGGCCGCACTCTTTCCTGTCATGGACCAAGTCCTGTGCCACTAACAAACCACTGTGCATGTGAAGCTCTGTATAGAGACGTCTGTACTGCCTGTCTGCAGTCGGCTGGAGTTTGAGTCCAGAGCAGGGAGGAGATGCTTATGCCGTTCATGTTTGCTCCCTTTAGTGCTCCTTGGTGGGACTCTGGTCTTTTAAAGCCCCGTGTCTGTGTGCGGCAGTGTCATAGGAGGGAAGGGGGAGCAGAGGACTTAATAACCAGCCTGTTATTAATCTATCTCAGATGTAAAAGAGAAAGGAAAAAAAAAAAGACTTAACCCAACACTGTACTAAAAATATGTGTCAGATTTTTAAGCTATTTTTATAGAGGGGGGAACAGTTGAAAATCACTGTTGTTCAGTACACACGTCTGAATATATTTGTTTCGCATCCATATTGATATGAATTGTTTTTTTTTATATATATATAAGAATGAAGCTTGCTGATCTGTTAATGTGGGTATACATTGTGGTATGAGTGTAAAAATCATTTGACTCATGGCCTTATTAGAGCAAAGTTAACTCGGTTGTATAACAGTGCTCAGTTATCACGGTGCTGCAGGTGTTCACTGCAGCCATCACCACTCCATGTTTCCTTATAGTGAGACGCACCCTCATATTGACACAAAATACGACCAGAGGCGAGTTGGTCAGTAGACGTGTGATTATATATATATATTTTTGTCGGTTCTTGTGATCACGGGGCCGGATGTAGAACCAACAAACGACATTTTTTTGCAGAGTGAAAGCGTCTGTAAGCTTCTCTCGCTCATCAGATGTACAACAATCAGCAGATGTTCGGGCTCTGAAACATGAGCCGCGCTGCAGTTCACACCCTCCTCGCTTCAAAACACAATAAGCCTGAATAATCCCACAGGAATGCACTTTAAATTTTTTGTGCATTATATGCATTTTGTCAGAGCAACATAACTCTGCTCACTTTGGGCTGTTTCTGCACCGATTGTCTGCGATTTGGAAATTGCTCGATTAAAACTCTGTGAATAATGCAATTGTTGGGGAAACCTATTTTAAAAAGCAACCTCTGGGTGGCAGCAATCATGACTGCACTCGAATGCATGATCACTTAAACAAAAGACAGAGACACACGTTTATTGTATCGGATTAATTCACTCAGCATTGTCCTTGATTTGTTTTCATACTGCTGCTTGTCCGTAGATGTTGCAATATATATTTCGTTTTTTGGATCTGTTGTCTCTGAACTGCTCTGATGGTATTATATTTATGCAAATGTTTGTGAGCTCTGATCATTTTCTGTCACTATTTTTTTATTTCATGTTTGAATAAAGCTTTTGATCATTACACAAACTTGTTGAACATGTTTTGTAATTTTTTCCCTTCTGCCCACAAGCAGTGCATCTGTCACAGTGGAAAAAATATAGCATTTTCAAAGTGTGTAGTAAATTATCAGGGCTGTAGTCATTTATTTTTTAAAAAGTAATTCATAAAGCAGGGATACTCACATGTCTTTAGAGGATTCCTCCCTTCTCACCTCCTGCTCATTACACATTTCCACTGGATTTCACTTGAGGGTATATTCCGAGACCTCAATTTTAAACATTTTTTCATTTATACTACCCACCGGGAATGGTGTCAGGAGACATGATGAAATATTGGCCAAACTGTACTCCGTGGCTAATTACCACCAGGGGGCAACACCGAGCTTCTCTTGCCTGAGGGACCGAGGCAGTCTGCAGGGGCATAGCAGCATGCAGACCTGCATTAATAAATCACCAGTTAGACTGAGAAAGACGGAAACGTTGTCTTATCTCTCAGCGTGCAGCTCGGCTCTCTGGAAACAGTCTTCATCGTGCAAACCAAATCACCTGCTGGGTTATAATATGTCTTCTATAAACATTTAATATAGAATCTTGGAGAAGGGACGCGTGCAGGTTTGACTGCCGGGCCACTGTAAACATGACATCTGCGTCCCTGGATGTGAGGAACGAGCCCCGGTGCAGACCAGAGACACCTGCAGCTCACAGCTAATGTGTTGTGTTGTTTCAGACTAATGGCTTTTCTCTGGGCAATCAGACAGCATGATGGATCAGTGGGAACCACAGAGGCAGGCCGGAGCTCTGCAGGGTCAGCACAAGGACACGGGGGTTCACACACACCGCTCTCCATCACACACACACAACCGCAGCCTGATTGCTGTATCCCCCCCTCCTTCCAGCCAAACCAGACATACATGACCTGAACCCCTGCTTCAAAAGCAAACCTGCAGAAAGAGGCTGAGAAAAAGCAAGGGGCCAGCTGAGGCAAAGGGGGGGGGGGGATGATGATCCTGCTCCTCCCCTTCATCCAATGAGGATAAATCTCCCAGTGAATCGTCAGTATTATGTGTAATTTCCATATAAATTAGCTTCATTAAAAGGGGAGTACTTTCTTATTTAACGAAGCTCATTTGAAATTCTGTATTTAATAAGACATGTAATCCCAGACTTTCAGACTAATAGCCAACAATTAGCAGGACCGGAGCGTGTGCGTGTGCGTGCATGTGTGTGTGTGTCAGTGTAATCTCTTGGAAGTATTGTCGTCCGTCAATGTTATTTCCATTGATTGTCCCCAATGAGCAAATTGGGCAGCAGCTGCTCTCTCAGCCAGGTTTACTTGCAGCGATCCATGAAGCTCAATGGAGATCTGAGGCGTTCATGACCTCGCGGCTATTTGTGAGCAAAAGCAGACGAGAGGGGAGAGTGTGTGAGGTGAGCGGTGGAGCAGGTGTAGGCCTGGTGGAGGATGAAGGAGTGTGGAAACATCTGGAGGGATCAGAGGACTGAGACGGGAGAGAAGACAAAGTGTTGAAGGGAGAGGAGGAGAAACAGACCGACGGAGAGTAATGTCGAGGAGAGTGCTATGATTTACAGAAGAGCTACAGAGAATAATGGAGGGGAGAGAGAGAGTGTGTGTAGTGTGTATGTCTGTATGTCTTTCTTCTCCTATGAGGACAAATTTAGGTTCAAAGCCATCATAGTAGGGACATATAATGCAATCAAATTAAAATAATAATACAATTTCTGTTGCATCTAATCAATGTTACTTAGTGCTCTACAAATGGGAATAAAACAACACAGAACATAATAAAAGATATAACATAAAAGAAACAATTCATGGCTGTGGGTTGTCCACCAACCCGAGGGTTCGCAGTTAAATCCCAGTCTCTCCCAGTCCGTTTTGACAAAGCGTCCTTGGGTAAGACACTGAACCCCAAATTCCCCCGGACAGTCGTGTGTGAGATGTGTTATACAGTATTTGCTGCACATGTACTGTAAAGCATCCAGACTAGAAAGGTGCTATATGACCAATCTACCATTAAAGCCATTCAAAAATCAGGCTTTTCTATTGAAATATGTGTTAAGGAATGATTTAAAAACAGGTAAAGTGCGAACAAGTCTCCTCTAGGTAAAGAGTCCAGAGTCTCAGGGTCTGTATAGCTACCAGACTTCATGTAGGAGCTGCTATCGAGCAGATCTTAGTTAACGTCCCGGAGCATAGGGAGTTTGTAGGTCTGTAATATAACTGGGAGCCAAGCTGTGTTATTAAAAGAATCTTAAATCAATCCTAAATTGAATTTTTCGCAATGACAAGGGCTTTTGTGGGGTTAAGACTTGGTTTTGAGGTCATGGTTAGAATTAGGTCTAAGTCAGAGGTTTGGTTTTGCATTAGGATAAGAGGTTATGGAACGGATCCTGTCACTGTCGTCACAGCTATACAAAGACAGACGTGTGTGTGTGTGTGTGTGTCTGTGTTGTGAGGAGACGAGTCGTGCCCTATCAGTGTCCATCAGAGCTGGCAAATGCAAATTAGAGCAGACTCTGAAATGGTACAGATAAAAAGAGGAAAGGTGAAATAGAGAGGCTACAGAGAAGAAGGAGATATATGAGAGACTAAATGACTGGATGGAGGGGAAAAAGAGATAGGAAAAATAGGAAAAGTAAGAAAAAGAGCTCTCAGTAGGTTTATTTCCATCATTAAATGCCTTTTAGTGTGTGCATGTTTGTGTGTGACTGTTTTAATCAAGGTCAGTAAATAACAAGAACAAATTCTGATTAAGTCACAGCTTGGTAAAAAGAACAACACTGACAAAAATAGAAAAATGCAGGAAAAAAAACAACACTATACGTCTAGTTCATTAGCGACAAAAGTAACTGAAAGTGCAAGACTTAAGCAAGCACAGGGATAAGTTACAATAAGCTGAGTGCAGAGTAAAGAAGAAAGAACTGTGAGCTTTGAGAGAAAGAATTGATGTCCAATCACAATTAAAAACAGGACAAATTTGCAGTGAAATTACTTCATTTTCATTTCAGTTCAATTCACTCATTAAGGTAATTTGTGCATAACTTTCTCAATAAATTGAAATTTGGTGAACACAAATATGCTTTGTTGGCCGAGCAGTCTCGACAGTTCTGATCTTCATGAAGCTATCAAAGCCTATTAACTGTGCTGCACATCATCCAGTTTTAGTTAACCTAAATATTAGGAATGGTTTATGGATCAATGATAGAATTTTGTATTTTGAATGAATGGTGTGAGCCATAAACAAAGATGGAAGACATGACTGTTCCCTAAAAGTGAAGCCAAACAATCTTCCCCCGGTGGCCGGCTGCAGAATAGGTCATAAATACAACAAATGAATTCAGTGGATGGTTTCTGTTTCTATTAAGGCAGATCCTACCACACTGATGTTTGTTGAAATATTCATTTGATGCTATAAAAACAAGGTGAAAAGCCATGTTTGCAGAGTTGGGTTTTTTCCATTTCTGCACTTATAACATGCTCATAATAATAATGATTTAAAAAAGGAAATCCTTGAGAAGTCACCCATCGACATGGTCTGGTTTTTTTTATCATTTACCTCCAGGCAGAACTAACGAATAGATGTTAGCTGACAAAGATGCTTGTTCTCATAAAAAACAACCAGTTTTAAAGCCTCTCCTCAAGTTCTGAAAAGCTCAGACCACCAACACGTCTGGGTGAAATTATGAGGGCACATGTTGAGCTGAGTGGGCGCAAAATCAGGATTTTGTGCTTAGGACTCTAAATCTGTCCCTGTGTGCTCTCAAATTGAGATTGATTGCAGCTTGAATTTGTTCTGTTCTCTCTTAGTAGTTTGGCAATTAATTAACTCCCCTACATATGGACACTTTGAAAAGCTTTTGTGCTCTTGTGGTTACTCCTGGCTGCCTGGGGGCGAGCGCAGGATTATTATGTGCCGTGTAGCACTGTGAGCTTATAGAGTTGGAGGAGACCTCGGCCGTGGACTCAGCACATGTCCTTTTTCGCCTCAAGCGTTCACATTGCCCAACACAGAAATCAACCAAAATGTGGAGGGAATATGAATATGATTTACGCATGTCCTCTAGACTGTGTGGTGTGTTTTATGTGTGTATGTGCGGCATGCAATGTGGGGTTTGGGGGAGACAACAAGCTGTGCATCTGGAACATTAATTTGTACACACCTATACGCGTGTGCATGCAAACACACACGGCCCAGCCAGCAAGTAGGACAGCTGACAGCACGAGCAAGGTCACGTGTGCTTGTACAGTCTCATCTGCTCCTTCAGTGCCTGCACTCTCTCTCTCTCTCTCTCTCTCTCTCTCTCTCTCTCTCTCTCTCTCTCTCTCTCTTGGTCACACTCATTCCGTGCACTCCTCCACTGTGACAGTAAACACACCGTCCCAGGCTCCATCTTCCTTTCCCACTTATTCCTCCGCCTCTGTGGGTTTTGTTTTTTTCCAAACAGCAACTTTATCGTCCCCCGAGGCTTTTGAGCCGGTGCATCAACAACTGCCCCCGTTTTGGCTTTATCTGCTCAATCATGTCGTATTGATTTTGCATTGGACGATGCTGAGGTAGGTTTCACAAACACAAATGGAGGCAGGGGCCTAATGGCTACATGGGACTGGACCAAATGGTGGATTCATAAATGTACAACAAGCTCATCGTTTTCCCCAGCTTCACCTTTATCTTTGGGAGTGTTGGGGCCACTTGAAGAGAACAAATATCGGAGATTTTGAGAATAAACATGTAGAATACAAACAAAAAGTCTTTACTTTAAGAGAATATAGTTAGTCAGATAATATGAGAAAACATTTTGTAAATTTACGAGATCAAAGTTGTAATACAAGTAAGTCGCAAAACAGATTTTTAGGAAAGAAGCAGCAAGCAGAACCCAGGCACCCCAGAACTGATATCTTTCTGGATCCAAAATCCTCAATCTCACTGCTTCTTGAGTTACTATGAAATCCCTTTGAATTGACCCCAGATGTAAAGATTCCATATGTACGATAGCCCTGCTGCAATTTCCTCATTTCAAAGTCTTAATTGTTACAATAATGTTAATATTATGAATTTATTCTCTTAAATTGTACAACTTTATTCTTTATTCTCAAAATCGCTGACACCGTTATCTCTGTGTGTCCCTGTGGGTAGACCTCCTTTTCTTTTTCTCATTAGTGACCTCAGAGTAATTTCCTTCCATTTGGTTTTTTATACTGTACATTTATTTGAGTGCTAATAAGCTCACTTCAAACATTGTCTATATATAAACATATATATGTATAAAGAAGGCCACCTATTAACCTTCCTTTGTCATATTTACCACCAATCCTGTTCAACGTGGAGCATTAGCACTGCAGCTTCCAGGCTCCATAGTCCTATGTGAGAATAACTGTCGTTATACTCATTTATCTTTTCAAGCTGCAATTTTCCTGATGAAGGCAAAATAAAGACGATTCTTCAGTCACCTGATGCTGGACTCGTTTTCACATCAAGTTTCCAACTTAAATTTCAAGTTTCTGAATTCAAACCAGTTTATAATGTATATTCTCTTAGAGCACATACAAGATACAAAGCAGTGACTAACTCATTATCAGTATCAGTCAATCAACTGTCAGAAGACAGCTCCAGATACCAGTTACAATTCTCCAAGTCTTGGGGAAGAAAATCTCATTATGTCTGATGAGCGGGACAAAAAAACCGTATTGTTATATTTAACAATCAAGATTTAATAACACATTAATCTATAATTAGGGAATGACTGAGTGCTTGATTTATTCCACCAGGGAGCTATCAGTTCATTTTCTGTTCATAATTTCACTTCGATTTAGAAACGTAACAGGATTTTCTGCATTTTCTACAGGTTGGATCTTTCCTCTGACCATGTCCTTCTGTGTGTGTGTGTGTGTGTGTGTGTGTGTGTGTGTGTGTGTGTGTGTGTGTGTGTGTGTGTGTGTGTGTGTGTGTGTGTGTGTGTGTGTGTGTGTGTATGTGTATGTGTGTGTGTGTGTATGTGTGTGCGCTGCTAGCGGTTCCACAACCCTCCTGAAGCCTTCTTCCTACCTGTTTAGAATTTTAAACAGCTTCCCTGTTCCTCTCACCTTACCACAACCCTCTCTCTCTCCCTCTCTCTCTCTCTCTCTTAGTTCCGTCCCCTAAATTCTCACAGAGGAACTGTCTCGACAATAAGCTGGTAAATAAAACACGGTCCTCCTCTGTCCACTCTCTACACATCTAATGAATTGACATTAGGCTGTAAGTGTGCTTTATTGTATCTTTAAGGAGACGCAGTTTGATGCTGAGGTACTGTACAAATAATTTTGCTGCATGTGTGTGTGTGTGTGTGTTTCCTTACATTTTTCACTTCCTGCCATTTCCATTTTCTTTCAGCCTCAGGCAGCACTATGGAATTTTCCAAATGCGACCATAAGGACCATAATAATGTGGCTTTAAATTTATTGTGGAAGTGCAACCTGAAGCTACAGACAACAATTCACCACTGTTTTAACTTGATGCAGAACAGACCTGATGAATTCTACTGGTTCACTCTGAAAGTAGATTGTGGCAGATTTTCTAAGAAGCAGTTCATCTAATTGTTTGTAAAGAATTTCTGAAAAATCTCAGATATCTCTCAGTAGAAATCATGGATCCCTTTGCTTTGATCAATCAATCAAATATATTTGTATCTCCTATAATCACAAATCTGTTTGTCTCATAGGGATTTGATGTAATAATAGTTTTAAAAGTATATTAACTGTCAGTTTTAATAATATAACTCATCCATTATTCAGTCTGTCCCTGTTAAAATGTTTTGCCAGCTGTCGGCCATTTATTACAAACCTCACTGCCAACTATTGTCCGAGGCCGGACGTTTATGTTTTACAATTCTAAATATTTTATCCTACCTTCCAGGCAGGCATTAGTTTTCCTTCCGTATCACATGAATCAAGTTGTGTTTTGTAGTGGAGTTACAAAAAGAACCCCCACATGGTCCTTAAATGAAAGACGATCAAATAGTGATTATCTAGATTTTTTCTGTGAGTCTGTGAATAGAGTAATATATAGTATATATGTATATTAACGTGCAGAATCTGTTTACATACAGTGTAAAGGGCAGGTATAGAAAATATAAGCATCTTGAAGCTCACCTACAATGAAGTTCTCTGTAAACTGACGATAACTCTCTGATGCTCGATGGTAGAATTTGGCCAACAGACCTCAAATGTCTTCCAAGTCTAATTTCTTTTTTTAAAGGAGGCTTAAAATGTCTCTAAATCCTTTGGCTTCCACTCATCCCTGCATGTGTGTGTCTGGGTGAATGTGTCTATCGGTGGGTTTACAGTACAAAATGAAACGCTCACACTCTGTTTGCTTGTTTATTTTCAGTATGATGTGCACAAAAGTGATAAACTCATAATTTCTTAAGAATCTTTGAAGCATCAATTCTGCATTTTTGCATCTCTCACCGAGTGATATTCAAATCTGATTTTCTACGTAAGCCGTTCTGTTGCTTTCGCCTGATGAATTATGTCTGACCCACGAGGCTAATTGCTTTAAACCTTCTCCACAACCATATTTCAACATTTCCTTACACTCCATCCTTGGTCCCTTACAGTTTTCTCTCTCTCTCTTCTCGTTTGCACTCCCTCCCTCATTTTTCCCGTAAAATTGGAGCAGGTCTTTCTCATTTTCACTCCCTCTAGGTCCTTTTTTCTTTTTTTTTCTTACGAGCTACACTTCCCGTCGTCCTCTATCAAACTGACAACTCCGCAGTCTCCTCTTCTCTCCCCCTGTTCTCTACTTTGTTGTCTTTAACACCTATAGGTTTCCCCAGCTCCCCTTCTCTTCAGGCACCGGGCACCATTTATCATTATCTGTGATCTTGTCTCCGCGTCCTCTTAATCTGCCTTAAACTAAACTCCACTATCTCATCATCTTGTCTCACTTCTCTCTCACCTTCCTCTTCTCATCTTCTTTCATTCCCACTGTCACTGACACAATAGGATCCTGACTCATTGCGTGTGTGTGTGTGTGTGTGTTTTCCTGTGTGTATCTATCCATCGATGTGTGCTCCTCTCTGCCTGGTATAACCATGGTGACGGATTTTGGTCCTGTCTTTCCCTGCCTTGTATATCTTGGCAGCAGAGCCGGGCACGGTGACGACGTGTCCCAGTTCATAGGCCGCCCGGCTCCCGACGTCACTGCTCCACTCTGACCCTGCCAGCTCGCATATGGAGCTCACATATGCGCCTCATCTATAAGAGATACGTGGCCTGAAGGAGCGAGAGAGCCTCCGGTCAGACAAACCTGGTTCACAGAAGGCTGGCTCCTGCAAAAAGAGCTGCAGGGAAGTGAAGTGACATTTAGTTTCATGAGGAGGAACAACCAAGATTTGATGGTAGAAGAAGCCTTTTTCTTAACAAGTTATCTCAAATGGAAAAGCGCTGCGGATAACATTTCCGTTAGCAATTAATCTGTCAAACGCAGGAAAATTACCAAGGAGTGCACCTCACGTTACAGGTTTGCTTTTAAATGTCTTGTATAATTAAAGCCAAAGTCATAACACCCCAAAATATTTAGAATTCTCACATGTCATAGGCTGGATTCAGATAACATTTATAGTTAGTTTGGATAAGAGGATTTTTGTCAGGTTATTACACAGAGTAAATGATGTTCCTAGTTTGTTCTGACACATCCCACTGAGACTGAAAAACAGTTATAGAAATCATAAAATGATAATACATGTAAAGAATACAGCTTAATTTGTCCATACAGAAATATTATAATACACTTAATAAGGGGGTTTTACTATTTGATGTAACATCTGATAGTTTCCTGTGGTAAAATACTCTCTAGTGATACAACTGACCCACTGTAAGATCAAATTTGTGACATGGTTTTTGATATGAGAATTTTATTATTTTTTAGTTTCTAAGCCACAAGCTGGTCTATACACCACTGTGGCTGACAATCGATTATTATCAAACCCCCCTGTAATAAATGTTAGCATATAGCGTTGTCATGTGATGATTAACAAATCAGAAAATAAACATCAACTAGATAATTATTTTTTTCTTTTAAACAAATATGTTGTGAATTTTACTTCCCAGTGTCAATACAGGTTTCAGTTTATTAAGGTGGTAAAATTCACTCTAAGTCTTCAAATGACGAGGAATCACAAGTTCACTTTAATTAATTTAATTGGACACACAACCAGCCACTGTTTCATAATAAAAACTATAGTAAGAAATAGGCAGAACATTATAAGACAATAATTCAGACAAAAATCTATTTAAAGAATTTAACCAGTTGCTTTTGCAAATTTAATTTCAATAACTACACAACCAGGCCGGTTCGGATGATTCGATGAGAGGGATGTTTTTTTGTTTTTTCCCCCAAGTCAGCCCGACCGGATCAGCATTAGCTCCAACATGCTATTCAACACTGACCAGTAGGGGGCGATATCAGAAAGTACAGTTTTAAAACTCGTCCTCCCAACGAACAGTTTCTAAAGTCACTGTGACCAGTTTCTCTTCTGTTATCTGAGCATCAACAACAATCGTAAACTCTTTACTGTCTGACCAGTTTCTTTTATTACCCAACTTGAACGTTGCTCCTCACAAAACACAAACAGGGATGTTTGTTTGTAGGTGTTTTGGGTCCAGACAACATTTCGGCTAAACTCTTTCAACTGCCATCTGCTTATGAATGCAGATAAATAAAATAGCAGATGCATTTGGGTCAACGTGTTCTCTTGCTCTCCACGTGGACTTTGTACCTGCAGGACAACCACAGCCTGCTCGCATGTGATTGGTCAAACTGGAAACGCAAACCAGAAGGCGTCCAGCTCCGAAAAAACCTTGATGCTCGCCTACAGATTCTGCATCTTCAGACTTGGAATCTGTTTATAGCGATTACATTAACATGTTTTAACCTCCCCTCAAGTGTCGCCACACTCCCACTTCCTGATTTGCCCCCTGGTGGATGTATGGTTTAATCCTACATATATGCAAAGTGCAGGTATTGTACCAACACAAGTAAAAAAGTAATTACATTGGAGACCTAATGGGACAGCATGGCAGTGAATTGGAGTTTTTACAAATGGAGAGCGGTGCCGTAAAGTGTTAACTAATCCCAGCTTTCATTAAAGAGGATGACCCTGGCAGCGTGAACCACTTTTCACTTTTCCAAATGGACCAACTCCTCCTCATCAGTGGAGGATAAGACGCCCGCGACCTAATTTGCTGTGAACTTCAGTCTGTGCGCTCACACGCGTCTTTACGGTCTTTACGCACAAACTCCGGATATTGTCCTTTAGGTTAAATAGGAGCAAATAGATCGGAGTTGGTTTTATCTCTGCTGCTGAAACAGAGAATGCAAACCTGTGTGTCTCCTCTCCGTCACTGACATCCGTCCACAGACAGCGGCTGCTCCACCAGCCCCGTCTCCTCCTCCCCCCCGTGGCGGCGGTGCAGTCCACCTTTTGTAGTCCGCTTCCGGGTGGTGGGCGGCGGCGCGGAGGTTACGCACTCCCCTCGCAGGAACTCCTTTACCCAGAACCCCCCGCGACTACCCAACAACTTACAGAACTGGCTTCTTGAGCTCCGGGAGTGTTTCCCATTTAAACAAACAGTGCCGAAGATGGCGGAGAGTTAATGGTGTAAAGAAGAAGAAGAAGAAATGATCGAGACAGCGGCGGCGTCAAGGTAAGAGACTCCTTCCTTCCGGTGCTGCGGGGCCATGCGGAGGATTTCACGCCACTTTTCATTCGGTTCTCGTTGCGGAGGTGGAGGAGGAACCCGGGGAGAGAGAGGCTTCCCAGCGGCGGTGCAACACACTATACTGGCATCGGTGCGGAGGGCACAGTGCACGGTCATCCGGAGTGTGACAGCGGGGCTTCGTGCACCTCCATGCCGGGGTGAGAGGTGTGTTGCACCGGGGGTTGAGGAGGTGTGTGGTGCACCGGGGGGCTGCTGCTCCGGTGGTGACAGCCCGGGAGAGAGGCTCAGCACCGGGGGGAGAACTTGGAGACGGTGCCGGGAGCTTTGGGTAGTTTACGCACAGGCTGTAGAAGTGTTTCCCAAATTGAGAAGTTTGTTTCATTTTTTGCACGCACATGCACACGCACAGTTTGCACATGCACACGCACACACACGTTGCAGGAGACGGACAGCGGGGACAGGGGACGGGTTTTGTCCGGGCTGCAGAGGGCTGTCGTTGGGGGGGGGGGGGGGGGGGGGGGTGGGTGGTTGTTGGAGCAAATTGTCGTGCACGCACAATCTCACCGTGGACCCCATGCATCATGTCTGATAGAGACCGTGTGTGTGTGCATGTTTAGTGACAGGGGCTGAGGGGATGTCGCTCAGCCTGCCCGGGTCCCGTGTGCTTGCTGAGCCCATAGAGAAAGTAGTGCACTGCCCCCCCCCACCCCACCTGCATGTGTCCAGTGTGCAGGTGGGGGGGGGGGGGGGGGGGTGCACCGGCTTGATCGTGCATGGCTTTGTGCACGCGTGTGGTGAGAGAGAGAGAGAGAGTGAGTGGTGGCTGCTGGTGGTTGTGTTGTTTTTTCACGTTCCGTCTCCTTCATCACCTCCTCCTGTCATCTGCTTCTTCCTCAGTAATGTGTTTCACTGTATGTCTGCAGGGGGCAGCAACGTGGCCCTGTGCGTAATACACACACACACCACACACCACACACACCACACACTGCCCTGGATCCCGGAACGTCCCCGGGTTGATCCCTGTGTGTGCTTGTGTGTGTGTGTAAGTGTGTGTGTGTGTGTGTGTGTGTGGAGAAGCACCGTGTCCTTGAGCATGTCACCAGAGCCTTATTACAGTACCTGCTCACACTGAATAATAGTGGCCATCTCTTTACATGAGGTGAATGGAGGTGATGCTGTGTGTGTTTGTGTGTGTGTGTGTGTGTGTGTGTGTGTCAGTCAGACAGACAGGTGAGGGGTGTGGATTTATTACATTGTGGTCAGTGTTAAAATCTACCTTCTCTAATCTGCAGCATTGTTTATCGATAGTATTTTCATTATTGTCATTTTCCTGGATTCAATTTGACATCGTCTGACGATACGCAGCCGACCCTCATATCTGAGAAGCTGCAACAAAAGAGAGTGGTTATGACTTTTGATTGATAAATGACAAACATCCTCTTCTTCTTCTTCTTCTTCTTCTTCTTCTTCTTCTTCTTCTTCTTCTTCTTCTTCTTCTTCTTCTTCTTCTTCTTCTTCTTCTTTTTCGTCCATAAGCCTGACAAAGAAACACACAAAATAAAACTGCAGTTGTTCTTGATCCCCTTTAACGGCGTAAAAGTATTTTGATCGGAAAAATATAATGCTCAAAATGTCATTTAATGCTAGGGTGAGCAAGATTAAACCAAAACAAAAGAGCAGATTTCCATGAAACTTTGTGGAAGGATGCGATTTGAGTCAACGCAGAATACTTAACGTTTTGGTGCAGATCCAGGAATTCTCTTATCACTTTCTTTTTAACATTTACACCTTTTCCGGGAGAATAATTAATGGATCTTGATGGAAATAACAAAGACACATTTGGGGACCTGACATCTAAGTGTGTGAAATTTGGTGCAGCTTGATTAAATGAAAGGATCTGAGCGGAGAGATGAGCTCTATAGAGCCATTCTAGTTTGGATGCAGTATACACTTGACCTCGTTGACATGTTGGTTACGTTGTTGTGATTATTGTTGTTACATGGTCAGGTGTGTAGTTGTCACAGTGTCAGTGTTGGTTGCGTAATAAAGAGATTTGAGGCACAAAACTACCACTAGGATTAAATATCATTGTTTGAGGATAAACGTGGGAAAAACACGCTGCAATTGAAAACTGATTTTAACGTCATTTATTTTGGCGTAGGTCAAAGGTTCAAAGCTTCAAGGCATTCGGGTCAACATTAAAATCATTTTTTTTTATTGAGTTAATCAAATAATCGATTAATCAAATAATCGTTCCATGTCCTCTTTACAAATTGTTTTATTTATTAGGTTCTGAATTGATTTGGAATTGGTGTCATATAAGAGGTGTCACTGCTCTTTCTGTCGACGTAAACTCACACTTAATTTACAGCGTATTAAAGGGTTTTTAAATGATGCATCTATTATCTAAATAATTGGTGATTAATTTGCGTAGATCAACCGTTTAATGGACTAATCGCAGCTGTTGCCCAAGTGAAGGGGTGTGGCAGCGAGTAGCCCACCACGCCGCCTCTCACAGCCCCTCTCTCCTGACAGATTTACAGTCGGCTCCGTGGCACGAGTCCTCACACACGTGCCGACACACACGCGCCTACGGCCGACACACAACCAACCATGGCCGAGGAGGGGGACGTGGGCAAGCTGCTCGGACCCCATAGCCCCCCATGAGAGGGTCTTCGGTAAGCGGACAGTGGGATGAACGCGTGGACGAGGAGCAGGAGGCGGGCGACATTGATGCATGATGTTTGCTGAATGGGGAATAGGGGGGACAGAGGTTAGCAGGGGATGCTGGTGACTGGGTCAGGCGCTGGGGGGGCTGGGCTCACCAGGCCAAGCAGGAGAGGGGGTGGAGAGAGAGGATCCTCACACACCAGTCCCCGTGTGTGTTTGTGTGTGTGTGTGTGTAAAGGGGAGGGGCTCAGGTGGAGCCTCTTGTTGGAATTTAACCTGGCGTATTTTCTCTTTTGTGTCCTTCCTGGTCTTTTGTTGATCTTGTTTTCTGACGTCCTTTACTCTGTGTGGTTCTTTTTTAGTTTTTTTATTCAATCCTCAGTGGAATCAGGAAGTCGTCTGACTCAAACCGTCCACATTCTTAGCGGCTCTCTCCCTATAGTATGTCTCTCGCTGTCTGTCCCCTGCCCCCCCCCCAGCAGCAGTGCAGTGAGCTGTGGTCCTGTTGTCGTCGGGTCCCTCTCCCATGTGTCAGGACGTGTTAAACAGGAATTAATCTTCACCAGCTCTCATTGATTTTGCTTTGTGGAGGAGGGGTCTTTCGCTTTTCTTTTTTAATCTCACTTGTTTGTGTCCTCCTGTCATGGACTCAGGCCTCTCGAGTCTGGCAGTGGACATCCCCGGTACTCAGTGTGTCCCAAATGATCGGGCTGGGGATCTATTGTCATGACTTACAATATGATCGATAACTATTTTGCTAATAATCTCTGAGTGTTTATTGAAGAAAGAATTCCAAACTTCTCCGTCTCTCTCATATGATAGTAAACGTAATATCTTTGGATATTTAATGGACAAAACAAGACTTTTAAAGAAATCATGTTGGACACTGGACATATAGGATGAGCGTTTTAACCATTTTCTGACACATTATACACAAATAGTAAACAGCAAATTGTGGCTTTATTATTAATTATTTGAGTTTTGATACTAAAACCATACTTTTACCATTATCTTGTGAAAACAGAATCAGCCCTCAAAGTTTTTTCGTAATAAAATTGTCAACATTTGTATTTAAATCAGGACTTGTCTTATTAAATAAAAAGTAAACACGACTGCTAATGAGTTAGTTAATTGAGTGGAGCTATTTCAGCCCCCCCCCTCCGGTTCTGGTAATATAAGTCTGATTAATTTGACAATAGATGATGTTAAGTGACTCAATGTTTGAGCTCTAGCTCTTGAGTACTAGCAACTGTCTCACAAAATATATCACTTGCAATATTTTTTTCTATTCAATGTTCAGAGGAAACCTTGGATGATGAAGAACCTAATTGCAGCTTGTGTTGGAGCAGAAACATTTCAGTTTTCTAGGTTTTGCTGTTTTAATTGTTAGCAGGATTGCACAACATTTTGGAGCAGATGTGGATCAGGAGGCATTTAGGATTGTTTTCATCACTTTGTGACATACGGATATTTTCCAGATTTTTGTAAAATTGTCAGGGAATAATAGATAAAAACATAGATCTAGATAAACCTGCAACTATCATTAGTGTGTATCTGAAGTAATGTGGATTAAGTTGTAGATTAATAGGTTTTTGATTGTTTTATAAGTGTAAGCAACTAGACAGTGGTGTTGCTCGGCCTTGCAGGAGGCCTTGACTCTACTGAGAGACATTCTTGTGTTTTAATTAACTACTCACAGTTTAGCTTTATATGTGTGGTCATGGAAAGGTTACGGTTTCAATGTTATGACTGGCTCCTCAGGGGAGAGGTAAATACTAGTAAATATTGACCTGACATTTGATGCCAACTTGGGGCACCAGATTTTAGTTTCAGTTCTGCGGGCAAAAGATAAATTAAGTATTGAGGTTCGATACTCTTGAATCATTCAAACAATAAACACCCAAACTGGATTCAGATGTGTTCTCCCTCTAATGTTTCATCAGACATGTTTCATATGTCTCTCTCCTCCTGAACCACAGAGTCAGCATTACCACATGCAGCGTCATCAGGACTCACACTTTGCTGCTGCTCTTCTGATAATGAATTGGAGATAGACAGAGGATTTATGAGCTGGCTTTGGCTTTGACACCCAAATGAGTTTCATTTTATCGTACAGCGAACAGTTTGAAACCAGCGCTGCCATCCACATCCAGTTAAAAAACACATTGGCTGCTTTTAGAGGCTCGTAAGGCCATTTGACTTATTTAACAATCAATTAAATAGTGTGAATGTAAAAGCTTTAAGTTCTATTTAATGAGCATTAGAGATGTAAGTTCATCCTGTTAGGTTGCGATTATTTTAATTACTTGTTGACCCTAGTTTCTCTGACTTTCACTGTCCTTCCCATAAATGCACTCATAAGTATTTCACACTCGAATAAAAATACAACTGTAACTTCCTTTTACTTCTCGTGTGTGTGTGTGTGTGTGTGTGTGTGTGTGTGTGTGTGTGTGTGTGTGTGTGTGTGTGTGTGTGTGTGTGTGTGTGTGTGTGTGTGTGTGTGTGTGTGTGTGTGTGTGTGTGTGTGTGTGTGTGTGTGTGTGTGTGTGTGTGTGTGTGTGTGTGTGTGTGTGTGTGTGTGTGTGTGTGTGTGTGTGGCTCTCGTGGTTGTGCCGGAAGCTGCTCTCACGAGTCAAGATAATACAGTAGAAAGTTTCGGTGCTTCAACACCACAACTTCTGTGTCGCAAACAACACCACCTTTAAAAAAGTTAGTGAGAAGTCCAGTGAATCAGATTTGTATAAAATGTAAAAGGAATTGTCTGACATTTTGCGATTATAGTTTCGGTCGAGCACAGTCTGACATTGTATTTCCAAAGACACAAACTTTTGTGTTTTGATGCATCAAAACTGCCTTTGACCGCTTACACCAGACTGTTGCCTGCAGTCGTTATTGTTCATTCACGCATGAAGTCTGCAAGAAACACATCACTGCTGCAGCTTCCCTGTAGATTTTTACCAGCACTTGTATCAATCTCAATTTTCACTTCTTTAAAAGTGGTTCCTGGCGGTTTTCTAAAGGGAAACCAGTGTGTGTGTGAAAAGTGAAATAACAGACAACAAGCGGTTTACTGAACCTGGGGATAACTTGGCCCATGGTCACTTAGAACCCTGTCAGCCTCCAGTTCCCCCCACTATTCACAATATAGATACACTAATTCTTCAGCAATTCCCTGGGGGCGGCATGAACTGTATATAAAAATGGATGACATGATTGCTCCCCAAAAGTGAAGCCAAATTTGCCACCTGGTGGCTGACTGCAGTATAGGTCCTGAATCCCTTCTCGTCCGTGTTAGCGGATGGGGAAAGGGGCAAACTAAAAAATTCACAGCACACGTCTAATACATTTCTCAAATATGTTTGTAATACTCTGATTTGTTTATCCAGTAAGGTTAGTTTTTAAAATGAGTTATTTGTTGCTATATAAACGGGGTGAAACATCATAAATGAAGGCAGTGACTGACTCGTGATTGGTCATCGAATGATGTTGGGTTAGAGCGTCATCGCCATGAAGAATATTGTGTCATTTAAATGGGTTATTTTCATTCTCAATTAAATTGTAGTTTATGTGCTGATATGATTTCTTATGTTTTCAATCATATTGGATGTTTTTTGAGAATTAATTAATAAACTGTCACACGTAAACTGACCTAAACCTTTGTTTCATGACACTTTTCCGACACATCATAGACTTAAAGGATTAATCCAAATAATTCACATTTTAATTGTTGATCAAATTGCCTTTTAAAATGCATAAATTGTTGTATTTTATATTTTTAACAGGGAAAACCTGATGATTAATGTTAACTTTCACCAGACACAGATCTAGAGCGAGTTGTGAAACCAGGTCACTTAATACGTGTTGACTCCATCACACTAACAGCAAACAGGGGTCAGGTCTGTGCATTGGCCTGAAATTGATCCATGAGCTGTGCCAGTCACTTCTACTATTTGACCTGTTTGGAATTTCTGTCAATCTTTATTTCTGAATTTCCTCATTTCCGATGAAAAATGGCTTGAGGGAGGTTAATAGTATATTTTCGGTAAAGTTAAGTGGCTGAAAAAGAGTTCTTAGGTTTTGTCTGTGATAATAGAATAACTGAATATCAGCTCTCAGAATGAACGGATGAGAAGCAGAAGAGTAGAGAAAGAGAGGGATGAGCTGATGCCCTGTCAGAACAACAGTCGACTCTGTATCCTTGCTTTCTGTTTCCTTTCTTTCCCCACAATGCCTCAGTGCAGCCAGTGTCCTTTTCTGAGAGCTATTTCGTCTGTGAGCGGAATGTCAAGTGCCCATCTCGGTGCGTTTCTCCCTGTTCTGCGTTTAGTTTTGTTACTTGCACTTCTCTCCTGATTTCCGTCTTTCTCTCCTCTGCGGTCTTTGTCGTCTTCTCCGTTGCGTTTCACTCCTGCTATCTGCAATTACCTGGTGGCCAGGAAGCTAAATAAGTTAATTCATTAAAACATACTGTAGTCATGCGGCCGTGGTTTTCTTTTGTGTTGTGGTACGAGCCCATGTGTCTGAGGGGAGAATGGTGAAGAGGGTGGGGGCAGAGAGAGAGTGAGGATGAGGAAGAGAGGAGGAGGAGGAGAGGAGAGGAGGAGGAGAGGAGGAGAGGAGGAGGAGGAGGAGGTGGAGAGTCGTTTTATTAACGTGGCGACTCCCGCTAAAATTCAGGGAGTGCTGTTGCATCCAGCTGTTACTGGTTGCGCGAGGCTTCGTTGCCATGGCAACACAGCCCTTCGCGCCTGCTCAAGGTCGTTCATCCAGTTCTGAGGCAGCGTGCTGCACGTAGGATGCACGCAAAGAGAGAGGGAGAGAGAGATAGAGAGAGAGAAAGAGATAGAGGGTGAGGGAGAGGGAAACAGAAAACTACTTCAAAGTGACCAATCAAAAGCACTCCGGTGACGTCGTGGTCAGTGAGCATACTCCCCTCCATCCACCCCCCTCTGACACACACACACACACACACACACACACACACACACACAAACACACACACACACACACACACACACACACACACACACACACACTTACTTTCTTCAATAAAGAAACAAACAAAAAAGAGCCTCTGGCCTTGGGGCTTGTAGGTTCTTTTGCCAGCTGATAAAATATTTAGCTGGTCAGTCGGAGAGAGAGGAATACAGTGGCTGGAGAGAAATCGAGCAGCAGAGCTTGGCTTTGTGTTTCCCTCTCTCTAATGGTGAAGCTACCTGGCTCCTCTCCTCTCCTGTTCTTCTCCTCTCCTGTTCTCCTCTCCTCTCCTGTCCTCCTCTCCTCGTCTTTGTAGGATCAACCATCTTGAAGGTTCACCGCATGTTGCAGTAGATGAAGTCTAATGACATCTTGGTGACAGTCTGTGTCAGGTGATGAAATCTAGTTGCGGTCTGTCAGATTGTTTGATGAATAACTGGTGAATTGGAATGTGCTTGATAGCAGAATCCGCCATATTAACAGCTCTGTGAGGCTTAAACACAGGGAAATGCTAATGCTAGCATGGCAACATTCTTGCACTCGCATGTGTTTGCATGATCTACTAAATCAAACTCAACACACAATAAATAATGCAGCTGTGTACGTATGGTCCTGGAAACACCCAGTGTTGTGTGAACTACCACAGATGGAACCGTAGGTACTTTGGCAGATGTCTGTTTGTGGAAAGACTTGTGTCACAACTCTGCAAAATGCACTGACCAAAGTTTTTGCACGTGTTTAATTGAGATGAAAATAAAGGTCGAGGTCATGGTCGCACCTGTGTTTACTGAGAACTCGTGTGATAATGGCGTAATGACCACTGAGCGTCAACATGTTGTGTTGCAGCTGGTGTGATCCCATAGCAAAATGGTTTCTGGTTAGTTCTGCAGGGTTTTAGTCATATTCCAACGATTTAGACAGAATTCTGAGAATGACCTGCGATTAACTTTGGTCTGAATCTGATTTTAGGTTGTAGATGAAAAATCACAGATGTAAACTACATTATAGGACATGCAAAAAAATCAGGACATCCTTTAAGTCTGTGAGATTCATCCTCTGGGCACCATGAATATATGCACAAGATATAACGGCTGTTCGTCAAATGTGTCCATCATAGTAATTTATTATTTTGTTAGCGTAAAGAACAACGACAGTGAAACACCTGGTGGAATTTAGTTCAAAATTACACTGTGGGACATGTTGGAGTTCATTGGCGGTCACCAGAGCTCAGTTAATTCCCGTTAGTACAACAGATTCACTTGTATAAGTTTCTATATTATCAAGAATATAGTCACTAGAAAAATGACATTGCATTTATATTAATTTAAGGCCATACGAGGATATTTCGCTCCCACCCTCAGTCTTTAACTCGTAATTATCTGAGCCACTCTTGTGTGCAATTTATCCTGAGAATTTAATCCTAAATCTCAGATACTTCAACTTTTTGACTTGTTTTAGGATTGATGACGAGAGACTTGACCAAATTTCCATCATGATTGTCAACTTTTATCTGGGGGCCACGAAAATCGATCAGTGTGGGGTCCCCAAGAAACCTGGCTCACGTGTTGCGGCTCCGCAAACACACAAAGGTCAGATAGCAGAAAACCATTGTCGGCGTGTGTTACAGATTAGAGCTCGGCTGCTGACGATTTTCCTCAATCTGCCTCGAAATAGCGTAAAGAAAACTTGTGCATGGGGCCTAATATGGAGCCAGGTTTAGTTCTACTTCTGGTTTTCTCCTCTCGCTCTCCTCAGAGTGCACACGGAGTTCAGCAGGATTTTTCGCAAGCTGACAAAGAGTCACTATTTTCTGGTAGAACGGTGAGGAATCGTGTCACTTTTTGTGGTCAGTGACGTGATCGTGTTGGGCAGCCGTGTGTGTGTGTATCATTGTTAAAGAGAGGGTTAGAAAAACATAATTTGTCACTTTTTATGTGAGCCCCAAGTAGAGGAGAGCTGGGGGTTAGGGGGAGGAGGCTCACGTTTCTTCTGCTGTAAGGTAATAGATGCTTGTTAAAGAGAGTGAGTGTGTGTATGTAAGAAGGGGACTTCTGTTTTTTTACTTATTTTCCATTGTAAAAATACAGGCCTAGTTTATGTGTTTTAAAGCTCCTTAACATGCCCTTGCACACACACACCAACACACAGACGCACAAATGCATACACACGTTTATGGGGTAGGAGCTGAGGTAAATGTTACCAGCTGCAGCACAGCGAGCAAGTGGCTTCAACTCTGCCTGAACCCGGGTGTTACGTGACCACCTCCTCAACTTAATTCACTCCTGTCCTGCCTTCCCCTCAGTCGCCACACCTCCTATATAACTATACTCCAACCCACCCCTTACACACACACACACACACACACACACACACACGCACACTCACACAAACACACACAAGCAGCCATCTTCATCCACCAGTTCCTCTCTCCGGTGTCATCAGCAGCAGCATCACTCATCTCAGGATAGCGGGAGAGCACTTCAAGGTCTGCTACCCCCCCCTCGTCACCTTGGTGTATGGAAGCGGGCTGGCCGAGCGTGGCTCGTCTGATTGGCTACCCCTCCACCCTCCCCTCTTGAGGCCACACCGTTGGAGCTGTGATGTCACAGGCTTGTTTGTTTGTACCTCCTGTCAAGCTCAGTTGCGACATACTCTACACAACAGCACGTTTCACAAGCATCGGTGATTGGCCTCACTTTATTTATTTGTAGGGATCTGCATTCATCTTCCTACTGTGTGGTCGCCAAATTCTCTGAAGTCGAATCAAAACCCAACAACAAGCACAATTAACAGAAACAAACTGAACAAAGATTTCAAACAAAATTTGAAATCCCTCCGTGTCTGTTAAACAAGAGCAAGCAACAAGACCAACCTAAAGATGAGACAATTTGCAGAATAACAAATGAAAATGGTTGAAAGCTTCATTTACCCCTTTTTCTCTCAATTGTTTTCCTATACATGATGTTATGAGATGGTTGGATGGTTGGAGCTGTGACTCGGTTCAGCATCAAACTCCTCATGGTCTTCTGGCCGGTTGAACTATTTCTGAAACTGTTATTCTCCTGGGATATTTCCTGCAGAGCCGTCTCTAGAGCACTTTTAAAATGAATACAAAAACGTCCTCACTGCTAATGCCTGAATGATGAGAGAGGCCCAGTACACGCCTGGCATTTAAAATGTGGCCCCACATGCGTCTTGTGATCTCACCGTCCCACTTTATACAAACAAACATGCATGTCATTTCTGTTCATGAATACCAACTCGCATAACCACTCTTTATTACTTCTCGTGAGCAGAAAAGCATCTCAGAATTGGATGGACCACAGCAGCAGAAGACCACATGGGTTCCACTCCTGTCTGGCAACAACACAAACCCTAAGGCTGCAGGGGACAGAGGTTGATAAAACTGGACAGTTCAAGACTAGAAAATCCTAACTTGGTCTGATGGATCTCGATTTCGACAATGGCACGCAGAATGTAGGGTCAGAATTTGGCGTCAACCGCATGAATCCATGGACCCAACCTCCCTCAAGTTAACAGTCCTTGATGCTGGTGGTATTTTAATGGTGTGGAGAGTGTTTTTTTATGGCAAACTTTGGGCCAATCAACATCAATCAATCATCGTTTGAATGCCACAGCCTTACTGAGTACCATTGGTGACCCTGTGCGACCCTCTTTGGCCCACATTGACCATCTTCTAATGGCTGCTTTCTGCATGGTTTGTCGAACAGCAACACAACAGTCAGGTTAGTTTACTTCAACGGATCTGAGATTCACAACATGAATTTGCAGCTGCAAAATCTGCTGCAATGATGTGTTACAATCATGTCAAAATTGACCAAAGGAATATTTCTAACATCTTTTGAAATCCATGCTATGAAACATTAAGGTTGTTCTGAGAGCAGAGGGAGGCTCTACCCGGTATTCGTATGTTGCTCCTAATAAGTTTCTCAGTGAGCATATGACTTGGGAAATTTCGAAAGCGTGCCAAAGACATACAAGCAAGACGCACGCTCATGCTTTAGTCAAAGTGCTGAATTTCACACTCTGCTGTGGACTTAGCAGAGTTACTGCCTTTACCCATCTGGTTCTGCCAAGCTGGGGAGTGAAAGAAACCCTCCGTGCATCGACCTCAGCTCAGGCAGAGGGGAGCGACTTTGGTTGAATCAGCTTTTCTTGTCTAACGCCCCACCCCTCTCATTTTCTTATACTGCCTCCCTCCCTCACAATCAATCTGCTAGTCCTGTGAGATCTGAGTCGTAGTAAACAGGCAGTGACATCCGCAGGCTCTTGTTGGAGGAAAAAGGGGCCAGAATTTAAATATTGATTTGATGCAATGTGAGACAAGGATTCCGGTTCTTCTTGTTGTTTCTCTTTCTGGGGCTTTTTATAGCTGTTGTTTTTGTATTTTTAGCCGATTTCCAGCAAATCACCAAAAAGGAGGCTTTGCTTGCGTTAATGCTTTGCAGTGTTTGAGTGCAAGCTCCTGTAGCAGAGTCTGGCATCGGTTGGTTAGATTTGATGCCCAGGATGAAATATCATCTCCTGCTGGACTCAGCTGCCCACTCAGGTAATCGTCAGGTGAGCTGCCTCAGCTTTCCTGCAGATCGAGAGGTGTGGTTTAATGAGCTGATCAAGCCCGACTAATGGAGGACTGACTGACAAAGTAAATTCTGCCTTTCCCTCTCCAGGTATTTGGAATGATCAACAGATCGACATTGTAATCTCTAGAGCCATGCCAGTAGCATATCAAGATAAAAGTTGTTTTCAGGTCAATAATATTGATTCAGTTAAGACTTGTCTATGTCTTTTTCTGAGGAGAAGTGGACGGACATTTTTTTGAATCATTACCTTTCTGCTCTTTCCATGAAACTCCCTTCTAACGGACACAGTGTTGAGTCTGTATGACTTCAATGGGTTACAGTGCCAATTCCAATCATCATTCCAAAGCGTCCTTGAGCAAGTCAACGTCTTCACTGTCCCCTCTGTCTTCAGTGGTTTTACACTGTTAACATCTCAGGAGAATCTCCTTGCAATTGTATATTCAAACTGGAACCAGGAGCACAAACATGAGCTTCTCTATATATTTAAGTAAAGCTCACGTCCACCCACTATCGGTTCTATGTGTCCTTTGAGGGTCGCGGGGAAGCTGAAGCCAATCCCAGTGGACATTGGGCTAGAGGGAGTGTATGCCCTGGATAGGTTTCCAGCGTTTCCAAGGACAACCATCCACTGCATTTCACATTCCCATGTAGAGTCTCCAATTAATCTAACCCTATTCTGTATGTCTTTGGACTGTGGGAGAAGGAGGAATACTTCCCACAGACATGGGAAGAGCATGCAAACTCCTCTGAGAATGAAACCACTCTTAAGTCTGAAATCACGCTCAGCTGCAAAACCACAGCCCCTTTAAGTTGGTATGGGCTTAATGGTCTTCCTCAATAACATATAAAAGTCCGATAAAGCATATTTGTATAGTATATTAATGATAATAATAATAACTAACCCTCATAACAAACTTCCTTGGATTCAAAAACTAATCACACTAGAAAGGCCTTATTTTATCTTGCAGACTCTCAACCTTGACCCACTATCTAAAGCCAAATATCCCACTTCAAGCTCTGAAGAAGTATATCTGAAACACCGGCCTGTTGTTATGGATGAAAACAAATCGTAGAAATCACCAGCAAACATGTAATAGTCATTTTTAGTGTTACGTTGGTATTAATTGTCATTCCATTTGGTTGCCACTACAAGTTCTTAATCAAGTTTTTAAATATTGAGATTGCTTTTTCAGTCTACAAGAGGGTAAAGCAGCTTCATATGATACGACAGTAGACACATGGTGGAACACATTCACTGTAGGTGTCAACTGAATACCATTTTCCCTCACATGTTGGTGACAGGTCTCCAGTAAAGGCCTTGTGGTGAGTGCGTGGTAGCCCAGCACGATCTCTCTCCCCCCATCTCATCAGGGCTAAAAATAACACCATCTCTACACTACACTTGGACAGTGAGCAGGAGGGAGGGAGAATAAAGGGCGGGTGGAGGGGAGTGGGAAGGAGAATGTGGGGATGACTGGATGGGAGGGAGCAGAGTGAGAGAACAACAATCCAAGCAGGAGGAAAGGTGGGGAAGGAGACGGACGGATGGAGAGCAGAGGTGCTGGGAGGAAAAGAAAACAAGTCATTAATAATTTACCTGGAGGACACTTCTAGTTCGACCTTTAGTTCTGGTCAGGGGTGTTCAGCGGAGAACAAAGTGTTCTGTAGAATGTTGTATAGTGTTGGGAAACTCTTTCACATGATCTAACTGCTATGCCCACAGCCACTGCCCAGGTGTACTCAGGTGCGTAGTGGACGTTTAGACCCAAAATAGCACCGGGCTTCAAGAAAAGGCTCCAGCGAGGAGATGAAATATGATCCAGGAAGGACAGTTTAAGTAAAAGATTAATGAGTTTCAAGCTGCCAAAACGAACAAGGGTACACTATGAGGATTTTTAGATCTGTGGGAAGTTATCACAGCTAAAATAATGTTATCCTCCCTCATGATGAACTTGAGGTATACTTAATACTTGCCCTGTTCACATTTGCGAAGTAAATTACCCACAATCTGCATTTTACATTCTGCTCTTAAGGGTTAAGTTCTAGAAATCCGCTGTCTGGGGATGGCACTTGCTTTCCATTTCCTGCAATTAAAGCTTTTCGGTTTGCTGTAATTTGAAGTCCAGGCAATCATGGATAAATAGAGCAAGGGCAGCAATTACATCTACAAATGAATGTTTAACTTTCTGGAAATACTGCTGTTTATAATGCATCAAGGAGGTATCTTCAAAACACAGATGAACTCTTCCAAATTAGTCAAAGGTGAGAACTGAAAAGAGAAGATACAAAAAATCAAATATCAGGGATAATTTACTTTAAAAAGGAGGCGATCTGTCTTTACCTCCTTTCTGAAGCTGCTTACACTAATTTAGAAGTTTGAATCATCATTCTTAACAAATAACTAGGTTTTTTTTCTGGTTCATTTCTGTTTTGGATTTGCAAACTTTTACCATGAACCAGCTACAGGATGTGTTGAGCAACAATCGTTTGAGTAGAACATTGAGTAGGCTTTAAAGATAATGCTTGTAGGATCATCTAACAGCTCTCCGGTCACAAATTTCCGTCTTCGGAATTGCTCAGGGCTGCATCCAACAATTTTCATAACTTTTTCAAAAAAGAGAGTTCAACCAGCACAGTCACTTGAGGCAGACATTGGCCAGTTGTTTGTCTCTCAAACTCTTGATTTTCGTTTCTAGCACAACTAATTCCTTACACTGTGGCATTATTCCCATTTGCGCAATTCATCCCCATTTACCCTGTGACCACAGGTTTTGTCCTATGACCGTGGGAATGTGGAGAGCTGTGGAGAGTTTCCTTGCCTGAAGTTGTTGGTTTTAAACTTTGTACCAACTGACTTGAAGTTTTTGGCACTTTAAGCATTTTATAACACAGCCAAGATGAACTATGGGGCTTGATGAAACTCAGGGAAAGGAGTGTGAACAGTGAAGATTATTTGCAGAATCTAAATCACCGGACTGAAGTTTTCATTAAAGATGATTTGCTGCGTCAGGAAGCGACGGCAGTAATGTTTATTTTTATGGTTCCTCAAAGCAGTTTGGCTTTGTGCAAGGTAAGTTTGACATGTGCAGGTGATTTAATCTGTGAACCAGGAGGCTGATTACAACTCTAACAAGCCTCTGTTTGTCCTCACAGACTTTGAGTCATTGTATTTGGCCTGCTGTATATCATCGTAAGCTTTTCGTGTCCGTTTGACACCACATTACTCACACATACATTCAACTCTGAGTAGTTAGGACTAATTTGTGACCGCTCTGCATTTAACCTTTGTCCTGACACGCTTCAGCTGCACAACACACCAGAAATATAGCTGGAGGAGTTATGCAGGGTTAAGGGGGTTGGGCCACTTGTTGCTGTGTGACTACCATTCTATGGCAAACACTGCGTAGAGAGTGTGTTTCTTTCTTGACGCACTTTCAGAGTTTGTATTTACCAACAAAACAAACTGAGGCCATTCAGGTCTTTTTACCCCCCCAAGCTTATTCTGCACGAAACAAAGTCAGAAGGAGTTGAGGAGACCAACGGTTTTAGGTTTTACTGTCTCAGGGGGGTTGTAACAGCAGAAGAATGGGGCGACGCAGTTGACATTGTTCAATTTCAAGTGTTTTTTCAAACCGTCCATTTACTGTGTAACTTTAAACCCAGGAGTAACACTGCTCTCTCCCCCAGGCAAGGTGCTACAGACCACTTTACGACAGCAGCTTGGTCTGGTAACAGTGCTTGTTTTGAACTCCCATTTTTACGGGTGTGATCGATTTTTTGCATGAATTAAATGTTTAAGTTTAGCAACTTAAAATTGTTACTCCATCCGCTTTGAACCAAAAGTTCACTGTTGGAATGGGAAACGCCACCAGTTGCTTTCAGTGTCTTTTCAGGCCTTTACAAACACCCTGTACTCAACAATTCAAACTGGTACAAAAACAATCCACTGGTGATCTCTGTGACCTAAGAGCTATATGATACCACTAAGCGTAATTAAATGATCGGAAGAAGAAAAGGGAGAAAAGGATTTAAAGGCTGAGAAAACACTTAATAAGACTGAAACAACTATAGTAGTTATCATGTAAGTTCTTAAAATCCAATCCTCCAGGCTTGGCTGGTTGGTCCATGTGGGTCAGGTTGTGGGCTGGATGTTGTGACAAGTTACAGAAGCTGAATCAGCACTTTGTGTATTTCTTTATGACTGGCACACTTTGGTACTTTCACAGCCTACTTTATAATGAAATAGGACATGGAAATCCAATTTCTGCAAACATGGGACCTTTTTAAAGACGTCACTTATTACCAGTAACAAGAAATGGTCACATTTGAGAAGCTGGAATCAGTGAAAGTTTGAGATATTTCCTTGATAAAGAAAGACCTTGTCATATTTCTAATTTTTAACATTGCAGTTGGAACATATTGTATGAAATACGAGTATTAATATTAATATAAAAAAATTCTCATACTTTCCTCAGGGATACATGTAATAAACTCTAAGGAAAAAGTCATAATAGGGCTGTGAAAGACTGTATTTTTATCATTGTCTATAAAATGCCATGTAAATAGGGGGGAGGGGGTCACAAATGTGTATATATATATGTTTTTAAAAAGGCTTTATTATTCCCTAAAACAGCTGGACATTAAATTGAAGGTGATTGAATAAGTGGTGCCATTGTTGAGCACTGTTCATGGTTGGATTTAATGCTTTAGTATTGAGAGTATTATAAGTAGCAGAACAGTGTTTGTGGAATTGAATGAAAATCTGTTTGAAAAAATGTATGGCGAAGCAGAATAAGATATGTCTGACTCACATAACTGTAATTACTTTTATTATTGTTTCTGTCTGCATCTTATTGCTTTTGGTGGCAATAAGAAAAATATAAAATATCACCAGGATTATTCTTGGAGTGAATTCAGCAACAGGTGGAGGGCGGCTATATATCTCGTCAGGTCTCAGAGTCTACACTTCATCTGCTCACACCCGTGAAAGCCTGGTGCTCTCTCATGAGGATGTGCACTCGTGTGTGTAAGTGTGTGTAAGTGTGTGTCTGTGTGTGTGTGAGCGCGCCTGCATGTGCCTTATTATCGCAGTCAGGTGGATGGAGGAGGAGGAGGGTGGGAGCAATTGTGCAGTTGATGTAGGGAGAATAGAACAACAGGGAGCTTCTTCAGTGACTGTGGCTGTTAATTAATCAAACACGCACATACAAACTCAGACAGTGATGAAGCGGCCACAGCAAAAACACACACACACACACACACACAGACACACACGGTCTCGTCTCCTTACAAGAGGCTCGAAGCCATTCTACTGTCGCCAGCCATGCCGACTCTCTGCTCGCTCTATTTGCAGAGCCACCCCTCCCCTCTCTGATGCTATGATCTAACTGCAGCCTCCTCCCCCTTTCATAGATACACACTTACACTCTCTCCACTCTCACATGCCTGCACACACTCACACACAAACACACACACACACACACTCAAACAAGTGCTCATACACCAGCCGCCCTGCTCCCTGGCAGAGTGTGGGGTGTGTCTCTGTACTCGGTGTGTGTGAGTGTTTATGTGCATGTTGTTTGGATCGAGTGTTGTGTGGACTGTGGACTCCAGTGTCAGTGTCGTCCTGGAGCAGAGGCTGTTGATCTTGTGTGTTTTTATTTCCCGACCCACTCGCCGTCTAGGTGGCGTCTGGTTCGTCAAGCGCAGGAAAAGTACAGAAATGTCGGAAAACAATGAAGACACAATCTTCCTCCCCCCTTCTCACAATCCCTTTGGACAACAGCAAACAACTGGGTTTCATATTTTTTTTTTTTCTGTCCTCTGTCATCAAGGACCTTCAGATAAACATGAAGCAGGAGTGGGCGGGGGGGCGAGGGGGGTAGTCCCCTGCATGGTTAAAAGAGGGAATAATAAAATAAGAAACAGAAGAAAATGTAAAAAAAAAGTGAGAGAATAGGAGGCGAGTTTCAGATCTTTACAGTCAAATTCCCCGACTGGGTCAAAGTTCCCCCCCGCAGCCGGGGCCTGCGCTCTGATTGGCTGCGGAGAGGTGAAATTAAAACCACGGTAAACTTTTGACCCCGCAGGAACCGGGGAGAGGGAACGCCCACCGCTACAGCGAGAGCGAGCTTTCCCCTCCTCGCTAGTCTCCCACCAACCTACCCCCCCCCCCCCACCTTCTCTTTTTATCCCGATGCCTCTCACTTTCTCCTCTGCCTTTTTCTTCCCATCCTTTCATTCCCCGTTAGTCTGTCATTCGCTCTTGTTTTGCTCTCTTTTCAGTCCGAACCCGGCTCCGTTTCAAAAACCCCCTCCTCTATGTCCAGCTCTCCTTGACTGTCTCTCTCTCTCCCTCTCTCTCTCTCTCTCTCTCTCTCTCTCTCTCTCTCTCTCTCTCTCTCTCTCTCTCTCTCTCTCTCTCTCTCTCTCTCTATCTCCAGCTCTCCTTTACTCTCTCTCTCTCTCTCTCTCTCTCTTACTCTCTCTCTATCTCCAGCTCTCCTTGACTGTCTCTCTCTCTCTCTCTCTCTCTCTCTCTCTCTCTCTCTCTCTCTCTCTCTCTTTCTCTTTCTCTTTCTCTCTCTCTCTCTCTCTCTCTCTCTCTCTCTCTCTCTCTCTCTCTCTCTCTCTCTCTCTCTCTCTCTTTCCCCTGATGAATTTGTGCCTTGCTGCATATAGCCTGATGAGAGGGAGGGAGGGAGGCAAGCAGGCAGGCAGGGAGGGAGGGAGGGAGGGAGGGAGGCACAGAGCAGGAAAGAGCTGGGGGAAGGGTATGGAGAGGAAGGAGACAGCCAGAGAGAGAGAGGGGGGATGGTAGTAGAGACAGAGGGAGAGGAGCAGCAGAAGAAGAAGAGGAGGAGGACACGGGGAGAGCAGGGCGACTCGCTGCTACACAAACTGCTTCCTGTCAGAGAGTAACACAATGTAAAGGGGAGTGAATGTATAAACACACATATAACTGTGGCTCTGACTACAATCTGCTGAGCGACAGGGCGGGGGGGAGAGCCCATTTTTTTTTTTACTGCTAATGGTTTCTCTCATTACACATCAAACGGCTGGGATGGAGGGGGTGTGTGTCATATGTGTGTGTTGTGTGTGTGTGTGTGTGTGTGTGTGCACAACAGGCCGATTTTAAAATTATTTCATGAGCCATTTAAAAGAGCAGCTCTCTCACTCCGCCGCTATGATGCAAACCGGCTTGCAGCTGCACATCGGTCATTAGCCGTTCCTTAACTACACAGCACGGCGGCGGAGATGTGTCTACTGTAATTGTTGAGTTATTTTGGCGTCTTCTTCATCCACCCCCCCCTTCGCTCCCTCCCTCCCTCACTCCCTCTTGGTGCTGCACACGTGCACGTGTAAACATGCTCTCGAGTGCTCGGCGTCATCATCACCAGAGATGTCACATACCGGGCACCGTCAGTTGTCAGATTTTAATGCGATGGAAATAATCCTTTTGGGTTTCGGATTAAGCGCTGTACAGTGAGTGGAGGGGTTGCTGCAGCGTGGAGGTGTGGAGGAGAGGAGGAGAGGAGGAGAGGAGGAGACGCTAGCCAGAACCGGTTGTCTGGGATGAGAGAGGAGGCTGGAGGAGAGAGGAGGCTGGATGGGATTTTTTTTTTTTTTGCAGTGAGTTAAGAGAGGAGGATGTGGATGTTATTGAGTTAACCAGACAGAGGGAGAGAGAGAGGGAGAGAGAGAGGGAGAGAGAGAGGGAGGGAGAATCTGTGGGAGCTGAGACTGGCTTGATAAACGAGTGGATGAGGGCTGCGCTGTGGTGCCCCCCCCCCCCCCCCCCGCCTCTGCCGCACAGTGGGCACCATATGGTCCTCTGATGTACAGAGCATACGTCAAGTTTGTCTGGTCTCTCGAAAAACTCTTCTCCTTCTCTCTCCTCCTCCTCCTCCTCTCTCGTCCTCTATCCTCTGCCCTCCTTCCTCTTCCACCAGCAGCCAATTACTTTTCCCAAGAGACAGGCCATTAGATAAAAAGCACACACACACAAACAAACACACACACACACACACACACTCTCGCCCCATGCCTCCCATTAGGTAAGGGGCACCCCACTGACATGCACCCGTACCATCTTCAAGATAAGAGGCACCCCCCCCCCCCCCCCCAACAAACACACACAAATACACACTGTTAGATAAGGGGCCCCATCCCCCTGTAATGGGAAAGAAGATTGATACCGACAGAAAAAAAGATTTCTCAAGATATCGCTCTGCCCCTGCTTCCGCTCTAAATATTTAAAGCAACCATGTTTTTGTTTTTTTTCATTGCATTATCATAGAATACACACACAGACACACACACACACACACACACACAGCTGCAGCATGGGGGTGAATGTGTGTGTCCCTGAACGTACAGCTGATGCGTCCTGACAGTGATGTGTGTGCAAGTGAATGCTGGTTGATTTCTGATTGGGGAATATTGTGAGAGAGGAGGGTTTTCTTTTTGCCTGTCGTATGTTTTCAAGGTGTGTTGGCTGCACTGTGACCGAGTGTGTGTGTGTGTGTGTGTCTGTGTGTGTTTGTTTGTGGGTGGTTATGCATGTTGCCATGCAGTTTCCCTGCCTCTCCGGCATGTGCTTTTGTCTGTGGGAGTGATGGATGTCAGGCAGGCAGCTAATGTGATTTAGATGCTCCACCAGGAGTGTGTGTGTTTGTGTATTTGTGTGTGTGTGTGTGTGTCCCATCCACGTGTGCGCAGCTGAATCTGCAGTGTGTGTGTTTATCTACCTCCCTCCTCTCCTCTTCTTCTCTCCTCTTCCTCCAACACGTCCCACCCCCCATCATTTTTTTCCCCTGTGCTGTGCAGTTTTTGGACTGAGTAAATAAACAGAGGGAGGAGGAGGCAAAGGAGGGAGGGAGGGAAAGAGGGATGGAGGGGGGGGGTGTTTATGTGTCGAATCTGCTCCCTCACTGTCACAGCGAGAGAGAGTGCGAGGAAGGAGGCGCAGAGGGGAAGGAGAGGTTGAGGAGAAGATGGTGTTCTCTCGCTCAGACCACACTGATGGGTTATTGGGAGCCAATTATGTCCCATTCCCACTAAAGAAACTCTCAGCTTTTCTCTTTCTCTCTCTCTTTCTCTTTCTCTCTCACACACTCGCTCTTCGACACACGTCAGCAGAAGAATTGCTCTTTTTTCCTGGCAGCAGTGAAGAGCTTGAGTTTTATATGCATCCAATTATCTTACTGTTCTTTCACACTAATGCCAAACCCCTTTTTTAAAAATTTGTTTTCAACTGCACCAAGTTTTGTTAATTGACCTTTAGGTTGACCTCTCAACATTACTCAGCTTTGATGTACAGAAGCTGCATTTGATACAGGATACGGAACGCATTCGAGCATTTACGTGTGTTAGTCACGGGGTATTTCCTAGTCCTCTCCATTTACACAGGATCAGTGGGAGGCGTGTGTACTGTAGCTTTGATGGACTAAATTACCATCTCTACGTGTCATGTAATTTGGTTTGTAACATGTACATTTACTCAAGTATTGTATATGAGTATAAATACAAAATTCAAGTTTTTATGTTTCCCAATCTGGGCAGTTTTATACCTTTTGCTTCATAACAATTTAAATGCGTTAACAGTTTTACACAAAATATGAAATCGTTCAAACTAGATCCAACTCAAACAACAGCGATATTTTGCTTACATATTAGTCTATCAGTAATAATAATTCAGTAATATTACCACCTCAAAATCATGAATTAATATGTATATACTTTCTAAATGTAAATGCTTAACCCACTGCTGATGAGCAGATCTCTCCCATGGTGCCCTGGTGTAATGTTCTCTTAAGCTTTGTCCATCTCATCATCACTGAGGAAAACGTCTTCCTCTCATGTTACCACCTGGTTGCATGTATGTTGTATAGAAATGGTCCGACATTATTTTATCCCTTCCCCGATTCCGATAACCTGGAATATCGGCCGATATTGATCCGATAGCAGTGCATTAAAAAAACAAAAAAAAACGTAACCAACATATTATAACAGCTGAATGGTACTTACTCTGTATGGAAGGATTGATGGCTATCATTGTTGTATGGCCTGACTATAGTACGTCACGTGTGGTAGTTCAAAATAAATTTGCAATTGTATCTGGATGAAACTAATATATTTTAAATATCTGGTATCGGAGTGGGACTTCTGCACTATCAGAGGCATTTCCAAAGCTTGTATTGTAACTTCTCTAATTTAGTATTTTCATTCTAAATTAAAAGTAACTACTTGATGACCATGTGGTTTACACCTCACTAAAATAAATAGTGCAGTAAATCTATGATCCATTTTATTTGAATCTGATTTAATTTATCTGTGTGATGAATATATAAGCGGATGAAGGTGATGCTGCTGTTGACCTGTCTTCCTGTTGTTTTGCATAGTGCATAAATATGTGCATTTTGTTTCTGCCGTGAAAAGAGGAAAAACCTGCACGTTCCAGTGGTGACAGAATGAGGGTCAGCGGCGTGGTTAGAGATGTGGGGGGGGGGGTTATTGATTGACCTGTTCCACTAATTAGGCAAGAACAGTCTGGAAAACTAGCCACATCCACAGCCCGTGGCCTCATTGTGCCTGTGCTGAATGACTGTAGAGATTTGCCTGTTTTTCCCCCCCCTTCGGTTTCCGATTCATTTCACCAGCGACAAAAAGCAGTTGACAACTGTTTATCTGCAATTTCCCCGGATTTTCCTTCTCTTGAGGCCTGTAACTAGGCAATTTACCCTGCCTGTCAGGAATGTTTTAAGTATTTACTAAATCTCCAGTCACTCACTGTCTTCCATGTGACAGCCTGCTCTCTGGGTTCATTGTTAATTAGCTCACAGGAATGGAGCTATATGTTATGATAATGTAAAGCTCCTGAATAAGTGATGGTTTCCAATGAGGCGTTTTATTTAACCTAGTTCTCTGCTCGACTACGTGTTGAACTGTTGCTACTTGTCACACGTGAACAGTCGCCACACGTTGTGACACGGAGAATAAAAAAGTCCGTCCATGTGACACAGTCCATGTCAAGGGAAGGTGAGAGATGAGGACACGTGTGGTTTACTGTCCTTATCTAATCAGGGATGGTTGCTGGCTCCGCAACATTACTGTTGTCACTTGACAAACAAGAATGTGTCCATTCCTTCATACTGTCCTCCTCCACCCCCCCACACCCTCCGTCCTTCCTCTCCACACACATGTTCGGCACGTGGACAGATTCAAATGAAGCTGGTGTTGACAACACGCACAGTTATTCTGCTCAGGGTTCGACTGAAACGCAAGATTACAGTCCAGCATGTTAATGATCTCGGTCAGTCCTCATTCAGTTCATGGAGGTAAGGTGGAGACTCTTCATCTGTTGTGCGACTGCCCAAACCTGACTGTTGCGTGCTCGTTTCCTGCGCACACAAACACAAAGTCAACATTGACACTGTGAGCGACTCGTTTGACTCGGAGGCACAGGTTGAACTTTTCCATGCAGGGTCAAGAAGTTTCGACAAAGTAAAATAAGCAGCACGTGAACTCGCAGAACATGATGTACTGGCGGGTGACAAATTGGGGGGGAATCTGACTTGATGATAGGAGAAGTGTAACAATTGCATCCATACAGCACAAAGTTCAAGTGTGGGGCACGGAATAGTTTAGACAATGAAGCTTTTTGGATTTGTCACTTATTCGGATGTGTCAGCATTAACACACTGAAGCAAAAACTGAAGGAGTTTGCACCTGCAAGTTCTCAATGTCTGTTGCTGCTTTCAGAGTCTGGACATTTTCCTGAAATTTACCAAATGTCAGAGTCAGTTGCTCTGGTCATTTTCCTGAACTTTTCCTGCTAGCCCCCTGGTGAAATGTCTGGAACATGTCAGCTTGAGTCCGTGTCTGGAAAATTCTGAGCGGGCGAGAGTTTGCGTTGATCATGTGTCAACACGACAAGGATGCAAAACAGGAAGCACACAAATATATCGGAGAATATAAAAGAGGAGCCAAATGAATAAAAAAAGCTGGTTTGAAATTGTATAATTTCATTCTGAGTAAAAGTTTGCTGTTAGTTTATTTAACGGTCAGTTTTCACTCGTGAAGTGAAGCAGTGAAGAAACAAATTAAAAACAAATCACAATGGTATAGTTAGCTCTTTTATTTATTTTTGATATTTCTCTCCTTAGCATTGCATATACTTTAAATGTATCCCCACAGATATCATTAAAAATATCTTTTATATCTACACCAAAGCAATATTTTAAATTGAATAGTGAGCATTTGTAAATTGAAACATATGTGTATTAATAATACAGTGTGTTTTCTAGAGTAGAGAAAGTAGCAGGGGTACCACGAGTGTGTTTTCTAGAGTAGAGAAAGTAGCAGGGGTACCACGGACCAGTCAGGTGCAAGGTCAGTTCATCAGGAGAAAGAAGAATATAAACAGACTTGAAGCCGTGCGTGTGCGCAGTGATCCCCTCGTTTTTTGATCTTCAAATGTGGTCTTATAGTATTTATATCCCCAGAGAAGAAAATTGCCTGTTTTATTGCATTGAGTGTCGGCCTGTACTCAAAGCAGATGTTGCACTGTAAAGTCATTTTAAAGTGGCCCCGGGCTGTTATTACAAAAAAACCTGATGCAATAATTTGTCTTTCGCTTCTTTTCTACGGTCACTTCTCTTTCAACAGTTTGTCCTGTGTGTGAGTCGAGCTCCTGTTTGTGTTGTGTGCTGTAGCGCGGCGCTGCGAGGTCGGTTTCCTCTTCCTTCTTGGAACGGATGACTCATGCGAAGGCCTGTTTCCTTTTTTGAATATGTAAATGCATGTTTGACGGCGGCCTACGGCGAACACGCCCTGGACGGCTGGATGCGTTTTAGATTTTCGAGACCTGCCTGGCCTCTCTCCGCCCCGAGCCAGACGCCCTCCCTCTGCTTTCTCTTCTTCCTCCTCCATCTCCTCTCATCCCTCCCTGAAGAAGTGTGAAGCTTGAAGCAGCAGGCAGTGTGCTATGATAGCAGTAATTGGTCTAAAGATGGAAACTTCACTCCCACTTTGCCACCGATCTGAGAAGCGGGTTTGTTTTTTCAACCACGGCTAGTTAAGAACATCACATTGAAGAAGTATTTAACAGTGAACAAAGGGGGGGGGGTGGGGGGGTGGAGACGATGGAGAGACTGGCACTTTTTGTCCCGGCTGAAAAGCAACTCTCCGTCTCGTACAAGTTCATTTGAGTCGGGCTCCCCTCTCCGGGACCCCCTCGTCTGTGGAGAAGAGCTTTGGAGTTTTTTTATTAGCCTCTGTGGTCTGATTTGTTTAAGGGGGGGGGGGCAAGGTGCCAAGATGTGGCTCGGCTCCTATTTTGCTCCAGTGTGAGTGCTGGATTTGTTGGGATGAAGGGGGGGGGGCGGAGTGGGGTGGACTGAAGCAAAACGAAAGCAGAGTCACCCAAAGTACACACTCACGCACACACTCACACACAATGTACTTTTATGCGTTCCTCACTGCGCTGTTGTGTTGTGCTGGCTGCTGCTCACAATTTTCCCTTATTCACAGTCTTTACAGAAGACAGATGCAGAGAGCGGGGGGGAGAAATCCTGTTACGGGGGTGAAAGAGGGGACTAGAGAGAAGCTCACACAGAACAAACTTGAATTTCATTTTTCATCAGTCACCCAATGATGCTTCACAGTTTTTTGGCTGGATGCGACTGTTTGATCAGAGACTGGTTCTAATACTCACTTTTGGCATTTTCCACTGTAGTCGTCAGTATATTCAGAAAAATTACAAACTTGCAGTTCCTGTTTGGCAAAATACCTTGAATTGCAAAGCTTGAATAATAATAAACAGTAAAATAGTGTTAGCAGGATTCTCAGTATAATCTTAGATATTGATATAGTAACTGTTTTCTTTATGAGGGCTTCACATCTTCCTGTTTATGTCCAGACCTTTGGACTTCACCGATTAGAGAGTTTCCTTTGACCACTCTCTGAACCAATGGACCAAAAATCTTGTCTGACAAAAACAGGTGATCTAGGTCCGGATCAAACAAACCATGTTATGGTTCGTCTGCAGAGTGAAAACACTTGTTTGTGTACTTCGGACTTTGGTCCAACAGGAAGATAAGACAGGATTGAACAATAGAGAAAAAGAAGCTGAGGCACGATTGCTTTATAGTCTTCGACTCAGACGATATCATTATTGAACGACGGAGACCTTCATTTTGCCGGTGATGCCTCTCAAATGATATTACAGTCGCAACGAAATACACAAAGTGAAGGGGTTCATTATTTTTCTCCATTCAAACTGAAACATTACTCTTTTCTGTACTTGCTACAAAAATGTTAGCAAATCAAGAACAATAGAAGAACTGACATTGAGCCGATGACAATCCTGATCACGTGTAAACAATGTAACAAAGACCTGAACCACATGTTTTTCTCTGGTGGACAAATTATGTAATGGAGCCACTGTTTCTCAATAACCCTTGAAGAACTAATCTGTCCTGCAATTCTGTCTTATTGGCCGATGCACATCCACGTCCATTTATCCGCAGAGAACTAATATCAGTTTATCTCTGCTCCTCAGTTCTGGCCGGTCACTTCCACTAGTTCAGATTAATGATCACAGACGACAGATTATATCAGCGGCACCTAATTATTTAGTCCATTTTTGGAGTTACTTGATAAAAGGCCAAAGTGAAATGTTTGGCTTTTTGTCTGGTTAATGTCCTCCTTCTCTCCGAGCTCCGAGTTCCAAATGTCCATTGTGAGGGAAAAAGACTCAATCGTGACATGACCTTAACTGGACTGTGGGTTTGTGTAATTCAATTAGTCATCTGACTAAAACAATGGTAAGGGATTGTAGTACGACAATTTTAAGAATCTGTGGTCAGGTTATGGGTTTAACACCGGTACCTTCAAATGATCAGAGAACTCTTTCAAACATCAGAGTGTCCAGAAGGACCTAAAGTGTCAGAAACCATCTCTGAGAGAATTCTTTTGACATTTATGTTGAGTTTTAAGTTTGGCCCATGTCCCATCCGCTTACATGGAGGTGGCAGTATTTAGAATTTGGGGGCGCTGTCATGTTTTCCATCTTTCACAGACTCATACCAACCTTTTGGCAAAGTGCCTTATAGACTATTCATATGCCGTGACGGATTACCGCATGGGCGCCTGCCAAGGTCCCAGGAGCCAATGGGGGCCCTTGTCCTTGAGAATTATTTTTAGGCGTGTTAAGTTTTGTGATTTTTATATTGTGTCTACGGCCCGTGGTCATAATAATCTGTCCATGCTCATATGTCCTGGTAGGTTATAACGTATTGTATAAAGTGATCACTTTTTAAATCCTGTTTCCTCGTATCGTAACCCTCTGGGCGGTATTTCCACGAATGATAATCCCTTAAACTCATTAACTTACACACCCCATTTGTAGTCATTTGTACTACAGGTTCCAGATATGGCCTCATTCTGTTGCTGCAGGTATCGAGTCTTTTAACTTTGTCTGATTCAGATCCAAGCAGCGTTAGTATCCGCTCTGATCACAGGCCGCTCTCTGGAGGTGTTATTTCACAGAATGCCTTTATTCATGTTGGCTTTCACACGTCCATTTTGCATCAGGAACTAGTTCAGAGTTTACAGTCGCAGATCCTCTGCTTGACAATCATAAAACATGCTGACTGGTGAGTGTGCAGGTTGAAATGGACTTTGTTACCAGAAGATAGAGGTTGTTATACTCTTGCTCCCCAACAGCCATGGTCGCACATTTCTTCAGCACGTGGCTCGCTTAGATTTCTTCCTGGTTCAGACTGAGGTGACTGATGAAGGTGTGTGTGTGTGTGTTTGTGTGTGTGTGTGTGTCAACCCTCTTCACGTTATAAGAGCAGTTTATCAGCTCTGTGCATCTTTACAGTGGTCACAATATTTGACTTAGTCGCCATTCCTTGATATTCTGTTCCTGCCACGGCTGGGGCTCGATTCACCAGCTCAATGTGCAGTAATTATACATCACTTGGTGTGTATGTGGTGCTCAGGAGGACCAGTGTCATCAGAGCACAGGTCGATGTGGATCATCATCGACAGCTTGTTGAGCCCAGAAGGAAACTGGAGGACACAGGTTTCCCTCTAATCCTAATGAATTGTTTGGCCTTGGTGGAGGTATGCGCTCTATTCAGTGCCATTCGAGTTATTTTTGGCTGATCCTCTGCCTTATTAAGTTTAATACTTACGGCAGCTTTAACTTAAGGTTGGATGAGTTTCAAGGAAATACGAAGTAAATCGGAACCAAGGGGAGCCCCAATAAACATTGATCTAGAGCAGAGATGCCAGGGTGAAATTGGACAGGGGGCCAGATTTTTTCAAGCAAGACCTCAGGGGGCCGGATTACTCTTTCGGACTGAAAAGGCCAAACACTGACTCAACACATGGATAGATAGGTTATTTGAAATTATTCATGAAGGCCTACACATCAATAAGAAATTGCATCGGCACCAAAATAGCCTCACAATGAGGCCTAAAATTACATAGCCTAAAGCAGGAGACAGTTACCCTCTAAAAACGTTACATTTTCCTATCCATGCAAGTAGCCTACATTTATAAATTAGAAATGCAACAAAATAGACTAGGTGCCAACAAAACACATTTCCTATAAATAACACAAGTGTAAACTGTTAATTACTTTTATTATATTTATTGAAGGCTTGCACATGAAAACAAGTCAATGCAAAATAAGGCCAATTAAAAGAAGGCCAGGCCAAGTAGGCCTAAACGAGTCACAGAAAGAAAGCGCCAGAATAAAGTAGTCCAACATTAGACCATGTGATTGAATATCCAGTAGGAATTAGTAAAACAAAACGGTTCTTGAAAAAATAGGCAAATATGAGCTATCTAAAAACTAAATTGGCTCAATAACAGATGAGGCACATTAACTTTGCCAGTCATCACCAGTCACCAACCCATATTTCCACACAACCATGTGCCTTTATGGCACTAGCCTGGCTATCAGTCAACCCCAGCCCCTTTTATTCCCTCCCCCCCATATCACACTGGAAATGATAAAATATATCATACTCTCTGTATATTCTTTGTATACATAAGTCTATATACACATATTTATACATGTGTACATGTTATAATTACTATTATTATATCACTATTACTATTATTATTATATATACTGTTGCTGCCATTATTACTATATACTGCTTTTATATTGGTATAATTACTATCATATATAAATATATATTATGTTATATTATATACTATATATACTGTACTATTCTTATATACTGTCTAACAATAACATTACCATCTGTTTTTTATTCTTTCTACCTCAATATTTTTTATTTTATTCTATTGTATTGTATTTTTGTATTTTATTGTATTCAAATGTACCGGCTGCTATGACAACTTAATTTCCCTTTCGGAAAGTAATCTATCTATCTATCTATCTATCTATCTATCTATCTATCTATCTATCTATCTATCTATCTATCTATCTATCTATCTATCTATCTATCTATCTATCTATCTATCTATCTATCTATCTATCTATCTATCTATCTATCTATCTATCTATCTATCTATCTATCTATCTATCTATCTATCTATCTATCTATCTATCTATCTATCTATCTATCTATCTATCTATCTATCTATCTATCTATCTATCTATCTATCTATCTATCTATCTATCTATCTATCTATCTATCTATCTATCTATCTATCTATCTATCTATCTATCTATCTATCTATCTATCTATCTATCTATCTATCTATCTATCTATCTATCTATCTATCTATCTATCTATCTATCTATCTATCTATCTATCTATCTATCTATCTATCTATCTATCTATCTATCTATCTATCTATCTATCTATCTATCTATCTATCTATCTATCTATCTATCTATCTATCTATCTATCTATCTATCTATCTATCTATCTATCTATCTATCTATCTATCTATCTATCTATCTATCTATCTATCTATCTATCTATCTATCTATCTATCTATCTATCTATCTATCTATCTATCTATCTATCTATCTATCTATCTATCTATCTATCTATCTATCTATCTATCTATCTATCTATCTATCTATCTATCTATCTATCTATCTATCTATCTATCTATCTATCTATCTATCTATCTATCTATCTATCTATCTATCTATCTATCTATCTATCTATCTATCTATCTATCTATCTATCTATCTATCTATCTATCTATCTATCTATCTATCTATCTATCTATCTATCTATCTATCTATCTATCTATCTATCTATCTATCTATCTATCTATCTATCTATCTATCTATCTATCTATCTATCTATCTATCTATCTATCTATCTATCTATCTATCTATCTATCTATCTATCTATCTATCTATCTATCTATCTATCTATCTATCTATCTATCTATCTATCTATCTATCTATCTATCTATCTATCTATCTATCTATCTATCTATCTATCTATCTATCTATCTATCTATCTATCTATCTATCTATCTATCTATCTATCTATCTATCTATCTATCTATCTATCTATCTATCTATCTATCTATCTATCTATCTATCTATCTATCTATCTATCTATCTATCTATCTATCTATCTATCTATCTATCTATCTATCTATCTATCTATCTATCTATCTATCTATCTATCTATCTATCTATCTATCTATCTATCTATCTATCTATCTATCTATCTATCTATCTATCTATCTACACTCGTCTTCTCCCTCCACTTCCTCATTCACCCCTGACACGCCAACGAACCAGCCAATGAGAGCCTGTCATCCCACACAGCCATTGGTCAAGAACTGTCACATGTCCGACCCCGACCTATTCACAGACACTCAGGACATCTCAGTACTTATTCAACACGGTGTACTTAGCGGAACATTCATAACAACCACATATCAAGCAGTCAAACAGAACAGAACTCAACTATCAGTTTGTTACAATATGTATTAAAATAAAACGAACCTTCGTGTGTATCTCGACATTTGGAGAATACGGCTTGCTGTTTCTGTAGCGATGATGCTAGCTCGTTTAGCTTTTGAGTCCGGAGTTGCCCTGTGTACTCGCCGTATTTCTCGGCGTGGGTCTCGTAGTGTCGTTTGATGTGGTACTCCTTTAGTACAGCCACTTGTTGACGACAGATAAGACACACGGGTTTGCCTCCTACTTCCCAAAAGAAATAATTTTCTCTCCATCTATCCTGAAAGATGCGAGCTTCAGTGTCGACCTTCCTCTTCTTTGACAACATCTCGATCAGCACTACCGGCGCTGCTGCAGCTGAGGCGGGCAGCAGCAACAGACCAACTAACGGAGTCCACCGAAAATTTTAATTTTTTTTTTTCTTTAAATTCCATCAAAATTAAATTAAAATTTATATTCTCCCCTTATCACCCTCGGGCTGGATGTGATGTACAGTCGGGCCGGGTCCGGCCCGCGGGCCGTAACCCTGGCATCACTGATCTAGAGGAAGAAATCTCAAAACAAACTAACTAACCAAGTTAAATCAGCAACTTTGATGGGACATGTTTGACCCCCTAATATCAGTATCCGGTGGCTTCTAATACTCTGATAATTATTCAGCTTTTAGATGCAGAGTCGGCACTGAGGTGAGATTTGTGCCTCATGACATTTTCCTTGAGTTAATATGAGCATCCTCAGTAAACTCTGATTGTGTCTTTTTGCATTCTTAACAAGAGCAAGATGCTGTTATTCAAGATGTTCATTGTGCTGCTGGAGTGTGCGTTGATGACATACAAGAGCACAAACATTCTCACAGTGAAAGGATGATGGCTTGTTTAGATCTCAGCTGACGAGTTATTGAAAAGCGAGGAGATAAACAGACGTGTCAAGAGCTGGAGAGGCGACTGCAAAAAAAAAAATGCTTCAGCAACTGCAAGCTTCACATTTCTTTCCATTGACTCAACCTCTGCATCTTAAGCTTGTTCACACTGCTTTTATGATTGAGGCTTTACACCACTATGAGCAGCTCCACGTGCTGCAAACAACATTCCACGCACTCTAGTTTTCAGGGCTGTGTCAGAGCGAGCACAGAGAGCAGCGATGATTGCACTGAAGGGTCTCTCATCCCAGCTCCTGGCTGCCACATAGCACCACTCTTTATTTTTACCCCACTTTTGCATAAAAAATGGAGTCGGCTACTTTTTCTCGCGGCCGAGCTATAAATTCTTCCTGCTTAAGCAGTCGCCAGCCGACTCCATTATTCTTCCCTTTCAATTAATAGGAAACACATTGGTTGAAGGAGGGTCTTTGTTGGTGTGAGAGTCCATACATCACCTAAACTAGAGCACGCACCCCTCCTCCTTCTAACACACACAGACACACACACACACACCCGCACACAGACACACACACACCCGCACACACCAACAGTCCCCATCTGCTCCCAATCACGGGTGCAGCCAGCGGTCAGGTTGCTGACGATTAATGGTGCACAGGCACATGGTAACACACACACACATGTAAACATACACAACATAGGCTTGGTAGGCATGAAGTTTGCTAAACTCACACACACATACAAAGATTGATATAAATACATACATTTATATAATTTTTATTATTCTATATTCTTCCTAATGATTCGTGAGAAATGTGTCAAATTGCATTGAAAAAAACTCAGACTTTGTGTATTTTTTTCTACAATTCTGCACTTTAATGAGCAGCTCAGTTGTCACAGGTGAAAAACGTGAGTTACGTTCACCGAATACAAAGACCGAAGCTCAGATTTGAAGTTTCCTTTTAAGAGAGACCACAGAAAGTCTCACTGAGCTCCCACAGCTTCGTGGCCACAGCATCGTCTCTAGACTTCGACGCGATGTTGAGCATTGGGGCGCAGTCTAAGAAGAAATGACCACTGAGGTGTTCGATGTCTTGTTCCAGGGCACAGTGGAGCGTGGTCTGACATCCAGACACAGCATCTCGAGTGAAGATTTCGGTAAAACGAAAGAGGAACGTCCACCAGTGGCTGAAGTTACGACCAATCTCTGTCTTCACTAGTCCTGGAGAGAAAAGAACCCAAGACATTTACTGAGAGTTAATAAAAGAATATCACTGCCAGAGGAGAAATATTAAATGTGTGGAACAGCAAAAAAAAAATCCTAGTCAAAATTAAGACAAGTGAAGAGAAAATATTGAAATGGAAAGTTGCGGAAAAACAGCTGGTAAAACATCCCTGTGTGAAAGTTACAGAGCCCCCTGGTGACATTGACCTTGGACCTCCAGGCACCAAACCAAACCAGTTTATCTTTGAGTCCAAGAGAATATTTGAACCAAGTTTGAGGAAATTCCCTCAAGGCACTCTTAAGATATCGCATTCACGGCATCGGGAGGACGAACAACTCGAGAACATAATGCCTCCGGCCACTGGGTGTCGACATAACAAGCAACAAGCAAACATATGAGACGAGTTGAAGAGTCAGTGATTGACTGCTGCTGTGAACTGACCTGGGTGGACGCTGTAGCAGGTGACGTCGCTGCCCTCCAGTCGCTTTGCCAGCTCGTAGGTGAAGAGGTTGTTGCACAGTTTGCTGTGGCTGTAGGTCAGGAGGAGCTGGAGGTCGCTACTGCCCGAAGCCAAATCTCTATGAGTCCTCAGAAAGTTCAAATCCACCTTCCCAGCCTCAAAGGCTCTGGAGGACAAGTTCACCACACGGCTCGGCCCACTCGCCTTCAGCAAGTCCAGCAGCAACACCGTCAACAGGAAGTGACCCAGGTGATTGACGCCGAATATCATCCCGAAACCATCCTCCGTTTTCCCAGAGTTCAACAGGCCTGAAGACCAAAACACCAGAAACACCAGAAACACACTGAACACAACACAAAACTTTCATTCTAAGAGTTGAAGAAATATCAGGTAGTGCTGTTAAGCAAGCAGATTAATAACAGTGTCCTGACCTGCGTTGTTGATAAGAAGATCCAACCTGGACTCCGACCGCAGGAAGTTGTCTGCGAAGGATCGAACAGACTTCAGACTGGCCAGGTCGAGCTGCATGAAGATCACCTGTTTGTTCTTGGTCTCCTGATCACGACGCGGTTAGAAAAACAAGTTTCTGAATCATTACATGGTTTCCAGCTCTAACAGATCAGTGTTTTGTTTCTCAGCTGCGTTGTTTTAATAAAACAAACCACACTAAACTCTTGCTAACGATAAGAAATGAGGAGCTTAACTTGGTGTGAAAAGCTGTGAATCATCAGCATAACAGGGCGATTACATACGAAATGATACGATGGAACCTTGAGGGACACCAGACGTTGTTGATACACACGTATCATTGGCCGTATAATATGAGACAAATTATTTGTTTACTGAGTCATGATGTCAAGTGAAGTGAGATGAACCTTAATCTAAATAATTGGGATATATTCCTGACCCCTAAGCTCTTGTGTCCTCACCTGGACAATTTCCTGGACGGCTGCCTCAGCTCGCCGACTGTCCCGGCAGGCGAGGATCACTCTGGCCCCCCTCCTGGCCAGGTCCATCGCCGTGGTCTTACCGATGCCAGTGTTTGCTCCTGTAGAAAGTCATGCTTTAGACGTCACTCAACTCTAAATCTGCCAGTTTGGTCCTGATTGGAAAATCTCAAAAGCTGTGACTAGATTTCTATGAAAGTTTGGACATGAATGCGGACTGGGACAGCAGTGTCTGTCCTCTGTCACCATCAGGACTAATGTTCGGTTTCCGGCTTCACTGATATTCAGACTCTGAGAACAGAGTTTGTGTTTTTGTCTCTTTCACTTTGATATCGTTTCGGTCTATTTTGGCACAAAAGTCGAGCTTGTGCTTTTCAATCTCGACCTCGGAAACAACATCCGGAAGCAGCTGATCTAGAACTTCTGTGTCAGATACTTCTGGACTCTGTAGTAAGCAGCTGTTGTGAAGAAATCCCTTGATTTGGACACGCCTCTAAAACGCATGCTGCTCTTCGATGGTTGAAATTCCTGGACAAGTTCAAACACAGTGATATATTACATAATCTAAAAGGGTTTTAAAAGATTTGAAGCCTTCATATATATTCCCTTTGAAAAATATCATCAGTATTATTTTTTTATCAATTATCATTATTACCAATAGCAGTTTCCAGTGTGTGCATGTTAATAGTTAATCCTATGGCGGAAGTTCTGCAGTTCTCAACTCACCAGTGATGATCACCGTTTTCCCGTGTAACTTTGCACTACTCTTACATCTGGGACTCTTTACGACATGGAGAAAATAAATTGCTCCACCCACCAGTAGCAGTAGCAGTAGCAGCAGCAGCAGCATCATTCTGACTGTAAAAAAGTAAAAATACAGACGCTGAGTGAAAGAGGTGAAGTGAGTGTGCAGCCGTTCCCAGGTTTGGACTTTGTCACAGCATTCCGCTCCACCCTGTGTACATGCTGTGCTTCCGCCTCCAGTGTAAAGTTCCAGCATTCCACTGCTGCTCACACGTTAACACACAGGTCAAAACCATCAAATGCTATAATGAATAAGATCATGAACAATTATATAAAATTTACAATGGACATATATCTGCATTAAGCTCTTTTCTCTGTAATTTAATTTAATAATTTGAGTTTTATACACCAATGTTTCTTCATTAAAAGATCTGAGCTCCTCTTCAGTCAATTGAAATTAAAGTTACTGGAAATTAAAAGAATTAGAAAAGTCAGACTGAAAATCAGCTGCTGATTTGTTTTATTGATTGTTTATGGATTAACTGCAGCTCTGATACAACAAACAATCTGACTGGACAGATAATAATAAACAAGAATATTAAATAATAATAAACTGCTGCTCATGACTGAGGCTGCGTCCACAAGACAGACACAGACAGAAACATACACACACACACACACACACACACATGCACAAAAAATACGCACACACACAACCCAAAATGAAAAAGTGCGCTCAGAAACTATTCTCTCGCAAAAACGAAAGTAAACGTACTTTCTCTCTTTCCTTATTTTGCATGCTCTCTCTCACTAGCACACACTCACAGGCACAGCTGAACATGAGACATCCTGGCGCTGATGACAGGGTGTCATGGAAACGCCCCGTGTTTTCCATGGCTACACACTCTCTACCCCCCCACAGGATACTCTCTTATGATTGTTCAGACAGAACACTTGAAGTACTACAACAGCGCAGCGTTTTGCAAATCACAGTCACGTATGCATGCATGTCCACACACACACACACACACACACACGGACACATATTGTATCTTATCAGGACCTAAATGGACACAAATTAGCCTATTATGTACTTTGGGGATTAGAGCGATGAAACAGCCTAATGGTCTGTTTTCATTCTCTTGCTCTGAGTCCATAAAGCATCAGAGATATTTAACAATAATGTTTTTTTGATGTTTAAATCCATTTTTATGGATGTGAGGTGCACGTTTAGTGGAAAAGACATGGAAGCACTTTCTTTTACCTTTTACAGTTGGGGACTGAATAATTGATCACATGCTGTCGTCACCTTCAGGTTTTGACCATTTGGTTTCCTGTAAAGCTTGTGTCTTCCTCACATCCTTTTTTCAAATATTATGTGTGTGTGTGTGTGTGTGTATGTGTGTGGTTGGTCTGGCCGTGGGAGCGATCTGTGTTAATGCAAATGCGTAGGAGTCCTGATGTGTTTGCGCCGTAATGAAGACAAAGGCACTCAGCGAGCCGCGGCTCCCTCACACTTGCTCCTGCTCATTAAGCTGTTAATGCAGCTTCCTGTGCACGTGTCTTCAGGCCTCTGATTAATAATGTTGCTTGTTATTGATTAATATCACCCTAAAAAATTTGCACTGTTGAGCATAACTTTATTTTTTTTGTTTGGTTTTTCCCCCCCAGACTCAATTGACCAGCCCACGTAGGACCACACCCCCAGAGTGAAGAGGGAGAGGGAATCGGATCGTCCATCATCTCGGCACCGTTACAAGGTGGGCTAACATCCCATATGGTTGGCATGGTAACGGCCTGCTACAGTAGGTTTAGGTTGAGCGGTTCGCCACAGACAGTTTCTCGATGTTGCCACATTCTTGCAACATCCTCCTGACCTGAGTGCAGACAACCGTGTGTGTGTGTTTTGCAAAGCAAATGTTTTATGAAGGTGTTTTTGTATTTGAGGTTTTGATTCTGGATCTTTTGAAAGAGGCTTGAGCAAGTTGTTTTCAGGCAGATGAGAAAATGGAGAGTGGGAAGACGGCAGGGAGACAGGAGGAGAAGTCAAATTATTCTTTGTGCTCCTCCTGCCACAGAGGCTGAAAGAGAGCATTAATCTTTTAGCCGTGTCTGCAGGTGACAACAACACACACACACACACACACACACACACACACACACACAAATGTATCCAGACTTAACCACACTCTCTCTTTCGTTCACATGCGTCCTCACACATGCTTCTTCCGTGGACGTGCTGCTGTTGCACAGATAGCAGGAGCGATTGTGTAAGTATAGTGAGGTTAGTTTGACAGGGGAGGAGTCAGAGTCCATGTCCAGACAAACGGGAGGTAAAACCAGTGAGGATGAAGATGATGATGAGGAGGAGCAGGTCACGCTGTGAAGTGAAATGAGTCATTCCAGGTGTTCAGGGATCCCAAAAGTATAAATCCCATTAATTATTCTGCAAATACACACGGTAATGTCTCATGACCTGCAGCTGTATTATTCCTGAGGCTTGAAGGGGAATAAAACTCTCCTGGTTCATGTGGTTCTTAAACAGTCAAAAGCTTGTGAGTGTACAGTTAGAATAAGGAGGGTTCACTGTGGCGGCCATTAACAAAGGGCTGAATCTGCCAACTACATATGCTTATGGGAACTGGAGGACACAGATCATCCACTTGACTTTATTAATATAGAAAATCAATCAGAAGTTTACATAAAGCAACAATTTCAACAATAAAACATTTGCAGTCTTTTTGTCATCTGTGATATTAAACTAAATGTCTTTGCATTTTGACCCGTTGGACTAACAAAACAAGCAAATAAAATATATTAACTTAGAGAAAAGATTGGAATTTGTCACTATTTTCTCACATTTTGTCGACCAAAGAGCTCACAGAAAAATCAAGCAAATAATCGACAGATAAATCGATATCGCAAACCAGCTATCCTTTACTCTAAATGACTAACTTCAAAAAGAGTTTGAATGACTCTGATGGTTGTTACAACATAAACATGTAGTAGAATGTAACTTCCAGAGGTCTCTGTTATGTATAGTCATTACTTTAAAACCCTTTCAATTTAAGTCAGCAGAAGTGATTTGAGATCGGACGTCGGTCAAAATCAGTCTTGGAAATCTGAGCCGGTTTCATCCTCAGGCGGCAGAAACCAGTTGAAGACTCGTGGCTCGGGTCGTCAAAGCGAAGCAGCTGCAGCTCTGGTCATGTCACTGGTGTGAGTTTACAAGGCCACACCAGGGCCGTGTGCCTCTGTTTTGTCAACAGAGATTATGAAAGAGCGGCTGGCGGGCGGGCGGGCGGCGGGGGAGGAGACAGCGAGGCTATTTGCATCACCCAGTCTGAGCTCACCCGCCCCGCTAACACCGTCACCTTCCCTCCCGTTCTCTCTCTCCTCCTCCCGCTCCTTTCATGCCGTCTTAGCTTCTCCAACAAAGATCGAACCGAAAGAGAGACGCTTGTCAAACATCTGGAGTTTAAATGCCACTTCAGCTTTTTTTCAAATATTTTCGTGCCTTTCAATTACATTTAGAAAACTTCCTGCGTTGAAACTGTCTCATACACAAACAAACCGTTCAGCCCTGAAGGAAACTTGAACATCGACTGAATCCATCCGGGAACCTTCAGGTGATGTTGAGCCTGCAGTAAAACTGTGCAGATTAAGAACAACACAGATTAAATTAAAGAAGCAGGTAGTATTTTTTCGTATTGCTCATATGTTCCTGTGCACTCGTCATCTGCCCCCGGTTACTCTTTCCGACACATTCTTGTTTGTTGCATTGTTTCCCCCCCCCCCTCTGCTGTGACTCACTGTGTCGTGGGAGGTCTGTCGTCTCTCCACTTTGTTTCCTTTCTTCCCATATCTAATTTTTTTGCTCTCAGTCTTTAGCTGCTGTTCATCCATTTTAATGGCGTTGCCCCTAGAGTCTGTGAGTTTTAACTCCGCAGCGTTATTGAGGCTCTGCTCATCTTATTGCAAACATTTTTATTGTGTACTCTGAGGCAGAACCAAAAAAAAAAACCTCCACACATTTGTAGAATATCACTGAGAGAAAAAGAGAAAAAGTGAAGTCAGCGCAAAGCCATAATTGTGACAGATGTCAAGAAATTGGCGTTGTGTGACTTGTATAATCCGTCCATCCATTAGCTGTGCTGCTCATTGTGAGGGAGGGATCCAGCCAATAACAGCTGTCATTGGCCCAGAGGCCGGATAAACCCTGTAAATAAAACTTTCTCCCTCCTTCTGATTATCTTAAACATAACTTGGTTTAGTTTTCACATTCTAAAAAATAAACATTAGATAGATAGACAGACAGATACGTAAACTTTGTCTGTCCCAAGTGACAAAAATCCTCCTTTGGACAGAGCTCAAATATACAACACATAATTCTCATTTGACAACACACAGTACATATTTAAAAACAAGACTCAACAATACACACTGTTTACGTTCAAAACACATGACACACATCTAAACCAAATTCCAGAATAGGCACACAAGAAGGGACTGTTAAAAACAGCAGCTGACAAAAACAGGTTAAAGTGCAGCGTCTTATTTTGAAATTGTTTAGGCTGGTTACTGCAGAGGGAATAAAGGATTTCTTGTAGATGTTTTTTTCAGGCCACTGGGATTTGGTAACGTCTGCCCGATGCAGTAACTGGTGGAGAGGGTGAGATCGGTTATTATTAAATATTAAATCAATAAACTCTACAACCCTTTTCAGGATTATTGTGAGAAACAATAAAATCTTTGCAAACCTCATTTACTTTTGCCATAATAAAACATTTTGTGATTATTCCAACAGGGAACTGAAGCTAATCAGAAAAACCCAGAGGCTGAAATGTCGCATGCCTCCTATTATTCCAAAAGACAGCGTGATAACACTGATGTCACTCTGAGCAGTTACCAGTTGTGAGGCTAAACTGTAAAAGTCATAATGAAGGTGAAGGAACACCAAACTATTAGCTGATTCCAATGAGGATGCTTCATCCTGAGGGGAACATGACTCTGATTTCCAAGATTCACAGAAGTCAGCATGCGAGCATTGACCCAACAAGGCTCAGATTTCAGTTTCACTGTCAACACCACACAACGCTGGATTGAATACAGTCAGATTCATAAAAAGGCTGCAGCAGCATCAAGGCTAAACATTCATACAGATGAATTGAATAACTGTCTTTCCTGCATCCGTTAAGATCATATATCATCTATTATATATTAAATCATGTACAGGTTGGCCAATTCACAGCCATATCGACGTTTGTGTTTGCCGATATGACAACTTTTATTTTACAGAATCAACAATTCAGAAAACATGTGCATTTATGTTTAAATTTCCCCCAAAAAATTGTGGGTTCTAAAAAGGATGCCTTGGCCTGAGTTCAGGGGTTTTGGACATCAAGAATATCTACAGTACATTTTAGAGAAAACTCGTATTTATAATCAAAAAGTATAATTTTTTAATGATCTTATCAAACAAAGTGTTTATTTTGAGGATTTTCTGTCAGCCAGCATGTCAGCGTTCTGTCTCCTACTCGTTGTCTTGCCATCACGTGACCTGTAGCATGTGCACGGCTCTGGGCTGCGAGCTGTCAGGTTTATGAGGTGAGCTGCTTCCTCTGGTTTTGCCATAAATCCACAAAGACTCCTGGTGAGCGGTGCTCCCACTGGGCTGCAGGGTCACCGGCAGGTTGCTGTCCTGGGAAAGACCTCTGGAGTTTAGCTTTCACCCCAGGTGAGGCCATCATCAGAGTTGACCCGAGTGATCCTCCTTTCACGCCCCAACTACTGACCCAGAAAATATGTGGGTCAACTGTCAGCGTGAAGGCGTTGACCCCCTAAAATCGCTCAGGTCAAGATCAGGGTTGAGAATCGGGTCAAACTTCATCCTGCTTGGTGTGAAAGTTCAGTTGTGTTTACCTGCATGGGTGCAGTCACCTGTACTGACCAGCAGGAGAACAGGAGACTCTCTGCTGGCAGCTCAGTTAACCTGGAGCCTTATTCTTGTTTTCCTCTGATGATCAGCTCACAGACTCTGATCAGTGCCTTTGACTCATCCTCATCTATATGATTAGAATCGATTGTAAATTATTGTAAAGACTGTAAATGAAAGGTGGACAAGGAATCCAAATCCAAAATGAAGCCATATGGGTGCTGCCATCTTGCAATGGTGATGTCATTTGTAGCCAGAGTCTATGGAGTAATGATTGCTCGACCGATGGCACGTCAGTCCTAGCTGTCAATCAATACGATAAAACTACAGAACATTATAGAAACAATCTTACAAAATGTGTGTTGGGTGTACTGTGCTATTAGTGTGGCTCATGACACTGTTTATGACCTGTACTGCAGCCAGCCACCAGGTTTGTTTTTTTGCAGGGAGGAGTAGTCATATAATCTGTCTGTGGTTTGCATATCCGATTATGTCCGAAGACTAAAGTGTTCAAAGCTTATACAGAAAAGTCACATGCAAATTGGTGTTAGAAATGCAGGCATCATTAGATTGGGCTCCATCTACCTATTTTTTTTACTTTTTTACATTTGCAGCATTTCCGTTGATGTTTTCCTAATCTCTAATGCAATATCCGCCCAGGTGTAGAAAAACCAACTTACCATTTACTTTTTTCCCTCAACCCATCTCTCCTTTTAAATTGGCATCTTCATGCCCGGCGCCGCCTCCCGCGGCCTCTGTCCTCCATCACCACCTCCCATTTCCCTCCTTACGTGTCTCATTCCCACTGCCCCCTGCTGCTCTATTGTGCCCACCGCACCCCCGCCGCCTCGGTGCCACCAGGCCCCACTGCCTGTGGCGTGTAATTGACTTTCTCCCTGTACTGGAAAAGCGGGCGGCCCGCGCCAGGCTGGAGGTGACCCATTTCCCTGGGGCATTCAGCAGCCTCCTAATCAACCATTCTCTGGGGCCGCCTCATTCACTCCGCAATTAGAGCAACTCCCCCTTTGAGAACTCCATCAATAGGCAGACGGGCGGGCGGGCGGGATCGACAGAGGAGCAAAGATGGAGTTTCACTCAAACACTTTGCTTTGGCTCTTTGAGTTCTGAACCCTACGACTTTGCGCCTCCCCTCCTCTTTGAGTGTCGACTCCCTCGTGGTTGGTTTCATCAGACAGCAGCAAGTGGGGGGTTTGTCTAATGATGAGCAGGTAGACGGGCACAAAGGGAGGCAGACAGGAGCGAGAGGAGATGCAGGTAGGCAAGCAGACAAAGGCAACGAGACAGTCAGACAGACAGTCAGATGGGAGGGACTCCAGGGAGGGATTAAAAGAGGAATTTGAAAGAAACCCAAAGCAGCAGGGATTGAGCAAGAGGATCGACGCATCTTCAGAGCATCGCTGGCTTTTAGAGGAAGAGTCAGGACTATTCCCCGTTGTTGTCTCGTGTTTCACCTGGTCTTTTCTTGAATCGCATGAAAGAAACCTTTTTATATTGATCCCGCCTCGATAAGAAGGTGTGTTTACTGCTTGTTTTGGCCAGATGTGGTCGAGGCCAACAGCTGGATCCTGGAACACGCACTATCCAAGAACCACAAAAAAAACAACACAAATGCAATCAGACGTTTTTTGCGCCGACAGCTCTGATCCCACAAGCCTGAGATGATGGTGCGCGATGATTAAATAACAGGCCGGCATCTCTCCCCGGCCATTGGCCTGATTTGCTATGCAGGAGAGGCAGTGCTCTGGTCAGAGGATAACCATGTAATCAATGGAATGAAAAGGCTGCTTTGGCTGTGAAGGTTAAGAGGGGCACTGGAGGCTCTCTGCCCACTCGGTGAGCCACACATGCGTTCAGAATCCACAGCAGACACTGTGTGAATGTTCCATCTCCTCCTCTCACCTGTTCCTCTTGCCTCCTGTCTTTCTCTGACATGCCTTTATCTTTCTTTCTCTCGGCTCGCTCCCTCCCACTGCCTCCGCCTCTTTTCGCTCTGATTCTCCCCCCTGGTATTTTTTTTTTCATTTCTTCCTCTGCATTTTCTCTCGCCATCCTCTGTCTCCCACTATATTTGTGCTCTCTCTCTCTCTCTCTCTCTATCCCCTCGCCATTTACTTTCCTCTCCTCCCTCCCTCCCTCCATCCTCTTTTCCCTCCCTCCCTCCTACCTTTCCCCAGTGTCAGCTGCTGTCACTGTGGCAAAGAAAGTGACCAATCACAGCTCACTTCACAACACCGGCTTCTCTTCCCTCCCTTACTCCTTCCTATTCTTCCCTCTATTCCCTTCTCTTCCTCCTCCTCGCCTCCTTTTAGTCCCATCTGCCCCTCTTCCCCACACAACCTTCATCAGCTCATTTCCTGGAGACGAAATGTGATGCATTATGGGAGACAGACGGCTGTCTAACGGGGTTAGTTGTGCAGCGTGGCTTATCATCAGAGACTCCGCTAATCCTGTGTGCGCGCATGTGTGTGTGTGTGTGTATTTGTGTGGAGGCACCGTATGAGCTAATGAACTTATACATGCACCAGCCCACACACAAACAAAGGCAGCCTCACACGCTTACTCTCACGTTCTCCAAAGAGGAGGAGGCCGACGAGACATGTTGATGTTCGTCAGAGTCTGCCAGGAGAATATGATTTGCATGATCTAAGCATATTTTACTCTTCTGTGCACTGTCTTGAGCTGTATCCACATTACAACCTGCTTTTGTGTTGGTTATTTGAGTTGAATTCACAAAGGAAGATTCACGTTTCTTCTCCCCTTTACAATTAACTAAATAATAGGTAATAAAAGGCTAATAGGGACTCAATAGTGTTTAACCCTTACTCACACCTGTGTCTGTGCTCCTCCCACTCAGGTGCTGATATGTGTCCACGATGAGCGGACTGGGGGAGAACTCCATGGAGCCTCTGAGCTCAGAAAACCGGAAACGCAAGCTCTCCACTTGCGACACGCCAGGTCTGGGGTGAGTGTGTCTGATGAGCACATGGGGGTGCGGGGGGGGGGAGTGGGCTACTGGGTCAGTGGTTTCTGTCGCCCCGGCCACGATTGTGTGTGAAGCTTGGGTAGAAAAAGCACTGGAATTGAATTATATGATTTATAATTAAGATCTGGAGAATAAGTCAAAAGTGTGATTCAAGCAGAAATAATATCCAAACAATAAAAACAATTTATGCAAAAGAGTTTAACGAATATGTCAACTGAAAAGTAAAATATTTTGGAAAATATACACCAAATTGTGATATTGATATTGCGCTAATGAAGGATGTACGCTGTGACAAGTAAGAACCAAACCAAGTGCTCAAAGATTTTGTGTGATGCTTAGGTAGGAATGGCACTGGAATTGAATTATATGATTTTGATGAAGATGAAGATCTTGAGAATTAAGTAAAAAAAAAGTGTGATTCAAGCAGAAGTAAAATCCAAACAACAAAAACATTTTTTAAACGAATATGTCAAATGAAAAGTAAAATATTTTGTAATATATATACACCTATATTCCCTTTTATGTCAAAATTGTGTTATTGATATTGCTCTAATGTCTTTAATCTTAAAGCTAGTGCTAACAGCTAGTTCGTTTAGCTTAGCATCACAACTGAGTCTGTCAGATGTTAAAAACTGAAGTGTACAAAACCCAAAGAAGAATAAAGCTGCTTGCAAACATTTGCCAGAAATGTTCCGGACACGCTGTATGTGAGAACACAAATGTCAGAGTCGATGCTGGAACTTTCAAAGATAGGCCCCGCCCCCCAGAGTCAAATGTCAGAGTGAGCCTAAGAGAGAATACGGCAGAAAATTATCTGGAAAGTTGAGTGAGTAGATGACATTACTAACAAGCCTCCTGCCGGAAATGCTGCAGCACAGAACCCCCCACCCCCCCACCCACCTACAAACAAAGTCAGTCACCTTCTCCGGTTGTTTCTTTTAATTATGCAGAGTTAATGATGTCCTGGCTGTAGCTTCCTATGTAGGGCGCAGATTTGAATTCGAATCGAAATAAGTATATTTTCCAAAATGTCGAACTATTCCTTTAACTTAAGCTTGTTTCACTACTGTTCAATCACCAACATCAGCAAATGACGTAAAAGTGCAGCTTTCAAAAGTACAGTCATTCTGTTCAAGTCTTCAGCCCACAACGTTTCTTGTTGGTGTTTCACTGTGATCAAAGGGCACTAAGCTGCTGAACAACTTTCTGTCTTCTTAGGAGCCGCTGTGTTGTTTTTATATATAAAAAAACATCATTTTTTTTTCCAATTTTGGCAAAGAGCAGGGTAGCATTGACTCTGCTTTAATGTCTGCACGTTGGCCCCCCCGCAGGTGTGACAGGAAGCGTCGGGAGCAGGAGAGCAAATACATCGAGGAGCTGGCAGAGCTGATCTCTGCCAACCTCAGCGACATCGACAGTTTCAACGTCAAACCGGACAAATGTGCCATCCTCAAAGAGACGGTGCGCCAGATCCGGCAGATCAAAGAGCAGGGTGAGTGGACCCGGTCGCCTGAGAAGCTGAAGGCTGGAGCCAGACAGCTGCAGCCGGGCGTCAGGCGGACTGTTGAGAAGTGTGTGTGTGTAGGAAACATGAGGTAAAGGGTTGAGGAGAGGGGGGCAGCACGGGGTTAGCACACACACACACACACACACATATGTACTCATGCCTCAGAGCCCAGGTGCAAGGACGAATCAGTCATTCATCTCCCACAAATTTCACAGCCTCAACTGTTTATGTTTGGAAGGAAACATTGGCAATGCTTTGTGAAGCTGTCATTCGCGCTCGCTGTGTGTGTGTGTGTGAGTCTGTGTGTGTGTGTGTGTGTGTTATGTGCATGGCCAGCTGTGCACTGGCCTCACCAGGGGCTGTTTAATTGGACGTTTGCAGGTAATCACATGCCCATCCATTCTTGCTGAACTGCCAAATTATTAGTTCTGTTCCAGCTGCTGTTGTCGTGGTTCTGTCTGGATTATGCAGCAGCGGTTTCTGCAGTGAACTGTTTCAAAAAGCTGCCGGCCGAGACGTTTACGTTTGCAGATGCAGCGTCGGTGCAGAATTGACACTTTTAAATTCACATCATTGCAGACTTGTGTGTGTGGGTTTTACTTTTTATTTCTCTACGTTCAAGGTGGATTTCAGGGGGGGGGCGGAAAGAGCCGGTGGTGAATTCTGCTCGTGTGTGTTTTCTGCTTGGCTCAGTCAGTGTCTGCCACCTCGACAGGAAGGGGAAGAGGCTACAGCCGGCCCCGATTGGCTGCTGACAGGTTGCCATAGTTACAGGAAGTGAAGACATAATGACACGGGCATTTAGACTCGTCTCTCGCTCTCTACCTGTTCCTCTCTTCACCTCTCCTCACTTTCAGTGTGCTTTCTGCCAGTCTTCATTTTGCTCCCTCCCCTACAACCGTTCCCAATCTTCATCTCACTTGGATTTAATGCACCCTGCTCTTGCATCCTCCTCCTCCTCCTCCTCCTCCTCCTCCTCCTCCTCCTCCTCCTCCTCCTCCTCCTCCTCCTCCTCCTCCTCTGCTTCCCTGTTTCCCCCCCCCCCGCCACATGTCTCATCTGTATTGCAGCACAATGAGTTGCAGCATCTCCAGCTTTGCCTCCAGCATCTTAAGGTATTGAGTGAACTGATGGAGTGCAGCCTCTCTCGTTCTGTCTCTCTCTCTCTCTCACTCTGTTTATGTCTCATTCTCGCTCCTCTTCATCTCCCTCGTTCTCTCAGTCCTTCTCCACCTAACTTCACAGAAGCCCGGCTGTAGGCAGCGATGGCTGTTTTTCTTTGTGTGGGTATCTGTGCCCCTTGGGAGCTAATCAGATAGAATGATTCCTGTAGCTGAGCAGCCCCCCCCACCCCCCCTCTCAGACCAAGCCCTGTATTAACACAGCAGCCGTTTTTTCCCGTCGCCGTCCACACCACTCCACCGTCCTGTCTGTCTCTCTTTATCTGTCTGTCTCTCGTTCCCTCCATCACCCTCAGCCCCTCCATTAATTCAGGTGTCTCAGCTCCTGCCCCTGCACCATTACAGCTTCCACAACCTCTCCGGCTCGCTCCCGCGCTCCCTCTCTCCCTCTCTCTCTCCCTCTCTCTCTCCCCTTCTCTCTCTCTCTCTCAGCCCCAGCCTACCAGACAGTCCCTCGGAGTCTGACACTGAATATAAAGCATGAGGACGGCAGCTACCTGCTCCACATGCACCCAGCCCTCTACTCCTCCTGACGGGCTCCTCAGAGAAACCTGCCTCCGTCCGTCTCCCTCCTCACCTGTAGTTTTGAATCCCCCCTAAAAAAATTTATAAAAAGTGAAGATTGAGAAACGCTGCCCCCTGCTGGTGCATTTAGAGTAGTGCGTGTCTGGCTGGCTCCTCCGGTTTCAGGTATCGATGCAATCACCTTGCGTTTTTACTTTGCTCTTTTTTTGGGTCATCTTTGTAGTGAACAGGGCTGGAAGTGGCTGTTGGTGCAGTTTTTTTTTTTTGTAATGCCTTTTCTCTGTTTTTTCTCTCCCTCCCTCTTTCCTCTCCCACAGGAAAAGCTTCGTCCAACGATGACGACGTCCAGAAGTCAGACGTGTCCTCAACAGGTCAGGGGGTCATCGACAAGGACCACCTGGGGCCGCTGCTGCTGCAGGTGAGTCACGCCCTCCTCCCTGCTTTGAATGTAAGACAGTTATTCAAGGCTTTGATCGGCCCGAATGTCTGGTGGTGACTCTCTCTCCGTCTCCTCTCAGGCTCTGGACGGCTTCCTGTTCGTGGTGAACCGCGAGGGCAGTATCGTGTTCGTGTCGGACAACGTGACGCAGTACCTGCAGTACAAACAGGAGGAGCTCTTCAACACCAGCGTGTACAACATTCTCCATGAGGACGACAGGGAGGAGTTCCACAAGAACCTGCCCAAGTCTAACAGTGAGAAACACACACACACACACACACACACACACACACACACAGACAGACACACATTTACACACGTACACACTCACATGGAAGCAAACCCTGCTTGACATCTTTCGCCGGGCCGAGCTACAAAACAAACTTTTGAAGAGGTTACAACAACTCGGCACGCTCGTCAACGTACACATGCTCAGTTATTTATTTATGCTCCTCTGTTCTTAAGTCTTTCTCTCATTATAATCAGGAGCTCCTGGGACGACTGCTCGTGTGCATGAGAGCTTTTTCAGAAAGACGTACACACACACACACAATCACACACCTGACAAAACACTCCTGTGCACGGAAGCACCCACCCACTCGGTGCTAAGCAGGCAGAGCGTAGCGCAGCTGTCAGTCACACTCAGTGGTCCAGACAGTGTAAAACAGGCCTGAGCTCTATTCAGACCCCATAGCAGCCATCTGGAAACGACTTCCTGCTGAATAATGCACCTCCACACTTTCCTCTACTTAATTCGCCGCGTGTTTGCATGAGCATATGTATGTTTCATCAGCTATTTACATGCCTGTGTCAATGGTGGGGTTGCATTTTTTTGAAGTTGCTGTGTGTGTGTGTGTGTGTGTGTGGACCCGTGAGCTTGTGCACAGAGCACTATTTATAAAGCTGATTAATTATGGATATGTGTGCTCGACTGAACCTGCGATTTGATTAACTCTGCAGTAATGTTCCTGAGCAGCCGCGGCTCCGACATGTCATCGACACGTTCCCTCCACTTATTCCTCCTCTTCCCGCCGCACGCTCCTCCTATTCGCTCTCTCTCTTTATCTCGTAAGACTCGCCTCTTATCTACTTTTCCCCCCCTCATTCATACTTAATATGGCTGCCCACTAAGATGAATATTGTGCTTGTCTGTTTCTCAGCCAGCCTGCGCTGCTCTCCCACCCCTCATTGTGTCTCGCTCTGCTACTCTCCCCCCTTCATTATCTTTTGGAGCCATGAATGAAATACGCTCTCTCGGCACATTCCTGTGGGATGACCGCTGACCACGCCAGCTACAGTTAAACACACACACACACACACACACAGGCACAGGGACCCATGACACACACATACAGTTACAAGTACACATACACGCTCGTGCACCGAACACGGAGCAAGCCTTTGTTGTTGGCCGGCGTGCTTCTGTGACCCCTCTGTCTTGCCTTACTGTCGGCTAATTGTGTCTGAGGGGAGATGTCCGCCCCGGGGAGGCGGCTGCATTCGCTCTGTCGAGGAGAGAAAGCCAAGGCCTTGTTAAATCACCTCTCGCTATCAGCTGGCCCCTCCCCTCCCACCACCGCCGCCATCCCACCTCCTCGACATGCCTCTCTCTCCCGGGCCCTCGCTCCAATCCTCCCTGCACCTGCCAGACAGAAACCTCCGGCCAACTCAAGGCCCCGATAAGGCTTCACTCAGACCTTGGAGGGACAGTTGGACGTCTCTCTGAAGTTTGCCTCGCCTTTGTTTCCTCCCCCCTTCCTCTTCCTCCCTCTCCCCCTTGTGAAGGTGACCCTTTTCTTGATGTGTGTGTGTGTGTGTGTGTGTGTGTGTGTGTGTGTGTGTGTGCTGTGATGAAGAGTCAGGGTCTAAATGAGGATAGATGGCTGAGTGTCCCTGGCCTCTGCCCGCTGCAGAGCAAACAGAGAGGGAGCGATATTGGAAATCGACACCTTGGCTACATTAATCCCATGGTCCATTTAGCCGGGGATCGGAACAGCAGGAGAAGCTTCTGCTCCTCAATTTAAGAGGGAAAATACATGTTGCAGTTTGATTTGTTTGTTTAGCTTGGTGTGTGTTTGTGTCTGTGTGTGTCTGTGTGATTGTGTGCATCTGTGGCAGGATAGGGTGTGTGAGCTGTGTGATATCTGATTACAGGCAATCCATTCATACCTCCATGTGGGTTTATTTTAGTTTTTTCCTTCAGTCCCAGGAGTTCCATGCTCATTCCATTTTACTCCCAAGTGTAAAGTTCTGTCAGCGTGATGTGTTTGTTTGTGCCTGTGCCTCCTCGCAGTAAATGGGGTGTCGTGGGGAAGCGAGGCCGCCCGACAGAAGAGTCACACCTTCACTTGCCGGATGCTGGTTAAGTTTGGCCACGTCCACGGCCCCATGGAGGAGGGGCCAGCGGGGCCACGCTACGAGACCATGCAGTGTTTCGCCCTCACCCAGCCCAAGGCCATGATCGAGGAGGGGGAAGGTACGCTGGCGTCACACAGACTTCCTCATAAAGGAGTTTTACAGTTTCCTCACTTTGGTGTTTGAGCATCACTGCAGAATGATGCACAGTTTGTGCAGAGTTTGACGCAAGGAGGCTGTTTTTAAATTCATCAACAAAAGAGGAATGTTTGAAATATGTTTAAGATTTTTAAGTATGCAAATTATAAAAGTGTGATGTAGAAACCCCAATCCTCCAGAGAACATGCACTTAGAATGGACTTTACAGGGAAGGAGGAGACACACATTGTCCACAAATTACACCTGTGAACTGTATTTAAATTCATTCAAGTAAATGTTATAAAGAATCTTTAACAATGTAAGGATTCTTTGTAGAAATAAAAGAAAAAAACATGTCAAACACAAGTTATTAAAAAAAAAAAAAAAAAGTGAAAATTAATATTAAAATATTCAAGTCTGGTTGAAAATCTGACTTTGAAAATAACTTTTCAAATTTTTTCTCCCCCTTTCTATTCTCACTTACAAACATTTTTTGTTATGTGTTTTACAAATGCGAAGCTAGTTTAATTACTTAATAAGAATGACACTCAGTAGAGTTCATACCTCCACCAAGTCCCAACAGTCCCCTTCTGAAACTTCATTAAAATTGCAAACACTAGATAAGAATCCCTTAAACATGATTGATTCTTACAATCAAGATCCATAAATTATTTTCTGAGAAAAATGTTTAAAAGCTCCTTATCTCTGATGTTACCTGGATCCATCCCCTGATCTGGATCTGCTCCAGAATTTAATGGGTTCTCTCCTGACCAATACTACATTCTTCCACCAAGTTCCATAGTAATCTGTCCAGTAGTTTTTGAATAATCCTGCTAAGTACCGGACAGACAAACAAACAAATGCAGATGATAACATAACCTTCTTGGCAGATGCGGGTAACACCAGACGATAAATAACTAATAAAACCTTTATATCTAATTGTGTACAATCAACTGCTGTTAATTTTTCAGTGATTATGACACGTTTCTCCTCTCATGTGCAGACCTGCAGTCATGTATGATCTGTGTCGCCCGACGGGTGTCAGCCATGGAGCGAACGGAGAGTTTCAACACCCGGCATGAGCTCTCAGGTGAGGTGCCGCACACACAGCTAAACGCTCACTGAACACAACGAGTGAGCTCAAAAGAACCATGGTGCCATTTTTCTTTTTCGTCCCGCTCACGTCTTCTTGTTTTTCCTCGCCCTCCCTCTGTCCTCCCCGGCAGGTAAACTGATCCAGATCGACCAGAACTCTCTGCGAGCGTCCATGCGTCCGGGCTGGGAGGATCTGTTGAGGCGTTGCATTCAGATGTTCCTGCAGCACAGCGACGGGCAGCCGTGGTCGCACAAACGCCACTACCACGAGGGTGGGTCACACGTCCTGTGATCACACACACACACACACACACACACACACACACACACACACACACACACACACACACACACACACACACACACACACACACATACACATACACACACACAAGTAGAATTAGCTGTGCTTCAAACTGTTAATTGCAGTTAAATCCACAATGAAAGGCCTTGAGGCAAAAGCATCAAAACGTTGTTGTATTTAATAAACTGTTTTCTATCTCTCAGTGTTATTTTTACAGTCACTGTGACCATTGTATTAACTGACTGATATTATTTGTTTTTAATTATTGCTTGGGACCTCCACTCATTCACTGAATCTCAATGAGACGTGCGCACACACACACACACACACACACACACACACACACACACACACACATACACACACACACGCACACCTCATGCATCAGTGTATCAGTATTGATCTCATGAATATGAATGTCGGAGCTATACAACATTGATTCTCACTGTAATCACAGAGTTGGATTCAACGTAAAGACAGTGATTGATGACCTCTGTTATCAGAGAGGTGCTTCACGGTGTTAATCGCTGGTTTTATCTGTTCCCGCAGCTTTTCTGCAGGGTCACGCCGAGACGCCCCTGTACCGCTTCTCTCTGTCCGACGGCACTCCGGTCACGGCCCAAACCAAGAGCAAGCTGTACCGCCATCCCATGAGCAACGAGCCGCAAGGCTTCATCTCCACTCACCTACTGCAGAGGTCAGAACAACTGAGAATACACACTCAGAAACTGAAGGAAGTAATTTACTGTATTGACAAAAAAAAAAAGCACTTCCAGCGTATCTATGCAGGCAGCCAAGGCATTCATGTAGCATGAATAGCTGAAGTAGCTTTTATGCACCGATGTCCTTTGAATAGTGAGAAGACTCCAGACTGGAGCTCCTGGTTTGGTTGCATTTATATTAAGCCTCTTCAACCTGAGAGCGGTGATGGTTTGAAACAGTATTTTCAAGTTTTCATTTCAAACCTGCTTATTTATTTTTCGTTCTCCTTCCACACAGAGAACCCAACGGTTACCGCTCATCTCAGGGCGGGAGCATGATGCCGAACGCCATCAGACAACAGGGCATGGGCGGCCCCAACCCGAATGCCCAGATGAACATGAACACCAGTGGGGGGATGGGGATGGGTGGCATGAACCGGGGCTTTGGCATGAACGAGCAGGGCCACATGGGTCATATGGGTCCAATGGGTGGTGGCCCTATGTACGGAGGGAGCGGCGGTGGAGGTGGAGGCGGTGGAGGAGGCGGCGGCAACCGCATGATGCAGATGAATCAGATGGGGCAGATGAATCAGATGGGTCCCATGAATCACCCAGGCCAAGGCATGCAGCAGCATCCACAGCAGCATCCCCAACAGCATCCGCATCCACAGCAGCATGCGCATCCGCATCCGCAGCAGCATCCACATCCGCAACAGCATCCACAGCAGCCACCGTTTCAGAGCAGCGGCGGCTTTGGGCTCAGTGGTCTGAACAGCCCCTCGGGGAGCCCCAGGATGGCCGGACCCCAGCAGGGACTCCTGATGTCACCGCGGAACCGAGGGAGCCCAAAAATGGGGGCCAACCAGTTTTCCCCTGGAGGTAAATCCATCGGTGACCAGAAATGTAGCATCAGTATCATTGGATTTTGTATAGATTATGTATGGTTACTTATTTCTTTGATTTGATTACTTTTGTGTGTGTTCCAGGCATGCACTCTCCTATGAGCGGCATTGGCAGTGGTGGAGGAGGTGGAGGAGGAGGCACCACCACCTTCTCCAGCAGCTCCCTAAACGCCCTACAAGCCATCAGTGAAGGCGTCGGGAGCTCCCTCCCCTCCACCCTCATGTCTCCGTCACCAGCCCACAAACCAGACAGCTCTCCCAGCATCCACTCCTCCTCCTCTTCCTCCGCTCAGCCCAGTCAGCCTGCCAAGCCAGGCCAAGAGGGCTCCAAAAGTCCAGCAGGGGGCTTAGGGCCTGGACCTGCTGACCATCACCACCAGATGCACCATCACCACCATCATCCGCATCCTCAGGCTGAGAACTCTGGAGACAGACCAGACAGCCAGGCCGGTACAGCAACTAAAGAATTTGGAGAGGGGAGCAATGAGGCCGGGGTGGCGAGCGCCGAACCCCCCCGGAGGGTACCGGACAGTAAGGGGCATAAGAAGTTGCTGCAATTGCTGACATCTCCAACTGAGGAGCTGGGTAAAGGTAATAGTGGACCAACAGGACCTCCGGTAGCACCCCCCACGACCAGCAGCAATACTCCTGCAGGATCAGACAGTAAGGACCCCATTGGGGGCATGACCAGCCCCTCGTCCACTGGGGTGTCCTCCTCTTCCTCAGCCAGTGCCAATCCAGGCCAGGCCACCGGGCAAGGGGGACTCTCTGCAGCGTTATCGTCAGCCCACTACACAGGCTCGCTGCAAGAGAAGCACAAGATCCTCCACAAGCTTCTGCAAAACGGCAACACCCCAGATGATGTGGCTAAGATCACAGCGGAGGCAACAGGAAAGGTGACACTCGGGAACCAGGAAGGCGGTGAGGGTGGGGCGGCAGCATCAGGGGCCGGGCCTGGGTCGATCACAGAGCCGAAGCAGGAGCAGCACAGCCCCAAGAAGGAGAAGACCCACGCCCTCCTCCACTACCTCCTCAACAAGGACGACTCCAAAGAGCCGGCGGATGTCAAGCCCAAACTTGAGGATCTCGAGGGGAAGGGACCTCCAGGGGCGGCTGGCGGCCCCTCACGAAACGGACCCGGACCTGGTCCTGCACCGGAACATCCTGAGAGCAAGATCAAGTCAGAACCACCTGACGACGTAAGATTGCTTCATATTTGGAAAACTGCTCCTGTTATATTGTTATTGAGATTTACCCATCTACAGTAAATATAGATATGTTCACTCAAAATAATGATTCCTTATTTTCAGTTGCACAACCTGGAGTCGATCCTGGGAGATCTGAGGGGCTCAAGCTCTGACTTTTACCCCGATCAGGCAGGAGGTGGAGGCTCTAACGACACAGGGGCCAAACCTCAGGGTTGCCTTGACGACAGCCTGCAGGGTAAGATTTAAGTAATTACATCTGGACAATTCAAAGATTTTGTAATCAAGATTGACAGCAAAAGCTGTTTCAAAGAACATTTTATTCTAAAAACATCTGCATTCCTGAATTAATGATTGATTACCACACTGGAGAAACTGATGAGGTGAATTATTTCAGTAAGTGTATAAAAGAGGGTCAACGGAAAAGTGCATGATTAGGTACTTTACAAAAGTCGTGTTAATTATTCATGGTTGGTAACTCTGACAATTGTCATTATATATTAATTTATTCATGAATCCATAAGAATATCTATTTTATGAAAAAAATTAACAATGTTTTAAGATTTCAATATTTTCAAAATGCCAGCGGGTAGTGAGAGATATTTTCCCTTATCGCCCATATTTAATTTCATGAAGCACATTATTCTACCTGCTTTTGAGGAAAATGGAAACCTGCTGACCAACGAGTCTATATATATATATTTTACAGGGAGTCCAGGAATGGGTCCGGGACCTCGGGGGCCCTTCCAGAGGGCGATGTCCATGGACGGGAAGCCTCCGGGGGGGCCTGGAGGAGCAGGTCGACGCCCCATGCTTATCAAGCAGGAGATGATGGGCAGCCCGGACGGCTACCCTGGAAACATGGGTGTGTGTTCAACTAACCTCTCTCTTCCTCCCTCCCCTTGTTACTTATTAGACCATGTGATACTCTTTTTAGGTCCTTGACTATATGAAAATGAGTTATAATCTATTTTTTATTTTTTTTAGAACTTTATTGAAGAGAAACACAAACATTCCTTGACAACATCACAAATTATATATGACAGACTGATTAGTGACAAATAATAAAGAAATAAAGAAATAAATGGACAGTTAAGACATTCCACCGTACCACAGGATTCCCCTCAGAGAGGTATCCTGCAGGTAGCCACCTCCTCACAAAAACATCAGACCTTAATTGTAATTGAGCAGTTAAAGCCTCCATTCCATACACCTCCCTCAGCTTCTGTTTCCACTGTGCCACTGTAGGTGGCTATGGATTCAACCATTTTATTGTCACCATTTTCCTAGCAGTCATCAAGAATATATGTAACAAGTTTTCTCGGTCTCTTGTGTACATGCCTTCAGGAGTTAGATCGAAAAGAAACTGACTTGGGGTGAATAGTATATTAATTCCCAAAACTTTATCTATCTCGCTCTTTATCCCCTTCCAGAAAGGAAGCATCATTGGGCAATCCCAAAATATGTGTGAGTGGTCGCCAACCATTCCACATCAGTTATAATCTATTTCAAAACAGAATTAAGACGTGTTGAGGATCAATACCGGTCCACCCTGCTCTCCTTCAACACTGACATATGCACATCTTGTGTTTATTTCACCAGGACCGATGAGCAGGGGCATGGTTCCCCAGAGGTCTCCCATGGGAGGGTCGGGGGAGTGGGGCATGCCTCGCTCCAGTGCCAGTCCTGTGGGCGCAGCAGGACACCCGTCCATGATGCGTCCAGGCATGGAGTACAACAACAGCAAGGGCATGATGTCAGGACCCGCGGTCAGCCGCTCCAACAGCGTGCCGGGCGGCAGGTCGATGCTGCAGCAGCAGCTCATGGATATGGGTACGTTTGAGTTCCAGCCAGATGCTGAGGGAATTATCATAAGGATTGGAACGTGAAGATGTTTAACAAAACCTCAGGATGGTGCTGCATCTATAGGTGTGCTAACAGCTCTGTGAGACTGTAGTTAGGCACAGGGATGCTTCGAGCTAAAAGTCAGCGTGCTAACAAAGATAATGCTTAGATGCAGATGTTTAACAGGTCAAATGTTCGAGGATCCCCAAAGTGATTCCACTAAGAAGAAGATGAATGTCTGTGTAAATGTTTCAGTCCATCCACTGTAGAGTGTCTCAAAATGAGTGCACACCTGTTGGATTTCACTTCTTCGGTGAATCCACTCTGATGACCAGTTTTAGTTTTTATCAATCTGACGTAATGCATAAATATGTATTTGTGTAAAGAGGTGTCTTTGTGTTTTAGGTGGCTCCGGTGACATGGGCATGAGAATGGATCCCTTCACCCAGCAGGGTCAACCCAACCCGTCCCCCTCGTGGCCGGACACCATGATGGGCATGGAGGGCAACAGGTCAGTGCAAGATCTCTTTCTGTGTATATTGATAATTCATTATTTACCGTGCACTCATGCTGAGCTTCTCTGTGTTGCAGGCGGCAGTTCGGCAGCACCTTAGACGATCTCCTGGTGCCTCCCACCACCAGCGAGGGTCAGAGCGACGAGCGGGCGCTCCTCGACCAGCTGGACTCTCTGCTGAACAACACCGATGGCATCGCTCTGGAGGAGATCGACCGAGCCCTGGGGATCCCGGACCTCGTCAGCCAGGTGAGGTCAAAAGAGAAAGATTAAAAAGATGGATACGCAACACGTTCACCTGTGTGTTCTGTTAGATTCCTTCAGAGGAAGTTTAAAAGTAGTTCAGTCTACATGTCATGACTGATAAGTGAACATGATGTTCATCATTAGTCATTTCAGTCATGATTCACCTTGATCAGGCTGTTTCTCACTAAATCCATAAAGATGAGCCCAGAGGGAGACATCTGTGCTGCTTCAAAAAAAGACAATTACAGAGCCAACCAATTGGAAATTAATCAATAAGATGGAGAAGTTTGACAAATGTCTCTCTTTTTGTCCTGGTGTCCTTTCTGCTCCAGAACCAGGGGCCAGAGCAGCAGCTGGAGCAGTTTCCAGGACAGGACCCGTCCATGGTGCTCGACCAGAAGCCCATATATGGCCAGGGCTATCCAGGCCCCCCCACCATGCCGATGCAGTCCGGCTACGGAGGGAACCCCATGCAGGGGCAGGGCCAGCAGAGTGGGTTTGGGCCCATGCTCTCACAGATGGGCCAAGGTGGCAGTTTCCCTGGTATGGGTGGGATGGGGGGGATGGGGCACCCCCGAGCCAACATGATGAGACCGAGGATGATGAGTGCCAACAAGCCCATGAGACTCCAGCTGCAGCAGAGGCTGCAGGGACAGCAGGTAGGAGGACAGGAAGTGCATGGAAGTCAACACTTAACATTAAAATACTTGGCCCAACTGACAAGTATTGAGTTTTTTAGTGTGTTCACATTATAATGATATCAAACTTGAGGTTGCACAGCTGAAGTGATGCTTGACGCCTGATTTTGTGCGACCACAACGATTTTAGTCTTGTCTCTTGTGTTTCAACTGCCAAAATATTGAATGGTCGATATAAGAATTAGATTTATCTGTAAGTATATGTTGTGTAAGTGGGAGAAGGTCAGAGTAACACTGGCTTCTTCAGCTTGAGGTTAATGTTCTCTTTTCCTCCTCAGTTTATGAATCAGACGCGGCAGGGCATGCCGATCAAGATGGAGAACCCAGGAGGGAACCCTGGCATGAGGCCTGGAATGCAGCCTGCCATGGGAGGACAGGTAGAAGACAGAAACACGTTCTTTTTTAAATATTATCATCTTAGTTAGCAAAGTTTGTCCACACATACTAAGATGTGTTTGATTGTGTTTGTCCTGTGCAGCAGGGCTTCATCAACGCTCAGATGATGGCTCAGCGCAGCAGGGAGATGGTCACCATGCAGATGAGGAGGCAGCGCATGATGATGCTGATGCAGCAGCAGCAGCAGCAGCAGCAGGCGGCGGCCGCGGCTGCAGCAGCGGGAGGATTCAGTCCGCCTCCGAACGTCACAGCTCCTGGTGGCATGGACAGCCCTATGGGGGGGCCAAACATGGGCCCGCCAGGCCCCCAGCAGTTCGCCTATGGTGGGAGCTATGGTGAGTCCAGTGAGCCGGGTGCTTAATAGTAGTGCTGCTACCTGGTGGTGAGTCTGTGTGCTGCAGGGTTCTCGCTGGTCTCTGTTTATAATATAATAACTGAAGTATGAGAGATCACTAGCCGACTACAGGATCATCATCTATATTCATCGTTTGTATCAATTACCTATTGTCTGTGAAGAGATAAGTGAGCTGATTTATCTCCACAGGGATGGGACAGCAAGGAGACCCCTCGTTCGGCCCCTCGGGCGCCAGTCCTCCTAACGCCATGATGCCGGGCCGCCTGGGACCGCCAAACCCCATGATGCAACAGCACCCACAGGGCGGTCCCATGTACCAAGGGGCCGATATGAAAGGCTGGTCGCAGGGAGGCATGGGGCGCAACAGGTACCACATCAACCACATCAAGCACACCTGTGTGTTGTTTCTCCTCTTGAATGCACACGGTTTAACCCTTCATCCTTCCCGTTGCTCTTCTTCGTCAGTTCCTACCCTCAGCAGCAGTTTGGGCAGCAGGGACCTCCGGGGCAGCAGCAGTTTGGGCAGCAGGGGAATCCGGGGCAGTATGGCGGCATGATGATGAACGGGGGCATGCCGGCCAGCGGAGGAGGGGGACACATGGGCCAGATGGGAGGACAGATGGGTATGAACCCGATGGTGATGGGACGCATGCCTATGGGCCCTGATCAGGTAAGTGCACAGGAGAGAAAGAGTCTGAACGCTCAAAGGACAGGTTCACAAGTTGTGTTTAAACGTTACTGACCTGACCATATGTATAGTTACTGCTTGATGTAATTTCTGATAACAATGTCGGTGTGAGAGATAAAATACGTCTTAACTGATATGAACTAATTTACAGTCTTTTAGAAGCAGTTACCAACTTTGTATTTATTTTCTCTCCCTCTGCTGTGGATCCGCAAAGAAACACAGAGCATGTTTCCATCTACGTGTTTGTATGCACGTCTGCGTGTAAAGAAGGGGAACAAGTTGGTTTATGAATGAAATCAAAAGTGCATCTGAAACTTAAATGTCCGTTTTAAAACTTTTAACTTTGTGAAAAGATGAAAAATATCAGGAGTCATTGAGTGTGTGGAACGACTCCTTAAATTGATAGATGAAGTAAAAAAATAAATACCTTGTTTGCATCTCTGTTGTTTTTCACCTTTAGAGGTTTTACTGTCGCTCGTTCATCACATTATCTCATCGCTCTTAGTTCTGTTTAGCTCTAGTTTAATGGCGCCTGACTGGAGAAGTAGCAGCAGTTTATCTCAATGAATCCATATGTTTGCATTACACTGGCGGAATCGAATGTTTCCTTTTTTTAAATTGAATGTGAATTGTGATAGAATTTGAATGGAAACCTGTCAAATGTCTGTGGAAAAACAAAGAGGGACTTTGGACTATGGAGTTTAAAGATACATACTTTATAAGATTAGACAAGATTACCTTTTATTACAGAAAGCTCTTCTGAAATATGTCATGTGTCCCAAGACGTGCACCGTTTCACATGAATGAACAAAAACAAAAGAAACATCCAACAAGACTTATTGCATTAAACATTACTAATAACGTGATGGCTGCAGTGCATTAGATATTGTCACATTTAAAGTGCTCAGTCCACACAGATCAAACTTTGATTTAACAGTTTGACAGACTGAGGAACAAATGAGTTCTGTTTTCTGCTTGATTGCAAAAGCTGATGCTCTTGAAATAAGATAAGAGATGGCTCTGGTGTAATAACCTAACCTAATTCAGACTTTAGAAGCTTAAACTCATTACTGATTACTTTAGAAATAGATCTATGGATCAATCAAGGACGGAGGTTTTTACCCCATTGCTTAACTTACATCGACAGGAAGAACAATTACCGATAAGCCTTTCAATGTGCATACAACCAAGTCAGTGTTGTTTTAAGATAAACTTGACAAAATATTTGCATCTGTTTTGACAGCAGAGAAATACTTAATTAACGTTTTATGCCCTTTTTCCCCCTTTTCTTCCCTCTTATCTAGAAATACTGCTGAGCCTGGCGACAGAAGCATTTATCTCACTGTGATTCAGAGACGGGACACAGCTGCAGCACTGGAGTGTGTGTGGAGGATCAAGTGGCGTGTGTGTCTGTGTGTGTGTCTGTGTGTGTGTGTGTGTGTGTGTCCGTGTGCAGTGCTGCGCTCTCACCAGACGGGGGAGTGAAGTTCCTTTCCTCTGGACACATGGCCAGTAGTTGCAGTCTTGCAACGTGAGGGAAATCGACAGAGAGACACACACAGGGTTCATGAAAATCAGAAGCACTGTGACTCATTCACACACATGGAGTCTGTCAGACAGCTCCGGGATTCCTCGTGTGGACTGTAGTTTAAACAATCCTCTCTTTACGAGCAGTGTGCGTACCTCAGTAAACGCACAGCTCGCTGGACCAAACCAGTGGAGGTGGGCAGGCATTTGCATCGATCATGAACTCGGACAAAAACGTGTGCGGACCCCCTCTCCTTCGTCGAATGTACCACGAGGCTGTGTTCAGATTTCCTTCTCCTTGTCTCTGGACTTTGTGGGATTTTCTCAAATTTGCCATCTCTCTCTCTGCTGCTCTTGGAAGAAATGTCTGCGAAGCAAAACAAAACCCCGGTCTCTAGACGACGAGCCATCCGATTGTGACACTCAGATGAATGTCATAAAGCAGTAGCACATTGTTTCGCTCCTCCAGGACGCTGCTGGGCTGAAGTACGACTGATTTATGTGTTGGCTGATTGCACTTTAAGGAAAGGCCAACATCAAAAGGATTGTGGCAATATAGAGGCCTTTACCCGAGAAATGACACATAGCAGCAGACATTTACTGTTTATTTTCGTGTGTGCGTGTGTTTTCCTCTCCGAGAAATGGGGGCTGTTGATTGGGAATGGGTAACCATGATGATCTTTGTTCTAAAGCGGGAACCAGTAGAAAGGCAGTAAGCACAGATTTTATCCTCTCTTCTACAGCGGAGCGAATTTATTACAACCAGAGAAATTCATAGTTTTAAAGTCGTTTTAACAGAAGATCATTTGGACTTTTGAGTAATGTTCAAATCTCCGCTTATATTTATACAGAATCGGGAGGAGGGCGTTTTATCATTCCAGAGGTGATTTTTAAAATCCAGATATTTTGGTTATTTTGCATCAATTTCCAGTGTTGCAGAAATTAAAAGTATAGTCGGTGATTAAATTGATATTTGACACACACACACGCTGAGAGGAAGTGTTAGCGTTCAGTGTAGCCGCGCGGATTTCTAGCAATAATCCTTCCTCCTGGTTTTCCTCTGAGGACAAAGCTGAAGCATCATCTACTCAAAGCGACGGTACTGCAGTATTAGACGTGATGTCTCGTTTGTTTGGAGCCGTTTTATTCCTTTGTTTGTCTGTGAATATGAATTGTAAATATGCTTCAAATGTACTATATATAAATATATATATGCTTTTGTAGGTCACATACTGTTTTTGCACAGATTGTAAGGCTTGATATTTAAAAGTGTAATTTTCTTATTCCGTCATAGGTCAGCTTTTATTTTCAGTAGGTAAGCCACCGGTTGTAAAGGAGGTTTGTAAACGGTGTGGGTGGACTCTCTCTCTCACGCTGCCGCTCTCTCTTTACTCAGACATAGTCGTAGCTGAACAGGTGCTAGCGAGTAATTTTCTGTTGAATAAATTATTTTTCCTTTGGCAAAAAAAAAAAAAAATCCAACACAAAATATGCCTATATACGAAAAAGAGTTGACACATGATTGTGTTTGGCTTCAAGGGGCCCAGACGTCTTATCAGTATGTGAGGTTGATTATTTCATTTTTTTGTTCTGATCCTGAATCTCATGCTTCCACGCGTGAGCTTCACTCCTGAGATTTCTGTGCTTTGGCTTTCCCTGATTTCGGCCTCAGATGTGAGAATTTGGAAATCAGCGTTTAACTGTGTTTGTTGGTTTGTTCACAGATGGTTTTTTTGTATCTCGATGGAAGCGACACAAGAAAGCATTTAAATCCATTTTTTTTGTTGACATTTTGAGTTTTGCCTTTAATTTCAACGTGTTTCCTGTGAAGCTTTTTGTTCAGAAATCTACCTTCGAAAGGCAACATGCTCAATCCAAAGATTTTTGTTTGTCATTCTGCGGTGCGTAGAAACAGTTCCTGACGTAGATCGTGCAAGTTCTCATGTGTGCTTTTATTGTTGCACATAACCTATGATATACATTGAACTAAATATGTTTAATTGCATATATTATATCCCCCCCTCCGTATGAGATAGAGTAGAGACCAGTCTGCTGAGGTGGTTTTGACTTTTTGTTTGTGATTGTTTCTTCCTTCCTGTAGAACTTACACCCGGTTGAATTGTGGTGCTGCAAACGGTTATTTCACCTGAGAATGTCTTGAGCGGAGAGGACTCATGATTGATGTCATTATGTCTCAGACCAGTAGCTCGGAGTTTGTCAGTTTTTTTTTTTTTTTTTTTCAAAATCCTGATCTCTATGAAGAATATGAAAGATTGATCTACAAGTATTAAGAAAATGCCTGTGTTTTGCTTAAAGAAAAGAGAAGACACATCTGGGAATCTTACAGTCATAACTACAGGATGTAAAATACTATTGCGTTTTTTTCTTACCTTGTTCCTTGATGTTAATATCGATGTAAATATAAATTTATATTTAAACATTACACTGTCTCTTTTGTTTTATTGCACAGGTAAACTTTTTGCATTAAGTCACATTGTGCAGAAATGGATTCAGATTTTGAAGGACATCTGTGTGGCTCATCCTCACAGTTGAACTGAAAAAGACGAGAGCCTCCTCTCAGACTCGTTTTTAATAATTCCACTTTTATCCACTCACAGTTTTAAAGAGATCTCCCAGCTCAAGGTCATCCTGACTGTTTGTGTAAAGACTCCCTCAACCCTTCACACTAACACCAAAATACCAAAAGAAAATGTTTATTTCTTCCATCATTGTTTTTCTTATCCACACTAATTGTTTGGATTTTGGTAAAACTGTGTTTCTTCATTACTTTGGTCCAGAATCAAATATCTCAACAACTAATCTGCGATGAAACTTGTTCAGACATCAAAATGGTTTGACTCCTAATGACTAAATCACCATGAATTCTTTGGCCTTTCCTCCATGATGCATCATGATGTTTGACATTTGTGGTTATGTCTCAACATCTGTTCAATGTATCACCATGAAAACGGATCCTGCTCTCATGTTCCCCTCAAGATGACATCTCTCCAGCAGAGGAAATACATATTAATTTGTACATTTTTGTTATTAATAATAATGCTTATTGTCAATTAATGGCTAATAACACTCTAATTTGCCTCAGTTATGCAAATTGTTAAATGCTAACATAGTAACACACAAACAAAGGTGGTAGCAATAATAATAATACATTTCCAAAACACCTTCAATACTTTAAATGCAGCTCAAAGTATTTCACATAAAATAAAACAAATACAGTAAAAGACATAAAAACATATAGAGGTACGCAAATCAATACAGACATGATTACAAAGTTATGAGAACCAAAAGAGTATATTAGCTATTAAAGAGCCATGGAAAAACAAGTCTGATAAATATGGTAAATATTATATTTATTAAGGAACAACAGGAGCATTGTCATAAAGAGCACAATGACATTACTATGAAGTTCAAGCAATAGCTCAAGTTACTAAAGTCAGTAATGTCACTTCGTAAACCGAGCCTGGCTTTAGAATCTTAACATGTTTAAATTATAATAATAGCTGCAGTTATTGTAGTCGTAAAACACCCACAATTACATCACGATGACCAAATACTGAGTTTATTAGTTGTATACTATATAGATGTACATTATTAAAATAACATGTTTCATAATTACATGAACATAATCTGGATTGACAGTAATTTCATAAATAAACTACGTCGGACCAACCATCAGCAGGAAACCCCTCAGAGACTTGACTCTCCCTCAAACAGTATAACAAGTTAAAAGTAATGAATAAATAAATAAAAACCAAAGCACTGCTTTCATAAAAATCATGAATTAAAAATGAGACATCTGGTGTCTAATTTTAACCGGTGATCTCGGCAGAAATAAAAGATGCTCCAGCAGAATCTGTGGAGACTTTTATGTTCTGGGTTTTCAACGCCTTCAGAATCAAGACGAAGATGTGAAGAAAAAAGATTAAGTGCTGAGAATAAGGTAAAAAAAAAAAGTTCAGTTAAAGGTTACACAGTCTCCAGTTCAGACAGTGACAACAACAAATACTTATTTGTCATAAAATCCTGTCGGGTTCAGCAATATGATCAAAAATACAATCAAGTCAAAAATGTTTTCAGTTGATATCATTAATTATTCCGATAAATACATTAAAACAATTTGTGTAAAACCTCCTCACTGAACTTTTGTTTTATCACTATTGATTCAAAAGTATTTGCAATAATTATTGTCATTGTAATATGACTCAGCTTTAATAATCCTCACTCTGTTCTGTTCTTGCTGTTTTCTTTCAATACTGCCATGTGTGGGGGGGTTTCCTGTGTGTGTATGTGTGTGTGTGCGTGTGTGTGTGTGTGTGTGCACGCGTGTGTGTTTGCATACTCGTTTTTGTTGCCTTGTCAGGACTTTTTCCTGAATAAACACTGACCTTCTCAGGACCTTGGGGGACCAGAGCTCAGACCTAATGCTGTCACACTAGAGGTCCTGGTTATGGTTAGTGGTAAGATGTAACTTGTGTTTAGGTTAAGTTTCAGGTTAGGCATGGATTGGTTATAGTTCACGTTATGTACCAGGGTTTGGCTGGGCTGTCCACAATGAATGGAAGTCAATGCAAAGTCCTAACAAGGATAACTGTCCAAATGAAGGCTTACAACTAGGTTCAGGTTTGGGCAAGAGTTAGAGTTGTAATGGTTAATGCATGTGTGTGTGTGTTTCACATATTACTTACAGTATTGTGGGGACCCTAAGTCTTTTTACAACGTCACATTATATTACATTTCATTTAACTGACGCTTTTATCCAAAGCGACTTACAATAAGTGCATTCAACCCCGAGGGTACAAACCAAGAACAACAAGAATCAAGAAAGTACAATTTCTTCAAAAATAAAGCAAAACTACAAAGTGCTATAAGTAAGTGCCATTTAAGTGCTACTAAATTGTTAGTTTCAAAAATTCACATTATGGGAACAAAAATCAAGTCCCAATAATGTAAATCACTCAATTTTAAAATGAAGACATATTTTAAGGTTAAGTTTAGGTGATGTTAAGGGTTCAGGTTCGTATATGTGGTTAAGGTTAGAGTTAGTGTCCAGGAAGTGAATGTAAGTCAATGTAATGTCCTCTGAAGTCATGGAGACACCGACTGTGTGTGTGTGTGCGTGTGTGTGTGCGTTTGCGTGTGCGTGTGTTTGTGTGTGTGTGTGTTTCACATATTACTTACAGTATATTTTGGGGATCCTAAATCTTTTTACATTATCACATTATGGGGACAAAAATCAAGTCCCCATAATGTAAATCGCAAAATTTTAAAGTGAAGACATATTTTAAGGTTAGGTTAAGGTGATGTTAAGGGTTCAGGTTCGTATATGTGGTTAAGGTTAGTGTCCAGGAAGAGAATGTAAGTCAATGTAATGTCCTCTGAAGTCATGGAGACACCGACTGTGTGTGTGTGTGTGTGTGTGTGTGTGTGTGTGTGTGCGTGCGTGCGTGTGTGTGTGTCTGTGTGTGTGTGTGTGTGTGTGCGTGTGTGTCTGTCTGTGTGTGTGTGTGTGTGTCAGCAGCAGCAGCAGGGTGGAGCAGGAGGCGGGATGCTCCAATGAAAAAGACGCACCGCTCGTCCATTGGAGCAGACGCACGCAGGACGCGCCTCCAGAAGCTTAAAGACTGATGTGTGCTTTTTTTCCGGGACGTGAGACAAGAGGGAGGGAGACAAGAGGGAGGGAGACACCTGTCGGGAGGACTACACATCCAGCTGCTGCGCCTGGAACATCTGGAGGCTGCGTGCTTATAGCCATGGACGCGCGGTGACCGAGGCGCGTAAAGTTGTGTGTCTGTCTTTTGTGCCATCCCTGTCCCGTTCGTCTGCCCCCCCCCCTACCCTGCAACCCGCATGAGTTCTCCTCTGTTCGTGGGTCAGCTGCTGGGGGTCCCGTTAGAGATAATGCACCCCACCACCATGGAGAAGGACACGACTCACACCAAGATCTTCGTCGGCGGGCTGCCCTACCACACCAACGACGCGTCACTTCGGAAATATTTCGAGAGTTTCGGGGACATCGACGAGGCGGTGGTGATCACGGACAAGCAGACCGGCAAATCCAGAGGATACGGCTTTGTGAGTTCATCCAATGTTTGTCAAGTGAAATGTGGATTTAACACAGCTTCTCTGGAGGAGGAGGAGGAGGAGGAGGGTGGGGAACAGCTTCAGTCAGTAATGGGGTTAAAACGACCTTATCATGAAAGTTAATTGTATTCTTCTTATTAATCCCCTGGTTATGATCACTGTCTCCTGCAGTTTTAATTGTTGTGTCTTCATGAGGCTCGGAGCTGCACACACACACACACACACTGACACTTTGTTCCACAAGCTGCCATGTGCGATGTGTCTGGTGGTGGCAGTCACATGCTCGAGGCATGAGGAGCAGGTTATTTCTTAAATGTGTGTCATCAATTATCTCTGGAGTCCCAAAGTCCACACGCACACACAGACACACACACACACACACACACACAGACACACACAGCACAAAGAGAGACATCTGTCCACAGCTGCACCAGTTTATACCAACTCAAGGGGATCTTTGTGTGAATGTGTGTGTGTGTGTGTGTGTGTGTTTGTGTCGACCATCTTGAGCCCACAACCAAAGTGAGGACATTGACTTTGTGAGGACATGTTGGCCGGTCCTCACAAATTCATGTGGCTGTTTTAGGGTCCGGTTAGTTTTAGGGGGCCACAGGCACCAAGGTTACTTTATATCTATGTCGTTATTATATATATATTGTTATATTACGGCCTCAGAAGATATTAGGGTTAGGTATTTAGTTGTAATGGTTAAGGTTGGGGTGAGGGGCTGGTAAGTACATTGTGCCAATGAATGTCCTCACTAATATAGAAGTACAAGAGTGTGTGTGTCTGTCTGTGTGTGTGTGTGTGTGTGTGTGTGTGTGTGTGTGTGTGTGTGTGGGAGAGGGTGGTGTGGGGTGGGGGGGGTGTCTTTGTTCACAGAGGTGTGACATGTCAGTTGGCTCTGCAAGATAAGGCTGCAGTAGTTTCATTTTGACTTCCTCCCCTCGCAGCCCCCTCAACCCCTCCCCCCACCCCCCCCTCAGCTTGGATGGTTTTATGTTGTTCGTGTGTGCGACTGTGAGTTTGTGCGACTGTGAGTTTGTGCGACTGTGAGTTTGTGTCGTTCCAAGACAAAAAAAAAAAGGGCCGAGAGGAATTTGTGTGTTTTCTGTACTCTGACCCCTGAACAGAGCAAATTATCTCTGCCTCACTGTGGCCAGTGAGCCAATCAGCTGAGGTGATGAGTGTGTGTGTTGTGTTGCACCCCCCCACCCCCCCACTCCTCCCCCCAAGTGGTCTTTAATTCCCAGCAGCAGCTTCTTGAACGATGTCAGACCATCCGCTCGCCTCCTGTTTGCAAGAGTCAGGAGTCTGATGCTGTGAAACAAAAGCAAGCGTGTGCGGCTTGCTTTCCAGTGGCCCGTTTCTTAGTGGTTTAGTTGTGTACAGACTGTGAGTGTGTGCGTGTGCGTGTGTGTGTGTGTGTGTGTGTGTGTAGCTGCACTGTGTGTGTCCTCACCTTCTCCACTCCTTCCCACTGTTATCTGCCCACACGTCGACTCACTCCCTCAAGGAAGAATCCAGTATCTCATCCTTGGCAGCCCAGTGTGAAAAAAAAACCAGAATCTGCCTCCTACGTATCAGCCCACACCAGAGCCACACACAGCCGACGCTCCACTGGAAGCATTAAAACTCTCTAATTGCTGCCTCCATGAAGTGCAGTCAGTGTTTCCTCACGCTTTCAGCTAAGAGATTGAATCATTGGAGGAGAGACTAGGACAGCAGCTCCCTGAGGGCCGACCCGCTCTGGGTCTGATGCTCCATCGGAGCGCTCATGTCAGGATCACTCCCTCCGCTCCGGATAGAGAAGCTTTCACATGATGCGATGATGTTTTGCCTAAAGAGTTTAACAAGAGTGATGTTAATATGAGATGCTGTGACACTGTCAACAGGTGACCATGGTGGACAGAGGGGCGGCGGAGCGGGCGTGCAAAGACCCGAACCCCATCATCGACGGCAGGAAGGCCAACGTGAACCTGGCGTACCTGGGAGCCAAACCTCGCAGCTCGCAGACAAGTAAGTGTGTGAGATCCCAGCTGAACACACAGTATCAGAGAGCAGCTTCTAACCACGTTTCACCCCCAATACTACAAATCATGTAACTTAAAGGGAACGACTCAGACTCTGATTACTTTCTGATTTCCCCACGCCGTCTGTGGCTCCCATTCCCATAAAACAGGTCAATAGATGTAGGAGCTCCGCTCAGGCCCAGCAGTCCCCCTAGAAAACCACATGTATAATCTCAAGATGTGGATTTTGATCTGGACCTGTACTGCATTGCAAACACTAATGGATATCAGTTCCTTAAATATGCCCCGATTTTCTTTCATCAAGAGGAAATGGGTGAAAACGTCAAAAAAACCACCAATGTCGCCAATGTAGTAATAGGTCCAATAGTTTTTACGTAATCCAGATAAATAATAGACAAAAGGCATAATCACCTTGGCAGAGATAATTGTTTGTCTTGTTATAGTTTATGAGTCACACAAACCTCTAACATGTTCATGCATGGATTGTAATTTTCTATTATCTAATGTCGTAAGTCAAACTATGAAAACTGGCCCAAGACAGTAAATATATCACTTTTGAATCTCCCTCAATGTTATGCTACCATCACATTATCATGAATTTGAGAGATAATACTGTTCTGGATTATTATTGTGGTGTTTAGATTTTTAATGGAGAATTGAGGCAGTAGCTGCAGATAGAAAACATGGAGAGGGAGGGAGGGAGGGAGGGGGAGGGAGGGAGGAGCATGATGTGCAACAATGGTTCCGAGCAGAAAAACAAACCTTACAACAACACTGACTGTGTTTATATGTGCACTAGTTTCTCCTCTTTGTGTTGCACATGCAAACACCAGACCCTGGTTTCAGGGGCCTGGGTATGTTCGGTGGAATCCTCCAACAGAAACCAAGAGACTGAAGCAATGTAAACACCTGAACCAGGTTCTTCTTCTGCCTCAGATGTGACAGCAGATAATAGTTATGCATAATAATAAACACACTTTAAAACCCTTAAGTCGTTGTTTGAAAACGACCACTTGAAATCTGAGGGTTTCCTGAGGCGCTTTGAGAAAAACTGGTGTTTACAAAAACTTTAATTTGTCAGCCTCTGAAGCAGATAGACATAAAAATTAAACAAACATGCAATAGCATTAACATTTGACTTTCATTGTAAATCATTTCCTTAAACATATGATGGTGAAGGACTTGACGTGTTAAGGAAGACCCCAAAACCAAATGAAAAGTCAAATCGTATCGTCACTTTTGTTATTGACGAATACAGTACAGAGCTACATGCAGGTTGAGATGTAGAGCCATTGTATCACACCTGCAGCTGGACTATAAAACATCTGGATATGAGATATGAGTAATTGGGTTTAAAACATTTTATCCTGAAAACCACCAAACCGTGGTGCTAATGTGTTTGGAAACAGTACTCACCTCAAGACCATAATGCAACTTTGATGAGAAAATGATAAAAGCAGCTAAATGGTCTCCTTGTTGTCTTCTAAGCTTCACTGAAATAAATGGAAACCCATAGAAAATCAATCTAAAGTGTAATAAATGAACAAATTTGAAGACAGTACGAGTTACATGCAGGTTGAGATGTAGAGCCATTGTAGCCACTGCAGCTGGACTACAAAACATCTGTATATGAGATATGAGTTATGGAGTTTAAAACATCTTATCCTGAATGCCGTCAAACCGTGGTTCTAATGTGTTTGGAAACACTCACCTCAAGACAATAATGCAACTTTGATGAGAAAATGATAAAAGCAGCTAAATGGTCTCCTTGTTGGTTTTTAAGCTTCACTGAAATAAATTTAAAACCCATAGAAAATCGATCTAAAGTGTAATAAATAAAACAAATTTGAGGTTGGTGGGATGAAACATGCAAAACCACTGGTGTGCTCATCACCCTGCCGAGTGTCTCTGCTCATTCCCAGCATACAGCCGCACAGCTTTCATGCCGCCGGGCTTTTCCAGCGTACCAGCAGCAGAGAACACGCTTTCCTGCTTCCCCCCCCCCCTCCGATGTTCTCACTGCTTCTCCCTCGCTGCCTCATTTAATGCTCGCTGGCTGAACTACCACAGAGTGTAGGTGTGATTGACAAACAACCACTGACTGTGTGTCCCCTATTCCTGGACCAGTGCTGCGACGCCACTCCCCGAGCACGCCGCTGATGGGAGATGGCAGCGCTTGGTATTTCGCGGCGCTCTCTTGAGCGTCAGCAGCGAGAGAAAGGGAGAGAAAGGGAGAGAATAAGAAGAGCGAGAGAGGGGACGAGACTGTTAAGGGCCAAGAAGAAATAACAACCGTGTCTGTCTCTGCTTTGTCCCGGCAAAGAAAGGAAACGCGCATTTAGACGTGTGCACGAACAAAAGAGGAGGGCTGATGAAGTCATGAGTCTGTACAGTAAGCGGGAGGAAGGAGTGAATAGCTGCAGGAATGTGGAGAATAGGCGAGAGGGGGGGGGGCAGAGAGGAGTCGGATAAGTTTCTCCTTTCTTACTCATCCTCAGCTGATTCCCGATGAACTCTGGAGGCAGCGAGGTCACAGATGTTTGTGAGCAATAGCAATAGTTGTGTGAGCGTTTCGACTGTGTGTGTGTGTGTGTGTGTGTGTCTGTGTGTTTGTGTGTGTGTGTGTGTGTGTGTGTGTGTGTGTGTGTGTGTGTGTGTGTGTGTGTGTGTGTGCCAACAGTCTGTGATTCCCTGGTATACATGCTAACATCTGAGACAAACGCGCAGAGACAGAGAGCGAGAGAATCGGCTCTGTCCTTGTCCGCCCGTCTCTTTCATCGCGTGTGCTGCAGATCGCTAAAACATCCCCACGGCTTCTCTCTCTCTCTCTCTCTCTTTCCCTCTCTCATTCTCTCTCTCTCTCTTTGTCTGCAGGTCTCTCTGTTGGAGTTCAGCAAGTCCATCCTACGTGGGCTCAGAGGCAATATGGGTAAGATGGAAGAGAATCAATACCTCTATTTCCACCTCTCTCCCTCACCTCACCTGCCTCCTCCTCCTCCTCCTCCTCCTCCTCCTCCTCCTCCTCCTCCTCCTCCTCCTCCTCCTCCTCCTCCTCCTCCTCCTCCTCCTCCTCCTCCTCCTCTTCACTTCACTCCTCCGTCCTTGACGTCTGTGTGAGCTCTGCCTCCTGCTCGGGGTTTTGTGTTGGTTAGTGCCATTCTGCAACGTGAGACAAAGAAGAAGAAGCCCCGTTTGTTGTCACAGCACAAATGACGCTTGTTTAAACGGCGCTTCAAACACACAGTCTTTTCTTTTCTTTTTTTATCCGTGTCTGCACAATGTATTTGTATTGGTCTTGTGTTGTCTCTCCGTCTTTCTGCCTTATTAAACTCATGAGGAGCTCAATTCTGGATTTCTCTCACGCATGACTTGGGCTTCACTGAGGCACCGAACCATTTAGTCAAACTTCCCTACATCGCTTTTCATTTTCCTTCTCTCTCTCTCTCTTCACACACACACACACACACACACACACACACACACACACACACACACACACACCCACACACACACACACACACAAACACGCTCACGCTTCTAAACACAGTGCTGCCATTACCTCTCACATAATCTCTCCTCACATTAGTGCACACAGAGATTGTTGCATGAATCGATGTAGGCTTTTGTGAGTTTGGTATCCAGATATATTGGGTCAGTGGTTCCCAACCTTAAGGGTCAGCACCCCCACCAGAGGTCACCAGATTAATCTAAAGTTAGGCTACATCCATACATTTGTAATCCATAACGATGTCGACCCAGACGAGTGTTTTATCTTTGTATCAGGAGTTAACTCTGTCCATACTTACACACTTGAAAACGCCTGTCACATTAGGGTTACTATTATTACCACTCATGTTCGCTTGGCATGTGTGTGCTGGTGTTAACAGGAAGCTGATTGTCTACTCTGCAGTTTGTTGCTTAGTTACTGAAAATATGGTAAAAAGTAAGTGCAGGGGTTTCTTTTCTTAGACCGACAACGAGGTGGAACTGTAACTGACAGTTTGTGTTTGCAACGCTTTTCATGAGAACCAATCAGGAAGTGAATGCAGGTCATCCCCTCCTAACGTCTCGGTTTCTGCCCGTTAAGACCACAATGCAGCCCCTGAAGTTTTCAAACTTTATCAGGGGGCCAGCAATCTTTACAAACTTGAACTTCTCTGTTTGAGGTGCCCAGAATCAGCTTGTTGTTTCCCAGGATCTCTGCCTGGTAACTCACATGAATCCACATACGAAGGCCTCCCTGAGTTTCAGTGTGAACAGAATAAAGAAAAAACGTAATGACTAAGTTTGCTGAGTGAAACATGGACGGTTATTCACTCGCTGTCGGCTACAGGCTCAGGAGAAACACTGCAGGTCGAGCTCAGCAGCTTCTTGTTGTGTAAGTTGAGCAGAGCTGACTCTTCTGACTACACTCACTCAGGCTTGACTCAGATATTCTGTGTTTCACTGTTGCTGAGGTGATCAGAGACCGGGAAACTGTCATCCAGTATCACATCTGTCGGTTGTGTTAGGCATCACTTCAAATTTAAATATCTGCTTCCTCAGGAGAAAGGTTCTGGATTTCACTGTAATTTCTCTTTAATTTCAAAAGTTAAAGAGTAGAACTGTGTTTTCTCTACAGGACGTAGTGGTTTGGAAAAACTGACTTCCTGCAGGACGACAAGTTTGGATCCTGCAGCTACAGAAATGCCCATTAAAAAACCTCAACTGCTCTGAGTGCTATTAATATTGCAGTCCTCAATTTGTGATTTATGAATGAGTGATGAGGGAATTGAGGCTGACCCAGATGAGTCGATGAATGAGTGATGATGGGCTGATTGGAAGTCTCCCACAGTGAGGGAGGACAGTCGAGTGCAGAAGGAGTCTCTGTTCGTCTCTGCTTCAAATCACAGCTCTGACACCTGAAGTGTAACAGGCAAAATATCACCTGGCACACCGACACTAACACGAACTGGAAAGACAAACACCTACACAAGGTGTTGCTTTGTTTACTTGTGTAGCAACACCTGCTTATTCGAGCGTCAAGCTGTTTGTGACAGTTGTGTGTTTGAGCCACTTCGATGGGATGTGCTGCTTTTATCAGTCCTGTGTGATTGTAGCAAGGATATCTTTAGGTTTTGGACTCTAGGTTAGACAAGGTTGTGTGTGTGGGTGTGTCCTCATAATGTAAATCATTACATTTTAGGGTTGAAGACATGTTTATAGACTCTGGTTAATTTTAGGGTTAAAAATTTGGTTTTAAGGTGTAGGTTAAGTTAAGTTTGAGGTGTAGGTATTAAGGGTCAGACAATTTTAAGGAAATCAATGAATGTGTGTGTCTGTGAAATGAGTTGAGAGGGTATCTCCAGATGATGTGTTGTTCACTTTCCTCTTCAAACAAACCTCACTGTGAGGCAGAAATCCAAACATCAGTGGAAGATGTTTCCTGTGAATCTGGTTCGGTTTCGATGTTTGATAATCTTCTAATGGAAAAGGCCGTCTCTGTAGAAGAAGAAGTGAAACCAACATGTTTCACCTCTGCAGATTCATTACAGCACAGCTGCAAGATGTGGTTGATGTTTGGATGAATTTCTTCTCAACAGAAACTTAAACTAGGATCTCTGTCACCATCAAAACAAGCTCTCTGTAGTTTGTCTAAATCATCAGGTGACATTGACTTATCCTCTTAAATTCACAAACAAAAAAGACTGCATATTTCAACAAGCGTGACTACAGCCGCAGCCTGTCGAACCTGTATACTCGTCTGTTGTAGTTCATGTGAACTAGTTTGCGTTTGTCCAGATCTTTCTGCTCCGAGGCTGCATGTGTGTCTGTGACATGATCAGTATGACTGCAGTCAGCTTCAAACATCTCTGAGCTCAGCGGAGGAGTTTTAAAGGAGCAAGCTCGAGGTTCAAACCGGTCTGTGAGGTTGATAAAGAAAAGGAGCATTTCTCCATCTTTCATCACAGAAGGATGTAAAAGTATCCAACTTTAACGTGTGTTTATTGACATAAAGCACAATTGCGTGCACAGGGAATTCACATATAAATGTTCTATAAATGTTGTAAAATAAAATATCAAGATGGAACAATAACATTTCAGCAGCAAAATAAAACAGTGGCACACACACACACATCTTCAAGCCCCAACAGGTCAATTCAATCAAGCTTCACCAAATTTCACACGTCTTATACGTCTACTAAAAATGACTAAGTTTCTTCATTAAGATAAGTCTATTATTCGTGCAGAATTTGGTGAAAATCTTAAAGAAAAATGTATCACATCTCACATTTCTCCCTCTTAATTGCGTGTCAGCCTCAGCAACATCTGCTGATCTGTCTGACTGTAACAGTGCAACCTTACAAATCACCACTATCAAAGAAATTAGGAATAGAAGTCGATTGATCTTATGTCTAAATAAATCCTCGAACACCAAGAACTGGACTGAAACTGTCTGGAGGAATTGACCTTTACCTTAAAACTGCCTCATGATCCGTGTTTAAAGTGGGAAATGGGACATGTATGTGTTTATATCACTTTTCCTCTGCAGTTTTATGAAACGCAGAATTTGATCCAAAAAAGACTGTGAAACAAATATTTCTTCCAGTTTTCGATTCAAGTGAGTCCCATCCCTGGCTCCCGGGGGCCTTACGAGGTCTGACACTCACACATGGCTCCGCCTCCACACTCACACAGCAAATAACAAAGATAAACACAGATAGAGTCAAACACAGCAGGCCTCTGTCTCCTGCTTTGGCATATTTGCTTTGAGTTTTAAGATGACGGAGGACGGGCTGGTGCCAAGTGTGGCTCTGAGTTACAGCTGAGTGGTGGCGGTGGTGGAGGAGGAGGGGATGGAGGGGGGGGGCGTCTGTCACTCATGGCGGCCTGTTGTCGCCCTTAGCGGAAGAAAAACTCTTCTTTCGTTCTTGTTTTGTGAGAGAGAGCAAGAGAGAGAGAGAGAGTGAGAGAGGAAGGAGACAGCAGTGGTGTGAGACTGAGGGGTGGCGGCTGCAGGGGCAGGGACTTCCTGTTTAGGGTGTGTGTGGGGGGGGTGGTGCACACCTGTGGCCTCGTGCAGCAGCAGCTTTGGGGGGGGGGGTGGTGCTCGTCTTTGTCTGTGAAACATGTTCCTCAGCGGAGAACCAGTGGATCTTGAAACAGCCTCCGGGGGCGCCGACACATTTGTGAACTCATTTGTTCGCTCTTCCTCTGTTTCCTCTTTGTCTTCCTCCCCCTGCACATGATGTTTTTTTCTCACCTGCTTCTCCTCCTCCTCCTCCTCCTCCTCCTCCTCCTCTTCTCTCTCAGCCGGTGGTGTTAGTCTCTCGGTCAGGAGGGGGTTGAGGTAGTCGACGAGTCCTCAGGTGCATTGTCCTCTTATACCCAGGGACGCAATTAAGGAAAGGCAGAAATTAGGATAGGCCCTTCTGTTGCATGATTTGAAGAACAAATCTGAAAAAAAAGAGAAAAAGAATCATGTTTGAAGCTTTTCACAGAACATCATCCTCTCTTTTGTTCGGTTCAACTCAATTGTATTTGACTTGTGACAAATCTCAAAGGCATTTTACAGAGTGAAGTGGAGACAGAGGAGATAAAAAAAATGAACTTTTGACAGAAACATGGTGAAGTTGTGTGTTATATGCAGATAATCTGCATCTGCACTTTTTAGTTTTCCAGTTTTAAACTGTTCTTGTTTTTTCTGTTTTTTGGATATGCCTTTTAACGATAAACTCTGCTCCTGTTCCTCTTTTTAACGGTGCATTTTGCAGTCATAAACAGTTGGGAACAAAAATACATCAATCCTTGATTGAACATAATTGTTAACTATTATTTAAGGTTAAAGATTTTTTACCGCAGGCACCATATTTCAACAGCCAGGACAAGAACGAGGCGAGAAGCAGAAAGAGAGAGAGAAGACTTTTTCGGGCCGATGTTGATATGATTTTAGAAAGTAAAGAATTTCTGCTACAGATACATGGGCCTATATACTGTATATCAAAAAACTAAAATGGCAATGGTTAATCGTTCAGTGGAATTGAGGTTTGATTTTTTTTTAGAAATTGAATTCTTTCTGCATTGTTCTTATTGTCAATTCTGCTCCTGGTGGAAGAGAAAAAAAAGAAATTTTAGTGCCACACATCACAAAGTTAATTTGAATTTATCTCATCTAACAAATGACTCATTCAAATGTGCAACAAGTGAAAGTGAAACATAAAATATTTTGATTCCAATACACCGACGTGTTCATGCAAGATTTACGCTGTTTGCACATCTTATCTCAGACATGTGGAAATGAACAGGACGTCCACTGACATGATTTGTAAAGCACCATTAAGAGAACAGAGCCGGTCTCATTCCACACAGACTCCCTTTCTCTCTCTCAAGCCATACCCAAGGTCAGATTGTAGATAAAGGGACAACTCGTAGATCTTTGTTTAGCATCTACTCTCAGGGACTTTCACACTTCATTCAAACACCTACATGTAACATAGAGGGTCAGTGTGTCCAGTCTTTCGTGGACGTGTTGTTGGAATTGGTGACGTGAGGTGAAGGTTGGGATGCTGCGTGAGACATCTTCAGATTTCAGACATCAGCTGCGGCCGGAGTTTTCCTTTCAGCAGCTTCCAGAGTAACTTGCACCACAACATTCGGCCATATTATGTTTATTAATCAAATTGAAGTGCATTTCTCGCTCGCTGACATGAGAGCTGAGCGTCCTGCTCTGATGTTGGCCTTTCTGTCTGTCACCCTCCCTCAAGCTGTGTGTGTGTTTGTGGCAAGAGGACTGGGGGGTCATCTGTGTGTGCGTCTCCATGAGTGTGTGTTAGTGTCTTTGACTCACCCTCCTCACATCCTTCATCTGAACTATTAAAAGCGTGTCCGTCCTGAGGCATGAAGGATACGATGGCTGATCCTTCACCCCTCAGCTCCTCTCCCTCCCACTCATCCCTCGCTCAAGGAGTCCCGACCTTGACCCACAACGGATAACAACAACCGCAAAAACTGCAGATGTTTCGTTTTTTTAAAATTTTATTTCATTTCCTGTCACTCAGTAGAACACCCTCTGTCTCTTTAATCCTGGTTCTGAGGAAGGACAGTGAGGGGGGAGTGCAGCAGAGGAAGCTGCCGGCTCCGAGGGAGTAAACCCAGAGAGGGGATGGAGAGAGAGAGGGGGGGGGAGTCAGTGGAGGTTATTCTGCTCTCATGGGTCTGTTAGCGAGCGTACACCCATGCAGCTGCGCCAATTAGCCCTGCCATGTCTGAAACCCCCCTTCCAACACACACACACACACACACACACACACACACACACACACACACACAGACTCCCCTTCTATGCTGCATACAACCTGTTAATTGTGTTTTGTGGATATGTGCTTTGTGATTCATGTCCGAGTGTGTTTGCGTGCATGTTTGTCTACACCCCCCTGTGTTTGTGTGTGTGTACATATATAAGTATAAATGTGTGTTTGACAGCCAGCGTTGATGCCAGGCACGGAGAGGAGAGAGGCGAAGCTCCCTCTCGTACGATGCCGCTGTCACATTGCATCAGTCAGGGCGGAGCAGCAGCCAGGCAGCGGCCGTGGAAATGACACTGCACTTCTGCTCAGGGAGAGACGAGCGGAGGGAGAGAGAGGAGAGACGGGATAAAGAGAGAAGCGTCGTTAGCTCCGGCTTTGTTTTGACTTCACGTTGGGGCGTCTCATTTGTCTGCAGATTTGATCTGTGACAGGACGCTGCAGGAAAAGGCCTGAAAACCTGATTTTCTCACCAAGCTTCTTACTGAGAGCGATGGACGCGTGATGTTCTGCCACAGTTTGATAAGTTTTGGTTATTTGACGTGAGAGATGTGGGACGAGGCTCAGCTGGAAGGAGATGAGGTTATTTCTGTGCACCAGTCAGCAAAGTAACTAAGTACTTTCAACCTACTCAAGCACTTAATTACAATTTTTAAGGTATTAAAGTATCATAATTCAATCCAACTTTATACTTCTACGCCACCATCTCTCGAAATGAAACAAATATATATTTTTAGTACATTACATTAATCCGGCAGCTTAGAAAATACTTCACAGATTAAAATATTACCTACAAAACAGATTAAAGTTAATAAACAGCATTATTACATTTTAAACTTCACTGGACCACTGACTTTTATGGAAAATGTATCTGGAATATTTGGGACAAAGACAAACATCTACTTGTTTAAAGGAAAGATAGAATATAATAGAATACAATACAAAACAATTCAATGAAAGACATTTATTGTTACGCACAGGGTACAATGAAATTATGTACTTTCCAGAGAGTGTGCACGAAGATGGATGACATGACAGCTCCTCAAAACTGAAGCCAAAGCGTTTCAATCGCCCCCTGGTGGATGGCCAAGGTACAGCTCATGAAACATGCCTCGTCCATGTTCGCGAATGGGACATGGACCCAACTAAAAAATGTCAATACACTCCAAATTAATATTTCTCAAAGATGTTTTCTGACATTTATGATAGTTCTTACTGTGATGGAATTTTCTGGAAGCAGGTGAGAGGAGACTTAATGTCACATGTAGGTGTTCACATCTTATTAAATAGTTAAACCTAAAGCATTGATGCCTAAATCACGCGTGTCTGTACGTCTTGCTGCTGATGTAGTTTAGTAAAGAGTTGGAGTTGGTTCCTCTCTCTCTGGGGCATTTGAATTAGGTGAAGGGAATTTGTGTGGAATGAGACTCTATTCTCCTAATGGTGCTGGACAAATGCAACATGTGAGGAAGGTCAAATTGGACTGTTGTTAAAATGTATTAAAGTTACTTGATGCTTGAAAAAAAGTGTGAAAACGTCATGATTGACAGCTGAGAAAGACTCACAAATACAATAAAATAAAGAAATATTAATGCACAGAAATACACTAGATTAACACGTATAGCCTATTAGGTAAGTTTAAATGAGTTTATAATAACATAAGGACATTGGAATGCATTGGCAGGAGTAGTTTACTTACTGGTGTGTGTCTGTGTGTGTTGTGTATACAGCAGAGTTTGTGTGAACAGGCCCCAGTGTCTGTGTTTGTTGTGTAATCACGCCTGATCCCTGCCCTCACTGTTTACGGATAAGCAGCAGCCGCCACTCGCCGCTCTGATCACCTGCTCCGTGGCAGGTTAATGTCTTTTTAGTTTGCATGTTAAATACTGTAAAGTTGTGTTGTTTTAAAGCCCAGCAGTAACACAACCTGGAGCTTCCAGTATGATCATGGCTGCTGTTGCCAGATGTAACTGAGACATTTCAGGTTAAGTGGGCAGCCTCGGGCAAGGGCATGACTGAAGACAGGAGGACAGAGGAGCGCCGTCTTCTCTCATTACTTTCGGATTTACAGCAATCTTGTGTGTGTCTCTGTGTGTGTGTGTGTGTGTGTGTGCCACTCAATTTTTTATTCCAAAAATACAACAGATCACATGTGGTTGATCTACACACAAAGTTTCATTTTGAAGTATGTTGATATTTCATTTGGAACAAAGCGTTTTTCTTTTCTCTTTCTCGGGTCGTGTGCTAATTAAACTTAAACACAAGGGACGAGGTCTATTTAAAGGCGACAGCAACACTGCTGCTAATTGCTCTTAAAGGAGGAAGAAGGTTTTACAGGACTCTGGTTTTTACAGTTTCCTTCGCCAAGGAGGGGTTTTCGTCAGTTTTTTGTCTGTGTTTGTTTTATAGTTTGCAGGATAACGCAAAAACTACTCCACTGATTTTCATGAAATGATGTAGAGGGCTTTTCCAAGAAAGAACCCACTTAGTCTAGGATCTAGGACATTTTCTTCAATATTGCAAGATGTGTTTTTTGACATTTTCATTGTTTACCCAGGGTGTTGATGTATAAAATCCTGCGTATTCAGTGGGACCAATTTAAATACAAATCTAGATCTAGTGAATTCTTATGTCTTTCCAGAGGGCGACTGTTGGACCTTGGCGGAAACATGCTCTTCTAGTTTGGGATATAAATAGACGGAGCAGTTAGTCAAGAGTTTTCTGGTTGTTTATGTTAAACAGGCGACACGTGTCCGTCTCTGATTACCGCTGTTGTTAAAATGACATCTGATGATCAGATCAGACCTCAGCAGAAGCAGCGAGTGGCAGCTACGAACACAGAAAGCAGATTTTTCTGACATTGCCTTTCGGATATTCAGACGCATGAATGAGGTCAGGCCTCTGTGTGTGTGTGTGTGTGTGTGTGTGTGTGTGTGTGTGTGTGTGTGTGTGTGTGTGTGTGTGTGTGTCTAATCCTATATTTGTGTGAAACTCACTCAGCCTTCTTTCATTTATCCTCTTTCATCTATTTGCTCTAAATTAGAAATAGTTACATTTATTATAATTTACACGTAATGATTTTTTCCCCTGATTTATCTCTTGATTAGATGATTGATCATTTGGTCTATTTAAGTCAGAGAATAATGAAAATCTGTCAAGCTGGTGTAAATTAATCACTTATTTTTCCAGGTCAATATTCAAACGTAGAAAAACATATCTTCATTTATTAGCAGGTGTATAAAAAATAGCAAATATTAGCATTTGAGAAGCTTCAGTACAGAAAATGTTGTCATTTAATTTTTGCTTTATAAATTACAGAAATAATGAATCTATATTTAAAGTGTTTTCTGGTTCTTAAATGTGGGAATTTGCTGTTTCCTTTTCTGAATGATAATAAATTGCATCTCAATCATTTCTTGCAGTTGTTCAGAAGAGAACGACCCAAAACTTTAAACTCTAGAAAACTGTGATGGCCAAAGAGGTTCTTTTTTCCTTTGCCTGTTTGTTTTGTTTGTTTGTTTGTTTGCAATATTATGCAAAAACTACCCAATTATTAAATTGTGTGGATATTGGATTTTGTTTCTTCAGCAGATCCAGGTTTTTCTCTCTGTTTTTCAGGATTTTCCTTGATTTCTCTGGGTATAATTCATGGATTTTGACAAAGAAATATTTAGTGTCTGTAGAGTTTATGCAACTTGGTGCAGATCATTAGATTCAGCTCTTCTTTTAAATCTCTGGTGCTAACCCTGGTTCCTCTGTGTGTCCAGGCTCGCCCAGCAGTACGTCTACCCCCAGGCGTTCCTCCAGCCCAGCCTGCTGCTGCAGTCCCAGCTCAGCCCCTCAGCAGCCGCCCTCTCTTCCCCTTATCTGGACTACAGCTCCGCCTACAGCCACTACACCCCCACAGGACTGGAGCAGTACCCTTACAGCCCCTCGCCATCCCCCTCTGGTGGCTACCTCAGCTACAGCTTCTCCCCTGGCACACCGGCGCCCTCTCTGGCGGCGTCCCTGACCCCCCCGGCCTCCATCCCCCCTCAACTGGCTGCACTCAGCGCCATGTCTGCTGCCCCCCAGGCCTTCCTCCACTACCCCCTGCACCAGCCCGACCGCATGCAGTGAGCAGCCCTGAGAGAAGAGGAGAGGATCAGCGGAGGTGGATGAGTGACGACTCAAAGACAGTCTGACTGTTGAGCTGTGTCGTCACCGGGATGAGACTAAATCACCAGGAAGAGAGTGTGATGTAATCAAAGGGCTTTTAGAAAACACTCGCATTCCTGTTTCTTTTCTTTTTTTATATAATATTGTTGAAATAAATGTTTTATTGTTTCATCAGCATATGATCTGAATGTTTTTTACTAAATGGCAGAAGTCAGGGCCTGGAGTGAGATGACTGGTGATCTCCTGGACGTGTCTCTCACAGCGTTGACCCTCAGTGTGGAGGTCAGAGGTCGGAGGTTACCGGAGAGAACACGGGCAAAGACAATGAGAAATAAGTCTGCTTGACATGATGCTGCGGCGGCAGTTTCTACGAACGCCACCGAGCACCTGACGCTGGATATCAGCCAAGCTGGGAACTGCCTCCTCTCCCAGAAACACAGGTCCAATTACCTGCTCATCAAAGGTTACATGTGTGTCTATGGCCTTAGAGATCTCTCTCCCTCCATACCGGCTTCAATCTGCCATTTTTATTAGTGTCTCATCTCAAATGAACAAAATGGTTGTTGTTCTCCCTTCTGTTCCTCTTATCCACCACTGCAAGGTTATCACACACAGTTTAACAGAATATGCAATTATGAGGATGAAGGATAAGCATGAACAAAGTAGGCAGCACTGGTCGGTGTATTGTTTTTATATTGCTACTGTTAGAACTTTACTCAGAGAAAGGCTTTGTCAACACTGAAAAACATCATAATAGTCGTCAGATGGCGTTCGGTCATTTGTTCGGGTATTTCTCATCATTTAGGATATTTAAATAACATAGCCATCCATACATATCAAGTACATTTGTTTTGATGTAGGTGTCAAGAAGTAAATGTTGTGGGTGTGTGAGTGTAATTTGTGTCTGTGTGTGTGTGACAGAGAATTAGAGCGATGATGCAGTAATCACCAGTGTGAGGACCAGGATTCTTCTCCAGCTCATTGTGCTGGTCAGAGGTGTTTTTATATTTCCCTGCAGCAGAATAAAGACAGATGTTTCAGCAATGACACGGGAGTCTCTCGGTGCTGTGGCACCACATCAGTGGTTATGAACCAAGCCATACATCAAATATGCAAAATAAAATGATTATTTCTGAAACAAAGTACATGGCATTGCTCTCTGAGTGTTGGGTGACAGTGATTGTGGTAAATATCCCACTGGGGTTAATAAAGCGCTATCAGCTGCATCTAACATCTGCTGCATGCTTCCGCCAGGAGCCCGATGAGTCGTACGTGAGTCATGTAGGACATTTACATGTGTCGATAAAAATACTTCACTGATCATAAACGTTCATCATTTTGGGAAATATGCTTTTTTCACTTTCAAGAGTTAAAAACATCAGCTGCAACCAGCAATGAGCTTTAGGCAGATTTTTTTAAACGAGCTGTTTCCCCTTTTTCCACTTTTCATGCTGACCTTTTGGTAAATGGACTATATTTATATAATCTTATTATAAATCCCATTCATACAGTGCTTCTATATGTAGGACTTTTTTTCTATCACATACAAACACACATCATGCATCATCAAGGGGTTATTTGCAGTTCATTATCTTGCCCAAAGGCACTTCAGAATGCAGACCTTCAACCTTTTGGACAACCCTCTATCTCTTGAGCCACAGCCGTCCCTGAGCTGAACGTATCTACCCGGCTGTTTGCTGTAGCTTCACATTGTGCATACTGTGTGGTTAATAATACTGGTATCATTTCATATTTCTTGGATCCAGCTGCCTGAACATGTACGAAACTGTTGAATTTCATATACACGCGACTGACTTATAATTATTATTATTATTGAATATTCAATATTTTATCATCACCAAATCCCATGCAAAGACCAAAAGTGACCTCACATTCTGCTCTCAGTACTTTGCACCTCCTCCTGAAACCATTCATTCCTACCGAAGACATAAATCATTATAAATAATATTTACCAGATCAATAAAGTCCCATAGAGCAGGGAACTGTCGTCTTTCTTAAACATATTGTATTTACACATGTTGTTATATGCAGCGTCAGGACAGTTTGTGTGGGATCTATTCCAAAATAAACTACAATTCCCAGGTTCCTCATAATGAAGGGATGTGTCATGACGTGGTTCACTGCTGTGTTTTATTTGTTTTTGAATGGTTTTGGTCTTTTCATGGGATTTGTTGACTAGAACTGAAATGCACCTGTAGCTGTTTGGTTTGTTCTGGAGGCGGAGTCACACTTTGGTTTATCAGCTGTAAAGTACCAGTGAACAGAAGACAGATGGAGATAAATGTCAGAGTCAGTTTTAAAACCATGTTTTCTTATCAAACACCAGTAATAGTCTTGGGTGGGGTGGAGCCAAACAGCCCCTCCCTGAACTACACCCCCCTATGTATCTCAGTAGGAAGTAATCTATTGCATTAGAAGCCTTATATCTTATGCTGAATAGTATTTGCTGCTGAATGATATGTTTCATTCCCATGCAGAAATCACTGGAGATTCCTCGGTGCATTTTTAAATCTAGATGTGAGTTTGTCATGTGCTTTTTTTGCCACCTTCTGGCCAAAATCATGAACTGCAGCTCAAACTCTCCTCCACAGAGTGCAGGGGGAAAAAAACGACCCAAACCTTGTCATAACTTTTGTTTTTTTAAATGTTTATTAATGTTGAAATTTTATTGAAACGCCTTGTGCTCCCAGTAAGGATCAGATAAGACTCAATGTAAAAGCTTGCACAGCTGATCTGCAGTGAACAGACCCACTATCACAGCCGATATAGGATACAACATTTCCTTCGGATTGCGCTGGTTCAGAACAAAAAAGCAGATGATGGTTTGTGTAAAAATGAATCATAGCAAATACCACAGTGAGGGGAGGAGAAATGATGGTGTCTTAAAAAGTGTTGACGGATGAACACAGTCACTGGGACGAGACAGGAGAGCGGTAGTGAAAATTAAAAACGAAATAAAAAGTTCTGTATCTGCAATCTACACATATACACACTCACTTTGCAAACACACTCGTCCATACGGGCATGCACGCACACATGCACGCGCTCACTCTCACACGCACACACTCACACGTACTTCAGAGGTATCCACACACACACACACGAACACTAACCCACAGATAAAATGTAGTGATTGAAAATAGTGAAACCCTGGTTAAAATCTAATGGTATCATACATCCACGTCTTGTGTCTGAAGTGCAGAAAACAAAATGAACCTAAGAAAAGAAACTAAAAATGGAGATAAATTCAGGTGAATAATGAAAAGCATGACCATCTTCACTGGTCTAACCCAACTGGAAACGACCACAAACCCAGAGTGTTGCCCTCTTTACCCTAAACCCCAGTCCCCCTGTGCTCCACCCTCACCTCGCCCCCCATGCCCTCTGACCCTTGTACCCACATCCCTGCCTCGGCCTCCCCCCCCACCCCCCCCCAGACCCCTCTCTCCTCTCCTGGATCTGAGGCCTTCTCCGCGCTCCGTTGTTGCGTCACCGCTGGAGGCCTGGCCGGGTGGAGGAAGCAGGCGGGCGGACGGTGGGGGGGGGGAGTCAAGGTGGCAGCTGGTTCCGGATCCGGTTCTGGTCGCCACTTATCATCACGGCACAGTGTCCAGCTCAGAATACAGAGTGAGGACTCGGGGGGGGGGGGGGTAGAGGAGTCTCGATGTGTGCTGAGGTGGAAGGATGCAAACCTGTGGGTGTTTGTGTGTGTCAATGTATGTGACTTTGTGTGTGGGTTTATGTGTGTGTGTGGGTTTCTACACTGGGAATAATCGTGTTAGTCTGGATGTGAGTATTCGGGTTAGTCTGGTGCGATGGTGTGTGAAGGCATGGCTGGTGGTGGTGAAGGGGGCGGTGGAGGTGGGGTTGGCGCAGCTCAGGGCCTTGTCCCTCATCATAACTGGAGAAGGGGGGGTGCAGGAGCGGGTTTATAGGGCTTGCGTCTTGAGCTCGATGGGCTCGCCGCGGGTGTCCTGCTGGGTCTCGCTCTCTGGGGGCCGGCTGCCCTTCAGGGTGGCCAGGCGCTCGGACAGACCCCTCATGCGTGGGAACAGCATGAAATCGTACAGGAGGGCGCCCATGGCACCTCCTATCATCGGCCCGACCCAGTACACCTGTCGGCAACACACATCGGCAATCGTGAGACAGGTTATTTACGAGGAATAGAGTGAAAGCTGAGGTGGGAGATGATCTCTTCAGGTTCTTACCCAGTGGTTGAGGAAGTTCCTGAAGAGCACAGCAGGAGCGAAGGAGCGAGCCGGGTTCATTCCAGCTCCGGTGTAGTACATCTGAAACACAACGCACTTGTTACTGTATTGTGTTGCATCTGCACCTATCTGCACGTGTGCCTGCATTGATGGATTTTGTCCCTGTTGTGTCCGTGCTGTCTCACCCCCATGAGATGTCCGATGGTGACGGAGAAGCCGATGGAGAGGGCGGCAGATCCCATGCGTCCGTTTCTCCTCTCGTCCGTCACGGCGAAGATGCAAATCACGAGCTGCATGGTGAGGAAAACCTCCACAGTGGTGCCCATTCCCAGGCTGATGCCAGGCTGCAGCTGGAGATGCATAAAACAAACATGCATCAGTCATAGAAAGTATAAATACATTAAATGGATGAACTCCTCATACTCATAAAACATAAAACATGCTGCTTTGAGCGGGTACCACCACTTAAATCTTCCAAATTCAGTACATTCCCAAACTCTACAATAAACGTTGCGTCTCCAAAACATTTGCTTTTGTTTTCCTGAAACATTCCTTACCGTGTTCAACGCCATGTTGCCTCTCATGTTACCGGGTGTGACCCCGTACAGCACAGCGGCCCCAGCCACAGCGCCCAGGCACTGGGCGACGATGTAGAAAACGGCGCGGAACAGAGACATCTGTGAGCCGACCAGGTAGGCGAAGGTGACAGCCGGGTTGATGTGGCCGCCGCTGATGTGGCCAATAGACTGGATGAGGGTGGCAGCTGCCAGCCCAAAGCACAGGGCCACATGGAGGACATGATGAGGCCCAGTGGTCCAGCGCAGGGCAGCACCCATGCCGAAAAACACGAAGAACATGGTCCCAAAGAACTCTGCGAAGACCGCCCGCCAAAAATTCATGGACCGGAACTCCCACATGGTGACTGTTCACTTGAGGCTCTCCACCAGATGAAGTGAAATTTAAAAATAAATCAGGATTAGTCTAGAAAAGGTCAATGTACCTTTTCAGTCCCAAAACAAAAAAAGGGAATCTCCCTCTCAGTTCGAAGACAAAAAAACAGGATTTCAGAACGTCAACAGACGGATCCACTCAACAGCCATGAACTGTTACAGCTGCGCTCGCTTGCCACCTCTGTCCACCTGTCGCAAAGACATAGGTGTGAGCTGATGCGGGAGTGGGTGGAGATCTCAGGTGTGATGAGTTGTCAAGAGGACGTGGGCATCAATGCTGAAGGGGAATTTCTAAAGCAGAGACGGGGATAGACAGAGTGTCCGCTGGACCTTTTAGCCTCTCTGACGGAGGGGAGAGGGCCAGACAGGGGCTTTATAACACCCCCCCAGGGGCCCCAGGTGACGCCATAATCCCCCTGCAGGGCCAAGGGCGGGGGGGCAGCGGTGCGGGACATCCTAAATCAAACAAACTTAACCCCTTCTGTCTGTCTCCTCCCCCCCCGTCACAGGCCAAGGCCAAAAGAGACAGCAAATCTGAGAGGACAAACAGATAAAGCGAGAAAGAGTGGAAAATAAAGAAAGACATTTGATATAAAAGAGAGAAAGGGACGACAGGAAGGATTGTGTCTTTATTCAAGGGGAGGGGGGGGGGGGGGCTGAGAGGAACAGCCCCAGTGAAGAGCAGCTGGAGCTGAGAGGGCAAACTTTTCTTTGGGGCGTATGTCATTTGTTGACATATCATAACTGTCATAATCAGGGGACACAAATGCTCATGGACAAGGACAGAGAACACACATGGGTGCACAAAGACCTGCACACACACCAACACACACATACACACACACACACACACACACACACACACACACCAACACACACACGCCGACACACACACACACACACATATACGCAGATGCAGATAATGCGGTTGGGGCCCCGGACGGAAGTGCTCAAAGCTAACAGCGCTGAACTGACCCATACACTGAAAAGCCTGACCCTGTGAAACCATTGTCTGTGCAATGCATGTGGGACACGTATGGACGGAGACAAGACAAAAATACATATTAAACAAAATTACAGATGCTAGTGAGTGTCGTAAATCTGAAAAATGCTAAAGCTTCAGGATCGGGGTTTATTGCTTCTGATGACTGTTCTGGGGACAGTTCACCACCAGAAACAGACGATGACGGCTGAAACCTGAACTTGACTTTGCCTCAGAGTGCGGCCAGACTCATGTGTCGGAGGTGGAGAAGGAGGTGGAGAAGGAGGTGGAGAAGGAGTGAATGTGGCAAAGACAAGGACAAGAACACTGAGAGCCAACGGGCAAATACAAATGTACACGACACAGCTCACTTTACGTTGTCACAGGGGATTCTATCTGGTGCTTAGACAACGTGTGTGTGTTGCAGGACGAGTTAGGCCTACTACCAAAGCCATGAATCTTCCCTGTGCTAATGTGTGTGTTTGCATGTGAGTGTGTGCATGTGTGTGACTGTGTGTCAGAAGTGTGTCAGTGCAGCAAGCAGGATTGTAGGGCGGGCGGGGGGGGCAGTGGGGTTACTGAGAAGCACCGGGCGTCGCGCTGACCAGTCGAGAGCCATCACTGCTGAGGGTGAGGCCGGGGGGGGCGGGCGATGAAAGCAGAACGCTGAGCTCGTCGTTTTAACTCCCTTTTATAGATGTTGGAAAAAACACACACAATGCAAAATGCTGGCGGCACTGTGGCCGTTATAGCTATTGTGCGTGTGTGTGTGTGTGTAAATAGCTTATTGTTGCTCCCTGTCTGAATATTCAAATTACACTGCCACAGTCATACAGATTGCTAAAATGGATATATTTGTACAAGATATCACAATATACAGCTCTGTTTTACTCCAAATACTACCATGAATACACAATGAATACAGTGTTTATTATGTTAGATGTGTACTTTAAAGGGTCAGCTCATGCAAATCCACATAAAGAAATCTCTTGTAGCACTGGACAGAATAATTTTGCACGGCTAAATATCACAAGACGTAATGAAAAACATGTGAGTGAACCCGACCCTTTAAAATAATTCAAAACGAACGTTGCAATTATTATTTGAATGAAGGTTTCCTGAAAGCAGCAAGTATTGTCTCTCACACACCTCAACACACACATATACACACACAAGTGCGCTCTTTATGTCCATTTCAAATTACAAAGCGTATTTCCACTGAAGGAGTTCTCTCTGTGGAGCCATTACAGAGGTATGAAGGTCTATTTGTTTGTGAGAGAGGAGACAGACACACACAGACACACACAGACACATGAGAGAGATGCTGGGCTGATTGAGGGCGTCATTGAACCTGCAGCGCGGAGCAAGGAGCTCTTTAGCATTTCAAAGCATTCACAGACACGAGGCGCAGCTGAAAACACGAGGGGTTTTTCAGCCGGATTTCAATGAGTCCCCATTATGTATTCTAAGGATGTGCAAATATGAAAGTAACAATACCGAATCCCACAATATTGGCGACACTCATAGACGCACTAATGACAGGCCGCTGGGACCTCAAAGGTCTCGGCCAGAATGCAGCTCCCACACCGATGTTGTCCCCCAACCCCAGAATATTATAAACATGCACTTTGTGTTGTAGTGTTTCAGTGGAAGACGACTGAAATATCAGTCAGGCTCTTTTCAAGCTGAGCTGCAGATGATCGTTTTCTGTCAATCCATCAAATCATTGTCAAAATCTTCTTATAACATCTCTGACAGATTTGTTTTTATCCCTGAAACTACCAGTTATTGGAGGCAGGAAGTGACTTCATATATTTTGAGTTACTTTATTGGAGTATTTCTTTATTTCTGTGATTTCTCTGTTATATCTTATAGTGAAAATCATACTTTAGCACTCACTCACATGTTTCTAGTTCACTGACCAATCATCCAACGTGTAAATATGACTGCTTTAGTACAGAAATCGTATATATATTTTATATCTATCTGTTATAGAGATAAAATAATTAATTAATTATCAACAAAGTTTCAATCTTTTTTCATTGCAGACATTTAAACTTGTTACAGTAGAAAAAAACGAAAGGGTATAACTAGAATGCGCTTTAGAGTTCATAGCTCTGAAAAAGGCCAAACAAACTCTTTAAATTCAACTCTATTTCTAACCCTAACCCAGCAGGGTTGATGATTTCCCCCCCACATCCCACGTCTCAGTCACCTTCAACAGCCTGTGTCATGTTGGCCCTTCAGCTCAGTCAGTACAGCATCATGCTTCAGCCGCAGGGTTGATGGTTCAAATAAGGGCAAGTTCATTTTACTTACTCACTCATCTGGATATCTTACTATGAACCTGCAACCCCTGTCAGCAATAATCCAATAACCCTAACCTTCCAAATGTGGTGGGTTCCTGGATCTTTAATCATCTGACTCAATAACACAACCCTGACCCTATGAGAAACCCTAACAGCAACCCTAACCCTAACTAACTGTAACCCTAACTAGTTTTTGTTCTGTAACAGGTCTAAACATCTGCAGTGAAATTAATTCTATTATTACAAGTTTTATATTGTTTATATAACTCATTTAATTTGTCTTGCCCCTGTACAATAACCCCTCTCATCTTCAGCCTCTGTATCTTTTGTATTATTACACTTATCACATAAAATGTAATTGTATTTATATCATTAATCACATGTGGTGTTTTCATACGTTACAGTTTCCACAGCTTCTCCCTTTTCTTTGGTCCTCACCCCTGCTCACTCTAATCTGCATGACATCATCTGTACACTATACATCTTCATCAAATCACTGTGATATCGTTGTTCTTATTGATCCCATGTGTCTTTTCTCTTTAAGTGCATGTGTCCTCAGTTGCCGTCTTGTTTGTTGGCCTGCTTGGCTCTCATGGCGTTCTGCGTGACCGTGGACAGGGAGGATCCGGTCATACTGGCGGCCTCCACGATGTCGATGTCCTTACAGGTCAGACACGCCACCAGCTTCTGGCGAGAGGCGCTGCGTGCGAAGAGGAACTCGTGGGAAACTCCGCCCAGCACAGCACCGAGCACCGGGCCGATCCAGTAAACCTGCAGGGGAGCCAAGGAAATGTTATAATGAAGAGTACGGACAGAGAATTGTTTGCAGTTCATGGAGGGCCCCAAACTAAAGTGTAAGCTTATTATCAGCTGAAGCCATAAAAAGTTCAGTGGAATTTATATGTTTACTTTATTGTCAGTGAATCTCTTGAACAAAATAACCAACAATAAATTGATGTATGAAGCCATAACCTGTTCAACTTTATGCCTCTGGGAATCATAGACCTTTTAATCTTTTTAATACTCACGAAGGAAGTTGGGTTGGGTTGTATGGTTTTATAAATCTTTGAATAGACTTGCAGGTTTTTAATTAAACTTCTGCAGGTTTTAAAATCTGCAGACTAGCAGCGTGTTGGTTTTTATAGATTTTGTTGACAAGTTTATCACCCGTCTTATCACCTTATCCTTTAATACTGATATCTGCTTGAATCAGTGTTTTGATATTGCATGAACATTGACTAAGCCACGTAGTGGATGAGTGTTATCAGGACAGAGGTTTGGGACCTTCTCTCTCACCCAGTGATTTTCCCAGAACCCGACGATGATGGCTGGACCCAGAGCACGAGCCGGATTCATACACGCACCAGAGAACCGTCCCTGAGAGGAGCAAAACAACACCAACACAAATTAATCTTTGGATTCCAGAATAAAGGAATACAACTGTAAAAAGAAACATTAGTACAACTGGAATTTTAAAAGACTTGATAACTTAAAATAGGCAGTTAATAGGTGATCACTGGGACATTTATTTCTGGTAGAAAAACAACATAAATCTGCACCAAAAGCTTATTTTACCCCTATTAACACTCCAGCTGTGTGAGCCAATCCAATGGCTAGGTTCCCTGGTTCTGGACTCTCCCTCCGCCGCTGGTCCTCCACTGAGAACACAGTGAAGACCATCTGGAAGGTGCACAGAACCTCAATCCCCAGCGCCTGGCCTGCGTTCATCTCCAGAGGAACCTGAGTGGAATCACCACCGGATATTTCACACATGATGTCACGACTTCTTAAACTTTGAATTTGACGTTTGAATATTTCAAAAACTGACCCTGTTGACGAAGTGGTCGGCCGTGGTTTTCATGGGCAGGGCCAGGTAGAGGGCCCCGGCCCCCAGAGAGGCCCCCAGGCACTGCACAGCGATGTAGAACACGGCCCTGTGCAGGTCCACCCTCCGAGTGGCCAACAGAGACAGAGTCACTGCCGGGTTCACCTGATCCCAGAAACACAGACTTCAGTCAGATCACATCCTCAACCCAACGACAGAGGTGCAAAGTAACTAAGTACATTCATTTAGTTACTGTACCAAAGTCTCATTTCTGAGGTACTTAACTTGAGTATTTCCAATTTTCTGCTGTACCTGTATGTTTTACTTTTAACTCCACTACTTTAATCTAACAGTTGCAGTGTGTTATTAAAGATCCTCTGTGTCTGGGGACCGCTGATGTAATACGTCTTGTTTTGTATGTATTGTATGTATAATACTCTCTTGTAGTTCCTGGTCATGTTTCAGATGTTTGTAAGTTGTTTACCAAAGAAACTTTTCCACTCAACACTTGTCAGATTTTCAATTGAAATAGCCAAATTCAATACCTTTAAAAAATAGGATTTGAGAAATGACCCAAACTTTAATTTTATTTTGTAGAAAATAACTTGTGACTCTTTGGAGACCTGACCCCAGGTTGAGAGTCACAGGAGTAAACTACCAAACTGTTATATTTAAATGTATTAATGTTATAATGTGCATAATAATATATAAATGACAAGGGCCAGTTTTTAAGAAAAAGCACCTTTACTTTTGATTCTTCAGTACATTTAGTTGATCTTAAACATACTTGTATTTTTCATATTTCTCTAATAATTTGATCAACTGAAAGAACTTGAAGTACAAAGCACTTAGTTGCAATTCAGTATTTGTACTTTGTGTTACAGGTTCTTGTACTACTGAGTACTTCTTCTGCCACTGACGACCAACAGGGAGTTTCGATCAAAGTTCAAGTCAGACAAAAGAAATTTAACATTTCAGAATCAACGTGTGTCTGAGACATTCACCTGAGCTCCACTTATTTCTCCAAAACAGTGGATCAGTGCAACAATCACCACACCCACTGCCACAGCTGGGTACAGGGGCCCCCCCGGGAGCTCTCCTGGGCCCGGCACTGAGGCGCCCAGCACGGCACTCACTAACACCAGGGTGCCGAGCAGCTCCGCCAGGATGGCTCGCCAAAACTGCCGAGTCCGCAGCTTCTCGGGAAGAAGGGACATAAACAAAGACGGCCTATATTTAGCGTCACACGTGAGGTGAATCAAAACGGAAAAAAAACTGCTCAAACCTTAAATAGTGCTGAAAATCATTATTACAAATATAGTCACATAGTTGTTATAGTCCTAGAGCCTAATAAAAGATGTATCTCACATGCTGATAGTTATGTTTATCTGTCTATGATAATCTGTCCACTGCCACCAGGAGCAATAAAAACTGTCAAGGATGAAACAAATGCTCTTGAAGACATAAAAACAAGACACAGATAAAACTCATTGTTTCACCGTCTGACACAAACAAGTCATTTTCAAGCCGACAACTTGCATTTCTCATTCTGTTCAATGTGTTCTCGATCACAATTAAATAAACCAATAGAGTTCTTTTTTTGCTGAAGCAGTTTAAAGTGTCTTCAAGTACATCAATGCACATGACAGTTATTCAATCTATTGTCTTTTTTCTCCCACAGATGGAAACCATGAGGGATTTGAAGAAGCAATGCAATAAAATAAGATGCTCACCTCACGCCACGTCATTTCAAACTCAGTCTCCGGGTCCTCAGGTTTCTCTGCAGCTCCGTCTGCCTGTCGTCTGTCTGTCGGTCTGCCTGCTGGAGTCTGAGGGCTTCAGGGTCTCTGCGACATCCCTCATCAACTTGTAGAGTCTGAGAGGTTCTTTGATGGGAGCAGCCTCCTCCCCCTCGGTCTCTCTCCTCTCACCCTCTCCTCAGCAGACACCTCCGGCCCTCACCAGTCTGCCTGTGCACAAACTTCACCCGACACAAGCTGCCTCCGAAAGCTCTTCCTCCGTGTGCTCCTCCACGACCCGAGCAATTTAACTCACCTTCAGGAAAACTAAGTGGAGCCTTTCACTCGTCTTCAAACTGAAGTGATTGTGGCCACTTCAGGGGGTTGCACAATGTCTGCATGGAAATCAAACAGGACAGAAAACACTTGTGGAAAATGGCAACTTGATCAGAGTTAAAAGCACAGGGTCAGTTATGTCATCACCTTCAAATGTTGTCTTTCATTCTGTTTTTTTATAAATAAAAAGGAGTAGCTACAAATTGTTTTTTTTTTTAATTCTAGAAAGAATTTAGACACGCTCAGGTTTGATTGTATTCATTTAACTGTATGTGTATTATAAGGGTTCTAAGTTTGAAGTGGTGTTGATCAAACATTTTGCCCATGCCCTTTACAAACATGAGATCATAAATACTAATGATAAATATAGAGCTGTAATGTCACTAGAGGTCAAACCTCTGACGAGACCCAACAGTTCCCTGATGAAACCACATTTAAAGTCACTCGACTAAACGCAAATGAAAACACAATCTCCTTAGCAAAGGTAATTATCTTTTTCAACAATAACGTGACAATAAAAATTTACATGTAAAATTTGTGGCAGATCTGTTGCATTACATTTGTACATGTGGACCTAATAAAGTGATCGAAGTGAGATTATGAAATGGAATAGTCTGTTGTGCTGTATGAAAAATTTAAACTGGATTTTATGGTATTTTGTTTACTTACAATATCGCTGCCAGCTTCATCACCTCGTTTTCCCAAAACTACAGAGTTAAAGTTAACGTAAATCATTTGGCTTTTTTTAAATTATGACATACGTTTGAGATCAGATTTCTTTCACTCTACAAAGATAATGTTTGATTTCTAAGACATTTACAGACTTGTTGTTCAGCATGAATTGATGATCACTGACTTTTCCTCCAATCATCAGGACAAACTGTATTTCTGTTTGTGCACCGAGCCACAGACAGGGTGACAATAATAATATCGACTTATCCTTTATCAACAGGACATCAATGAAAAGTTGTACAAGGTTTGACATCTTCTGTCCTCGACCCTCGACTACAGTAACGGAAAACAGGATAGACAGAAGTGCACATGGACAAAACAACAATATATATGTCACAGAAAAGGATAGCACAGTGTTTGTGAGCTGTGCTGTTGTCTCCTGTTGTTGAGCTGAATTGCGTTGGCGTGTCCTGAGCACCTGTGACCCGTCGCGACATATACAGTAGGAGAGAGAGAGAAACCAGAGCTACAAGAACAGATCACGTCAGCTGCTTTAAGATGATCCACTGGGTCATATGTTGCATTTCTGCACCAGATAAATATGAGATTAACACAATTCTGTATTTGAATGCTTCATCTCCAAGAGTGAAATGAAGTTTTCCAAAGGTACAGGTCTGTTGTATGATTGAGGAGCAGTGAAGGGTTGAACAGAACTCTCCCTGCTGTGTAATGACACTAAAGACCTTTAATATGATCTCTTTCCATCCTCCTCCAAACTACTTGTGAGGTACCGCTCTCATCACCATGGGTACAAACTCTTTCATGATGCTGTTGCCATAGAGCCTATTGTGATGCTGCATCTGTGCACACGTTTCATTTTCATCCGCCGATATCAAACGAGCACAGACCCGGCGACGGCTTCTCGCCAAACGGAAACAATGAGGCGGCTCAGCGTTATCTGAGTTTTATGAGATTTATGATTTTATCTCATATTTGTTGTAAGATGCGTGTTTCAGCAGCAGAGTGGAGGCAGCTGACGTGATGTTTTGGAGCTCAGACTGATTCTCCCGGGCCATCAGGGGCCTTCAGACCGAGTCCAGAACCAACTGGTGGGTTGGGGTGGTGGGGGGGGGGGCTCAGGGGGGGTGTGTGGGAGCAGTGTTGGTGTGCCCCATTATACCCTGGATTACCCCCTCCTCTCCACGGCAACTGTGTCCCTGTTATCCTCCCTTTTGTGGAGCTAAGCCCAACTGTGTGGACCGGGGTGGGGGGGGGCGAACTGGAACCCGCTGGCGTGGGGAGTTTTTAACCTCCCCCCCATCCCTCCACCCCTCCACCCAGAGTGCTGACGCTGACACAATCTCACACACAGATATACACACACACACACACTCACACAAAGTGCAGACTCAGGGATTTGAGAGAGAGCGATGGAGGGCAAAGGGAGAGACGGAGAGACACAGTTCACATATTTCACAGTTTTAAATTCTAAGTAAAGTCATGTCTTGTTTTTTGGATGTTTTGTCATGTGTATAGATGTAAGTGTGTATATACAGTGAGTGTGTGTGTGTGTGTTGAGCTTGAGTCTTTTCCACCTCGGAGCAGCTGGGAGTGATGGCAGCAGCCAGCAGCATGTGCCGGGGACAGGACTCTCCAGGGAGCTGCAGGGGCCCTTGCACACTCTTCACCGGGCTCCAGCGTGGTGGTCGGCCTGCTTCTCGCTCTCAGACCTGACGTACAGCTGCACTTTGCTCCTGTGAGATACGGTGAGATCGTGGAGGAGGCGTGTGAGGAAACAGACAGAAATAAGGGCACTAATAAACCCAATGTGGTGTCACTTCCCTGTTTACAGCAATCAAATAAATAGCAGGAATATCAGATAACTTGTCCACACACTATAAAAGCACCAAAAACAGGCTTCACTCATGAATATTTTATAAATATTAGTATATTGTTTGAACCACTGAATGACACAAGAGTCCACATCAGAAACATAACACAAAGTATAAAAGCTGATCCTTTATCCAGATCTGGTTTAATAATAAGAAACAGGAAATTGTATGAATATCCATGGCATCAATAAGGTCAGTTGAGAGAGTTGACAGAGTCCAAAAGTTAACATAAATCATTTGGCTTTTTTTAAATGACATATGTTTGAGATCAGATTTCTTTCACTCTACAGAGATATCATTTGATTTCTAAGACATTTACAGACTTGTTGTTCAGGATGAACTGATGATCACTGTCTTTTCCTCCAATCATCAGGAAAAACTGTATTTCTGTTTGTGCTCAGAGCCACAGACAGGGTGACAATAAGAATATCGACTTATCCTGTATAGACCTTTCATCAATAAGTGCTGCTGTAACACCAAAACCAGGCTCCACTCTCATGAACGTTTTATAAACACATTAGTATATTGTTTGAACCACTGAATGACGCAAGAGTCCACATCAGTAATATAACACAAAGAACAAAAGCAGATCCTTTATCCAGATCTGGTTCAATAATTAGAAAAAGGAAATTGTGTGAATATCAATGGCATCAATAAGTTCAGTATACGATCATGCATTTATTTTAAATGAACGTCAGTAGCTGCATCTACTTGTTAATTCTAAACATCCAATAAGAACATTAGTCAAATAAAAGACTCTGATCTGATTACAACCTTCTTATTTTGGTAACAACTTTGATGCAGATTAAAGGTGTGTGCTTTGTAAAAACTTGTGTGGAACTTGAGTTAGGGTTTTATTGTCACTCTGTATTAATTGTTGTATCCGGGATTTGTTTTGTCACATTTGTACACCCTCCCATGTGAGTATCCATTAGTTTCTATACTCACACTCACGAGTGCAGCAATACTTACAATTTATATTAAATATGCTGCCGAATAACTGATTTATCATCACTTGCACTAAGGAGATAGCTTTCCCTCCTGTCGGTATATTTACATTTTTTTAATCATTGCAAGATTTTTTAACATTTTAGTTGTTTTCTCCGAGGAACAATTCCTAAATTTGGAAAAATAAGACACATTAAGGGAACTGATATCTATGTCTGTGTGAAATTTGGTGCAGCTTGATTGAATTTTCGAACAGTTGGGCCTCGGCGGAGCGATGCACTCCACTTGTTGCCATTTTAGTTCAGTCGGTGAAATGTCAAGAGTGAAAATACGCAACAGTTTTAAGATTTTTCTTTTACTATTTTTGTCTGAACATCAATCTGAAATCAGATGTTTCATTCACTATTATATACGTTTTAAATTCTCACATAGAATAAACTGGAACCAGGTAATGTTTGAAACAATTACAAGTCAACAGCTAAATCAAGGATTAAAACAGTCGATAATCAAATTCAGATGACATTATCATTGCAGCCCTATTCAGATCTACAGTGAAGGTGCAGTAGATGCATTTATTTCTGTAAAATCACATTTTACACTTTTATAAACATTTATACATGGCCACCCTCTCGTGTCAGTGGATGTGTCCATTCTCTTCTCTGATTAAAGTTCAGAATGGTCAGCAGGGTCAGGGGCATATCCCAGCATGCACTGGGCTAGAGGCTGAGTTCAGTCTAACGAGCAGATACCTCCACAATTAAAAGTAACCGAACAGAAACAGGTGAGTCAACAAATGTATTCAATCTGTGAGTGGAAGCTACACGGGGGAAATCGAAAATATGAGATAAATATTGAGAAGAGTCAGAGACAGAAGAGGCAAAACAAATACTCTCTACTAGGTGTGGTTTTTATTCAACTCACAGTACATTCTACAGATGCACACGTGTTACATCACCTTAATACAACAGAGTCTTGTAATACCTCCTCTTAAAAATGATGAATTGGTCCTAAAAATATAAAGGAACAAATTTAAAGTCACCAAAACTGTACATTATTAAAAATTCACTTAACACCACGTTTGGTTGTCATGTACTTTTTTTTTTCTTTTTTGAAAAAAACGTCTCGTCCCTTTAAGTGAAATAAGGAACAGCAAAGTTTATTTCCTATCAACGGATTTGAGTTCAGTGTAAGAAACAAGTTTAAATAAAACCTGGACTGTGGAGTCATCCTGTCGCCTTCATAGAACACCACCCATGCCGAGCAACATTGTACATTGGCCCTTGTACGGCAAAAAAACAAAATCATAACAAAACCATGAAAAGGAATGCAAGTCAGAAAACCGGGCAGTTGCCCAATGCTTCATTATCAGAGCTCATTTGAAATTCTACTCTTTAAAAATGAGAGGATTTTTAACCTCGCGTAAAACCACCTTCAGATGTTGTCACCTGGTTGCTCAGTTGTAGTTTTGAAGCTGCAAACAGAATTCTACATTAAGTAAGCGGAACATTTCAGTGTGAGTCTTGTTCCCTAATCGGACTATTCAACAGGTGCGGAGACGTCAGCAGCCTCCTCCGAGTTGTGACACAGATCTGGTGAATCACCCTGATTATTTACTCTTAACACAACGACATACGTCTCAGCCCCCCCCCACTGACCGATCAACATTAAAAATCCTCCAGTTTCAGTGTCTTTCACACAGCAGCAGAAGGTGGGTAATGTGTGTGTGAAATCATGTCTGTGGTGTGCGCATGTGTGTGAAAAGTGTGTATGTGTGCGTGCAAGACTTTAAGTGGAGGTTATACAACGTCTACTTGTGACAGTCCAAGAACAGATTCCTTTTAGTTTAACTGGCCTTTTTCATAAATCGTCTAGACATCTCTATAAGGTAATCTGTACACGTTCACTACAAGCTATTGCTATTAAATAATCCCAGCTATTGTAATCTTTATATATATTTATATATAGAATATATAATAAAAATATATTGAGCAAAAAATTACTTCTAGGCATAAGACCACGTTACATTAAATTTCCATTGAACAGGTAAGAAATGGGGCAAGCTCTGAGAAGAGTTTAGATCCATTTTGTCGTTGAGCGATGCTAAGCAGGTCCAGTGTGCAGCGGTTCAGCTACAATAATGTGATCAGTCCCTGACCTTCAGTACGAGTCGAGAGCCAAAATACTCAGGGCCCGAGACCGTGTCCTCACCCGCAGCAGGGCTGGACTCGACCTGGCTACGACACAGGGTTTGTGAAGGGACGTGACAGGAGAGCGAGGATGAGGTGCTGTGGTGACGATGAGGAGAAATGTTAAGGAGGAAGGAAAAGTGAAGAGAGACGTGTTTCTCACTCTCTTTGATGGGGAATGGTTACGAGTTCAAGCCAGTTCAGCTGTGGGCCTGGAAAAGAGTTCGGCCTGTAGAGGAAACAATAACAGACAATAGCCAAAATCTATACATATATACTTATACATGAGAGAATACACATGGCTGGAAGAACCTCCAGAGAGTGTCAGCAGTAACACAGAGCGTGTGACTGGGACAGTGAGAGCACCAACAGTCTACAGCCCCCCCATCAGGAAGAACGGCGCAGGCTCCTATTTGTCCTTATTCGAGTAGAACTCCGCCCAGCGGCTCTCAAAAAAGCGCCTCATGGAGTGTCCGGCGATTCCCACCTCCGACGTGTCCTCGTTGAAAAGCTCACAGTTGTTGAAGATCAAGTGAGCGTCTGCCGCAAACTCCTCACAGCTGCAGTACCTGAGGGGAGGAGCCGGGACAGAGGGGAAGGTTGAAGTTAAAAAGCACCGGAGGGAACAAATGATTTTTAGGAACTGGGTTATCATTGGAAGAAGCTTCTGCATATAAATTAATATATAACACAGGATGTAACAGGACAGAAAATACATTTTTTGATGTTTCAGTGAAATATTTAACTGTACAGACTTTGGATACAATTATATTTCCTTTTTAATCTACAGAAGTGCATTTGTGTAGGTTTATTGTTTGTCTTTGTCATTAAGTTGTCACTGGTTGTATGAAATATTTGATTAGATTTGCTGGATCTTGCCAAGTGTGAAGGAGCTGAATCATTGTTTTGTTTTATCACCAAGACATCTGTCTGTATACAGATGTACAAAGACTTTTTCTACATAAACGTTTAAATGAAAGGATGAAGAAGAGTCAAAATGATGATTTTTCAGTTTTGTTTGGGTGGGAGAGGACTGGCAACACAAACCTTTTGCAATACTAAGATACAAAAATAACATTCCTTAACATTTGTACTTAAGAGAATAAATAAAGTAGTGTTGATGATCTGCTCTTACCCTCCCTGCAGCAGTCTCTCTCTCATGGTGAGGAAGTCCATCGGGGTCTTGACGATGCGACGGTAGCCTGGCACCAGTCGGGGGTTGACGGGTTCGACGAATGGCCAAGCTTCTGCATGAGCCTCCATCTCCATCAGAATGATCCTGGGAGAAAAATAAAACAACGTGAATACATCACAACCTGACGGACAGAACAGGTTTTGCCCTGTGGACCTACGTAGTTAAGTAAACATCTCTTCAGTGACTCACTCGCAGAAGGTGAGGTCAGGCTGGTTGCGGGTCGTCATGCGGCGGCGTTTAGCCCCGCCTCCTTCTCCAGAGAACCGCGAGGACGAGGTCGGTGTCACGGTCTCCTTGTGGCGTGTTGCCATGCCAGAACTACGTCGTGTGGCGTTTTCGTCCTCAGAGCTTTCGTCTTCGTATCTTCTCTTTTTCACCCTGAACCTGGTTTTCGTCAGGCGCTGTGGTTCACCTTCCTCCTGAGGGACAGAGCCAATACGGAGGCACATTCAGTTGCAGAGTAGGAAACAGAAGGAAAAGTCTTTCACAACTGCCCTAATTATTACATGAACTTTTTGTCTCTTAGCAAAGACAGGACTGCGTCTTACCCTGGAAACACAGGTTGGACAGAACCAGTCTCCCTCTGGCACCTGAGTGATTTTGGGCTTCAGGCAGTACATGTGGCAGCCACGATCACAGCCATCGCACAGCAACAGGGACTCATCATTGTCTCCCTTCCTGCAAACCTGGCAATTCTGGAAAAGGAGAAATTCAAAGGCAAGATGTTCAAATTGCTTTTGGCAGTGTGCTCCCAAACACCTGAGAACACCAGTGTCCAAGAAAAAATTTGCGAGATAAAGTTACTCACCACTTTAGTCACAGATCTCTCCCAAGCAATGGCCTTCTCCAGCTGGAGCAAACACAGACAGATCTGTGGAGCACTGCGAACGCGATCTAGAGCCTGCCGCCATGTTCGTAGTCGAGAGGTGATTTCACTTTCCAGACTGCAACGGAGGACGATTATTAGACGAGGTAAAAAAATATATTATATAAAACAAATGACAGATCCCGTCTGTTCATCTCACCTACTGACATCCATGGGGTGCTCTTCCCCTGGTGTGGGCGTGAGAGGAGCGAGGCGCATCACTTCAGATGGGTTCCACAGTGGTTCCTTCAGGTAGCGCCTCTCGATGTTTCGCTCGAGGTTGGACAGTCGCAGCATGGCCAGGTCCAGAGGGTGTGTGGCGGTGCGATGAAGGCCCGACCACTCCTTCTTGGTTCGTATAATCCAGTCATCACGTGGGTCTGCCTCATGTTCGTAGTACTCGAGATCCTCCCGTGTGGAGTCTGGATCTGGGATTGTGTAGGCCTTAATAGGGGAGACAGGGTGAGGTTAAGTTTCAGTCACAGGTATAATGCATTATATTTTTATATTATTACCATCGAGAGCTTTGATAATTACCTGGAATTCTATTATGGGTGTCTCTGTGTTAGGTTCAGCATCGGCCACTGCGCTCTGAGGAGGTGCCTTTAAGAAACAAAAAGGGAGGTTAACATGGTCAAGGTCCTGTCAGACAAGTTTTTAACCATTTAGTAATATACTGAAAATCTATTATAAGTATTTTTGGGATATTTAAACATGAGAACATAAACAGTAAATACGAGGAAATAGATGGGGTTTGCAATAAAGAAGCCCTCCTATTGTCACAATTTTAGCACGTTATCACATTAAAAAACTTTGTGTTTCATTTTGTCATGACAACTTGGATTGCAGCCATTGTTTTGACAAAGTCTGATAAATCCAATGATGCAGATTGGCGAGTGCGATTCCTCACCTTCAGATGGAGGTCAGCAGCAATGACTCGCTGCTCCAGGTCCTCCACCCACTGCAGGGCGATGACGTCAGTCTCCATAGCCTTCTCCTGCACTAGTCTCGGGTGCTGCAGAGCCTCCGCGAGCACATGTTTGTCCTCTACCTTCAACTCAAATATTGGATCTATTCAAAAACAAGAGAAGAACAGTTTTAATGGAGAAACACAGGGCAACAGGACAAACATGCAGAGGAATATCTCCAGAAATTAGTTAAATAAGAAAATTAATTGGTTAAAATCCAAAAAATGGCAAATTCCACTACACATTTCCAACAACACTCACCAGTAAAAGATTTGGTGCACATCTCAGTTAAGCTCTCTAGATGTTTGGCCAAATGTTTATGGAGGACCTTTTCCCTGATGCCTCTTGGGTGGAGGGCCTGTAAGGTGTTAAACAGTTCTTCTGGCTCCTTGATCCACCACCAGCCACGCACCATTGCTGGAAAAGAAACATACAAGTTAAAGACCATGATACAAATAACACTCTTCTTGTCTTATACACACAGAGTAAACATAATTGACCATTATAAACATGTTTCCTGTACATTTTTGCACACCATCTCAGGAGAGACAATTGATAAACCCAAGGATCAGCTCTGAACTGTGTCATAGTTCATTGGTTGTTAAATGGATGCATCTCTCAGACGGCCATATCAGAAATCATGGACACCACTACTTACATGCTGGAATGGGCTTGACCACAAGCTGTGTGAAGTACTGTTGCTCCAGCTCCTGGAACACAGAGTTGGGAGGGCGGCCGCGGCGTTTGGCTGCAGCTCCTCTTGCCCCTCTGCGGGCAGGACTGCTGCCTCTGCTTCCTCTCCTCCGCCTGCGACCTGGCTTGGCAGGGGTGGTAGGAGCGGCAGGAGGAGGAACGGGAGCTGGAAGGAGCTGAGGGAGTGGTGGTAGGGAAGTGACAGGAAGTGCAGAGGTAAGGGTCGTAGGGGGAATTTCCTGTGGTGTTGCTGAGGTCACAGGGTCAGCAGGAGCCAAGCCAGGCATGAGTGGGTCCGGCTGAGGGGTAAGGAGAGTTTACTTATTAATATTGCAAACATAATTGTTTAAGTGCATTTTTATTCCATAATTAAATGCATTTGTATTGATTGTGGTGGACAAACCTGCACGAGTGGGGCAGCGAGTGCAGGCAGAGTACTCGGAATCTGAGGGAGGAGTTTAGGAGGTGACGTAGGTGAGGTGGGCAGCTGGGGCTCGGTGAGAGAGAGATCGTCACACGGCTGTTTGGGAAGCAGATTGAACCACTGTCCCTGCTTCTCTGCCATCTCCTTCACACTCTCCTCTGGTTGATTCCCCTCTGGAGCTTCCCCTTCTGCTGCGCATGTGCCGTTGGCTACCGCATCCTGTGATTGGCTGAGCCAGTTCTGGAAAGCAGTTTTTGTGAGGTCTTGTGTGCCACTGTTCGGCGATCCCGGCCCTTCTTCGCTGCCAGACCTGATGCTACTTCGACGCCGGCGGCGGATCTTTGCTGTGCGGAGGTGAAGCTCAACTTCGGGTTTGATTTTTCGGGGGCGCCCACGTCCTCTTGGCCTGCTCATTAGGGATGCAGTGCCAGGAAGGGGGTCCTCCTCTGGAGACAAGGTCTGGTTCGGGGCGGGAGTAGCAGAGGAAGGAGAGGAAGGTAGAGAACCAGGAGATGTGGTAGGAATGGGGGTCTCTTCAACCTTGGGCTCCGTTTTGATGAAGTTGACAGGCACCTCAGCTATAAGGACCTCTCCTGAAGCTGAAAGAGAAATATGAGGAAAATGTATTAAAGATGGACAGCCCACTGGTTTGTAATGTCCAAAATGTTTAATTTATCCTCAGACTCACTCAAGAGCTCCTCTGGCCCCTCCACTAGAACTCCTCCGAGGTGAGGCAAAGCCAAGTATCTGCGCCTGTACCGGTCCTGACCCAGTAAAATGGCCCGCATGGAATGAGATGTTTGTTGCAGCTTTTTACGGAAAAATGCTTGGCGCTGTATGAATACAAAGAAGAAGAGTTTTTAATAAAACATTACATTAATGTATAAAATACAGTGTCCGCATGGTATCGGTCTTACCTTGGTTAGCTTATCTATCTGCCTCTCAAGCTCTGGAATGCTGGCAGTCGTAGGACTCTCACTCTGTAGCAAGAATTTAAGAAAAAATTGATGTATAAATATATGATTTAAATTCTAAAAATATAACCAGTACACCAGATACATACATCGCTGAGTTTTGGCTCTTCTTTGCGTGAGCGGCGGTTGCTCCTCTCTAGTACCACACCGCCTTCCTCCAGAGAGAGGTTCTCTTCCTCCGCCACCCTGGCACTGCGGCGCCTCTCCTCAAAACACAGCTCTTCCTCCGAGCGTCCTGTACGACGCGCGAGTGCCACCTTCAGTCTGACAAAACACAAAACATTCATAATGAGCATGGTGATGGATCTGTGCTTTGACTCCTAGAAGAACTGAGTGATATATTATTTATTCTGTATATAAAGAGACTGATCTTACTTGCGTAATTTACTCTCAATGATCCACTTGTTCTTCCTGTAGGTTGCCATGTTTTCCAAAGTGTTGTCAATGTCACTGAAATACAAAATGCATACATTAATAAAGTGTTAAGGGTTAAAGAGTGGTCTCAATGAGTTAATACATAGTTAGCTCTTGGTCTAACCTTGTCACAATGTTACAGCCGTTAAGCTCTTCCACCACGAAGCCCAGGATGGCTGCCTTGGTGTCAGGGGGGAGGGCGTGAAATGTTTTGGTCCTCAGCGTGTCGCACACGTCTGAGTCAAAACCGTAAGATTCCAAAAAGATGCGAAGAACTTCTGAAACCGTGCTGCGGGTCAGCTCCAACTCTACCAGCTTGTCCCCAAGGATCTTGACAGACTGAAGGTCGGAATGGAAAGATAAACAGAGTCTTTTTTTAGTATATACTACATGAACATAATATGTATATTCTCACAGTGTATTAAACTGAGGACTCAAACCAAGGATTGCTTTCTTGATTTTAAAAGCCAGAAAATGTAAGATGACATTTAAACTGCTTGTTCAATCGGCATTAAAAGAAAATAGTAAATTCTTACAGTGGAGCTGCTGAAACAAGTCATTGTTTGGGTTGCTTTGACTGGAAATTTCTTAGCTGATTCCCTGCCTAACGATTTAAACTCTAATCTCACACCTGATAAAATGACGGCAGGCCTGGGTCATGGAGTGCACACTCCATCAGCTTTATCAGTAGGTCTTGGACTTCTCCTTGGCTTTCACCCAGGCCCAGGAGACCTTCCTGTAGGGTAGCAAGGCTAGGGATGTCCTTGGGTATATTGAGGCCGATTACTTTTCCGTAGCCATGGAGGAACTCAACCATAGCCAGGCAGTGTGCAAAGGCTGTGCCAGAGAGAACCACACCAGGAATACGGGACAGCTCTGGCAGGGGCTGGTGGAGACAAAAGATTGAAGGTGATAATCATATGGAAAAAATCTCTAAATGTCAGTTTAAACAGAAAGGATCTGAACAGATTGAAACTCACTTTGTGGTCAGTTAGACACATGTCCTCTGTGGGCTTCTTCAGCTCTTCTGCAATCAGCTGCTGCCTCTTTCGTTCCTCCAGACGCCTCTGGGCCTGCACTCTCCTCTCTGCCGCCCTCTTAGCTGACAGAGCAGCTTGAGCAGCAGCCTCCGCCTCTGCCTGAGCTTTAGCCAGAGCCTTTGCTTTACTCCGAGCACCCAGCACCCTCTTTCCCTGGGCTATTCTCTCCTCGTCCGTCTGCCGTACTGGTGGAGGAGCCACAACTTTGGCTGATCTTCTGCGGCCTGGCTTCTTGGGCTCTGGTGTAGACTCTGAGGGCTGTGGGACCTGTGGGGCCGTCGGGTCGGTTGATTCAGCCTTCAGCTCCAGGACCTTTGCCTTTTGCTCAAGCTGAATCCACAAAGGACAGAAAGAGCAGGGGGAGGTTAGAAAGAGGTAGTGCTAAGAACATTGCTGATACATCATTTAATTTAATATTTGTTTCTGTACCTTGGCTTTCTTTTTTTCATTTTTCATCTTCTTAATTTTAGTATCCTGCCTTCTCTTCATTCGTGCCTAAAACATGAACAGCAGCAGAAAAGTCAGTATGTGATAATAACTGCAGAACAGATGAAATTTAAAGTCTGGACTACAAACCTTTTTCTTCATTTTCTTTTTGATTTTTGCAAGTTTCTCCTTGTCCTCGTCCGTAAGAGCTTCTATAAAAAGCAAGTAAAAACAATTAGCCACACCCGTGAGGTTACTTGCTTATTAAGCCATTTGATCTTAGACACAAGAAACCCAATGCTTAATTGTTAGCCAAACACATCCTGATACACCCATAACTCGACAGCCACTCACCCTTAGCCTCAAGTCTGCTCAACAGCTTGGCGTCAACTTTGCTCAGGAGGTCGATCATCTTGGGTTTGGGAGGTCTCCCGGGGCGGCGGGCCTGTGCTCCCTTCAGGCCACGGACTCTGCGTGGTTTCTCTTTATCTGGGTTTGGAGGTCGACCTCGCCGGCCGGTGATAGCCATGATCATAGATGGAACTTCCTCATTCGCCAAGAGGACCCACTTCACACCCTGTAACATACAGTGGAGAATGATGAATCCCTTTTTTATGTCTTCTACACATTTCTGAGATGTTTAAGATGCAGTTGGTTGCAAATGCACTGTAGTTCTGATTCATAGTTATCTTCAGATATTAAGATCCATGGTCTGAAATGTGATATTTCTCCCCTTGAGGTGATGATTTATATCATAAATTATGGGATATAATTTGACCCATCAGCACAGCCATCTAGTAGCCAATCGTTCTATTAGTTTGTTAATGTAGCGTAGGTCCAGGTGATTAGAATAGACCGACTTTAAATGTCTAATAATTTCACAATCTCTCTTGAGGTGATTGCCAAGGTCTTCAAGATCAGCCCCAACACAAAATCATCAGATCATCTTAAAACCATTTTTCTGAAAATTTATAAAATATAAAGAGGTTTGTTTTTATGTAAACATTTATGGAAATGAACTTAGAAAACATCAACTGACCTCCGGAGTTTCTCTTTCTTCATAGAAGTCTCCAACAGGCATGCGTGGGCTAAAGCTGAAGTGTTCTCTGGAGACCACGCTGTCCGTGCGTCTCTTCAAGTACTGAACGTAGCAATGAGGAGAAGGAAGGAGACAAAGAACTTAATGGTGACTGTTTTAACCATGCAGACATCATCTGTTGTATTCGTCATTAAATCAAAACATAGATTTTTTAGCAACTTCAGACCATTTGGTTCCGTTATTTTTATAAAAATGTACCTTGATTATTTCAGGGAATTGCTTCATCCTTCTTCCACAAGGTGTGTAGTACCAGGTTTCACCCTTCATGCGATTCTCCATTTTCTTCACTCGAATCTCCCTCTTCCACCTGTGGTTAGTGGAGTTTATCATTACATTCTGTCAAATTATAGCTCTTCACACCAAAATAAAGCAAGCGGTTAAAGGTCAAATTACCCATGTGACATTGGGAACTGGACCTGCGCCTCTGTTGCAACCCTCCTTCCTCTTGATTCTCCTGTTTGGAAAAATGTACACAACCAAACATTAAATAAGACTGATTCACAACATGTTTCAACAAAATGTCACCTCATCAACCTTCTTCGTTACCTTCAGCTGAGCTGTCGTCATCATTTTCATCAGCAGCAGTTCCGGCCTCGTGTTTGGGTGTTTTTGCCACGTTTCCCTCTTGGTCTTGTTTCTTGACTCTTTTCGCCTTCTTGAGTGTCTCGCCTGTGGGGTTAAAGGCTAAAGCATCGGCCAGTACAGCTTCAATGGTGTCTGTGACTGTATCAAGCTCTGCGGGAGGCCCAGCCTCTCCAGATACATCTGATGTTTCTTTTACATCCACTTTGACGGACTTCTTCCTCTTCCTGCTTGTGGCTCCCGCGACTTCTGCACCGATCTTGGGAATCTCCACCTTAGGAGTTCGAGCCCGAGGTTTTCGCTGGGTCCCCTCAGGAACTGTAAATAAAACATTTTTATAAAGATTCAAGGAAAAACATCAAATATTTTTAACATACTATATTAATATCAGCGTGTTGAATACCTGGGGTTTTAATCCATAATGCCTTTGGAGTTCGAGGTTTGCGTGTTTTTTTTCCTGGGGTTGTCAGATTTTCTCCGGCAGCTGACATCATCTCATCAGTTACTGGTTGAAGTGGGTGCACAGCAGGGCTCTCTACTGGCGTACTGAAGGCGATGAAGTTTTCATCTCTCACGTTGAAATTTGGCAAAGTCACTGACTCGTTGACAGTGGTCTTCTTGTTTATCTGTCCAGCTAAGTCGGGTGTCTGAAGTCCTCTGGGCTCCCACTCGGCTTCAGGTCCTAATTAAAGATTAAAGAATTACTTTAACGTGTGTCAGCATGAATGCCCCTAAAAGACAACAAACTGTGCAACTCAAGTTTGTTTGCAATAAACAGAGAAACATAATTTTTTAAAGCAATTTGAGAACAACCCTAACCCTTTTCAACTCATGTGACAAGTTTCCATAATTTAAGACTGTACCTTGACGACCACTGTCAGACGGCACAAGTAAGCATGGCTTGGACCCGTCACTGGAGTCGACAGAGGCCTCGTCCATCTGAGCGGAGCTGTTTAGAGAAGACTCTAGCATGGATTCCCCGGGGAATTGGGAGGTGTTCTTGGTCTCTTCCGCCTCAGAGGTTTCCTCGTCTCTAGTTGAGTCCAACGTGGCATCTCTGGAGTCTTCCATGTAGAAGCTGCTGTCTCTAGTGCTGTCATAAGCAGTAGATGGTTCCCCTTCTGCATGGGAGGTGCTGTCAAACTGCGAAGTGTCATTTCTCAGGTACGAGCTGTTACCAAAGTTAGTAGAGTCGTCTGTGCACAAGCTGTCACCATCTAAAAGAGACGACTTTTCAAAGACAGAGCTGACATCAAGTCTTGAAGGGGTGTCACATGTTGAATTGTTATCAAATTGAGGAGCAGCATGTGAAGAGTTATCAAAACTGTCTTCGGTCAGATGTTCTACCCTCAGGCTGTGATGCTGTGGTGACTTTCTGGGTGGAGTTTGCTCCGTCATGGAATCCTCTTTTTCGCTGACACTGCTTTCCAGCATGTGGTGTTTTTCAAAGTCCTTCGGTTTATTCTTGGCTGTTTGATCAGAAGCAACTTTGGTCTGCAAAGACTTCCCAGGAAGATCAGTGTGGGATTTTTGAGAAAAATTTTCAGATTTATTAATCTCAGTCGGGTCCACCTTCTGAGGCGTCCTCGTGCTTGAATCAAGCTGAGGGAGGTGTTCCTCTGGTTTTCCATTTCTTTTATTACTGAACACTTTGCTATCCCCACTACAACCATGGTGCTTCAGTGCAGGAGGAGGAGGAGTGGTGTTAGGTGGATGCTGCTCAGAGTCATAACTTTGGACCACTCCTGAGGACGTACCCATTGCAGGAGGCAAAGACACCAAGGCAGGAGGGGCGGACATAGGTGCAGTCCTGGAGGCTAGAGTGGTTAGAAGAGGTAGGGTAGACAGAGGTTTGACTGTAGGACCTTCATGGGCTGATGGGGAAGGTGAATTCACCTCTCCTGGTGGTGACGGTGCTGCGGCAGAGGCAGTGGAAAGACCAGTGTCAAAAGCTAGAGGAGTGTGTGCCTGGTGATGGGGTGGGTGGGCTGGTTCACAAGGTTTACTGACAACTGAAGCTCCTGATATTGACACGAGAGGTGGAACCAGACCAGCTGATGAATATTTCACACCTGCAGATGAAGAGGCAGTAATCAACTTTGGGGGTCCTGGCTTTTCATACTGGGCTCCAGATTTATCGGGAAAGCGAGACAAGCTGGAACTTTGGACCATTTGCTGAAGAAACGAGATTGGTGCAGACGCTGAGAAAGACGTGGACACTGTGTCTGCTGAGGTGACAGCCGCACTAGGACCAGAAGCTTTAGGAGACAAGTTTGACTGATGAGACACAGACTCAAAGGAAGAGAGAGAGACGGGAGAGACAGAGGAAGCTGTGGTGGGTCTGGGCTCATTATTTGTCGAACCTGAAGGTGTGGTCAGCTTCAGAGGTGATGTCGGCAGGGAGGAGGAAGAGGACCCTGCTGACAGATGCTTGGATCCAGTGGGTGCTATTTCAGTCTGACCAGAAGGGAGGGGCCTGACGCCTTGCACGGAGGACACAGTGTGAGATGCTGAGATCTGTGGTGGAGTAGATTCTACATCAAGTGATGAAACATTCTGGGGCCCAGGAGAAGATTTTGGAGATCCATAGACAGGAGGGGCTGAATAGGACTTTGTTAGTGATGGTGACACTGCTGCAGGGGATGGAGATGTGGAAAGCCGAGACGACACACACTGGAGAGATGGATTACAGGATGCGTCTCGGACCGGAGAAGCCATCTCGGAGTTCTGTCGATAATCACTTGCAGGTCCCACAAGAGCGGCAGAGGGTTTCAATTGGTAACTGTCAGCTGTGGGAAGCCTATGAGCAACAGGTGCTCTTTCACTGCCATTGTAGCTCGTGTCTACCTCCTTAACGGCTTCCCGTGTGTGCCCTGGAAGAGAATCAACAAAACAGTCAATAGTAATACACAACACAGGTTGTTGTTTTCCATAATAGACTCCGACATTAGGAGGAAGAAAAGAAAATGTGCTCACTGATGAAGTGAGCCTAAGTCCTTACAGGACGACTTTAGAAAACATCTCTGAATGAGCTCCAAGTTCTGAAGTCCTTGACATTCTTGTCAGCTTATCACAGTGTGCACAACACACACTGGTAAAACCGGACTGATAGTGCGAGGATTATAACTACAACACTAACATAACCAACTGACAATGTGAGAGCGTTTGTCTGCTTAACAAACACTTTTATCTGGTTGGAGCTCAATGTCCCTGGAGCCACGAGTACTCTCTCAATTCAATGAGACATATCTGCTGTAAAGAATAAACATGAAGTTGTCTAGTCCTGAAATATAACAACAAAAGGCCAACACAGGATCCTTTATCTCACCGTGATAATTAATTCTGACAATGAAGTTTTAGAGATAAGTGTTCAGTGGGGCTTAGCTTTCCAGAACAGATCCCCTCAGAGATGGTACACTTCCAAAGGCTGCATACACCTTAGCACTCAGTCTAACAGGGCCATCTGCTGGTTAAATACTGGCACTGCTCCAGTATTAAGCACTGGCAGACAGACTGACCCAGTACAAGAAATTCACCAGGAAATTTAAGGGAACAGAAATTGTTTTTCACCAATTAAATAAGTGTTCACATGTCCTGGTCTCATCAAAAGCAACGAAATAATATTAAAGTTCACTATGGTGTCAGATATATCTCTACATATGAGAAGCAACATTTTAAAACTGACTATTCAATTAATCAACTACCTGGCCGAAATAAAATATTTACAGCCAGGTTGAATTCTCGTTATAGTACCCGACTTGGTTGTTTTTAACTAAATAATTAAATGTACTTCAACAATATGACTTAGCACAGTTGCCATGTGAGAGTTTAATGCACCCAGGGAGGATGCAATGTCAAGTATGTCGAGCTACATCGAGTATGACCAAAGAAGAAGAAGACACGTAAATCAGTTTCATTTCTGAGGAAATAAATGCTGTGATGCCCATTGGTAGAACTTAAAACGAAAACAACTGCAGACACATGTGTCATAGTAATTAATTTCCATGGAAACCAAGGAAACACAGAAGACAGACAGGATCAAATAAGCCCAAACAATATTTCTCTGTGTGAAGTGGTCACCTTGCATGAGAGAAGACATGCCGCTATCCCTGTTGTGGCTCTTGGGTGATCCACTGTCCTGCACTGGTGATGGTGACATCATTGTTGCAGAGGTCATTCCCACAGGGAGAGGGCTGCCAGTGCCTGCTCTGCCTAAACTGTGGTGCTGTGGGCTGCCGCGTGGAGGTGTAAAGTTCTGGGCTGCTGGGGGCTTCAGCTGAGTCGGGCCTTGAGGCTGCGACTGCAGCGGTGGCTGCTGCTGAGGAGATGGTAGGGTCTGGTGCTGGGGCTGATGCTGGTAGTAGGGCATCCCATTAGGCATCATGCCATAATGCTGCGGTTGCTGGTGCTGCTGGTGGCGGTGAGAGTGGAGGTGCTGCTGTGATGGTTGATGTTGGGGGGGCTGTAAGGACTGCTGCTGGTGATGCTGTGACGGTGTAATCCCGAGATGGGCCTGACTCTGGTAGGTCCCATACATACTGTGAGAATTATAACTGATCTGCTGTGGGCCAGGGTTACTCCTGTTCCAGTACTGACTCCCAGTTAGAGGCATGTTGGGTGGGCCTGCCACAGGGGGCTGGTGGGAGCTTTCAATACCCCCATTCAGTTGGTACTGTCCATGACCCTGGAAGTGATGCTGTGACTGAGGCTGTGGCATCCCAGGTGCAGGCTGCTTCTGATGCATCCCCTGCCCTGCGGATGAGCCCATGGCTGGACCATACTGCGGGTGCCCCCCCCACAGGTAGTCATAGCCCATGCTGCCCTGGTGGTGGTTGCTCATGTGTGGATAAGGAGCAGATGGTGGGTGGGAACTAGGCACACCAGACCCGAGTACAGTAGTGGTGCCATTCACATTAAGCTCACCATTCATATCTGTTAGACACAAGACATGGGCATGTTAAAAATGTTTGCACAAGTAAAATATACATAAATATAAAAGAAAATATTACTTTTACACTGAAAGATGTTATTAAAGAGTTCTGACCCTGTCCAGACCTGGTATCAACAGCTGTCTTAAGTGATCTGATCACATTCATTGTAATGCCAAGTGTAAGAACAGGACCTTTAAGTTGACCTCTTGTTATTGGATGTTAATACCAGAACTTTATTTTGTGCAATAGAATAAAAAAAATACGTACTCTTTCCCTGCTGAGGAAAACTCATGGAGGACCCGTTAGTATAAAGAGAATCCCCTGAGGAGCGTTTCAGTCCTGAGTTTGCTGAGGAGTGGGTGCCATAGTTGAAATGATTATTTGACTCCATCTGAAAAACAAAAAAAGTAAATTAATAAAACACTACTTTATTAAAGAGCAACACTCAACACTCCTCTCCAGCAGGACACGTGGAAGTTAGAGCCCCAAGACGCACGATGTCATCGCAACGTGAATCAGAAGCTAAATCATTATTTAATTCATCTGTTCGTTTATTCTCCTGCTGTTTCCGAATGCAACCCGACACGCTCCATGTCAAACCCACTCGGTGGAAATGGCTCATCCGAGGATGGTGTCGCCAGCTGCGGGTTGTGACAGCACCATTTGGTTTCCAAACCACAACAACCGTCAAAATGTCGCAGCGGCAGATGCCAGGCCCCGAGCCTTAATGGACAGCCGGAAAATTACGGGAGATGCTCATCATTAGCACTGATGATCCGCTGCTAGCCCGGGCACATCCTCCTCGAACCCCCGGCTGAGACGACCGGGGCGGCCGCTCTGTGCCCGGGCACCCGGCGGCCTAATGTGGGGGGGATTAGCCCGGGTATTCTCCACCGTCACTCCGAAGGGCCTGGGGCTCTAATACCACACACTTCCATAGCCCTTCGAACACAAAGTGGCCACATCTATGGACGCTTGATTTCCTAATTCAACCAGGAAGGCCGTGGCGGTGAGGTGGAAGCATCCGTTAGCTCCGCCGATGCTAGCTAGCTTGAGCCGCTGGAAGCGATCCAACCAGCTGCTCACGTTACACAAAAAACGACTTTACATGTCCACAACGCGGTCGAATGTACACACAACACACCAACCAAAGACCCCCCCACCCGCCGCCTCACTTCCAAGGTTACTGAGCCACAGCATCACAATAGAGCCTAGCTAACGCACGCTAGCATTGGGGGGTAGCTAGCTGCTAGCATCGTTCATGTTTACCCGGAGCGAGCGAGTGAGGGGCTTTAAGCGGCGATGTTAGCTCGTAGCCGGGCAGCAGGTACCAGGACCACGCCGGTCCGGATCCATGATGGCCCCGGCAGCTGTGAGAGAGGGCACCGGGGGAGGGGGAGTCGACGGAGCCGGTTGAGTGGAGCCTCGGTGGGATCACAGATGGAGGCGTGCTCCCCTTTTGTTCACGGGCTAACGTTAGCTAGCAGCCCGATGAAGTTACATTGTTTACCCCGCACACACACACAGGGTTTTTTTCTCCTTCTAGCGGAGGAGCATCATCCTCCCACACCGCCACCATCAGAAGTTTCTCCCGTATTTCACGTAAAGCTTCTCCCAACCTTTCACTCCGGGGCTGGTCCGGGGCGAAGACGCTTCCAGGGAAACCTCTCGTCTTTAGAGGAGTGCGGGTGAAGACGCCACGGAGATAAATAATAAACAACTATCCCCACAACCTCCGGGGTTTAAATTAGCAAACATGGCTGGTGTGGTCCAGTGCAGCCATGATCACACGGAACAGCAAGAGCGGAGTGAACTTCCCCAGAGTTAGCACACACACATCCGGTCACCTTCCTCATGACACTTCACAAGAAAACACTCAAGAACAATAACAACAACAACAATAAAAATGATAATAACAATAACAACAACAATACAGACAATAATAATGATACAAATAACAATAATAACGAGGACGATAATAACAATACAAGATAACGACAACTAACAATAATTATAATGATAATGAGGATAATAACGACAATACTATTAATGATACAAATTATAACAACAAAAATAACAACAACAGTAATGATAATAACAACAACAATACAAAACAATAATAATTATAAAAATAATAATAATAACGAGGACGATAATTGTAACAATACAAAATAGTGATTCCAATAATAACAATAATCAAAATAATACTGATAATGTTGATAATAACGACAACAATAATATGATTGATACAAATTATGACAATAATAATAACGACAACAATAATAATGATGATGATGATAATAATAATAATGCGACAATGACAAGAAGAAGAAGAAGAAGAAGAAGAAGAAGAAGAAGAAGAAGAAGAAGAAGAAGAAGAAGAAGAAGAAGAAGAAGAAGAAGAAGAAGAAGAAGAAGAATGATATATGTGTATGTGTGGTGTGGTGTGTAATTTAATTATTATTATTATCATTATTATCATTATTAGTATTATTTTAAGTCATTTCACGTAGTTGTGTCAAATCATAAAGTAGCATAAAATGTAAAAGTACACACATCTTGTGATATAAACGACTCAAGTCAAAGTGCAAGTACTGATTCGACCTCTTTACTCAAGTAAAAGTAAAAGATTACAGGTTTCTGAAATGTACTCAAAGTATAAAAGTAAAACATTTCCCCCCGGCTGTGTAAAGCAAACTGAGACTCATGTCACATTGATAAAGTTCCAAGACTATTTACCTTGAACCAGTCTTACTTCAAATAAAATTTAAATAAAACAGGGATGAGAGCAAGAAAAGCTTTGTGAGCATGAAAAACGGTCTAAGAAGAAATGTGCACAATGTTTTGAATGGACTATTTTTAATTCAAGTAAGGCCAGCGATAGAAAATGTGTTGCTCTGCTTCTTTGTAAACATTTACAAGGTTATTAGTAATGTGGGTCATTCTTTCTTTTCTTCCATGTTGTTGGTCCTTGTCACAAACATATGTGCTGCACCTCTTCTCTGCTCTTGATTCTCCCTCTCTGGGCTGTTTTCAGCTTAACGCTGGGTTATGTGCTGTATGTTCACTTGATATGTTATAGTACAAGGAATCGTCTTTTCTGTGTTATTGTCCATTTAGGTTGAAAACTGTCTTAATGTTGGAACGGCAGCACTTGATGATGCCAAATCAAAGATAACGGATGATTCAACTCAAATGCAAAACAGCAAAGGTAACAAGCCTGTTCTGAAAATGTAAGAAGTTGAGAGTACAGTACAGATATGTGTTAAAATGTTAAGGCAGTTAAAATAAAAGGTTATCATACAAATATATACTCAAGAACAATACCTGAAAAATCTACTTAAGTAATGCAACAAAGTATTTGTACTTTGTTACTCCCCATCTCTGGATGGTATTTATACTTCTACTCCACAACATTTATATGACAGCTGGAGATACTAGTTATTTTGAAATATCAGATTATTAAAACAATCAAAAATATGTAAGAATGATAAATTAGAGCACTAAAAGGCCAACCTTTACAAGCTGTAACATTTCAATGGTGCTCGATGCATAAGTAATTATGATCTGATATAGATATTTAGGACAATTTTGCAGAAGGAGTACTTTCTAGCTTAGTCATAAGCAGGTTTTGATAAAAGCAGAAAACCAGACTATACCAGTAAATAATCCCGGCCATGTAGGCATCCTCTTTCAAAGCAAGGTCTACACTTTTATTAGATTTTTCTTCAGGGTGACAACAGGAAACTGCTGCTGCTTATTAATGTCATATTCACGGAAATGACAGTGAAGAAATCAGGCCTGAAGAGGAAGTATGCTAATATTATAGGCCGAAGCGGCTGCAGGTCTCTGGGTCCTAAAGCCAAAACATTCAGGAGGGAACGTTACATTATATAATTACAGTTACATCATACTCAAGTAGAAATACCGTATTATAAGTGCGTTTACTTCTATTAAATATAACAAGGTTTACCGCTTTAAAACAGCACCGACAGGCCCGGATTGTCTCCTGAAAAGGATTTAAAAATGAATACGCTGTGCTAATATATCAATAACTCTACAGTACACGAGGGTGCCTGGCTCCTAAATATTTGTTTTCTAAAATATTAAGTATGAGAAGATGTTTAAAACTTTTTAACATTCTGCCATTGTCATGTACGAGGAGGTTAACCTTTTAAAACCCTCAGAATAAAGTGTATTTCAGTTCAACACCAAATATTCATAAGTACAGAACATATACAAAATTAAAATTAAAAGCAGGCCAGTTGTGATTTCATTGTACATATAAATCAAATGAAGTGGCCACTGAAAATACTGCATCTTATTGTGCAGATAAAATTACTGATTTTATAGTTTCTCGAAATAAGTGCAAAACGAATCTACAACACAATAAACCAGGGTCCATGAATTAATCTTGATTTACTGACAGGTTTGGTGCCAAACATGACCCGCCGGTTTCCCCAAATTATGATGCATCTTGCTCTCCTGATATCTGGAGTCATAACGCTTCCTTACAACTCACACTTTGTATCCAGTGACAAAATAATCAAACACATGTAAAGTGTAATTTCCAAAAAAAAGGCATTTTAAATGATTCTTAAACAGTTTATTAGAAAGATGTAGACAATAAAAAAAGAATTTCCACTGTAAGTCAACATTACTAGTCTCCCCTTACATTTTATTTGACAGTGCAAATTAAATTTGGTCATTACACGGCACCACATCGTTGCAACACGTCCTCACCAACGAGGGGGGGGATCTATACTAGATGAACATGGAAAGAACCTGGAGAATAGCAACAAACCACATAAAGTTGAATGAACCTCAAGCTTCTTTTAACAGCTTCAAATCATGTCCACTTGTTTCTGCTGTCCAACATGATAGTGTGTCGTGTGGGTATGGAGAGAAGAACTGTCAAGATACATAATTTGTGAGATTCATTCAGATTAGCACGCAGGTGACCACTGGGAAGATGCAAATGTTTCTGCAATGGTTTCAGAAACGATAAGTAAAGGGAAACATGTAAGCTGGAAGGTTAAGCTACAGAAACAGAGACTGGCTTCCTGGATATCTAATTCACATCACATGGAAGGCTTTGGAGGAACCAAGTCGATAAATCAATGGAACTAATTCTTTTGATGCACACATCTAGTGTTTGACTTAAACCATGAGAAAACAACACCAGTCTACTAACTTAAATCCACAACATTTGGAATGGGTTGGCCTAATTATTTCAAACCACAATTAATTTGAAAACAAAATGTTTTACCTCTTTTGAAACACATATTGCTCAGTTGAGGACAACTACACAACTTTTCCAACAAATAATGTGTGCTTGGTTGTAATATTTAACAGTAAAACAAGATACCCGAAAAGGTGCAGTACAGCAAATGGAAGTGGAGATAGCTGCTCTGTACAATACCATGCATATCAACCTTCAGTGGACTGATCGGTCATGAGTTTGGAGCAGAGAATATGGTTTTAAATATGACTACTGACTCATATGTACAGTTGTTTGTCACTGCCTTCAATTTTAGATATACATTTGTTTAAGATTCCTCTTGCCAACTGTTCTACCATTTTCTTTCCAGAGTCTGTCTTTTATTCCAAATCTGGCATTTCTGAAAGTGAAAGAAAAAACAGTCTTACACTCACGAAAGCACTTATTTATAAATCTTGTATTGTCACCATTATGAATAGCTAGAATTTGATGCATTACTTACTTTCATCATCGCTATCTGCAGACTCATCCTAAAAAGACAAAAAGGTAGAAGGTTGAATACTCATCTGATCAATGTTTCAACAAGAACAATTATTGACACTGAATATCAAATGCTTTATTTTTTACTTGTGATTATCACTAGTGCTTCAAATTCAAAGTAAAAAGATTCTTACCTCCTCTGGACCTTCGAGATCAAGGTCTTCCTCTCCTCCCATGTTGTTCATCAGCTGTAATAGGACACCAACAGTATTAGAGCAAAGTCACTTTCTCAAATGGAAAACCTAATATCTTTTCCATATTTAGGTTTAGTTGAGGTTCATAAATCAATCTTTAAGGAATTGTATATTCATTTTTATTTTACTAGTCAGTTGTTATAGTAAAAGATATACATAATTGTACAATTTGGACTAATATGAAATACAATTTTAATAGAAGGCATGCAAATGCTACCAACTAATTATAAGTCATTACATTATATCTTAATATTGTCTTATACCCATATTCACATAAGCTTGTCAGACATTTTGGGCCTTGTGCATTTTTAGAGTGTTTGTAATTTTGATCAAGAATGCTGAAGCTGAAACATCAGTCTAGAAAACGCTCTTTGTTACGTTTAAAACAGTGACAATGAATTCTTTAATCTCTGTTTATTAGGGTGCTTACATCTGAGAGTGGGTTGGAGTTGACCATCTCCTCATCTGAGTCGTCCTCCCAGTCTCTCCAGTTGCTGAAGTCAACACTGAGCCAACTCAGCTGTGAAAACAATATCAGTGTCTCACGTTATAGGAATCAGATGCAAATCTAACTGAATCTTTCTGGAAACCATTTGCATTTGAAATGTATGCTACAATTGTCCATTACATTCAATGATTGACTACGTACCTTAACCTTGTCTTTTGTTAGCCTCGGCCACGGCTTTCCCGGCTGCACTTTTTTTAAGTAACACATCACTGAGCGACCTGTGCATTTGTGTTTGGAATCCTACATTGAGGCGGAGAGATAACAGCAGTGTGAGATCAATCTCATTCACAATGTTGTGCAAATAATTATTTACAATATCATAAACCAACAGTAATCAAAGCAATGATTCAGACTGTGACGTACATTTTCATCAATGGCGTCAAAAAGGTCTACTTCATTCTCATGTTTCTCATTTTCGGTTCCTGCAAGACAGCTGTGGAGGAAAAAAACAAAATATGAGTTTGGGGAGAATGAAACAACAAACACTCAGTGAACTGAAAAACAAGACAAAAGATTTTAAAAATCTCAGAACTACTCTGACTCACAGCATAAGATCATAACACGTGGCGAAAACAAACATAAAATGAATAAAACTAAAGCTGCAACTGCTCTGTTTTGATTTTATATTGTGTTTCCACAGTTTTGGACATGTTACTATTATGCTCAGTCATCTTTACATGAAGCACACTTATTACTTCTCATTTCATTAATTAACTGATTAATGTCTGTGTGCTGGGCTCTTCATTATCTGTGAAAATGTGTTCAATGTTTGCATCTAGTTTTCTGTGGCTCTCTGATTGGACACCACTCCTGTATTAGTCTCAGACTCCTCCTCCTTTGTGAGCTAGAAGACCAGGTGTGATGAACAAGAGCCCAGATTCTGTGTTAAGCCAAGGATATTGTCCCAGAAGTTTGACTAGGATACTTAACAAACAACAAAGGAACAAGGAAATGACAACTTAATATTTTTAGAGTCTACATGAGACAAACTTACGTGAAACCAAACTTTGCTTTATCAAATGTGACTTTAACATCTTTGCTGTCTGCTACACAGAACTCTATAAAAACAGCGTCCCTCCTGTCGTACCACTTGGCGGTTGCTGGATGCCTGTGAAAAGAAAGAGGGAAATATAAACCAATGTAAACAGTCTGTTACATTGAGTGTGCATTTGTAATTTGCTGTGCCTATTAAATTTGATTTGGTTCAATAACAACAAGAGTAAATTTTCTAATAACAATTCTAAACTGTTCATTCATTCTTAGAGTTCCCCAGATCTACAACTCGTAAAACAGATTATACATATGAATGCTGTTTATAGGACATCAGGTCGAGACAATAGGCTTCCATTAAAAAGCCCTTGTATCAGGTTGCCACAAAGCCTCTGGTTACAGTTGGACACATTAACAAGATGGTTTGGACGGGTTCATCTCAGCGTTTCCAATGTTCAAGTCGATTTTAATTATAAAATATATTCATATGATAAAAACAGAAGTTACTTTGGGATACTTTTCAATTTAGAACAGGATTAAATCATCTACTGTGGAATACTATATAGTGGGCATGTTAATTAAATCCTTATTATTAAGTGATTTAACAGTAAAATAAAAATAATACTTAACTGTTAAATTGACCTAGAATCTAATTTGATAATCGGTTAATCATTTAAATCATCTCATTTGCAGTTCGTGAAACAATAAAATAAGATCCAGATTTTAATTTGTGTGGATTTAAACATAGTCTTGGTTTAATTTGATAAAAAAAACGTGATGTTCAGAGGAATGGGTTGAGCGAAAAATTGATTTATCACCTTAGTCTAAAGTCCAACTTTAAAGGTGTAGCTGTAAAACCAGATGAGTAGAGCCAGAAAGAAACCACGTTTTTTTTAAATAGACCACAATGATAATGTGATTCTGATACAACCCTCACTCGGCTGTAGATCTGCAGTACACACTTAACTGTGGTTATAACTAATCAATAACCACCACCAAATATATAAGTGTGGGTTTTTTAATTCAGTTTTCACTGGTAGTAGTACACGCACCGTGTATTTATTGTGGGTATTATTCTCTCTTCGTAGCATTTAACTGATGGCGTCATTAAGCAAATCCTCTTACAGATGATCGCGGACTAATATGAAGCTAGCCTCGGACGAATGTTGGCTAATCCTCGTTGGCTCCCTTTCTTCCACAACTTCTCGATCGAGCTAGCAAACCCGTTTTCACGTCGCTAAAGCCCGGGTTTCTCCCGCTAGCCGGCGATTTCCCGACACCTGACACGGAGCTAACCTGGTGATCAATGAACACTCTCTGCTAGCCAGGCTAACAACGCTGACTTTGGCCGTAGCCTTACTTGAGCCATGCGGTGCACCTGACTCGAACCCCGGGTAACAAAAAGAAGAAAAGTAGGCTGCTGGTACCGGGATCCCGGACCTGTGAGGGGCCGAGCTGGGGTTTTTAAACCCGGTCCAAGAAGCAGCGAGTGCCCGGTTAGCTAGCAGCTCACTGGGGAAAGGCCAACCTCCCGCCTCGGCGAAAGCATGTTCGCGGACGGCTAATGCTAACTAGCTAGCTTGCTAAGCGTGTGACTCCATTGCACTTTCCCCCACACCCCCGTCCTTTCATCATCACTTTAACTTCCAACAACTTACATGTCTGGGGTCGAAGTGAGTCTCGGTTCTCGAAAGGTAAAACAATCCCGGGAGAAGAAGCTCGGTAACGCCCGTGAAGAACCAGGAATGCTGCCCACACACAGTCACTGCAACAGCCTCGGTCCTGTGCACTGTGCTGCTGCTGCTCCGGATGCTCCTGCGTATCTCTCGACGTGAATAGCAGCCCTGGCGCAGCTGCAGCGCAAGAGACGCTTCTAGAAGTTAATGTGATTTTCTACGGAGTCAGTGGAGGAGGGAGAGAGGGAGGAGGAGGGGGAGAGAGAGAGAGATCAACACTCTTATACTGAGCTGTACCTCTTTAAAATATATTACTATTATATATAAACAATATATTACTGTTACATTTAAACAACTCTTTACAATGCTTTATAATTATATTTATACAAGTCTTTACAATACATTATAATAGATTTAAACAACACTTTACAATACATAACTATTATAGTTGTCTCTAGTTGATTTAACTGTATTTAACTTTCAAAGCTTCTGTCAATACTGTATTTTAATTAATACAGTTTATTATAAGGGCCGGAGAACTGACAGGCACTGACAGACAGTGAGGCCCTACTGAAATTGTACGGATTATTATTATTATTTTCAGGCAAATGAATTGGCTTTATGAGGGCTTTAACATACAAAAATTCTTACTAAAATTTGCAGAAAATTAGAAAGTGGAGAACATTTACGTATTCTGGACAAATTTTCAATGGGCGTGGCAAAATGGCTCAACGGTGCCCACCGAGACCCCCGGAACGTGTTCACATTGACCGATCTTCACAAAAATCTATACACAGATGTATCATTTCCAGACAAACAAAAAAGTCTATAAGTGCAATTTATGCATTTAGTGACCATTTTGGCCATATTCCACATTTTTACCTTGAGGTAGTACCAGGGCTTGCATCAGATCGACTTCAAATTGAGATGTGTCATCACAATAAGATTGAGACACAAACTAACTCAGAGATCAAAGACGATGTGACTGTGATGTTGTGTCAGAGTTTGATTACACATACACAGGCTATGAATCCTTTGATGCTGAGCCGTAAGAAACAACTCCACTCCTGCAGTGACAGTGGTCATAGATCAAAGGAATCTTTATTATTAATGAGGGGCTATATTTGCTTGGGTTAGATATAGATAAAAACAGTTTTAATTAGGATTTACATTTAGATTTGGGCTTCACGTTTAGATTTAAAATGTTTATGCAGACTATCTACAGAATTCATCGCTGAAAATCTGGTTAAAAAATTCTCATGACTTGGCTGGGGCTTAATGAGGCAAAGTGTTCCTGTTAATTTCATATTGTGTCAATTATTAAGGACATTAAACATTTTAAATCTACAACAAAAATCAAGATGAATGCAGTATATTCTGATAGGACACAAGATAAAAAATATTCATGTTAGAAGATAATTCCCCAAAAATGAGTTCTTCTCGAAGTAATCCAATATTCAAGATGACACCAAAGTTTACTGGTCCTTTTAGGATTTATAATCCAAAATATAATTTAATTGTCTCCCATTTGTTTATTAGAATTGCATAATATATTTTCATTGAAGTACAATTATTTGATAAGAATGAAATTGCAGATTGTTGCTTCACTCTTCTGTCGCATTCATCTCTGGAGTCCAGGCCGACGTGACTGTACCATCTCCAGAGGACAGGTCTCCTGGGGTGTGGCTGGGTAGAAGATGGGTGCAGCCATAACAACAGTCACAAAACATTTGAGGGGAGGAGGTGCTCCGAGTCTAATTAAGATCAAGTGTGTGACTGTAGGATGGGTGTGTCGCACTCGTGTCTTTATAAAGAACTTCTGAGCCAATGTTACATTAGTCATTTTAAGTCGAAAAGAAGACAAGTGCTACATTGAATTAGTTTTTATTTTATTAAATGGCGAAAAGACAAAATCGATAAAAAGTAACAGACCTGCCTTTTTCATATCTTATTTATCATAAGAGCACTAAAATCTGTTGATTGTATAGGTACTACATTGATAACCTTCATCAATCATCACGTTTTGTACATCAGGGTGTTGCAAGCTGATTGGACTAACAGCAGTCTATTGGGTTGAACAAATTGATATTTTAGTAAACTAATCAACTCTGGACAAAGAGTTGTCTATTCACCTCTGCCCTACAAGCCTGTTAATGATCAAGTAAAGCTCAAAGTGGAGTGCCCCCGGGTGGGGGCTCTTTGTTGCACGTCATACACCTCCATGTTTCCTCTTTAGACAACTACAAAAAGGTAGGTGAAAAGTCGGGGAAGGAAAAAGCTTAATGTCCTGAACATAAAAAGCTGAGGTATCTACTACCTCTAAATAAGGAATGTGTAGGTATAGAAAATAGAAGAAACATGAAAATAATAAATTAATATTTCCAGTAGTCCCCTGTATAAATTCACCTGTTCCATCCTTTCCTGGACCAGGCTTATCATCCACAGCAATAAGCCACCCACTGCCCCCATTTAACAATGAACAGCAAACACAAATATTTCATTTTATCAAGCCACAACTTTATTTCCATCTTGGGTATAAATTGTATAAACGAGCTTAGATTAGATCAGCAACATTTCTCCAACTCCTCGTTGACACGGTCCCATTACATCGTCAACTCCTGCAGAGGGAACAAGAAAAGTTTGTAAGCAAATGTTTCTAAGATTTTTTTTTCCAATTAGGAGAGTTTCTCTCTTCTCAGGACAGAAAATGTTAGCTTCAGTGAAACTCAGAAGAACGAAAGTCACTGTATCAATCATCAGTGAAGAGTTTAATATGGCTTGATGAGTATAATCAATCCAAACAGACACTAGAAAAGTTTGTTTAAGTCTTACCATAATAGCATTGACAATGTCGTTATTGTTGTTTTTCAGGGCCCGTACAGCCTTCGCCCGCGACACGTTGGCTTGCGACATGACGAGTTCAATGTCTTTAACCTCAACTCCGGTCTCATCAACCTGAGAAAAAAATAGAGCAGAAAAATGTTTAACTCCTCAGATCATTAAATAATTCATATTCAATTGTGTTACTTGAGTAAAACTGCATCTAACCTCTTCTTCTTCGCTTTCCTCCTGTACTGTTGGCGTCTGTGTGTTTTCTTGGATGTTTGATACAGCTTCTCCCTGTACCTTGAATTTTTCTGCGGCAGCCAGCTGGGCTTGCTGGGAAAGATCTTCAATCTGTAGTGCGAGGGAGAGAGCAAAGTGAGACACCAATACATGACATTAACATTTGAGCTGATGTTCTGCACTCACACCTTGACTGAAATACTCAGTGAGTCTTTTCTGCGCTTATAAAAAGTAAAACTTGTTAAAACAGTAAGTTCATTAAACTCCATAGGAAGGGACAAACACAGGTGTCATTTCGGCTTCATACCTTAGCTTCACCGAAGACGATGTATGTGTCTGATGCAGGGCTCTTGTAGACGTCTGGTTTGGTGATGACAAACAAGATGTTCTTTGATTTGCGAATTGTGACCCTGGTGACCCCTGTTACCTGCCTGAGACCAAGCTTTGACATTGCCTGGAAGAAATATAAATATATCTTTAAAATGTGTCCACTTTGAATTGCTACAAAGTGATCAAGAAAAACATTGTTGCATTAAATAAGAAAAAAGGTTAAGACCAGTACCTTCCGTGCCTTCTTTTCACTGCGGCTCTGTTTGGCTTTGCTGACAGGTTCCTCGTCGATCTCAGCAGCTGCTGCAAGCTTTAAGAGAACATTCATCCACATTTAAGGTCAACAAGTAAATAAACTAATAATTCCCATGCTAGTCACTCATAAAAGTTTTTTCTCTTCTCAGAACAGAGGTTGGCTTCAGTATACTCAGAAGAACGAAAGTCACTGTATTAATAATCACAGAAGAGTCAGAAAACCATAACATCTACATTAAAGGTTTAACATGAGTCGAACTGGTACGTTTGGACTCAAGGCAGAAAAATATTAGAAAGCAGAATGAAGACTCACCTGGGCCTGCTGTGTCTGTGTCTGTGCAGAGTCCTGTTCCTCCAGATCAGGGACTGAGTCATCGCTGTCTGACTCAGTGCCAGATCCTACAGAAACCAACAGGAGACCATTAGTTACAAAATGGTGCATTTAACATGGTTACAGACCTGAGTTTTCCTGCAAATAAGCTGCAATCATTCCTGGAAAATATAGAAACACATTTGTATTGCCAAAACTTAATGCTCACTCAAATTTAATTCAACTGTACACTCTGGGTGTATTGAGAACAATTCCCCTGTATTTTAAAACCATATTAACCAGACCATCAAGACATTTTAACCAATTAACACCTGACATCGTATGATCAAAAATAAAAGGGCAAAAAACACTATAGAACAAATTTCCCCCCAAAATAGGACCATTCATTATGACAGCTGTATAGCACCTCATTGTTTAAAGCGTAAAAAAACTTCCGAACCCTAACCCTTTTTTTTGTCATGACCTTGGAGAATGACATATCTAAGTATTGCAGTAGATGCCAGGTGGCAGTGACAGTTGGAAAAATAGATGCACAGAAAGAGAGGAAAAAGAAAATACCCTTATCCTTGATCTCAGGCTCCAACTTGGCTGGTGTTTTAGCAGGTGTGGGGGCAGGTTTGGGTGATGAGATGGGTTCAGAAATAGTATTTATTTTCTCAACCTCAGGTTTAACAGGGACAGGTTTTGCAAGTGCCTCTGCAAATGTGAGTTTACGAGGAGCTGGGGCAGGAACAGCAGGCTCAGCGATAGCTGGTTTTAAGGGAGCGGGTGAAGTTTCAGCTGCGGGCTTAGCAGGCTTGGCAACCTCTTCAGGTGCAGCCTTGACCTCAACCAATTTCACCACAGTTTCTAGTTTAGCATCCTTAACAGGAGCCTGCTTGGTAACCTCAGCGGCAGCTGGTTTAGGTTCTGCAACTGGCTTGACAACCTCAACAGGTGCAGGCTTGACATCTGGTTTTAAAACCTCAGCAGGAGCAGCTTTAATTTCCTTGACTTGTTTAGGAACCTCTTCAGTAATAGGTTTGGCCTCTGCAGCCGGCTTAACATCCTTAACTGGGGCAGGTTTGTCCTCGACAGCTGGCTTAGCAGCCTCAACAGGGGCAGGTTTGGCCTCAACAGCTGGCTTAGCAGCCTCAACGGGGGCAGGTTTGGTCTCAACAGCTGGCTTAGCAGCCTCAACTGGGGCAGGTTTAGCCTCGACAGCTGGCTTTACCTCAACGGGGGCAGGTTTGGCCTCAACAGCTGGCTTAGCAGCCTCAACTGGGGCAGGTTTCGCCTCAACAGCTGGCTTAACCTCAACTGGGACAGGTTTAGCCTCAACAGCTGGCTTAGCAGCCTCAACTGGGGCAGGTTTAGCCTTGACAGCTGGCTTTACCTCAACTGGGACAGGTTTAGCCTCAACAGCTGGCTTAGAAGCCTCAACTGGGGCAGGTTTAGCAGCCTCAACTGGGGCAGGTTTAGCCTCAACAGCTGGCTTAGCAGCCTCAACTGGGGCAGGTTTAGCCTCAACAGCTGGCTTAGAAGCCTCAACTGGGGCAGGTTTAGCCTCAGCAGCTGGCTTAGCAGCCTCAACAGGTGCCGGTTTGGCCTCGACAGGAGCAGGTTTCTCAACAAGAGGTACAATTACAGGCATTTGAATTGACTTTTCAGATGGGATAAGTTCAGGCATTTCATCAGCAGCAGCTGCAGTAACAGTTTTTGATGAGGCCACTTTAACTTCAAATGGTTTGGGAGGGCTTGAGGGAAGAGTTTCTGAAAAAGAAACTGGTGCAGCTACAGCAGGCTTTGAAGTAACTTTAAAAGCAGCAGGTGAGGGTTTTTTTGTCTCAACCGGGGCATGTTTAGCTTCAGCTAATGGAGCCTCTGCTGCTGTAACCTTGCACTCCTGAGGGGCAGGCACAAATGCCTCTCCTTTCTTAGGTTTTCCTTGCTTGCCAGCCTTGACAACTTTTGGAGTAGAGCGGTTAGAATGATGAGCAGTGGAACTAGCAGGTGAGGCAGCTAAGGGAGAAGTCACAGGTGACAGGGGGGTAGAGGGAGTAGATTTAGGAGATGTTGGAGAGGAGGAAGAGGCAGACATAGAAGAGCGTTTTCTTCTGCCAGGGACAGCCTTTGGGGCAGAGGAACCCTGAGCACTCTTGGCATCTTTGCCTTTGGGCTTAGCAGAGCCAGAAGCGGCCTGAGGTTGCTGGGAAGAAGCTGGGGCAGGAGGTGTAGCTGAATAGAAAAAGATTCTTTAATTTTTTTTACCTGGATTATTTAAGTCTTACTCATGCCAGTTAACAAACCAAGATGCAACCATATTTTTAGGGTTAGGAAAAGGACCTGCCTTATTTCAAAGTTTGACACAAACTGCCACTCAAAATGCACAATACCAACCTCCACACAGAAAACCACAATCTACATTTAGTCAGGATGCACTTAAAAAAAGAAAGATGCACATAAAATTTCATACATCTCTATATTACTTCAAGGGACAGGTGATTCAATAATTTATTTTGTCTTTAAAAAATGTGTATGTATTTTAAATTTTATTTCCATTTTAATGACAACTCTTGTAACTGATTGTATGAAACCGGTTATGGAGAAAGAATAATTAACCTTTTACAGATGATAACAGTTGAGGACTTGGAGACGAAAACAAGATTTAACGCTGAAAGAGCAATGACCCACACTGAACAATCACTGCAACCTAGGCTGCAGAATGACCTTAATTTAGCCAACTTTCCCCAATCAAAATTGTCCCTACAATTTTGTTGGGTGGAAAACAAGTCGTTTCTACTGATCCTGAATAAGAGGGAGCGCTCCAGAAATACAATTCAAAAAGGTTGGGGGGGAGGGGACGCTGCTAAGACCAACCTGACAGGTGGCGAGTGGTAATAGGTGGGCCTTCACATTTGGCGGTCCCCTTAGACTGAACGGCCTTGGGAAGAAGTATAACAGGTTCTTTGACGAGATTTTCCTTTTGAGTGGCCACGTCAATGTTCACAACAGCAGGCAATACTTCTTGAGTTGCATTCAGGGTAAGGTTTATTGGACTCTCTACTTCAATTTTTGCGTCTTCGCCGTTTAAACTGACATCTTCAGGAGCAGAGGGTTCGGGAGCAGAAGGTTTAGGAGGAGATGGTTCCGGAGCAGATGGTTCAGGAGCAGAAGCTTTAGGAGGAGATGGTTCCGGAGCAGATGGTTCAGGATCACCTGGCATTTCTTCTGCCACTGTTTCCGTCTCTTCTCCTGAGGGATTAGCTTCAACAGGAATCTGCTTAGCCTCTTCAACAACCAATTCTTCAACAGCAACCACAGATTCCTGACTTTGCACCTCTTCAGTTGGAGCTTCGGGTGAAGGCACGGACTCTTCAGGGACTGGCAGACCAGCGGAAGCCTCTGCTGGGTCAGCAGCTGGTACTGGAGATGCTTCCAGACCACTCTTTTCTGTTTGTTCGGCTATTTCTTGAGCTGCAGCAACACCATTTGGTGCATCAATTCGAGACTCAATGCTAGTTTCGGGGGGGCTTATCTCTTGGGCAGGAGCAGGGGGTTCTGTAGGATTCTCCAGTGGCACTTCTTTGTTCACTGTGGGAACAGCCATCTCAGGAGTAGCAGTAATCAGTACTCCTGCAGCTGATGAGGGAAGAGCAGCAGCAGTAATGGGGAAGCAAAATAACAGTTGAGGAGCTCAAATTGCAGATTGTAAGAGCTTACTAAATATACTAGTGAAAAGGAAACGGTGCTCCACACGTGTAAGGAAGTTCAGTGAAGTGGCTCTTGATTTGCCCGTTTAGAAACAGAGGGGTGTTGGTGCACTCAAAGAAGGAAAAAGTGCCCATCCATGCAGTGTCCGAATGTGAGAGAAGTGTTTTAAGACCTTTAATCCAAACAGCAGCCAGGTGCATTAAAAATAAACCATAAATCCATTTAAAGTCCAAGATGATCTGTTTTAGATTTTCTAGTTTGTTTGTTCTTCGAGTTGTAAACTTTAGCATTTCCCCCTAGGTTTAGTTTCTTTATTGCACACAACGAATACACCTTAACCAAAATCACGAAAAACCACGTGACGTACCTTGTCCTTTATTACTACATAAGCTGCTAGAGTTCGCTCCCTCTGCAGCATTCTAAAATGCAAAGCACATATCGCTACTGTGCTCTAAATTATTTTGCTCAAGACCCATGTGTTTTTACTGCATTTAAACCTGCCTCAACAAGTCGCCCCAAGAAAAAAAATACAGAACAAACAAACCAGAATCTGATTATCTGGACAAAAAAGAATAAATATGAAAACCCCTTGTGAATACTGGACTTGCATTTATTTTAACTCTTAATTACTTTTATAGCTCAGGATGAATAATTGCACCGCTCCCTGGCAACTATGTGGAATAATACTGAATAGTTAGTATATGAATGACTAATTATCCTAAGGAACTTGGCAAGGCATCTCAGTTACCAGCTGCAACTGATCAGTTAGTATGTAAGTCTTGGTCACATCCCTGAGTAAGAACCTCCACCCACTTACAGACCATGAAAACCATGAGTGTATATTGGTGAAAGGTGATGAGTAAGATCTTTAAGCTATATGGAATTATTCTGAAAATCTGATTCACTGTTGAAGCAAAAATTGAATTTCTGCTCCAACATCTCGCCCGAAACAAAATACTCAAAATAAATCCAGGTTAAACGCCTTCAACTAAGGCATCAAATTGTATATGTATACACATACATACACAATGCGTTTTGCATTTAAATGAATACGAAATAAAGTAAGTTGTTAATATTAATGTTAGAGAAACTATTGACACACATTTTACAATCCGAAATATAGATATGCAACACAGAATAATCGGCACCATCCCCCAACAAGGCAACAACTGTTATACACAAACTGGGTTAAAGTCATTCACTTTTCACAGGGAAACCCACAACAAACATCATGCATCGTGTCCAGTTGTCAGTGCAAGTCACCACTCTCCTTTGTGAGTTTGTATAAATAAAGAGAGGGGTTCTCGATAACTCTCCGAGGCAAGTGAAGCCACATCCCCACTGCAGATAGCTTAGCGATTGCTAATGTCTGAACACATGGCTGGTGATCGTCAAAATAACCGTCACCTGTTACGTCAACTCAAGTGTACAGACAGCTGAGTCAACTGCTTTAACCAAATAACCACCCGGCAATCTAATATGGATTCCTCCACAGTTTGTTGACCACTTCACAGGTTTGGAGAGTTCGAGGACCCCTTTCTTTAAGAACACACTATTGCAGGCATGTGAAGTTTTAAAATATACGAACCAGTCTCCACTTGTGGCTGCTGCATCTCCTGCTCGGTGACTGGGACCGTTTCTGTGGCTTCACCGGGCATGGTTGCTGTTGAGGAAGAAAAACCAAGAGAAAGAATCAACAATTTAATCCCACAAGATTTAATAAACTCAAGCTAATCAGATTTGGATAATTGATCGAATCAATTTAAGCCCAAAACTGTTTAGCGCCAACTTATTGTGTGTGAGTATTTTCAGCATCCCTAATTTACTTTGGAGGTAAGCTCATCTATCAGTGTGTGACTATGGGTCAACACTTTGTCTTCACATGGGCTATAGGGCCTCACAGTTTAAACTGTACAGTACTGATAAAGTATTAGTATGAGCAATTTTTAAATAAAACCTAACTATGCCAAAAGTGGAACACTCAAACCAGATCTACATCTAAAACTGTTCCATTTAAACAAAGTCAGATGTGAACTAGATTAACAGGAAATGATTCAAACCCTGTTCAACAAATAGATTAGAGAGATATGGCTACTCAAGTATTCGTGAAAAGGCAAGATGTCATTCCTATAAAGCTCAATTCGCCTTCAAGGTTGAATATAGAGAAAGGATGTTTTGTTATGGATTCAATAATTTAGGGATTTCTCAGTCAACCCTTTGCTAGCGAACAGGACTGCAGCAGTTGTCATAGCCGGACTGAGCCCATGCTTTAGCTTGCGAGCATCAGCTGTGGCGTTACTTTCCCCTGGTTGGAAGCTAAGCTAAGCTAACTGCTTCCGTCAAACTCCACCGGGAGGAAGCTAACCAGCTATTAAACCGAGAAAGACCCCAGCTCGCCCGGGTGAAAACCCCTTCCTGCCTCGCCGGCCCTGACAGGCGGCTCGTACACACTGGATCCCATCATGTTCCCCCATTTTGAGCCGGGGATCGGTGACACAACGGCGGATAAATCGGCGGACGGGAGGCCGGTGGCGTGACAATAGCTGAACCGGCCTGACGACGGGACTTTAACCGAGCATACGACACCTTTAACGGGGACGAGGATTAGTAAGAAACGGCTGGATGATGTTGGATTGTCCGCAGAGACACTCACCGACTCAGGACGTTATATCCAAGATGGCTGTGAGAGAGAACTCGTGACCCCCCGCGTCACGGTGATATCCGCTTTACAGGCGGACTTTCTACTTCCGGGTTATTTAAAGGGGCAGTACGTAGTTCTTTTATCTCAATTAACGTTTTTTATTATTTTTGGAGACTTCTGGAAATACTACTGTTTTTGTTGTTGTTTTTTTTACTGCTGTATTCACAACTGCACTGGCCCTTCAAAAGTACTCGTACAGTCTTAGAGTTTCACAGTTAAAGGTTCAAGGATACAGGACCTGTAATATTTTTTTTTATTACATTAGCAATAATAATACAGGAAAAATTACAACTACTATAATAATAATAATTGATTTATTATACCGCACTTTTAATAATGGTCAAATACACCTTACATAGGTTAGTAAACTAGGCTCATTGATATCAGTCACCTTCATGTGCCTGAATAGTTCCCTGGGGAATCAACACTAAAGAAAATCATGTTGTGTAAGTAGCGTTTGTCACGATGCATATGTAATTTAAAAACATTAAAAAAAATTCAGAATAAATTTCCTTAAACGCACGATTTTCACACAACTTTTCTCCTTCTTTCTCTTTTTGCCTTTAACTGGGGTCCCAGCGTTAAGAAGTGACATGGAACATTAGATTATTGGTGCCATTTGTCTAATCTAGCTATATTGTGTGTTTTGACTCTTTTCTCTATACAAGCACCTGATCTGCTCCCTTCTCTGCTCTGGATTTGCCTATGTGTGGATTGCCACTGGAAATTTTTGGATACAAGAAGATTTCTTGAACAACTTAGGTCACATCACTGAGAATTCAAGTGATTTTTAATAAGAAATAAGGATATAGCAGATGTTTTTTGATTAGCTGTGATCATACTTATCAGAACTTATCATGGTTTGTTCTTGCACTTGTTGTAAAAGGTAGCCAGGTAAGTCTCTTGATTAAAGTGTCTTGTTCACTTTTTGTAAGAGAGGCAACAACTCAGTAAACACAATTCCTGCATCAACCCCTTCGTCCACATGTGTCATTATTTAACAGGTTCTTTCTTGGCTTGTGTCCCATCCTTCTACTAAGTACTGTGGAAATCCGTTGAGTGGTTTTTGTGTAATCCTGCTGACAAACAAGACCTCAAACCGTAAAGCACTGTACCCTGGATGCACGATGCACCACTGAAGGACTTCAATGTTGTAATAAAAGCAGAGATTAGAAACAAATAGACTGTCAGGTGGGGAATACAGTTTATAATGTTCTTTTGCTCGGGTTGACAACTCATAAAACCTCAAATAAAGATTAACATGCTAGTGATGGTTGGAACCATGTGGGTGAATTGAAACAATCCAAAAAGAGATTTTATAAATGTTCCTTAATGACATTAGCAGAAGAGCTGATAAAAGAGTTCATATCCTATATTTGACTGAATATGGGCTAATATTTTGATAAAACATTATGGAATTCAATAAAAACCCATTGAATTGAGAGTAATTAGGATACAAGCTTATGAAAGTAGGTATACCAAAATTTATTTTCACAAAAAACTGTACAGTAGCAACAAGTAGAATACAAAATAAACATTATACAAAGAAAATCCCAAACTAAGATGATTTACTTCTGTTAAATTTATAAACATATCATTACTGATTCTGATTAGTATAATAAAACAGATTTGAAATTGGATATGACTGTTCCTCTGAGAAAATGGCAATATTCCACCACAACATGAAGCCACAACAGTTCCACCTCAGAAATCGTTCGACTTTCTGATCGTTGATCCAGTTCAGAATTCTTTCTCAAGATCTAAAAGAAAAACAAGGAGAAAAGAAAGCTAATGAAACATGTTGGTAAAATCTCTCATCATTTAATCTACCAAAATTAAAACCTACCACTCTTTTTAAGAAGTTCTCCTTTCCACGATCGAGCCAGTCCATCCAGAAACTGATCAAAGTATTTCACATACTTTGCCAAACTGGTTCTTTTGTAATCTGTAAAGAAAATGAATCAGTGAACGGAAATATTCAGATTTAATCAAAATACTGCAAGTAAAGTTTTGGACTTTAAAGATGCAAGTAACCTTAACTTTTACTATGACCAATTAAGTCTATTAATTCCATATTTTTTACTTATATAAACAGAGTAGTATTTGTCACTATATGTAACGTAAAACAATGTGATGCAGTAGGACTGACACTCAGATTTCAGAATTTTACCTCTGATCTTTCGTCTCTCTGTTGAATCCTTCTCGTTTTCCTTCACCTCCTCTGACTCCTCTTCTCCTGTTCTGGGCCGATCCAGCTCCTCACAGATCAGACTAGGAAACAAGAGAAGTCACAACATCAACTCACAGTCAACACAACAGAGCACAAGGACAATTAAGTTATGGCTCACCTGATTGTGGGCACATCGAAAGGATCGAACGTTTCTAATTCTTTGAGGTCCATGGGCACAGAAATGCGTCCTGGACCGAGTTAGAAGTGAAAAGTCACAGTGAGACTCAGTCAGGGACATGTTCACCATTGAAGGCTTGATTTGATCTCATTAGATCTGCACTCACCTGTTTTGGGGTGGACACTGAAGGGGCTCTTCAGTAAATGGTTCACACCTTTACTGACATTGACGTCGAGCCGTGGGTAACAATACTGCAGCATGATTTCTTTCTCAAAGTGTTGACCCTTCTTGGCGGTGGCCTGGAGGAACAGATGGGGATTGTGTCATTTCCCGTGTCTTGGTCATAATGCAATTTTTGGAATGTCTAAAAAAACTTGAAAGGTCCCAGTGTAAAACATTGAAAATTACTAACCTGTTTCCTACTGGCATGATCCTTAATCAGTTTCCAACGACTGTCAGGTTTCTTCTCATTTTGGAAATCCTGCTGCAATTCTTTTCTAACATGTAAGAGATGAGTTAAGGTCAATTGAGAAAATGCTGTTTAACCACCAGCTCCACTGTGCTTGTTCTTGTGATTATATATCAAACTGGGAAAAGGATATCTTCAGGCACCATTGCCAGCACTTTGTCCACAGACTCCTTGCGGCTCAGTATCTCCTGATCCTGCAGTGCATACTGGGGAAAGTATTTCTCCACCACTGTCAAAGACTCTCTGTTGAGATGAAACAGACGTGTAAACAGTTGAAGACGCATCATCCAACACAGAGGACAACCTTAACGACAATCAGTAAAAATTACACACAAACATTAAGACAGAACCCAAACAGTAACAGCTTCAAACAATCAGATTCTTACTTGATCATAGGATGAACAGGATCTGTCAGCACCACTTTCTTCACCGTCTCGTCACCACCCTGTTAATCAGCACAAAAAATGTACTGACTGGTTTGCACATACAAGTCGTTCACTGTTCCTCACAGCTTTAAAAAAAGTAAATTAATCTTTAGAAGAGCTAAGCAAGTGCGTTTGGTGGCTGCCTGGGTCTAAACTATTTCATGAGAGATGTCTTCATTAATCACTAGAGGCTGTTACCTTCACCAGGCTCAGGTATTCTGCAACAGCAGAGCGTGCAGCTACAGAGAGCTTCCTGGCAGCTTCATCACACACCCAGCAATGCACTCCTCTTCTGCCAGAATAAACCCACAACAGGTGCTGGAAACCAAAGTCCTCTGGAATGTCACATAAAACAAATGAAGTGCTTCATGTTAATTTTGCCACAAATAAAAATAACACGTGCAGATGGCTGGACACAAAATCAATGGCATACAAACCTCGAAGAGCTCTATCCAGGATATGAATAGCAACGGTCATCAGGGTCCAGCACTTGGAACAAATGTCTGCAGCACTAAAATAAGCGTTTGTGTCAGAATATGCTGAATTAAATAGTCACAGTGATGTAAAATGGATATGGATGGTAATTTAGGACAATAAGACATATTTGAACGCCAGCTAAAATGAACCTTATAATCCATTTACCTGCAACAGCTTCTGACATCATCATAATCTGTCATATCAATATCAAACACCAGCTCCTTCTCCAGTGCCTGGAAGCTTCCTGACTTCACTGTGTTGTGTTGGCTTGGCTGTGGGCGACAAACAAGACAACATTATCTTTAAATGTTCCTGCACAAACAGCAAAGGCTCCTGCAGAGACAGAGTCCTGCAGGAGTGGATCTGATAGGCACAAGCAATCTCACCCTGTGACTGTATATTGCTCCGATATCAATCTTGTAGGGGTTCATCTTCTGGATCTCCTTCTCCAGTTCGCTCTGCGTGGTGAACGACTGGTAGCGCACGTAGATGTCATCTTTGAGTGTGAAGGAGAACTCCCGGTTCTGAAAGTAGTTCTTCTGCACTGAGGTTAAAGAAGAAACAACATATTAACCCCTAAGACACACCAGCCAGACAGACAGTCAGCAGTTTATTAGGCACACTTGGCTAAAACTCGTTGTTGGTTCAATTACAAGATCACTTAGATAAAGTTTGCGGTGATGTTGAACTGTATTGAATTCTATCGACAGGTGCTTCTTTTACTTAGCCAACTCTATTGATATAAACGTACTGGACACATGATATGGCTACTCTCAGAGCTTTATAATAAATGGCAATCTTCTGACCTTATAACAATACAACAACAAATGCGTTCAGTGGTCAGTTTAAGAACACCTACTTAAAAATGAACACCATCTAATGAAATAACTCCTTTTAACGAGCTGTTTGTAATGAACAATTGTGTGTTCTTGTTTATGTTGTGACAGATTTACCATAAATACTAAAGCAGGCCAGCTTATTAAATATCAACAGCACCACAAAATGTATCAGTTTTAGCTAGGTGTACCTAATAAACTGATAACCGACAGTTTCAATGTTTAACAGGTAAACAAACCAACCACAGGATGATAGTTTAGTTAGCTAACAATATGCTAACGTGATGTTTCTGTCCTGTCTAATCCCGGTCAGTCACCTCCTCCGTAGTTGAGCCAGCGGTGATACTGGGAGAAGGGGAAGAGGCGGCGGTAGTACAGCGGCAGGAGGTCCGGCAGGCAGCCCGAGTCGTACCCGGAGGACGGCATCTTCTCCCGGTGGTAAGCACGCTTCTCCCGGTGGTGAGCACTCTTCTCCCGGGGGTGAGCAGCACTCTTCTCCGGGTTGTGAGCACGCTTCTCCCGGGGGTGAGCACGCTTCTCCGGTAAACGTGTAAAACAGCGTTAAAATTTCCCGCGACTTCCAGCTCTGTGTGTTGGTTTGTAACGCGGGAAAAAAATCCGTAAGCAGCGGAGACAACCAATGAGACGAGGAGAAGACGATGCCGTCACCAAAATCCAGGAAGTGACTTTTAAAGGAGAAGAGATTTGATCCAACTGAAATAGAAAATAGGACGAGTGAGCTGAAATCGAGATGAAATGTGTTTTAGATAAATGATGGCGAGGTGTCATGTCACTATGAGGCGCTTACAGGACGTCAGCTGTCACGTTACTGAACCTTATAATATTTGTGCTGCGGCGGAAGTGACGTATTGCAGGGCGATGAGAGGGTCATGGGACATGTAGTAATTTCTTTTTACTCGGGTGCAAGTTTCCCTTTTAATCAAACAATGAAATAAACACAAAAACAATGCAATATTGTACTCTGCTGTGTAAATTATTAAAATGAAATCTTAAAATACAAAACAGTTAAAGAATAAGAAGAGATAAATCTGTGTGTAATATTTTGCACTTTAGCTACAATTCCTACATTTTTATATATATAAATATGATATTTTGCTATCATCACTACATTCACTGTTATGTGAACACAGATCACATTTTTTCTCAATCTCCATAGAGGATTTATTTACATGTCACCCTTATCTTATCCATCTTTTCAAACTGGCATATTCAGTCTGAATGTTTCCATCTGGGCAACCAACATAATGTTTTATTCACTGTTCATTTTATTCATCTTTTTTTAATGTCCTTTTTGTTCTGTTATTATATCTGCCCTGAGTTATGTGAAAGGTGCCTATAAGTCAAGTGTATTATCATTATTATCAAAAAAGAACCGTCATCTTACAGTTCCTGTAATCTAGATGTATTTTACTGCAACATCCTCTTTTTAGATACCACAGAGAAGTATTCGACGCTAACTCCACCAACAAAAACAATCCTTTATCTTCATAGTGTTAAGGTTCCATAGCTCTTTATGAACTGCATTTTCTGTTCCCCACCTTTAGAGGGCAGTACATTGTCATGAAAATATTGTCAGGGTTGGTACATTAAGCTCCTCTTGCCTGAAAATTGCAAATAAATGCTACTGAAAGTCTTCTTCACAGTTTTTTCCAAGGTTACAATGAGTCCACTAACATTCAGCATTATGAGTGAAATTATAAGTGGACAGGGGTCTAGAGAGAGACCACACAACTCCTTCTTTTGGTCAAAATTAATTTATGACCTCCCCCTTTCTGTCTGATACGAGTGCAGGTACATGCAAAGTGCACGGTTAAAGCTCTGCTCTGACATTTGAAAAGGACACTTTTTGCGTCCCAGACAAAAGCCGGTGTGCCCCTCTTCTGCTCAGTAATAATGTGGCTTTACTTCTCTGTTTTCATGCAGCCACTCTGAAACCCTATCTCCCTGAAGTGGCGCTGTTCAGACTGAAGGTTGAGAGCTGGGCAGCGTTAAGAGCTCTTGTCAGTTATTGTACTTTTGATATGAAAAAAAACCCTATGCACAGTTTTACTACACATTTGCTTCGATATGATTGGCTCTATAATCTTATCAATTCTGTCTCATCTCATGACTTGTATAGCTGGGACCTCTCTCTATAATTTCAACAACCTTATTAGTGTGTCAATATCCTTTTACAGAACTGACAAACCAAGCCACCACCACTCTTATACTCTCCATTTATTTATCATCTATTATCATCTATAATCATACTTTCTACAACTGTCAGACAGATAGATGCGGAGAGTGGGGACAATCCTCCACCGCTGCTTTCACTCAGTTTTTTAGCATAACCATAAGAAATACCTTTGCACTTAATGTAAGATAATGAGCCAATTTCTCCTTTGCATGCAGCATCAGTAAACTGTGGCATGTTCAACAGCAATTAACAGGCCGGTATTGGTCTGACCGTAACTGTGCACAGCAATACATTTCCACCTCATGATTGCACTTGTGTTTATGTTAATACTCTTTATTCGTACCCTGATCTACATAATGCGAGAGCTCTCAACCACGACGTACTCGCATTATGCAAATTATTCAGCTTCAAGGCATTGGGGTTGTGATGGGTTTTTCATTTTTGGGTCCTTTCTCGAAGATGATTACAGTTGGATTTGGGATTAATGCCTTTCTGTATGTTTCTTCTCTAGCATCATTGTATGTTAATATACACACACACACACACACACACACACACACACACACACACACACACACACACACACACACACACACACACACACACACACACACACACACACACACACACACACACACACACACACACACAACACACACACACCAACACACACAAACAAACACTAAATGTCAGTGGGGGGAGTTAGGTAAAAGTGAAACAAGGGGTAAAAAAGCACCTTTCAACCCAGTGCTTGATAAATCTAGGTCAGAGAATCGTCAGGTGCTCACAGAGCATGTTAGCCAGCACTATGGGTCAAAATGTTAGCTATACACGAGGAGTCATAGTTTCAGGATTACAAAAAAAAATGTCAGTCGACCACAGTTGGCAACCATCTCAGACTAGTATCTTCATAATAAGGAATGAATGTTCAGTATCTCTAGTATAAATGATCACTTGGGAAATAACTCAACATTTTGGGACATGCTGCTTGATTATTTACAACATGAAAATATTGATCCTATTCTTATGTCAGTGCAGTATAGACATGGGGAGAACATGCAACCAGTAAACCTCTTGCTGGACTTTGAGGCAACAGCGAAAACCACTGAACCATGTTTACGTGTATGATTATTATAAAAAAATGAAAGACAGGGATTTTTCCACAGTGAAGAAAGGGAATGAATTTATTCATTCTGACAAACTGTCTGTTACTCAGTGTTTTGAAAGTCAGACTTAAGATACAGCAAGAGACAGAACGGGAGCTTGAGGGCGTGAACAGTTGAGGTAGCTGAGTGTAAGTGTCTGCATCTATAAGGGTAATGTATTTGTGTGTAGAGGCAATAGAGGAGAGCACATAGGTAGAAATTTCGGTGAAGCAAGGAGCATTTTACCTGGTTTATCTCTGCACCAGGCAGCAGGTGCAGTCCACGTGCCGGTGCAGAGTTTCACGCTTTACGTTAATGGCATCAAAGAGCCCTCTGTGACAGATGAGCGGTTGCTTCCATTTACGTTCGGCACAACACGCCACGCTCCACTTGCTCCCCAAATGGCTGACACTCTCAAAACCCCTGTTACACTTCAGATTGATGAAGCCATCTGCCATGTATTTGGGGTTTGCAGGCAGCGCTTGGCCCCCGCACGCTACATGCTACGTGTTGTAGAAACATATGTAAAGTCACTCATACGTTTCATGTAAAAATAATTTACATCCTCCGACGATTTGGATTGGAGGATAAAAATCTAAAATATACACTATAGAAAGAGGGTGAGATAAATTCTGATAGATTTCTGTGTACCTTCCTGCCTCAGAACTTTTCACAGACATTGCTATTGTCAGTCAATTTATCATTTGAGTAACGACTATGACATTACAAAGAAGATATCACGATAAGACAAAACCTATTGAGTCAGACTACATATTCTTCCTGATTACTCCTGGTCTTTTGGGTGTTTCTATATCAACTGCAAATAAAAGTCGATTTAGGCCTTGAGACAAAGGCACATGAATTTTTCCGTGAAGAGGATTCAAGAATGAAAATCCCCTGGAACGTTACTGCTTTCTTACGGTGTTTACTTAAAGTAGTGGTGTAACACTTTAAGAATATACTTGTTTGTTTAGTAGCAGGCTGATTTGTCCACAATCTACATCAGATTGTGAAATTTGTGACATTTATAGTCAGTATACTCTAAAAACACGGATCTGTGCTGCATTCACAAACTAACAAAATAATGTCCCCGAAACAAAAGCTGCCATCTTGCACATTTGGAGCCAATGGCCATCATGTGCTTATGTGAGAATACATGCACACACACTCAGTCTCAGCTTTCAATCATGATGTTTCACAAAAAAGATTTGAACAATCTCATTTTGGGCTCTGAGGTATAGTGATGGCCATTTTTCCAAAATAAACTTGATGAGGAATTAATTAAGAGTGTAGATAAGCAAATAATAATTATGAAAATGAATGTGTTGAGGAACAGTATGTTGAGACAATGGAAACATAATAAATATGAAAAAAGATTGTGTAATGAAAAAGCAAAATGGTGTCACGTTATGGGGACTTGTCTTCCTTATGGTGACAAAAAGCAAGTACATGTACATCATTGAATCTTAAGGTGTGTGTATGTGTGTAAATTTGTGTATTTCTGTCTGCAGGGAGTTTAGATTCCATTTTGTGATTCAAAAACCTTCACATACTTAGTATTCTTTATACTGTTTGCTAAATGTCTGAATAATTTAAACTGAATAACTGAACAATGAAAGCATGGAGAAGCCAAATATTTGAAAGAATGTCCTCGTCTTTGTTTTGTGGTGGAGGTGTGAGGGTGGTTGAGTTGAGGTGGTGCATGGAGGGGACTCAACAGGACTTTAATATTTATAAAACCTGGCCACAGCCCTGCAGCCCTGCAGCTCTGCCCCCCTCCTCCTCCTCCTCCTCCTCTTCCTCCTCCTCTCATTGGTTGGAGCCTCATTATAAACTTCAGCAGTGTCTCTCCCTCCCTCACTCACTGCTGCTCTCCCCCTCACTGACACACCGAGCTGAAGGGAGAAGGACTCATTCTATCACCTCTTACAACCACTGGTATTCCACCTTTATTGCCATCACTCCCCACCATGAAGGAGAGAAGACTACCCCAGCCTTTTGTAGCGAGGTGTAAACTGGTCCTGGTGGGAGACGTCCAATGCGGGAAGACAGCGATGTTACAAGTGTTGGCCAAGGACTGTTACCCAGAGGTAGGAGCTCTCTATAATGATGAAGTGCCTGCAGATACTGTAGCATCGATTGAGCTATTGTACAGTTCATTAAAGCAACTATGATGAATTAATATGTCTTTAATAGTAGAAGCAGTTCATTGTCTCCCTGCTATTGATACATTTTAAAATAATATTTTGTGTAAAGTAACTCCCATGGCACGATTAATACTATTATGGTTTGGTGTTGTAAAGATTGTTTGGGTTATACTTCCAGACTGGGAAGAAACCAGTGTAAATAAGAGATATACAATTTGCTGAACCAATGAATTGATCAGTTTTGATTATTGATTTATTGTGTTACTCCCTTGAAAAAAACAAGGTTGTTTACAAATGAGAACGTGTAGTTTGTCTTTTTATTTAGTATTATCAAACATTTCATACCTTTTGCTGTTGGTCATCCTCACCATGGGGATTTGTTCTCACTACTAAATAATGGATAAGTAGGGCTGGGCAATAAAACAATATAATTTTCATCGATAGTCTTATATATATAATATACATGTTTATCAAATATTTGTGATTCTCTGCCCATTAAGGAGAGTTAAAGACCACAAAAAAGTCTTTAAATTTGAAAAAGGTGTGATTATTATCAATACTGACTGATATAGAAACATTCTCCTTGACAGAATGTTTGGGTTTTATTCAACCAGGCCTATGAGTAAGTTAATGAACTTGAAAAACACAAGTTGAAAATAATTCCTAACTCCCTCTTCTAATGGTCCATTTCTAGACGTATGTCCCGACTGTGTTTGAGAACTACACAGCCTGCCTGGAGCTTGAAGAGCAGCGAGTGGAGCTCAGTCTCTGGGACACATCAGGTGAGGATCATGGCACTTTTTTTCTTCTTTTTAATGTGCTCACTGTTGAATTAAACCGTCTGCCTCACACACTATCTCAAAGCCACCCAGTCTGTCAATGTTTTGCGTCTGAGCAGAGTTTGAAGCCGTCAGTTTCAGTACTGTATTCATAGGTTAATTTGTGGAACTTGTTTACCCTCCCGATGAGACAGTGAGTCTGGAGAGAAGCCCCCTCGGCTCCTTTGTCCTACTCACAGTGTTGTTGTTTACTCAGGCCTCACTATCTGTCAGTCCTGTTTTGATGCAGTTAATCTCCTTTTCACAACAGTGTGAAATCTGGTCACAGTCAGGGAGTGAGTGGCAGGCTTGAGAAACAAACCCTGACTGGGTAACTCATAGAGAAACCGGGGCCCAGATACAGAGTATAGTACACACAGCAGAATAGTTCCACACATGGAGACCTTTAAATTATTGAAAATGTGGATTAATTAAATACTCACGACGAAAGACAAACAGTCTGAAATTGAGAAAGATAACCAATTTAATTAAATATGTACTTAGGGCTAATTAACAGCTTTTTGTCTTGCAATTTGTATTGTCATTAATTCAACTATGTTTCTAGCTAATGATCTTTACCACCACCATGGAAGTTGTGTGTTTGTCTGTGTCTGTTTATTTGTTAGTTTGCAGCATGATGCAAAAAAAGAGCCCATTCAAATTTTGGTGTAGATCTGGATCAGGGGTCGGATCAACAGATGCTTTTTTTTTTAAATTTTGTTTAATTTTTGTAATATTGTGAGATATTGGATAGTGGACAGTATTTTACTTACATTTGACCATTTATTTTCTACAATTTGTTGTTTTTATATCCAAAATAATCAACTGAGTAAGACATATTAATCAATAAGGAAAATAATCATTAGTTAATCACAATTCTGCTTTTGGATTTTGGATCGCAAATGTTTTAAATGTCTGTTTGGCATTGCTGTATTGAAAATGTGTCGTGAGCTGTGTGGATAGGTTGATATCAGTGGCCTACTGACATGATGACCTTAAACATACCAAAAAATTATATAAGTAGGAGCAAAGGGATAAGCTATCAGCTGCATTATAGATTTCTCTCATAACAGTGTCGGCTGAGGCATTGTGCTCAGAGGAAGTGGAGCAATGCCAGTTGGCCTGTAAAGGTTTTACAGGGGAAAGGGGGAAGCCTCATCCATGCAGGGGGTGGAAGTCTGTGGGCAAGTGACTGTGTGTGTGTGAGTCCTGTCTTACTATGTGTACGTGTGTGTGTCGTACCGTTGCTGTGAACAGAAGGCACAAGTGAGGGATACTGAGAGAAAAGATATGCATGACCTGCTTCCTGCCTTATGGTGTGTGCTGCGTTAAAAAAGCAATTGTGTAACAAAGACCGACACTGAACTAATGTAGGTTTATCTGTTTATCTCCCACAAAGAAGAAAACTCTCTGGACAGTCATTACATAAGACTTACTTACATTTGCAATACACACACACACACAAAGTAAGAAGTTCCTGTCAGTCTTCTTTTTAGTTTTTCACCCTCAAACTTAATTATCTTCATGACATTGCTCCATCTGTCCTTATTATAAACGTCATAAAGGATTAATCTGCTATTCTATCTTTTTAATTTATCAATTTATCCCTTTTACCCCTTACCTGGACTTCGCATATCGGCCGATACCGAGTCCCGATCGGATTCCAGTGCATTTAGAAAAATTACAACCTATATAATGCATTTTAACAGCTGTAAATAACTAACCCTGGTTGGAAAGAATAATTGTGAGCATTGTTGTATGGCCTTTAAAAAACAAATACATGCAAAGAATGAATGCAATAGAGTAACTTAAAAAGGAATACACAGCAACTACTTCCTTTAAATAGCTTGAAAGTTAAGTCTTGCATATGGTGGACATCTAACGTGTTGCCTAATTGCACACAGCTAGCACAGGCTAACGCTACACTACCAGGTGAAACCAATGTACTTTAAAGATGACATAGACATAGATTAGGGAATTCGCCAATGCACGATCTGGCATCATCGGAGGAATTTCTCATTTTAAATGTGATTAAATGTCACAATCTTTACTATTCTCTTGAAATGTAGGTTGTGGACGTTTTCAAGATAGATCTCAATATAAATTTGATCGCCCACCCCTACTCCTTCAGCTAATGTTTGCTCAACTGTACGGGGTTGTGTGTATGTGCATATCTATGTGTGTGTGTGTTTGTGTGTCCAGGCAGGGGGCTGCTGATGTGTGGGCGTTGGTAGGTGCAGAAGTTGTGTGCTCTTTAAATCTCTCTGCCTCCTCTTTCTCCAGCCTTACATCACCTTGGACAGTTATGTGAAGGCTGCTTTGATTTCCACTAAAAGAAATGTTATTGATAGATTTTAGTTGTATAAGTTGTCCTACTTTGCAGAGTTAAGTCAAAGACTGCGTAAACAAGAAGGGCTCGGTTCACACGGTCATGATATTAAAGTAAAAAAACCGCAATCATAACTGTCTCCAGAGCCAGACTCATCAAGATAACGCGATTGTTAGTTAATTCCGGTTGAAGCTTATTAGAAGTATCTATTCCTGGTATAATTATATTGTCTTTTATTTGCGAGGAATGCTTCTGGTGCACATTTGGCCCCTGAGGACAGGAGCAGGAAATTAAATCTTAGTGTTGGTGTGTGGGGGGAGTGATTAGGTGGCAGAGGGAAGACAATAGAGAGCGGACATCCTGTCGGTCTGTTTTTAGCACCGGAATCTTCCTGAGAGTTAGAAAACGTCCACATAACTGCAGAGATGGAAATTTCCTTCACACCATGAATCACATTTTCCTCAGTAAGGTATCATAATTATTATATTAGGGTTGATTGTCTGAGTGAAGTTAATCATGCAGAGGATCAGCAGAATAGGGCCTCTGTAGTGCAAGTGGTGGATGGAAATGATACACCGCTGGAATATAAAGATATAATTGTCTGAGAAGTGAGAACATACTGACCCCATCAATACTGCAGCTCAGGTATGAATGGAGGAGGCCAACATTAAAAACGTTGTGCTTAACTAATTTCTCTAATATTTAGATTATAGAAGGCTTCACGAAACTTAAGATGGAAGTTAAACAGATAATACCTTGTTGGTTGTTGCACTGGTTTCCTTCAATTTTGCACAATTCATCATTTTACAATTCTGTTATCTTTACAAACACGTTGAGCAGAAATAATGGATGTAATCAATAGGGCTGTAGTCTCCCATTTTATTGGCATGTTGATGTGCTCTCTTAAAGACAAATCTGACCAAAGTTATTATGGCTCTTAATCGGAGAAAAGTCATTGCCAAGAGCATTTTAAGATATTTTGGTTTCACTTTTAGGGAGCAGTCAAGTCGTTTTTTTGCACATCCTACGGTTTGGAAGATGTGAATGTGTTTGTGCTGATTCATTTTTTACAGTTTTTAAACTACTTTCATAAAATCTAAACTAAACAACTCTTTATCGGATATGTCCTTTCAGGTTCTCCATACTACGACAACGTCAGACCCCTGTGTTACAGCGACTCAGATGCCGTGCTCTTGTGCTTCGACATCAGCCGACCGGACACAGTCGACGGTGCTCTGAAGAAGGTATGGACAGCTGAATTTAAGACTATGTCTCCATGAAATCATCTAAAGGTGGCAGCCTCCTCCATCAGTAATGGGTGCTCCTCCATTTCACACTTTCCGGTGACAGTCTGGTGACATCTCTTTTTATTTCTATTTGGAAAGTGGAAAGTAGAGATCCAGGACTTCTGCCCGAGCACACGGATCCTGCTAATAGGCTGTAAGACAGACCTGCGCACGGATGTATGCACACGCATGGAGCTGTCCAATCAGAAACAGAGTCCCATCTCCCATGAACAGGTTTGTTGCATACTCTTTCTCCCATTGTGTGATATATCTGTCTCCTGGTACCTTCAGCTCGTCCAGCTCCATCTCATTAATTTCACATGCCTATATCTTCCCCCTCACAACGTAGGGCTCGTCCATGGCCAAGCAGCTCGGAGCGGAGGCTTACCTGGAGTGCTCGGCCTTCACGTCAGAGAAGAGTGTCAACAGTGTTTTCCGTACCGCCGCTCAGGCCTGCATGAACAAACTCCAGCCTGCCAGTAAACCCAGCCCCATCCGCCGCCTCTCCAAGCGACTCCTCCACCTGCCCAGCAAAACAGAGCTGCTCTCCTCAGCCTTCAGCAAGGACAAGTCCAAGAGTTGCTCCATCATGTGAAAACTGCAGGGATCATGCTCATAAAGCTGGGTCAGCAAAGGACGCAAGGTGTGCAAGGGAGAGAGAGCAACGATGTTGATTTCTACAGAACCCCTCTCTCTCCATTGCAGCCCCAACTCCCTCCACCACTTCAAAAAACCACCGATGCACTCTCTATAGTCAACTCTGACACTGAACTTTTCACCATGACCTGTCACCAGCAGTCAGCGCAGGGACAGAGTGAAAAATGTTTGAGCTTGCAAAAATTTCTGATCAAATTAGATAATCCTGTACAAAGAGGGCGTAACAGGCACTAGAAGGTGCAGAGCTGCTCTCCTCACTTAAAGGTGGCTGTGATGGAGTCAGCTCAAATAAGGTCAGTGCCTCCTCTTTTCTATGGGGGACGTGGTTGTAAACACTGCATTACCCTGATGAGACCCATTTGAAATTCTGAGAGTGGAGCCCTTTCCCATCCATCTTTTGATTTGAATGTCTCTTTTTAAGGTCACAACACGGGCTGAGTGACTGGATGAAATGTAAGATCTGACATTGCAGGATATATGCGGCCTGCGTAATTTTAAAACAGAGGCCCTTGACGAAAGAAAAAAATCCTCCAGCCGGTACCCTCGCAGTGTTTGGTTTGGGAATTCGAGCTGACAGTGGAGAAAAAGGGGTCGAGCAACGGGAGGGATTTGGCAAGCAGAGTTTTCACTTGCAAAGGCGGTGGGAGGACGACCTGCGAGCACATCTGAAGGAGCAATGTGACTCAGCACTCACGTGAGCCACTAACCAGCGTTGGGATGACGTGCTCTGTCACAAATGCAAAAAGAATCTGGGCCATGGACATGTTTGATCAGATCCTCCATCACCACAGCAGACTGAATTGTTCAGTGTTATTAACAATAAGCCTTGATTTGAGTGGTGTTGCATCAATGATGCGTCATCTAACTACTCCCTCCTGCTTCAGCAGCTTAATGGAGTTCAGTTTTTAATACAAACATCTAAATCGACATTTTCTCAGTCTATAAAAGATAAAACACATATTTCAAATCGAGGTGGGTTTATTTTAATGAACCATAAAAGTTCTTTGTTTGAATCTACTGCCTCGTGGATATTTAAAGAGTAATAGTCTGTAATTTTGGACTCTCATTAGCCTCTGGGATCATAGGCCAATATTTTGGGGGCCTCCGGTGTAGACAGCTGATATCCGGGCCAAGACTCCATCTTAAATTCACCCAAAACTCTGAACACTCCAACTCGTCTCCTTTTTCACACATATCCAGGATCTGTTTTTAGAGATTATGCTAATAGTGGCTAAAGTAGCCTCGGGCTGCTAGCTTCAGGCATAGATGGCTACAGAGGTCTGGTAAAGTTTTTTTTTAGATACTGTTCATAGTAGTAGTATTCCCCAAGACTGGAAATCAGGTCGGTATAGATGCTCCTGCAGCCATTTAATGCCTTGATGCATTGTTGGCTTTAGATTCCGAGGATTGGGAGTCGGTCGTTGTAACAGACAGTGCGGATTGGAGCGATTCAGTGACTGAAAACTGACAGAACAAGGGTGAATATGACTAAGACTAAATTCCCCTGACTTCAGTCTATCATTGGACCATAAGCATTGTATCAACGACTTAACGTCTTTGCTGAAACCTAAACTCTCACATATTTACCCCAAGTTGTTTCCCGAATATCAGTTTATGTGTTTCTTTGCAAGATTGGCTGGTTTAAAAACAAGTATGACCTTTGGCTGAATCTCTAACCACAGCCATAGTAGATGCTTAACGTGACCCTAACCATACCATAATCCTAACCAAAGATCTTACTGAGGAGGATGCTACAGGAACCACAGTGTTAACAGTAGTGAAAGATTATCTGAAGGGTGAACAGACTCTGACACAACGCCGGCTCTGCCATCATTCCACAAGCGCATTGCGGACAGCGTCATACCAACCCCGGGTATTACTTCCTACTCCTGGGGCTTAAAATCTAATTCCCACCACATCTGCATCAACACCCAAAATGTCCCTAAGAAGAAAGGGTGGTGGAGCGGGGGTTCTACATTGAATTACAGGCCGGTCCTGAATTGAGTTTTTTTTCCATTTCTCTTTTTATTTATTTCTATGCTTTTAAAAATATTTTTGATTACATCTCTCAACTTCCCTGCAAAATATTCCTGACATTTTCCATTTATAACGTTATTTTTTTTTTAGGATGTTCCTTCTTGCTTGTGGTTGTCTTCAACGGTTTTGTAGCTGTTGATGTTGTTCTTGTATTTCGCTTGAGTCTTCTGGCATTAGTGGCTGTTGACAGCTCAGCTAATGGAGGACTTGATGATTTGTAGGTCTGCAACGAGAAGCCCGGACTTCTCTGGATCTACGGCACACTGGAATTTAATGTGTTGCCTAGCAACAGTGTGAGCAGGACTCCTGTCTCCCAGAGAGAGGGAGGGATGGCTCTCGGAGAGGGCGCCTCACCTTGTAGCATTAGGCAGAAGCCACAGCGAAGGTGATGGGTGGTCATTTCAGGGAGCAGCTTAAGATCTCTATACTTGGTTTTAAAGACCCCGGACTGGTAGCAACCGAGTGGGTTGTTTGAAATTGCAGGTCATTTAAAACATGTCTCTGCTGCAGTCTTTATTTCACTTGCTCTGTCCAGAGAATCGTGTTTTACTAAACAATGTCAATTTTACTCTATTACATGTCAGATTTTCAATACCACATATAATTAAATGTAATACTTATCAAAGTTTGAAGGAATAATCGCAGACAGAAAGATATAGACTAGAATTAATAAATATTATCCAGTTGGTCCCAGAAATATTTACAATGTGAGATATATCTCTACTGTAGAATTAATACAATTAATATGATTTGTGACCTGGTGAGAAACTGACAAGTAATGGATTGAATAATTAATTAAAAATTATTGAAAGTTTCTGTAAAAATCTCTGAGCTGATGATCTTCCTCACTACTGTAGCTAAAAGTGAGTGTTTTAACAGCCTCCTGCTCCTCAGACCATTGTCTTTAAATGTCATTTCGTTTACAGGTGTGTAACTGAAAGAAGTCACTTCTGACTACAGCTGCCACAAGACAAGATTTATGATTTTTTAAATTATATTTAGTTCTTTTTAGTATTTTGAGTCATTCCATTCAATGCTTTTTACGATTTTTGCGAGACCTGCACATGTCCTGAATTTTATAGTTTCTTTCTTGACCATTTTGTTGATGATTTGTTGTACATATCCTTCTTCTTAATTTTACTGGAAAGAATGTTACTGGAGCTAAACAAATGTTTGTGTCATGTTGCCCGTCAAGGTTTAAATTATTGACTGAATTGTGTATTTGTTATTGTCAAACATCATTTTCATCTTTAAATCTTTATTTAAATAAATACGTCTGATGTTCATTTGCAAATCTGTGTTTTTCTTTGTGGAGAAATATTAAAAGAATTTGGAACAAACTCTGTCTTAATATATATAGCATGAAATATTCAACACTTTTAATGCAAGATATCTAACATTCAACATGTCTGTATTTGGGTTATTAAATTAACTTCAAGGCTCCTTGAGAGAATCAAAAACTTGATAGCTTGGCAGCACGTTGTATATTTTGCCTTGAGAAATAATGATAATATAGACTGTTCCCAGGCTATGGCCACAGTAGTTCACTGAAGGCCAATATACAGATAACATAGTGTGTTTAACAGAGAGATAGGTTGATTTAGCCTAATTCCTGAGGATCACGTACTATAATTCTCTGAAACCAAATAAATGAGACTGAAGTCAATTTTCTGCACATCAAAGTGAACCTTTTTGTTGTGCATTCTCTTATGAATGTGTGACCTACAGTCTGATGATGGTAGCAGCTTCACAATATGGTGCCAAAAACAAAAATGTCCAAAATAACACACTAGGAGACCAAAATAAACTAAACTGGCAAGGCTTTGTTACAGTGGGTACAACTCAGCTTTGTCTTTACAAGGATACAGGGAGAGGGTGTTTCAGGCAATATTCATAATTAGCGTATGATAAATCTTTCCGACGTTAACCAGTCATTCGTCTACGTTTTTTACTTGTGAGTTTAAAAGATTAAACAAGTTGTTAATATGTGTTTTAAGATACTCAAAGAAAATGTTCAGCTAGTCTTTACTGTAAACAGGCACACAACGGCAGCAGAGATGTGAATGGTGCTGTACTAGGAAGAGAGTTCACATGTCCAGGCATTGATTTAACATGTGAAAGATCCATTTCTTTTGGTATCAATTCCTATTGATCATCAAAAACAAGACTTCATACTATTGATACTGTGCGGATCAATCTGCCCACACATATTGGTGCAATAGGGCTCACGTGTGGTTAAGGCCATAATGGATAAAGTCAAGTAATTTCACAAGAACAAAATATGCCATCATTTAAATTAAAAACTTAATTCCACTCCCACTACTGTCTCTTCTCCTTCCTTCTTTTCCTTATGTCCCCAACCATCCTTCCTGACCTCCATTATTATATCTGCTTAGTCTTTAACTTGACTGATATCGACCCTTATCTGGAACTCCCTGGCTGCGTCCTGCTGTCACACTCTGCTCGGTGATGATATGATAGAGTGGCTGAATGTTTGCCATTCCTGAACTATCACACACAGGATACAGCAGCGGCTCATGACCTCTTTATCCATTACTTTTGTGCAACAGGAGGAAATTGTCAGAATAAGCTCTGGATCACCGGACTCAGATAAATTTAGTCTCTTGTCGCCTCCAACATTGATTTTCCGCAGCCAGAAATGGAATAACGGTTTGATCGTCTTTAGGATAAACTGGGCTGCCAGCCTGTGTGTCTACGCTTCTCCTGTTTCTTATCTTTCTCCAGTTTTTTCTGTCTCCCCGTCTCTCTTACACACATTGCACACATTAATCTAGAATTGGCCCATGTACATTGCATGTCTCTGCAGATCAGATAAACCTCTGATGAAGGCACATTGAGCCTGTCATCCACGGTAGTTTGCTCCGAGGCACGATTATGTTGGTGCTCTTCCTGGTAGAGTGAGTCTATCCACTAGTATGGGAGATCAGGTACTAAGCTTTAATGTTGCAGCTCTGTTTCCTCGCAGAGAGTTTAAGTTGCATGGTCGACAAATTTCTGATGTTGGTTCGGACATGTCATACAGTAGCCTTTGTAAACAAGTGGATGAAGAAAGTTTTACAGAGTCAGAGGTAATCCGCACGGTGATAAAGATCATAAAACCTGGTTCATTCAGAGATATGTTAATTAACACAAGTGATTTAACGGTCGATGAGTTAAAGCGGTTTCTCCGCGCCCACATTAGGGACAATAACAGTTCTGAGCTTTTCCAAGAGTTAAGTAATACGAAACAGCAAGACAGGGAGAGTCCATAGCATTTTTTGTACAAAATTATGGGTTTAAAGCAGGGGTGCCCAATACGTCAATCGTGATAACGTCTCCGGGAGCCGCTGGTATGTCGAGGCAGCGGCGTAGACTTGGAGTTGGAGGGTGAGGTGACTATGCAGCATCATGCAGGTTGGTGGGGACAGAGGGAATAAAGGTTGGTGTGGTTTAAGGCCTGATGGAAACACGGAGCTGAGGAGATCACGTCTGATGCACCTCGTGAAACATCAACTCCCGCGGGATTTGAGTCTCTGGGCCGTACAGCTTGCAGGCTCGCCGCTCGAACGCCACGACATTTTGCTTTACGACCTCATCGAAGAACATGGTGGCTAACTGGGAGTGCAGCAGCGAGCTGAACTCGAAGGATATAGAAAAGTCTACGGTGCAGGTGCGAGGGTAACCGGGAAGGCCAGGACTGAAGCGCCATATTGTCTCCAGGTGATTAAAGAGCTTTCCATCTGTGCACACTGCTTTGACTAGATGAGGTTGGACACAAGTGATCATAGATGTGTATCTCTCCACCATGGGAGGGAATCCCACTTCAAGCTGAGCTTTGCAGTGGCTGGCTCTTTTCATGATGGTCTGGGACTCCTTACACCAGGGCACAAAGAGCTTGTACTCGTCAACATTAGCCACCACATCATACATTTCCTGCATAGAAAACCCAATTATCTTACGCTCGGAGTACTCCTTCCTTTTGTGGGTGAAGCTGATGAAGTTTCTACTTTGGGGAACGGTTGTCATCGTGTCCCACTCTTGAAGGCAAAGTGCTCTGAGAGTTCTGGTCATCAAAATGCCGCATGACGACAGGTGTCTGATGTTCTGTTGCAAGCATCGTCTGGACGCCGCTGCGCGACAGGAGTGGGCCGATCCCACCGAGACGATCTGGAGAAAGTCACTGAACGTCCGCACGCCCATGGGCATCCGCCGGGCAGCGGCCGTGGCTGCCATCACAGCAGCATCCAATGGTCGAGGGCAGATCCTGGGTGCGAGAGAGAGGCTGGGCCCGGGGCGTCCGCTCAGAGACCAGGGGCGTCCAATCTGAGACCGGGGGCGTCCAATCTGAGAAAAGGACAATAGTTTGCTGGTCCAGATTTCCCCTAGGTCTTGTGCCGGTAACAATTACACTGTGCGTCTGGGAAGTGGAGCTGAGGCCCAGACATAGTCTTCTAAAAAAGACCCCACCTTTTTGGATATGGCTTTTTTGTCCTGCTTTTGAAATACATATTTTAGGCGGTTAGATGAGAAGATCGAATCATATTTAATGTCCGCAGCTGGTCAACTTAGCTTAGTGTAGGGAACAAATATTCTTGGCCAGGACAGTCATGCAAGCGATTTCCCCTTTCCAGTCTTTATGCTAAACCAGTGATACTCTCTGGCTTAATAATCGCAGAAATACTTTAAGCAGCTACATTATTTATATATTTAAATGTCAGTACGGATGGAAAAAATTTAACCTACCTTAATTCACCAGTGTTGTCAGCTGAAGTGGTGTTAAGAAGCACCACAATAGGGTCAATGGTTTTGGAATTTTCCGAGAAAATATGAGAGAGAAAAAACAATTCACTGAAAGATATCTGTATGCATTTGTTTATTGTTGTTTGAAAGGGTTAAAAGTCTGGAGCTTAATGTGTAAAAGGTAGTTTATTCAGGATTGATGTTGATTGATTAATAATTACAAATTTTAAAACAATAATATCAAATATATTTTGGGTAGTTTTCTGTCGCTGCCATATTTTTCCTGAGTGCCATTAGAAGATCCGTTTATCGATCCGTAAATGGACAAAATCAAATTGTGGTTGTCATACATACAAGCCAACATTGATATGTGTGTAACTGACATGTTGGATGTAGACTGATGCTCAGGTCAGAATCAAGTGATCTGTGCAGTCTAGACGTTTGTCCCTTCCTCCCTGGATGGATGGTGCCTGCAGCAGAAAGGCTGCCACTGCAGAGGATCAGGCTCAGGATTTGGGGGAAGGATGATTTCGGATGAGGAAATTGTGGCTTCTGAAACCTGTTCAGAAAAAATGGTCACAGAGCAGCAGGGCTCACTACCACATAAGGGAACCATCTATCAGACATGGCAGCCCAGACACACATGAAAACATGTATATGATGCAGTCTCTCACACACACATTCGTTCAGCCAACCTATCAGACCTCTCCACCGCCGCAGGAGGAAAACTGGCTCATGAGAGGATGAGCTTCAGTACGCTGCCTGGTTACTGATGAGCTATCTGCAGACTGACGTATAGGTTATATTCCCCCAAATGCCTGAACAGACACAAACACACACACATGCATGCACACACACACACACACACACACAGACTCTATAATAGCGGGCTTTGCCACAGCTGCTCTGACAGAGTCATAACTCCTGTCCCTTGATGGAAAATAGGGTTGTATGTCAAAGGCTCAGCTGGGTGATGTGTAGGGGAAAGAATGTCCCATATCCACGCTTCACTCCAGAGGAGATGGCCGCTATGACAGGCTGTACGATGTCATTACTGCTGCAGACACTGGACGTTGCGATGAGCCCAGTGGAGTTTGAGAAGGTGCATGCTGGCGTTGCAATGGCCCTGAATGCTGTAATCATCCCAAAGGAGGAGGAGACAGACGTTTGATCGCCGTGCTGAACCAACGTTTCTTTGTTTTTTTCCAAATTTGTAAAGAGGAGGTGCTGGCCCATGTATTATCAACATAAGACTCTTTCTCTTCTATACATATGTATATACCTCAGTGCCAGTGACAACCATGGCCAGGCCATTTTTGTGAACATGATATCTTAAGAACGCCTTGAGGGGAACTTCCTCAAATTTGGACCAAATTTCTAGGTGGCGTCACGGATGAACTGATTCAAATTTTGGTACGTTGTTGGCCTTGTGATTACAAGATCTCATGAACACCTTGAGAGAATCCTTTCAAATTGAGCAGAAATGTTCACATGGACTCAAAGAAGAACTGATTTGATTGTAGTGGTCAAAGGTCAAAGGCCAAGATCACTGGGACGTCACAAACCTCTTTTTTCTTGTGAACATGTTATCTTAAAAACACGATGAGAAGCCTTTCAAGGTTGTTACAAAGGTTAACCTGGACTCAAAGAAGTACTGATTAGATTTTGGTGTTGGAAGGTCAAATGTCAAGGTAGCAGTGGTCGCACAAAACAAGTTGTCAGCCTCTTTAACGTGATATCTCAAGTAAGTCTGCCTTCAGGGAGTTTCTTTCAATTTTTATCAGTTTTCACTTAAAGATGAACTGATTACATTTCAATGATCAAAGGTCAAAGGTCACTGTGACCTCACACAAGTCTGGATACAAAAGGTGTGTGGACTCAAACTGCACTGGCTGGACGGAGGCATACAACCACAGGGTTTTAATTCTAAAATATTGTTTGCCCAAATAATCCAGATACTGTTAAAAAATGCTGGAAATAAGAAGATCTACATTCGACTGATTTCTGTGTGGTTAATAACTCTTTAAACCAGTATGCCTGTTAGCTTAGTTTAGCGTTATGACTGGAAACAGCAAGCCGGGCTCTGTCAAAATTGTAAAACTAAACCCAAAATCTGCACAAATAGCTCACTGATGATAACCATATATCTTGGTTTTTTGGCCGTATATTTGCCAGGACAGTTATCAGAGTGGTATTGATCTTCTCATCCATTTCTCAGCAGGAAAACAAATTAGCATATTTCCCCAAAATGTCAAACTATTCCTTTTAACAGCCTATTCATCTTTTCAAATACAAGCTGTCAATGTATGTTCATATGATGATTGATCGCTCCGTCAGTCCTGTCCTGGACAAAGGATCAGAATATAACGGCCTTCATTGGCACAAAAATAAAAGGAATAAAAGCAGATTTTTTCGAATCGTACTAGACTTATGGAAGTGATGTCTCGTTCTATCAGTCCGTGTCTGACGGTTCAGCCCAGAGCTGCTGTGATGTGACAGGTTGAGGCGGCCGGGCAGCTCGCAGCCTGGGAACGTCTGTGTGCTTTGGGCGACTCAATGAGGCACACAAACATCACCAGACAGCAGAGCACAGCCTTCCTATAGCCCTGAACCCTTAGGACTGACTCACATTAATATTTACTATAATAAGCTGTATTAGCATATTGTGCATAATATGCTAGAAATGAAGTATTCATTAAATATAAAGAATTCTCTAACTACATATGCTGCTGTAAATCATGTTATTCTTTGCCAGTGCGTTTCCGTTGTCTCTTTGTGTGTCTGTGAGCACTGTATTTGCAGCTAATGGCATCCAAGCGTAATGATGTACATGTGAACTGGTGTATGAATGTGTGTCAGCGTGTGCTGTGTATACTAAGCAGTTTATCGTGTCTGCTCTGCATATTTTCTCCTTCCTATGAAGAGCAGCGAGGTGAGGTTCACACACCCCGGTGCTCAGCGCGGGGCTGCAGGAAAGATAAGACCCCGCGTGTCCCCCGACTCCCCCTGGTCTGCCTCCCCACATTCCCCCAAAATTATAGCACTCCCCAGAAACCCCTGTTTATGCACATTGTTCACCATCGCCACACCTAACCCCCACTTCCTGCCCACGTCGCCCATTCGGCACCTCCTGAGGGCATGTCAAGAGTGAGCGCTCTTCTGGCGGTTTAATTAGACATCCACGCCTGACATGGGGAAATGTGCAGGGATGGGAGTGGAGACAGGCACTAGGTGCTCGGGATGGGGGTTGACTTTAGTTTTGAGTTGGTGGGAGAGGGAGATGAGGTGTGCACATGTGGAGAACAGCTAAAAACAATCCTATCTGTGCCACCCAATCATGTGGTTCCAGCTTAAGTCTGTTTCTACCACATCACTTACGAAACATTTCCTGATCAGTGGAGTCTATTCCAGATTATATCATTATATCAAAAGTGTTGAGAGCAACAGAGATGACCTGTAAAAACACTGTTCGTCAACCCTGTGACATTGATCTCATCCTAACTGTAATCTATAGTCAGCTGTTGGAGATCAGAATGAGGTAATAGTCAACATTAGCTGAAAGAAGTTAAGCTTCAGGACCTGAGGAAACATTCACATTAGCTGTGACACAAATAAAACATGGAGAAAGGTGGAGCCTCATGTGCTATAAAAGAAATGCAATCACCCTCCCCCAAGCAGGTAGCTTTCTCACCACCGTCCCTAAGCAAGATTACACAAAAACTACAAGACGGATTATCATGAAACTTAATGGAAGGATGTAGTACAGCTCAATGAAGTTTAATGAGGATTTGGATCAGGGGGCAGGTCAAGGAGTTGTTTTTTTTCACTCTCTATAACATTGGGACATCTTCATGGAGCTTAATGAAAAAACATCAGGCCCATTTAGATGACTGACATCTGTGAGTGTGTGAAATTCAGTTCAGTTTGATTAAATTCATGTTGGACCTTGGTGGAGGTATGTGCTCAAGAGTACCTTTCTAGTTTTTAGTTTATTCCTCAGTTGCTTCCTTCCTCATAAAAGGTAGTCTTCCAGCTCTAAATGCCATTTTGTCGCCTCACTGAACTCACTGAACTCACCAAAACACGAATAACTAGTTGAATGGAGTAATGTGGGAACACACCCAAATTTAAATAAATGCTGTTTTTCCTGTTCATTAGATTCTACTGACATAGCTTTAACCCTGATGGTGCTATCATCTCATATCTTTCTTATAGAAGGCTTCTTGCTTTTCACCTACAGACGTGGGACTGACATGCTGAACCAACGTTCATTTATGAAAAATGTCAAAAGAGGTGCTGCTCCATAGGAACTGCATGAGGCCAGGGGCCCCTTTTCTGTTTGAGGGTCATATCTGGCCCATGTACTTGGAGCAAAAAAACATCTTTAATATATTTTGTTGTATTTATACTACTCAATGTCTATGTAATCCATGTACTTTAAAGCAATTGTATGATATTTTGAAAAATATACAAATTTACATTACCCTTGTCGATAGTTGGAGGTTAAAAAGAAGTTAAATTATGGTACTACTTGTTTTTGCCGTTGTTGTTTCTTTCCTCATGAGACATATTCCTCCAGCTTTTAATACTATTTTTTTTAATGCACCTAAAGACGCATAACAAGCTAGTCGAATGGCGTGATGTGTGAACACTCCCAAATTGCAATAAACTGTGTTTTTCCTGTTCATTCCATTGCATGGATTTCATGAAGTCACGTGTTATTAGTCAGGCCGGTGCTTGTCAAATCCAACCCCCAGTTCAATACATTAAATACAAGCTCTGGCTTTTATCTCACCAGCTCATTGTTTTCCTCCTCACTATCTTTCCCCCTTTGTGTGTGCATTTATTTTTGTATCCCATCAACTTTGATCTGTTCCTACTGAGAGCGCTTCACCTTCACAAGGGCTCCATAAATCTCTCTTGATCTCTCCGTGGATGAAAAGGCAGGTCCAGAATATGAACAAGCATCCAGCCCGCCTGGGCCCTAGTCGAGCACGGCAGCATCTGAAACGTCTTTCATCTGTTTGCAGGAGCGTGTTCGCTCACACAGACACAGAGGATGGTTTAGATTACAGGGAAAACCAGGTTCGGTGTCTGCACTTCTTGAATGTTGATATGCTGCAGAGGCTTTGTGTTCTTAAGTGGTAGCTACTAAGCAGACAGACCTGTTTCATCATGGCTGCACTTTATAATCTGTGGTCAACAACAGACTGATAAGAGACTGTCCCACTGAATTATATAGATTCAGGAGGCGTCTTTCAGTCCCATCAGTATAAACTGTCCTACGAAACTCTTTCCCTGTGCTGATAACTCTACACGATTTAGTCTTATCTACTCTTTGTTACGACTGTATTAAAAATATCACATTGCAATACACCTTGAAGCTTTCATGATACTGAACATCAGCTCTGCTGCAGCAGCTGTGAGCAGGAATGGAAATACCTCCCATATCAGAAGTCACAGTGGATTACCTTGAAAAATTACGGCACACACAATTCACTATGAAGGTGACGAAAATAAATATTGAAAAAATAAAAGAATGGAGTCTCACCAGTGAAGGTTGCACTGACTTTACTTGCAGCTGGTTCCTGGATTTGGAGCTTTTTCCATTTTTTGTTGACTATATGACTTCATTCTTCTGAAATATATATAAACTGCATTAAATTGATCTTAACACACCGTTTATATAATTTATTCTGGGTAATGTGAACCCACAGAGGCTAAAACCGGTTTCAGATTTAAAAAACCTTTGATGCTGCTTATATATACAGTCTTTATATAGTGATTTTAAATACAACTGGTCTTATTTTAAATGGTTTACCCCTTTTTTTAAACCTTTAACTTCTCTGGGACAGTCTAATCAGGATTCGACACAGTACATTGTGACTTCTGATCTTTTTACCTGGTTTCAGGTGGTTAAACAGAGGAAACTTGTTCATGTCGTCACTTCGTGTTTGCTCGGGACGACGCTGCCCCCTTGTGTTCAAGGGAGAAAATGCTGACGTATTTGTATTCAGGCGTTTAGGTGTCCGTGTGCCAAACAAGCGAGGTCCTGACAATATTCGCCCGCATTGCAGGGAAATGTAGTTTTACCGCCGGCTCCCTCCCGCTTCCTCTCCACTCTGCCTCCAAACTCTAAACACTTCATCTCCCAGAAACCATTGCTCGCTTCAGCTCGTGTCGGGCAACATGGCGTCTGCTTGAAGCGTTTATAAATCGCAAATAGTTTGTTGACAAGCGAGAAAAGGTGAGTTTTAATGATGTAAACGACACATTAACCTCCTGGTTTTTATTAAATGTAAACATTAGACTCTGCTGAAGGTTTGAAACGTCGCTGTTTATTGAAGAGCATTAGCTTTCTTGCTAAGTTGTTAGCTAACGTCAGGAGCTAGCTTGTTTCACGATATTCACTACATTCATTCTGCAAAGGCTGAGTTTCTTTATTCTGTTTTCCTGCTCGTTAAAGAGCTTATTTAATTAACTCTGTGATATCTACATAAGAAGTTGATCAGCTTTGAACTTAAAGGAGTGACGTTTAATTAGTGTGTGCTATAACAGAGCATCCATTCACTGTTTAAATGTCTAAATTGCATTGAACAACATACATCTCAAAACCGGATATAAACCATGATAAACAACATAGATTAAGTCACAAAGTTATCAATCTTTAGTTTTTCAGTTCTTTTTGTGCACACATTTACTTCGTCTCATGCAGATGTGTGTATACATTCACCCTTTTCTTTTACACATGCTCAAATCTCCCTACACTTTTTAATCTGAATTCATATTTGCGGATTTTTGAAAATTGGCTGCTCAAGGCACGTTATTTAATTAAATGGGTCAAATTTGTATTGTTTTAAACTCTGTTTATGCAGAATGTAGTATAACAATAACTCTGACATTTTCTTTTGTTTAAATACTTAGATTGATACATTTCTACATTATGTTACAAACTGTTTCTAATCAATCTTGTTGTAGATACTATAGTAAATATGACAAGTCTACTTCAGCAACAAAGTACCACAAGTGATGGTCACCAACTAGTTTTCAGAAACTACCATCAGGTGTTATACGTCACATGTTATGGTCTGGTGACTTGTGTGTACAGAGAAAAAAACATATAATTTTGTATCCGTCTTTCCAGATGGCGGCAGACTCCGCTGACAAGAAGGATGCGGAAACCTCAGCGACCAAAGACAAGGGGAGGAAACGCAGCAGCTCACGAGACAGAGAGCGGAAACGGCGAACGTCTCGGGAAAGAAATCGCTCCAAATCTCCAGAAAGGTAACAAACGCAGTCACAAACTCATATTTAAGTCTCCTCAATCCTCACCAACTTCTACCTAATCTCTTCTCCCAGGAAGCTTCAGTCTGTTAGTTATGGAATTAAATAATGTAACATTGTGTCTGACTTGTTTCATTGGTATAGAGACCGTCGCATGCCAGACAAGGACAGAGGAAGAGGCAGAGAAAAGGAAAGAGAGAGGGGCCGTAAGGAAAGAGATGTCCATCGACGTGATAAAGATCGTAGCAAGAGGTCCAGGTAAGTGAAAGCTGAAATACAGAACTCTGTGAAATGGATGCTTTAATCCAACAGCCTCACTGTGTGATGTTGCCGACAGATGTCAAACTTTATGATCATTGACATTTCCAACTTGGACAGAATCTTGTAAAAAAGGTTTGATTACACCTGTAAAATTTGTCTGTCATTCTGCTTTGAAAGGAGTCTCTCACCAAAGTCAAAGGAGGCCAAGCTAAAGAGAGACAAGGATATTAAAACAGAAGAGGAGGAAGATGGAAAAAACAAGAAAGAGAAGGTATGAATTTGTTTTGAATGAATCTTTCAATAGTGTTGAAAGATTGTTATTTTGAGTTTTTAACATGTGTTGCTTCTGTGCAGGCCCAGCCTCTGTCGTTAGAAGAGCTTCTGGCCAAAAAAAAGGCAGAAGAGGAAGCAGAGGCAAAGGTGAGAAGTTCCACGAGGAATGCAATTTATTTTTCCTTTTTTTGTTGCTCCATTGTTTTTCCTTGCTTATTTTTTAATCTTCCTTTTCAGCCCAAGTTCCTGTCCAAAGCAGAGCGAGAAGCCGAGGCTCTGAAAAGGAGGGCGGCACAGACAGAGGAGAGGAGGAAGTTGACGGAAGATGAGAGGAAGAAGAGGAGGACGTTCCAAGACATCGGGAGAAAAATGATGGGTTTGTACCAGCATCCGGTCTGTTCAGTTGTAGACAGTCAGCATGTTGTTGTATGTTGATAATAAATGAGACTGTCTGTTACAGAGGACCCCCAGGAAAGGGAGAGACGAGAGCGCAGAGAGCGAATGGAGCGAGAGAACAATGGGAATCAAGAAGATGATGGAAGACAAAAACTCAGAGAGGAGAAGGATAAAGGCAAAGAACTTCAGGCCATCAAGGTTTGTCATCTTAAACTCTATTTTTGTTTTATGCAGATGAATATCTCCAAAACCATTTGTATTTATCATCTAAGAAAACTATTGTTGGCAAATTATATCCAAAAACTTGAAATTGAATGTGTGACTGCAAATTTGCAAAGTTTAGGCAGCGACGGATGATTGATTGATCTAAGTAAACGTCTAAACTTTTGCAGGAGCGTTACCTGGGTGGCGTCAAGAAACGTCGGAGGACTCGTCACCTGAATGACAGGAAGTTTGTGTTTGAGTGGGATGCCTCTGAAGACACATCAGTCGACTACAATCCAATGTGAGTCACCGTCAACCTCTTGTTGAAACCTTATTTCTTGAATTTAAGGTTTTGTTAAAATATGTAAACAACACAATCTGTCCTCCAGTTACAAAGAAAAGCATTCAGTGCAGCTGTATGGAAGAGGCTTCATCGCTGGCATCGACTTGAAACAGCAGAAAAGAGATCAGTCAAACTTCTATGGTGACATGATGGAGAATAGGCGGACGCTGGAAGAGAAGGAGCAGGAGGAGTGAGTAACCCATTGAAGTGATCAGCTCAAAAAACTAATGCAGAGTGTATATTCAATAAAATTGACAAGAAAACACAGCTGTAAAAATGTGAGTTTGCGTCACTTCCATCTCTAAACTATCAAATCTTTCTACTCCGTTCAGGGTGAGACTGAAGAAGATGCGTAAAAAGGAGGCCAAGCAGCGCTGGGACGACAGACACTGGTCCCAGAAGAAACTGGACGAGATGACGGACAGAGACTGGCGAATCTTCAGAGAGGACTACAGCATCACCACCAAGGGAGGAAAGATCCCGAACCCCATCAGGAACTGGAAGGAGTACTCGCTGCCTGATCACATCCTGGAGGTCATCGACCAATGTGGCTACAAGGTCAGATCCCTGAGTCCTAGTTTTCATAAGAGGAATACAGAGTGGTGGAGGTCAACTGTGAATATTTGACCATCTTTAAACAATGTAATTTTGATATATTTTTGTATGATGTTGGTCACTGCAGAGATATAATGCTTCGATATCAAAATATAGAGGTGAAAGAAAAATAATCATTAACTGAAAACTGCTTTATGCTGTAACCGAAGCGTCCACTGAACATCTTTAGGTGAGTAACTTAATCGCTAATGATATATTTTCTTCTTCAAATCCAGGATCCAACACCTATTCAGAGGCAGGCCATTCCTATTGGCTTACAGAACCGTGACATCATTGGTGTGGCCGAGACTGGCAGCGGTAAAACAGCTGCTTTCCTGATTCCTCTGCTTGTCTGGATTACCACCCTGCCGAAAATCGACAGGTAAAACCATCTATGATCTGTTAAACACAAATAAACTCACCAATTAGATTATCAAATCTTTTTTTAGCTTCTATGTCTTTTCACTCACATTAACTTCCTCCTCTGGGTTGTTGCTGCAGGATTGAAGACTCTGACCAGGGTCCTTACGCCGTGATCATGGCCCCGACTCGTGAGCTGGCTCAGCAGATCGAAGAGGAGACGTTAAAGTTCGGCAAACCGCTCGGTATCCGTACAGTAGCTGTTATTGGAGGAATCTCAAGAGAAGACCAGGGCTTCCGTCTCAGGATGGGCTGTGAGGTGAAACATTCAGCAGATACACTTGTGTTTATTGGAAGAATATAAAGGAAACAGTAACAGCATCATTTAAGTTAGGGTGTAAAGTTAGAATCCAGAGCACTAAAGTCTTTCCTAAGCCTGTAAATCAGTCACATTGGTTATACTGGGTCACTTTTGTGAATAATCTAAGAAATGAATAAACTGTTCTTCTTTATACTCTTTCAAAGATATTTTCTTTACTATCGAAGTAACGTCTGAATCACTAATTCTCTGGGTTCTTTTTCCTCATCTATTCAGATTGTGATCGCCACTCCTGGTCGTCTGATCGACGTGCTGGAGAACCGCTACCTGGTCCTGGGGCGCTGCACCTACGTGGTCCTGGACGAGGCCGATCGTATGATTGACATGGGTTTCGAGCCCGATGTCCAAAAGATCCTGGAGTACATCCCAGTGACCAATCAGAAACCTGACACAGAAGAGGCTGAGGACCCTGAGAAAATGTTGATGAACTTTGAATCAGGAAAACACAAATACAGACAAGTATGTTTATCTTTTATTAAACAGGACACTTCTGTAGGTTCCCAGTGCTCTCACGTCAATGTTTTTTAACTCTGTATCTGATTGTCCCTTGCAGACGGTCATGTTCACAGCTACTATGCCTTCGGCTGTGGAAAGACTGGCCAGGAACTACTTGAGACGTCCTGCTGTGGTTTACATCGGGTCTGCTGGCAAACCTCACGAGAGAGTGGAACAGAAGGTCCTGCTCATGTCAGAGGGAGAGAAGAGGTTAGTCGGACACGACGGCAAACTGTAGACACCAAACATCCTGTTTCATACCTGTGACATACTGAGTGTGGTGGATTTTGTTCTGTGTGATGCAGGAAGAAGCTACTGGAGGTGTTGTCTCATGGTTTCGAGCCTCCCATCATCATCTTCGTCAACCAGAAGAAGGGTTGCGACGTGCTCGCCAAGTCTCTGGAGAAGATGGGGGTGAGTCACCTTGGATTAGACCACAACTTTACCAAACTATGGTGTCACTGTTTGATATTTCTCTCTTTTATTATAATCCCTGTCAAAATATACAACACAATTGAATCTGAATGGTCTCCTCCTCCTCCTCACAGTACAATGCCTGCACGCTGCACGGTGGCAAAGGACAGGAACAGAGAGAGTTTGCACTCTCCAATCTCAAGGCCGGAGCCAAAGACATTCTGGTGGCCACAGACGTTGCTGGTCGAGGTATTGATATCCACGACGTCTCCATGGTCCTGAACTACGACATGGCGAAGAACATCGAAGGTAAGAGGCCTCACTCAGTGCCTGGTTTCCTCAGAACTCACTGTCTTTCTTTAGGGTTTCTATTTTTCTTTAATTTGATATTCATTCGATGAAAAGAGTCTTGTTGTTAAGAATAGAAAAAATGTTCAATACATATAAAGGACTACATCTGAATGAACCCATCCTTGTTAGTATTTCACTCTGTAACAATATACTCTTCCTCTATTCTCCTCCTCTTCCAGACTACATCCATCGTATCGGTCGTACGGGTCGTGCTGGTAAGAGCGGTATGGCCATGACCTTCCTCACCAAAGAGGACGCGGCGGTGTTCTACGACCTGAAGCAGGCCATCCTCGAGAGCCCGGTCTCCAACTGCCCACCGGAGCTCGCCAACCACCCGGAAGCGGCGCACAAACCAGGAACCATCCTGACCAAGAAGCGGCGCGAGGAGACCATCTTTGCCTGATCTACCGTTTCAGACAGTTTCATCATGTTGTTTCTTTACACATCAAGGGATTTGCTCTCCAGGTTGACTTTGCCAATATCTTAAGTTGTTTCTCACCTTGCCTCCCGGTTTTGCTTTTCGTCTTTTATTCCAGTTGGGACAGAAACGGACAAACGCTTTCAGAAATCCACAGCAGTGGTTTGGGGATGGATGGCACCAGGGCATTTCAACGGTGTACGAACGTGACCCCATGATTACTTATCAGGACACTGATACTGTGAACTGTCAAGATTCTGCCCTTCACTTACTATCAAATGTGACAAATACCAACAAGGATGTGAGAGTAGATGTGTAGTGAGTACTATGTTGTGTATTTTTTAATTGAGCGTCGTCAATTGTCATAATCTGAGTTTCCTGTTCAAGAGACCAAGAGAGAAGATACAGATTTTCACAAATACATCAGCTGGCTAAACTGTAGTAAAGTGTTTTACATATAAACATTTGTGTGAAATCTGTGTCTCATTGTCTAAAGATTTAATGTGAAATGACTCAACATCTGCATGATCCAGTTCTCTGCCAAAGTTTTGGAGATTAAGTATTTAAGATTTCCATATTTGTCTCGTTCTAATTCGGTGAGACTGGTTTGGAAAATGGGATGTTGCACCACATTTTCAATCAAGATTTAAATCCATTTGTGATGAGTTGTTTTAAATCAAACCTGATTAAAATACCAACACACATTCTGGAAAAAGTACAGTAGATGAGTTTTAGAGTTGAAAATTAGAGGGAAAAACGGAGGCTGGACCAAATACTGAAGTGAAGTACAGCCGGTTCCTTTGTTTGTATTTAAAAATAATTGGCCGACAGTGCATTTTTACCTGCTGTCATCAAACTGTACATTACTCAGTACTTAGGGCCTGCAAATTTTGATCCTGATCACTTTCACCAAAAGCTAATAATCAAGTGAACGTTGTCCAAAGTTCATGTCTTTTTATTATAAAACTTCCTCTCTGATTCGTACAGAAAAAGGCAACGATTTACTATATATGTAAGGAGATTTGAAAATCTGAATAATTTGGAGGTTTTTCTATGGTCTGCAGATAAAGGTTTTCACAGTTTTACACATGAGGACTTTGGATTGTCTCCATTGTAAGCATGTTAAAAAGGGAACTTTTCTAGATCAGTATGAAGTCCAGGACTGATCCCAATAACCAAAACATGTTTCAGTGAACATATATAGCAACTGCTGACTAGTGCTTTAAGACACATGAAATTGTGCCTCTATCCCCTAAAGGTTTCAATGTATGCTACTAATACAAGTCAATCTAAAGCCGAGTCATTTGTTCTGCAGTTGCTTGATCATAAACTAAAAGTTGGCACAAGAGAAAACTGAGTTTTTATTTTGAATGTTTAAACCAAATTTCCTGACGATCAATCTAATAGCTGTTCAGTTGTTTCACTGACTTTCAAAGTCAGGAATATCCACCTTACAGTGGCAACAGTGTGTTGTAGGATAAATCACCTGGAAACTATTGGTACAAAACTTTACACCACGACATCCGACTCTTGGTTACTGAGACACAAGGAAGGACCCAAAACAGTTAAAAGTACATAAAATGTCATGTTTATTTTGTTGGAGTCATATTTTTTACTCATTGTTGTAAATCTATTTTCAAATAGAAAGCATTCTATACAGCATCAGGCAGGAAATGTCTCACTTTTTACACGTCTGCTGTCTCTTCTGATAAATAGAGGGAAGAGGCGTGTTGGGCCACGCTAGCACGCTGTGTTAGTCTGGTGGATACATCGTTATACTTAGTGCAGTTATTGCATTACAAAGCAACCATCCCCAAAGAAAAGTAGTGCAATTCTTTTTTTCTTTTTTGTTTTTCTCTACTCACACAAAAGAGGAAGTCCAGATGGTCTAAGGCGTTTAAAGTTTCTCAATGTTCGGCTTCGTATTGCATACAGAATAAGACAGAGGAAACAAAATAATAACCCTTGTAAAAATTGTGCTTCGTAAAATTGAAAAACCTCAACTGCTTTTTTTCAGTTGCTAAATTGGTCCGCTTTGACAAACAAACTCTGCCAAACTATGGTGAAAATAACTAATTGGTGAACTGAGACTTGCTTTAATAATTCACTCATATTCCTGTTTTAATCCTAATGACAAATTAAAAAAAATTAAAGCACAGGCCTGATCTGGGGCAAGTTTTAGTGAGTGACTTCTAAAAGTGCGTGAAACAGAGGGTCCACCCAATATCAGGGGAAAAAAAAAGTTGTGTGGATAAATCAACGGATGCATTCAGATTTTCGGTAGTCGTGTTGTTAGTGGTGTGAGGAGTGAGTAGCCCCAAAGACAAGACCATCACTACGAGACAACGAGGAGAATCAGAATCAATGCATTTACTAAAATACTTAACCGTAAAAAGAAACAATCAGATTTTCATGCAACACTTGCATAGATTTTTTTCTTCTTTTTGTTTCTAAATCATGCTGATTTTTTTCCTTTTCTTCATTTTTTTCCTTTTTTAAATCTTCAAAAATATACAGCACACTAGAGATAGCGATACCTGTGAGACATGGAAGCAGTAAACCAGTGAAAGCAGACTGGGAACACAGTATCGACCCTGTATGTGAACACAAGCAGGTTCCTGCCGAACTCGTCTTCGGCTCGTGGACTTTAGAAATGGTGCAGGAACGGAATGACTTTGTGCCAGTGGTGCTACGAGTCCTCCGGGAGCACGATACCCGTTCTGTGCGTGAACTTGAACTTGAGCGATGAGCGTGTAGGACTTACACCTGAGGATCCGCCTTGGTTAAAAAAGAAAAGGCAGCGGTAAAACTGCCGTACACAAAATGTGACGCGAATGTCTAAAATCAGGGGGTGGGTGTGGGGGAAGAGGTGAGATTTATGTGTGGATGCTACAATCAATGACGTGCTACAATCGAATTACAGGGCGATCGGTTTGGGTCGGAGGTGCAAAGAAGGCGTGCGAGCTTACATTCTCTGAAGACTGGATCTGTGCTTGGAACATGTCGGGCGACTCGATGTAAACAAGCAAGTTTTTCCGGCAAATAATTCATCCTGCGACAAAGACGTCATTCCCTTTTCTCGGTCGTGTGTTTTACATTCTCTGTGCCCGTGTTGAGAGAGTGATTGTGCAACAGCAGAGACAAGTGATGCCCGGACCGACACTGGAACCGCGAGGGACACGGACACTTCGCCGCAGCTTCGTACTCACACCATGTGACAGAATGACAAACTGTACGTGTGTCTCCCGAACGCCGTTTACCGCCGTCATGTGATGGCAGCGTTTTTTTCTTTTTTTCAAACAGCAAACAAGTCAATATTAACAGAATCAAACAAACCAAGAGATAAAGTAGCAATGGAACGAAAGCAGGTGGCCATTCAGTATATACACTGGAATCAAATGCATTACTATTCCTCATAAAATGATTCAACAGTAGAACATTCCTACATTAGCTTCATTCAGTTCCTGTTCTGACGTCGTGTGCAAATAGTCTTAAAATAATTATACTCATGCAATAGTAAAGATAGTTAAAAGTCTTAGGAAGTTTAAGGCCAGTATATGAGACATCGTACGATAGAGAAACCTTAGGCAAAGCAGCTAAAGTTTGAGTTGGAGTATCGGCTGGTAGCCTGAACCGTTCCCTTGCAGAGGTGAGAAGACTCTTCTCTAGACGCCTCGACCCTGGAGAGGTCGTGACATCCACTCGGTGTAAATTAAAAACTGGGAGTCTGGAAGAAGTGTAAAGACTAAACACCTGAACCGCTTCATAAACTGGGAATCTATAACGTAAAAGTTTGGAAGTTTTAGTTTCTGTTTTTCCTAATCGTTAAATGTTGTGTTGGGGTTCTTGGACTGGCGGAGGGCTCGGGGGGGATCTCCATGCTGAGGAGAGCGGGTGGGTGGGGGGGCCGGGTGGTTCCTCAGTAGGTGTCTCTGGGCCAGGGGCGGCTGCGCTGGCGGTTGTTCCTCTGGTTGTGACCCTGCTGAGCCTCACGCTGGAGCAGCCTGTCCTGCGACTCGTGCCCATTGGCGCTGTGAGCGCTGCCCACGTGCCCGCGCTGAGCCGGGTACATGTCCCTGTACGTGCGAGCATGGCAGGGGGAGGCAAACTCATCCTCCTCCCCTTCCTCCTCCTCTTCCTCTTCCTCCTCCTCCTCCTCGTCCTCCTCGACCCCCCTCGGGCATGGGCTCCCCCTGCGGCCGCGGGACAGGGAGTCGCTGGCCTCGTCGGATGGCATGAGACTGTCCTGCTCCAGGGGGGAGGGGGCCTCCTCACCCACCTCTTCCTCCTCCTCACCCTCCGGGGCGGCCGCCTCCTGGGGCTGCGGCTGGTTCTGGTTCTTGTTCTGGAGGATTGGAGGAGCCACGGAGGAGGAAAAAATAACAAAAACACAGAGTCAAACGAAACTCTGAAGCAGGACGACATCTCAAAGAAGCTTCACACTTTGGACAAACTCTTTTTTTTTGTTAAAAGCTCAGACACACAGAGGGTGGAGAAAACAAAGCAACGCTCCATCAAGAAGGAGTTTGAAGAGAAGGTTCAAATCTCTGTTAGAACACTCACATTCCCAAATGTGCAGAGGAACCTGTCCTAGCTTGTTCAGAATGTAATAAAAACAAAACAAATGCACAGTCCTGCATTTGAAGTCTTGTGTGAGGTTATTAATATATAACTTACAGAACTTTGAAAAATTTCTTGTTATTTAAATAATGAATATTGTCTTTAATTTCCTGAAGTTTTGTGCAGAACGGGGGGTTATGGGAATCATATCAGTGGAATCACTTTTGGCTGGGATCTATTAACAAAGGGTAGAACCAGCAGCAACAACCACAGAGACCTGGGACTCATGGATATGAGCGGGTCAGAATGGTTTGAATAGGTGAAAGTAAAATCTTTTAGTTCTGTGATAATTACAAATACTGCCACGATGTCAGATATTATGCCAGTTAACAGCAGTCGTCTAAATAAATCAGCTCTAACAAATATAAACTATAGCATGAATCCCATCAATTTATCCAGAGTGTGAATGCTCCATGGATTGCAATTTTATAGATTTATTTTGTATATATATTATACTTATGCCATTGAGTTTTGTTGGCTGTACAGGGCTGCTACAACTGAAGGGAAATCTTTGCTGATATTTAAATGCAAAATGCAATTCTGCTTATATTTGTAAACACAGAAATACATAAATTCAAACAAGATCTGTAAAAGAAAATCTAGGTTTGAGCATGTTACATGTTCTGTGCCTCTCCTCTAGGTGGCGGTGTTAACCCCTGACATGCAGCGGTGTTGTGTCTGATGTGATGTGTCTCTTCAAAGTCCTTTCAGTGAAGTGTTCACAGCGTTTTATCCGTGTGTAAACACATTAATACAGATACTCAACCAAAGAAATGCAAGTGAAACACTTGGATGGATGGTCAGGGGGGTTTCTCTCACACATAACATGTTACTGCACATCATGGTCTCAGTTTATTGTTGTGTAGCTATTGTGTGTAAATATATTTCCAGAGAATATATTATTTAAGCTCCGATCATACGTCATTAATTCGCTCGGTCATTCCAGACAGCATAATGTGCCACTGTGAGCAGGGCCGCCATTCACAAAGCATGCTTGGAAAAAAAGGGAAATAAAAAAGAATCACCAGCGAGACTTTGACTTATCACACAAACTCCAAACACAATGCTCTCCATTATGGGGTTAAAGTAAAAGCCCGAGCTCGACTGCTTTGTGAATTCTCTCCCAGGCAGCGTGTGGAGCAGCTGTGATTCACCTGAGACCATCAACGGAAAAGAAAAGAAGGCAGGATGCAAGAAAAGGAAACACGCGCCATCTTTTCTGTGGTGAGATCTGAATGAATAAAAAAAGATGCTGTTCATTCGCCGTCTCAGCCGCGGCCGGTCGTGTTCAGGTGTCGGTGCTGGGTGCGTAGGGGGGGGGACTGTTGGGGGTGGGGGGGTGGGGGTCGAGAGTGCAAATATATAAACCCTACTACTTACCCCGGTTTGTACGCGATCATTCAATTAATTCCTGTGTTTCAGAAAACTGCAAAAATGTTAAGCATGGATGAGTGAGAGGACAAACAAGACAACCTGGGACAAATCAAAACACAGGATCGGAGGTGGGGAGAGCCGGTCAGGACAGGGACACACAACACGTTCAACAACAGGATTCTTTAAACAGTATCGACAAAGTTGTACAACAGATGAGGATAAACTCACCTGTAAGCTAGAGATGGCAGAGGGCGGGGTCATCAGACTCTGCTCCAATAAGGGATTGAGAGGCGTGTTTCCTGGCAGGTGAGTGGCGCGCCAGTAGATCTCCAGGTATTCAGCCAAGTGCTCGCAGGCGTCTTCCAGCTGGTTCTCGTCCAAAATGACATCAAACATATCCTGCGCGGGCACAACCACACACAAGTAGAGAAGAAGTTAAGACACAAGTAGAGAAGAAGTTAAGACACAAGGAGAGAAGAAGTTAAGACACAAGTAGAGAAGAAGTTTAGACACAAGTAGAGAAGAAGTTAAGACACAAGTAGAGAAGAAGTTAAGACACAAGGAGAGAAGAAGTTAAGACACAAGTAGAGAAGAAGTTTAGACACAAGTAGAGAAGAAGTTAAGACACAAGTAGAGAAGAAGTTAAGACACAAGGAGAGAAGAAGTAAAGACACAAGGAGAGAAGAAGTTAAGACACAAGTAGAGAAGAAGTTAAGACACAAGGAGAGAAGAAGTTAAGACACAAGTAGAGAAGAAGTTTAGACACAAGTAGAGAAGAAGTTAAGACACAAGTAGAGAAGAAGTTAAGACACAAGGAGAGAAGAAGTTAAGACACAAGGAGAGAAGAAGTTAAGACACAAGTAGAGAAGAAGTTTAGACACAAGTAGAGAAGAAGTTAAGACACAAGTAGAGAAGAAGTTAAGACACAAGTAGAAAAGAAGTTAAGACACAAGTAGAGAAGAAGTTAAGCCACAAGTAGAGAAGAAGTTAAGACACAAGTAGAGAAGAGGTTAAGACACAAGTAGAGAAGAAGTTAAGACACAAGTAGAGAAGAAGTTTAGACACAAGTAGAGAAGAAGTTAAGACACAAGTAGAGAAGAAGTTAAGACACAAGTAGAGAAGAAGTTAAGCCACAAGTAGAGAAGAAGTTAAGCCACAAGTAGAGAAGAAGTTAAGCCACAAGTAGAGAAGAGGTTAAGACACAAGTAGAGAAGAAGTTAAGACACAAGTAGAGAAGAAGTTAAGACACAAGTAGAGAAGAAGTTAAGCATTTAATCTCAAATAGGATCGACAGAAAATTTATCTGAAAGTTTTTATCGATTTCAAACAAAAAACAGCAAACACTCCTCCTTGAGAGTTACAGGGCGCATTTCTCTCAAAATCGAATAATTTGGAATAATGATTACTGTATATTTTTTATTTATAACAATTAATTTCAGCCCAAGGATATTTACTTTCAGGAAAGAAAGCTGTAACCAGCGTCACCACAGGCCAAACAACAGCCTAAAACAAACAGGCAGGATCAGGACTGCTACTGTGTAAGTCATATATAAAATTTATTAAAATAATATTATAATATCTTACAAAAACTGACCAGCTGCATCATATTAGTCCAAAAAAATGAGTGACACTCGCTCGAGTGCAAACACTTTATCTTACTTTATCTAACTTATAAGATACATATAAGTAACCTTGGTGAGGGCGAGAGAGTCTGGGAATGAAAACCAGTGGATCTTTTCCCCTTGTAAATATGACCTGCTGGTTTTAAATGATTTGTCTAAATTGATTAGGATCCACGTTGCTTTATAACAGATTCAGATTGTGTTAAACAGATTTAACACAGAAGTCCAGCCGCTCCCTCCACTCACCGGAGGACACTGAGAGAGTTTGTCTGAAGCCATCAGCTGCACATTCAGGTGTTTGCTCTGAGACTTTCCCCTGGATTTGATCAGCCTCTGGAGCACCTGAGAGGAAAGTAGAGAGAGCGTTACACAGATCAAAACAGAGATGAGGCTGCCTGAATCCGACCGTCACCAGTGAGGGAATCTACTGTACCTTTGGTGAGGAAACTTTAACGTAGACGATGATGGGTGCGAGGGAAGTTTTGGCGAGCTGTGCAGGATGGTTGATGGTGTCGGCGTCCAGCACCACCAGCTGCAGAGTTTTGGCAAGTTCGAATATCCTCTCGATCTCACTCTGAACCTCGGCTGCACAGAGACGACACAAGTTTAAAACTCATCGTATTCCACAAGATATTAAAATGTGCACAGGTAGGATTGGAAACCGTCAAAAACACAAAACTTTGACTAAACAGGCAAATGAGCAGTTTTTCTTCCCAATTTTTCTTTACTCATGGAAAATATAAATGGGGAACCTAGCGTATAGAACCCTGATGAAATGCTGAGAAGGTATTTAAATGAGAAAACACAGATACTGTGCGAGTGTAATTGTTTTTACCGAGGCTGGAGCGAGTGTTGGATCTCTCCATCATGGGCCTTTTGTTAAGGACGGACCTCTTGGCTAAAGACAGGTCGGCAGTTACACGGGTGATTGAGATTCTGCAAAACAAAGTCACGAGAAAAAGGATCAGGCAAAACCTCTCTATCAAATAAATTAGAAACCTGATTTTCATAACTGCAGCAGCTATTCTGTAACTCCTCCGTTTCACTGACCTTCCATCGAATCTGTGTTTCAGGAAGTCAAAAAGGGCTTTCTGCATCATGTCCGTCACCTTGGGGGACAATGAGACAGACATCACTTTAAAAAGACCGAACAGGAACCAAACAACAAAACATAAGCTCAGATGTGAACAACAGCTGAAACACATGCAGCAGTGCAGGGACAATTTGCACAGAGTGTGAGGCGGTCGCTCTCCAGCCGCTGGAGGTGAAACGGGGGAGAAGCTGACCTCATAGCCCTTCAGCGATGGTCCCACGAGGACCACCGGCCTCATAGAGGGCACCACGTCGTAGGGAGGGACGTGTTCCTGCCAGGAATAGGGGGAGGACAACGGGAGAGGGACGAAGAACAGTGGTGAGAAGAGTGGTTGGGTTTGTTTGCTGTGAAAAGCTACATCTATAATCAGGGTTTCTGCTTAGAGAAGACTTTTAAAGACCCTGAAATCGGATCCATCTGTTTCATATTTTTAATTCTCAAAAACAAATAGACAGATTTATAAAACTATATATAGAAAGCTGATGGGTGAATTCACTAATAGAAAAATAATTGAATAAGTAAATTTAAGTTTTGTAACTCATAAGTAAAATATAAGTACATGAGCTTTAATACTAATACTAATAATACTAATTTGAGGGGTCTGATTTCAACACTTGACTCTGTCCCTTAAAGTCAGAATCTGTACATTATTGGAAAATACTGTTTCCTAATAAAGTGCAACAACCTACCTGTTTTTGCTTCTGTTTGGCTTGTAAAAACAAGGATCAGAATCAGGATTAGAAAGCGATTCATACATACACACATTCCTACACACACATCTTGAACTAATGAATCAGTGTAGGGAAAAGGAAAGAAGACTGAGGTGAGATCGGTGTCTTTTCCAGATGAGGAAGATTTGTGGTACTCACATTCACCTGCAGATGGCGGTGTGGTCCTCCAGCTCCCAGTCACCATGTCTCCTAAACTGGAGGAATTTCCTCCAGTTTTCCTTCAACAACACAAACACAAAAACATCATAATAATATCGGCACAAACACATCATACTTATATTAACAGAAACACAAACAGATCATACTATTTTTAACACAAACACTTAATTATAATATCAACAAACAGATCACACTTATATCAACGCAAACACATCATACTTATATCGTCAAAAACACAAACAGATCATACAAATTTTTACACAAACACATCAATCTAATATCAACACAAACCTATCAAACTTATCTCAACACAAACACAAACCCATCATACTTATATGAACACAAACACAAACAGATCATACTATTTTTAACACAAACACATCATTATTATATCAACAAACAGATCACACTTATATCAACGCAAACACATCATACTTATATCGACACAAACACAAACAGAACATACTAGTTTTTACACAAACACATCAATCTAATATCAACACAAACCCATCATACTTATCTCAACACAAACACAAACCCATAATACTTATATCAACACAAACACTTGGACTGACCTCTGTCTCTGCTCGTGCTTCAGTCTCATGGCCTCCAGTCGGAGAGGACTGGGGATGAAGGTGATGTCCGCTCCCTCCTTGACGAGCCGACCGATCCACCAGTCATTATTGTACTTCTGTTAATGCAACAACAGCAGCAGCAGGTCACTTATCACCTGTTGTGTGTGCTTGTAAAGGAAGGTGTGCTCATCCTCATCAGCGACAGTCACTCACTTCTTTGATGTGCAGGAAGTCTTTGGCATCGAAATTGACTGCAGCTCCTTGGACGGGACAGTCGTCATCCAGAGCTCCACAGTAACCCACGTTGGTCTTTACTGCAAACGCTACAGGTTTGGACTGTGGCAGCGAGAAGTGAGAACGAGAGAAACACCGGTCAGTGATACGGGACGAACATGAACTGACCCAGTACTCTGCCAAAATTAGGGGTTAATTTTATTGTTAAATCTACTTCTGAAAACTTGTTCCCCCCTTAACCTAATCAATTAGAATCTGTAGCTCAGATAATGTGGATTCAATATAAAACAGTTTATATGCATCTCTAATAGTTTTAGAACACAACATCCTCTGTATATCTGTCTGTCCTCAAACAGAGAATCCTACTTTGTTCTTCCTGACGTTACTTCTGTCTTATTATTTCCAGCACCTAAGTTTTCCTGAGGCAGTGGATGAGCACATTTGTCTTGAGACGTCTCCTACACACACTCTAACGTATCAAACTGTTGACTGCCGCGGTGTGAGTCAGTGGAGAATCTACCTTAGCTCTGTCGAGCTGCAGCTGTGCCTGGCGCTCGGCTTCACGCCGATACGCCTCGCGGTCCTCCTCTGCTGACAGGTCTGAATCCGACGGTCTACTGGTGTAGGAATCAGCCGACCCCTGTCAGGAGAAAGGTGCATGTGGTGCTATTAACATTGGGGATATTATGAATTTTCATGATTTGCTTGTTGTGTTACTGCTTTCATCTGTTTTTTTGGTCTGCAGTCCGCTTGTGTGCAGGTGTGCATTCAAATGCTCTGTATTCATGAACACATTCATATATGTGTGTGTGTGTGTGTGTGTGTGTGTGTGTGTGTGTGTGTGTGTGTGTGTGTGTGTGTGTGTGTGTGTATCTCCAACACAATGCGCTGCTCTCCCACACCAGCCATCTTCTGGTAGACCAAATATAGCACAAAGGCGGCAACTGCTTCCTCTTCTCTCCTGCTTGGCCCCAATCCATTCCATCATCCCCCACAGTGCAGCACATATACATCCTTTCCTCCCCTGTTTATTCTCCAGGGACTTCTCCTCATTAGCAAAATATATGCTGGTTATCATTTTTCATTGTAAGCGCTTTAAGGACACATCCCAGCGATGCCTCGCACAATATGCTGAGAGAAGATGAAGCAAACACAGACACAGTCAAAAGCTGGAAATCGCTGGATAAGGTGCCGCTGCTCTGGCTTTCATTCAGAAGACTGCGATCGTTTTTTATTGAATATCAGTGTTATATACTGTAGATCTGAAATGTATTTATCAGGAAGTCGGCGAACTCAAAATATAACTCTTTATAGGTATTTTAATCTTTAATAAAGAAAAAATGCCCAAAATGATTTAGTTCAAGCTTCTTAAAGTACACATTTTTGGGCTATAACCTGAAAAACAAGACATTTAATGATTTAAATGACATCATAGAGCCTGGAGAATTATTATGGGCATCTTATAGACAAAGGGAAAAATCAATTAATTGAGAAAATTTCGAGTTTAAATCAATAAAGAACCAAACTGATGCAGCTGTATTGTTATGGTCGCTCACAGTGACCATTGTGCTGATATCCAAAGAGAAAATGAGAAAAAAACGATCTGTGTGTGAGTGTGTGTGAGTTTGAGTGTGTGTGAGTGTGTGTCTGTGTGTGTGTGTCCAATATTTTGCTTCGCTGAAGGAACTTAGTCCTGAATCTGTCAGCACCGAGAGCTGCTGCAGCAAAAACAAACCCGAGTCAGGCGTGAGAGGAAGGCGTGACGGGAAACAAACAGAGAGAAGTGATGACTGAAACCGACAACATAAGCTCAGATAATCCTCTCACAGTTAACTGCAGTATTCACAATTACATTATTACACTGCACGATGAGACCAACAAGCATATTGTAAGCTAATATGAGATAGAACACAGTTTTCACTCTGGTTTTCCTGTCCTTCCTGTGCACGGACTTAGTCCTGGTCATCCATCTTGCCAACATATACAAAGACATCCTCTGGAGGACCAATTAGCAGCTGCACAACAAAAAACACAGAAAACACAGCGGCCGGACGTGGAGAACAAACCACCACCGTTTTCTGTCTTTGCATTTCAGAATGCATATGTTCAATGTAAAATAATAAACCTTTATCTACAGCTCCGCTTCAAGCCCCCCCGAAAGGCAGCAAGCGAACAGCTCCTCTTGTTTCTGTTTTTTTTTTGTATGTGTCAATGTTAGATAACTAGATCTGATTTTCAGCAGCTCTGCAAAGCAACACTGCACCAGAGCAGCACCGAGAGAGAAGAGGAGGGTGAGGAGGAACAAGATAGATAGATGGATAGATGGATAGATAGATAGATAGATAGATAGATAGATAGATAGATAGATAGATAGATAGATAGATAGATAGATAGATAGATAGATAGATAGATAGATAGATAGATAGATAGATAGATAGATAGATAGATAGATAGATAGATAGATAGATAGATAGATAGATAGATAGATAGATAGATAGATAGATAGATAGATAGATAGATAGATAGATAGATAGATAGATAGATAGATAGATGGATGGCTGGATGGCTGGATGGATGGATTGAGATATGGATAGATAAATAGATTAACAGATAGATAGATAGATAGATAGATAGATAGATAGATAGATAGATAGATAGATAGATAGATAGATAGATAGATAGATAGATAGATAGATAGATAGATAGATAGATAGATAGATAGATAGATGGATGGATAGATAGATAGATAGATAGATAGATAGATAGATAGATAGATAGATAGATAGAATGATAGATAGATAGATAGATAGATAGATAGATAGATAGATAGATAGATAGATAGATAGATAGATAGATGGATAGATAGATAGATAGATAGATAGATAGATAGATAGATGGATGGATGGATGGATGGATGGATGGATGGATGGATGGATGGATGGATGGATGGATGGATGGATGGATAGATAGATAGATAGATAGATAGATAGATAGATAGATAGATAGATAGATAGATAGATAGATAGATAGATAGATAGATAGATAGATAGATAGATAGATAGATAGATAGATAGATAGATAGATAGATAGATAGATAGATAGATAGATAGATAGATAGATAGATAGATAGATAGATAGATAGATAGATAGATAGATAGATAGATAGATAGATAGATAGATAGATAGATAGATAGATAGATAGATAGATAGATAGATAGATAGATAAGGGGGTTGAACATTGTTGTAAAGAAATCCTGAAAAGAGAAGGATGTGTACAGGGACGCAGAGTGACTGACGTATGGCGGGAGGGGCGAGAGAGAGAGAGAGACGGGTATAAACGGTTTATATGACGAGATAAAGCGAGGCTATCTCGGGGGGGAGATGAGATTAGAACATAATAAAATGCTATGAAGGAGCGGAGTGAGACCCAGATATCCATCCTCGTCGCAGATAGAAGAAAAAAAGTGTGTGTGGGGGGGTGGAGGGAGGTGGAGGAGGAGGAGAAGGGGGGGTGGACCATGACCACGAGAGACAGAGACACAAAGATAGCAGAGAGAGACTCGTACCTGGCTGATTAGGAGGACGGCGCTAGAGCCGGATAGAGACATGAATCTGAGGTTTTTCTCACTGCTCTGTCTTCACTGGGAACACAAGCTGGAATAAATACTGCGATTATGTCCAAGGGCTGTTTAATCATGTTAGAACACAGACAGCTGCAAGGCCGGCCTGCGATTGTTCGTTCCTTATTAATGTTACGGACATGAGGCGCGTGGACCTCTGCTCTGCACACGCCTCTGTCCCACGGCCGCCCGTCAAACCCTTCAGGAACACGGCGTCACCAGCAGGAAACTGCGCATGTTGCAGGTTCTGCACTGCAGAGTGGAGCGGGTCTCGGTGCATCTTTATTGTCTGGTCTGAGGATGTGTGTGTGTTTTTTGTTTCCTCGTAATTTTCCCGTCTGGAGGCTAAATTTAACTCTGTTCCTTTCCTATTCTGCTTCTGTGATTATTCTTTACACACTGCAACACTGATGGCCTCAGCTCCACAGGGAGGGGCCGGCGGGGGGGGAAGTGTGTCATCCAGCGAGTCCAGTCCTCCAGAGGGACGAGTGATCAGTCTGGAGACACAACAGCAGGGGACTTCTGCACTAATCGGCGCTAATTATCACGACTCTGCTCATACGTTGCTCGGTTGTTAAGTAATTTACATTCAAATGAGTTCTAACTTTCCTGTGTGACGTGTGTTCTTTGATTTTAGGTTAAAAGCCGGTCCAACATGGTGGAGTGAGCCAAAGAGTATCATCAGAACAACTATTGTGGATCAGATTCAATGCAAATCCTTAAACCCACAGAAATCACCAAACAACAAAGGTGCTGCAGTGCAGAGCAGGTGGCAAACAGTCAATCAGAGCTTTTCAGGCTGCCAACTCCCAACAGGCCCCTGAAATTCAATCAAGCTGCTCCAAACTACACACACTCATAAATATCAGTCCCTTAAATATGATTGACTTTATTTTAGCAAGATCCCTAAATTATTCCTATGGGAAATCAGGGAAATCGCCCTGTCTGACGTGCTAAAGACAAATATTCCTGGATTCTTCCCCCGACCCAAAATCCATCCTTTTACCAAGCTGAGTAGTTTTTGATGATCTTGCTTAAAATCAAACAAAACCAACAGACAAACAAACCAGGGTGAAAATCTACACTAACACTAAAGCTGCTTTCACAGACCCACTGAAGTCTGGATGTTCTCCGGAAGTTTTCTGGAGAGGCTGTATATCAGAATGCAAAAAGTCAGTTGCTCTGTATATATTTTACTGAATTTTTCCAGCCAACCCCCGAGAAAAATGTCGGGAAAATGTCTCGATAGAGCTGATGTGAGAACTCTGCAGGAAAATGTTACTCACACAAAAGATAAAAAACTGTAAAAAGCCACACGTAGAAAACACAGAGAAATATGTTTTGTGTTTTTCACGTAAAAGACAAACTCAAAAGCCAATTTCTCATTTCCTTAAAGTCACCATCTATATATCCAGACACGTTTTCAGGAGTTTTTGAGTGAAAACAGCCAATGAGATCTGTGAGAGTGAATCAAAACGTGACAGCTGCAGGTGAGAAATCTACAGTTGAAAGACAATTAAATGCTCCATTGAGCTGAGGGCGAACGACAGTCGTCCGACCATAAATCTCCACGGGTTTATCAGCACTAACGACTCCTCTCACTTTACACGGTCAATTGATGCCTCGGTGAAATAAAAAATATTGATTCAAGTAGCTATAAATCAAGGTAGTTTATATAAGTGATGTTTGCAAACTGTGATATAAATCTAGTTTTACTTCGGATATGATGCCTAAAGAAAATATTATGGCTGTTCTGAATGGCAGTAACAAAGCTGCTTTAACAGGGAGGACCTGAGTGGTTGTGGCTCGTACCACATGGTGTGAAATGGATGAGTCTCCAGTTTGCTGCCATGTTATTTCCCACATTTCCTGTCTTCTCTGTCCCCCGTCAAATAAAGGCTTAAAAAATGTGGTCCTTTCTACACAACTGTCCAATCAGAGCGAAGAAGGATCAATTGTCGCTCTCAGAACACAAACACCTGATGAAGGATCAGATTCTGAGGAGATGTTTGACCATCTGACAAACACAAAACACACACAGGCCTCTTCGCACTGCAGAGCTATGACATATGTGCTTGCAGATGCAGATGTTTGGTGGGTGTCATGTTTCAGGTTTGTTTTATTTAAATTTAATGTGAAAAACACGACTCGCTGTGAATCCTGAACTGCGTGAAGTAACAAAGTTCCTCATATTAAACAACAGAGAAACATTTCATAAAAAACCTCATAATAAGGAATACAGAGAATGAAGGTATTTATATCTTTTGTTTAACCAGCTTCAACATTTGAGTTTAGCCTCTAGCATTTGCTTATTAGCACTAAACAACAACAGCGGCACTAAGTAGAGTTTACATCTCGGCCGAGGCCAAACAGTCCTCTTATGAAACCACATTAAAATTCACTAGCTCAGAATCCTTATTTCGAACCGCACTGAAATTGAACAGGTCCTTCCTGAGGTCATGTATCTCCCCTCCACAAACTGCATAGAAATTGACTGAATAGTTTTTGCAAATTGTCGCTAAATAAAAAACAAACCTGGATGAAAACACAACCTCCCACAGCGGAGGAGGTTCACCCTCAACAACAATGGGGCTGATGGAAAAGCCATTGCAGATATTTGGTGATGCACACTTTTAATCACTGACATGAATGTTTGCACTAAATTTCATGGTCATCGTTGGATTTGTCTTCTGAGCCCAACGACAGATCAACATTGCTTTCCCCTGATTCACGGCGCTAACAAGACCAAAACCAAAGTTTACCTGGAAAGCAGGAAAAAGACCTGTACCTAAAATTGGTTGGTGGTAATGCTGACACTGCACGTTCTGTTATATGTTCATTAAAAATGTAAACCCCACTACATTTCTTTAAGGTTATGTACAGTAAAAAGCAGTGGGTGCTGATGTGGGGGAAAAAAGTAATTTCTATGGCTTGATTTGCAGGAATCAGATTCTGCACAACAGCAGAATATATTATTCAGGAGGCTGAAACACCTTTTTCCCCTCCGAGGAAAAAAAAAAAAACCCCAAAGAAAAACTGCAAGCTCGAGTGATTTGGAAAATCCAGTGGCCACGTATCCAATTTCAAAAAAGTGTTCGATTAACTCTGCGGTCATAATTCAATGTTAGCGAGTGAAACATGCACGGAGCCCTCTCGTGAACAATTCAATAAATCACTCGCTAACAATGTGGCTGTACTGCAATACCAGAGCCGAGATTGGGGAAAACGGTGTGTGAGACCGATCAATCACCAGACTTGGTGGGAGCGTACGTGCAGGACGATGCCAATCAAAAAGTGAAACGGGTGAAGGAATGAGAGAAAGAGAAAGGCGAGATGGGGAGGGAGGTGGGGGGGGACAGGACAAAGGAGTGGCAACGGTAAGATGGAACAAAGCGAGACATGGGAAGAGGAGTCCAAGCGGTGCTGGGAGTCGTTTGTACTCACTCAGGTTAGCGTGGTGATGCTGCCGCTGCCGGTCCCTCCCTCTCTGAACGCTACATGCTGTACAATGCAGTCGGACTGTAACCGAGTCCTGTCCCCTCTCTCTCTCCGCTAAACCAGCGGCGCCCGGCACTGGAGCAAAGCACCAGCAACACCTTCTCCTCTGCTCCCACCCCACCTTGCTCCGTCACGGCAGCACATGCACAAACAACAACAACCAACGGCAGGCTTTTGCGTCACCGGATCGAGCCGCCTTTCTAAATTTACACCATCCTCCATTCAGTGTGCACAGGTGGAGAGGGAGCTGCTGTTATAACCACACACACACACACACACACACACACACACACACACACGGACACACAAAATCATATGTGACACACAGCTGGGGATTGATCCTGTTTCAAAGCCTCATTGTCCAGCCACATGCATCCCCACTTGTGGCAGCTTCTGCTTATTGTATCCTGCTGCAGAAATGAGTCATACTCCAGTGCTCCTCCACAGACACCCCCCCCACCCCCCACCCCCCCTACCACAGACAAGAAACTATATCAGCTCCGCTCGGGAAATTCACTACTTCTGCATTAAAACACTTTGTCACATCACCTATGGGTGGGATGCCTGTTGTGTGTGTGTGTGTGTGTGTGCAGAGGTATAATGATAGAGATTAAATGTTGAACCCACCAATCACGTCGTCCGGAGCCTTAAAAATGAGTATCATGAATATTTTAAGCCGTGCAATATTCGGAGGGAATCTGTAGATTGTCATTAAGCCCCCCCGATCAGGATAACTAATGTCCCCTCCTGAAGAAGACGTCTGCTCAGCCCTTTTACCCCCCCCCCCTCTCTCACACATGCTCCACATTCCCTGATGCTAATGGTTCTGTGCATGAAACCGAGGTATTTTTCATGGTGTAGGATTTTTACATGTTTGCGGGCGTCTAACAAATGACTAATTCTGGTAAAAAAGGGGAACATCATGCCTGTAGACAATGAAAGCTTGTAAGTGAATGTTTATTGCGAACTTAAGTCAATCAAAAGAAAAATTTAAAACAAAAATGCTGACTATTTGCAGTTTCCAGCTTCTCAAATATGACGGTTTGCTGCTTGTTACTGTCACATATGGTAGAAAATTTAATCTCTTTGGTTTTGGAGCAATTTAAGGAGGTCACTATGAGCAGGGGTTAGGGGTTTGATAGCATTTTATCGTATCTCAATCCTGTTGCTCGTCCACCTCTGACAAACTCCGTTAAATCCATTATCGAATTCTGTTTCGTACATTTTCACCTTTTGAAACTAATTAAGTTACAAAAAAAACCTTTCAGATTGAGTTTGCGACTGAGATCACATGTCGTTGAAGAGAAATACTACTCTCACCAAATAAATCAATATAAACATTAATGAAGCTGTATCCCAATTAATTCACAACATGTACAACCTGAATATGAAATATGGATTTTGGTTGTGAAATAGCAGCGAGGCTACTTTTGACCTGATTTTCACACTCCAGAAAAACAGAGTTAGCATTTCCAGTGCTAGTGTTTTTTTTAAACATATAATACATACACTTCAATGATATAAACCATGGCCCCTCATTTTACATTTTAAAGAAACATAATTTGCCAAACAGCAGTGGTGTCAACTGCTAAAGCACTTTGACAAACTGGATTTTATGTTGATTTATGAAACAGTAGAATTAAAGGAGCATTAGCATGTAGTGTTACACTCATTCTGTCTAAATCGTCAAAATGTGACTCACATTTCTACTCAGTTAAAGTCAATGTAATGGAAACGTCTGAAGTTAAAACACGGCGTTGCATCATAATCTGAGGGAAGAACATCTCTTCTGTAGGTGTATGTGTGTGTCTACCCGTCTGTTACTCTTCACACAAACTAAAACGATCACATGCATTTAATCATTCCCGTTACTTTTATCCTGATGTGCGTTATACATCTTGTCTGTGGCAGGTGAACACAAAATGTTGGACTTTTTGTCAATGTGTATAAATACATGTCTCATAAATTCTAGAGTGGAATCAAACAAGCACAAAGTTAACTTTAGGTAACGTTTGTGTCCTAATAACTTCTGATGAGTGTTGGGGGGGGGGTCACCTAATGTTTACCAACATTAGCTATAAGCCGATAAGGAAGATTGTGTTATTTCCTCTTTTAAACGTTATACTGTCTCACTTCTCAACTTCATTTCTATCAGCTAAGTTATAGTTTAGCTGAATAAGTCCAGACAAAATTGTTCATTTTATACAAGACATATTTGTCATCTTCAAAATGTCTTATCTGAAACTAAAACAATAAAGTATGTATCTCAAGTAGTTGTACAGTGTATATTTGCAATGAAATTTTGGTCAACTACAAAGTAAATATTGTACTTTTTACACTCTGCTAAATTTAGTTGATAACTTAAGTTACTTGTTACTCTGAAGATTTAGTACAATCAAATAATTTGCCAGCTGCAACATTTAATATCAGTAATTATCCAAAAATACAACAGTCATTATTCTGAATTAAGCCAAAAGTACAAACTTACATACTTTTGGTAGTTTATGCATCTTTCGATACTTATTTAAGCACATTTCTGAAATCATTATTTGTCACAAAAAAGTTCTACACAGAGGTAATGCTAATTGTACTTTATTCTAAAATCTTATTCCACCACTGTTTTTGAACTTTAAAGTTTTTTTTACCCAAAGACAATCTTCTACCTTTTGGAATGATAGTTGAATTCCATTGAGTTCTGCTCTATATGAATAAATTGTGAGTGGATAGTGGAGACCTGGTGTATTCTACAGAAGAGGACTGTAGAGAGAGAGCCTTGTAGTTTCAGCCTTGTAGATGTAACCAGCCTCGTGAGCCTCGGGGATCTGGTGGTTTGGGACAAACTCGGTGAAACTTCTCAACTCGATACAGGATTTCTACAGGAGTCTCGGCTCTGCTGGACTTCCTGACACCACCTCTGCTTTTACACCAACACCCAGATCAAACCAAATACATAAAAAACAACCCTATCACCCAGATTATTATGCACCATCTCAGATGGATGTGAGGGTATGATTCACAACAGCCACGCAGTGACAGCATGAGGGAATTCTATTCTGCTTTGGCTTCTTCCTTTTTTTTACACTCACACAGATCGTCTTAAATAACACCAAATCTCCTTCTGAGTCTCCTGCACGTGTGTGACCTAAAAACATTAATTAAAAATCTGGGCTGTGGAGGGATTTCGATGTAACACACCACCCACTTGCAAGCATTTTGCTGCCCTCTCCTGTGCAAAGCAACAACTGCTATTGAGGAGACAGCGGCGAGGATGAAGGTGCATTGGAACGCACATGAGCCGGATGCCAGTAAATGTATTTTGGAGGAACCTGTATTCACCACCACAACAAAATATCTTAAAAAACACACTTTAGATCCCAATGATGCAGATTAAATAGCACTATGTAGTACTGTAGTTTGATCAGGACCATCAAGCATAGTGTGGGCTACATCTACAAATCAGCGAGATAAACCTTCCTGTGACTGTGATGTACCAGAACCAACCAGAGCACAAGGCATCCAGCAATATGTGTGTGTGTATAAACAAACACGAAAGAACAGGAACTGGCTGGCAGACGTTTTTACCTGTCGTTTGATGAAGCTGGATGTGGTGTCGGAGGACGTGCTGCCATCTGAGCGTTTGAAGCGGCTCTTGCGTTTAGGCAACTTCCTGGGCAGCTGAGATGAAAAAGAAAAACAACGGTGAGAGGGAAAATAGATAGATTAGATAGAGTAGATGGAAAGAGTAGAGTTGAATAGAGATAGACAGGCAGGCAGGTAGGCAGGTAGGTAGGTAGGTAGGTAGAAAGAGGGGTAGGAAGGTATAGGTCGTAAGGTACGTAGGCCAGTGGAAAGGTTTGGAAGGAGGGTAGGTAGGTAGGTATAGGTAGTTTGGTGCATAGGCTGGTGGGAAGGTATAGGAAGGAGGGTAGGTAGGTATGAAGAAAGGTTGGTAGGTAGGTAGGTAGGTAGGTAGGTAGGTAGGTAGGTAGGTAGGTAGGTAGGTAGGTAGGTAGGTAGGTAGGTAGGTAGGTAGGTAGGTAAGAAGGTTGGCCAGTGCTAAGGTAGGTAGGTAGGTAGGTATAGGTTGTAAGGTACGTAGGCCGGTGGAAAGGTTCGGAAGGAGGGTAGGTAGGTAGGTATAGGTATTGGTAGTTAGGTAAATAGGCTGGTGGGAAGGTAGGAAGAAGGGTAGGTAGGTAGGTAGCCAGGTAGGTAGGTAAGAAGGTTGGCCAGTGGTAAGGTAGGTAGGTGGGTAGGTAGATGTGTAGGTAGGTAGCGCCATCAACACATCGTTATTCACATTTCTTGCTTTGTTTGAACAGTCAAAAAACTGCCAATCATTTTCTGTCAGTTTACCTATGGAGTATACTTGTTGGTTTCTTGGTGCCTGGAGACAATAAAGAAACACAACATATTTGTTTTGCCCCCGACAATGAATCCAACCTCAGATATAGACAGAAACCAACTTGTCTGTGCTGCTACAGAAATAAAGGCCTAGGTGGAAGGAGAATGGATGTGAAGGAGCTGCTGTGCAACACATAAAAATCAGCTGCAACTTCGCCACGATCACACAAATCTCAGGATTAAATGAATGTGACTGCACATGGTGTCCAGTCAGCTTTTCAACCAGGCCTATAGTGTGAGAGAGATAGCTTGGATGTTGCAGTGAGAGGCTGAGAGGCCCTGAAGACTCGGGCTACAGGTGAGTTGGACTCGTGCATAAAAAAACAGCACACAAGTCACATGAGGCTCGAGATGTGTGTTGATCTCTTTGTGGATTCAGTGTTGCAGGAGATGCATGAGGCATAAAAAAAACACACACAATCAACGCACAAAAGGCCCAATCAACAAAGAGCAAATGATGACAAGACTTGTTTTTGCGTTAAAAAAAAAGCATCACAACCAAAAAAAACTCGGCTTCTCTGCGTCGAGCTGCAGACTCAGTAAAGGCGGAGGTGTTGGAGGAAAAATTGAAAAAAAAAAAATGGTGAAAAAGTCGCTGCCAAAACGCGACGTCTCCATTTCAACAACAAGTAGCAGAGGCATGAAGTGACTCCTCCTGTGTGTGGATGTGATGGAGGAGAGATCACCGGGCTCCAGTGAGAGAGAGAGGCTTTACCTGGAAGTAGTGCGACTGGGAGCCGCTGGTCTCCATGGCAGACAGAGGGTCTACGGGCGATTTGGACATTTTGACTTGCACCATCTATTGGGAGCGCAGGGAGGCGAGCTGCGCGCAGACATGGGTCAGCGGAGGAAGCAGGCGACGCCGAACGCATCTATGTGCATCAATGAGAAGATGGAGAGGAGAGAGAGAAATGCGCAGAGGAAGACGAGGAGTCAGATCCACGCTCGACTGATGGAGAGAGAGAGAGAGAGAGAGAGAAAAAACAAAAGCTGGAGATTCGCAAATAAAACAGAGGAGGAGAGGAGGCGTGCAGGAAAAACACCGGAGCTGAGAGAGAGAGAGAGAGAGAGACAGAGAGAGGGAGAGAGAGAGAGAGAGAGAGAGAGAGAGAGAGAGAGAGAGAGAGAGAGAGAGAGAGAGAGAGAGAGAGACCCCTGAAGACTGAGGCAGGTCCGTACTAAGTGCGCGTCTGTGCCGGGGGTGTCAGGGCTGGTTCATCCGGCATGAACCATCTGTCTGTTGCTTTTTTTTTAAATGTTTGGAACAAGCAACGCGTCCTTCCTCATTCATACACTCAATTTATCTGTGGATCTTTGAATTGAAATTGAGGAGATGCTGAGACGTTTTCCATGGCCACAGTGTGATGAGCAGGGGCGGATTGAGCTTCTACAGGGGACTGTGGGCAAAAAATGTGCTGTTGGCCCCTGTTGACCCCCACCCCCTCATCCCCCAAATGTACAATTGCATGTTTATTTAGTTTATTTCCAAGTACTGTAGCCAGTAAAATATTTAAAATCCTATTATATACAGTATATATATATATATATATATATATATATATATATATATATATATATATATATATATATATATATATATATATATATATATATATTAAAGGAGAACCATGTTTAAGAGATAAGCAGACCCACTTACACTCAGCAAAATGAACATGATTGAAATGTTTCTGTTTTCCTAAATGTTGCTGTTTCTCCTGAAATGTTGTTTTGTTCTGACCATAGACTGTAAAAAAAGATGGACCACGTGCCTCCCACTAAACTCAAATCAAACCAAAATATCCTAGGGACGAAGGCTGCCATCTTGTGAAGTCTCAGCTGTCAATCAGGACGTTTCACCCTGTGTTACAGCATCATATAACAAATTGAAACAAAACTAAAAACTGTGAAATTTGCTCTCGAACAAACATTAGTGTGATAACATCATGACAAAAACCATCTTTGAGAAAAATGTATTCGACTTTGACTTTTTGTTTGATTAGTGACCACTCCATTAACATGGACAAGGTGGGATTTATGACCTATACTACAGCCAGCCACTAGGTGGTGCTATAGATGGTTTGGCTTCACTTTTGGGGAGCTGTCATGTTGTCCACCTTTATATTCGGTCTATAAATTTGACCAGCCACTGTATTCATATAAATATATCATTTGGGTCAATGAATTATTACAACTGCTTTGGAATTTGCAGCACTTGTGTGAAATTCTATGCACCAATAACAACGTCATCAGAGCAGTGGAATTCTTGTGACCTGGCAGGCAACATCTATGCAGCATTACAAGATAAAAAATATAACCTGATAAAGTGCTAGTCGATCATACTGTATGAACGACAGTGCAGTGTGTACAAAAAACAAACTAGAAAAACCATAATAAACATAAAACTACGTAATGCATGCGAAGCCATTGTCAGTCATTTATCGTGTGTGTGTCAAGCAATTAACTCACTCACAACGTTTTTCAATAATAATCAATTGAACTAAGTAAACATTGAGACAAATATGTGATATTATTTCCTGAAACTAGAGTGAAAATAGAACAGGCCTCTAGTTGAGTAGGGGCCTGACCACATGTCTGGTTTGGCCCCAGGGCCCCATGTTAAGAGGTTGACAAACTGCAAAAGGGATGAAAACAAACATGTAGGTGGAGGTGAAGACTTCACCTCCCTCTTCATCACTGCTCTCTCCCCCTGGGACTCGAGCAGGAGTGCACTGTCAGTGGTCACCTCTAGGGGGAGTGCCGAGTTTCTGAGTGGTGTGAGCGGCGGCGCGCCTGGCCTGTGTCAAGTAGCCCCAGGTAGACAGCAACATACCGGAACTGCGTGGATTTTCATTTCAAAATAAAAGCTCAAACGCAAAAGAGAGCAAGAAGCCTGTGCAAGGGATTTTTCAAGTAATGCAATTGAGTCCAATCAATTTAATTTATAAAGCTCACTATCAAAATGTTTCGTCAAGTGATTTTCATATTTTATATTATTGGCTGATTATTTACTCACAATTGATTGAAATGAATATCCAAAATATTCAAAGTTATGATGAATATGAACAGATGTAGACTGATATAAAGTACAACCAATAAATTACAAAATAATACTATTTATTTTTAAAATCCTGATGTTAAATTAGATGCTCCTGATACTTAGGCAACTTAATGTTCTCTTAATAAAGAAACATTTCCAGCACATGACATGTGGCCTGTTTCACTTCTTCTTAGATTAAGATGGAATACTCTATAATATTTACCTAACCTCCGATTTAAGTTACATTTTAAATGCATCATTCATTTATCTATTAACGGTTTGTTTTCATCTATTTGTCTATCTGTTGTTGGATTGGTTGGTTTATGATTGTCAGCATGATTATACAAAAACTATTGTATGGATTTCCACGAAACTTGGTGGAAGGATGGTACATGGTTGTCGGAAGAAACCATTAAGTTTTGGCATGGATGCCTCTGCTCTGATTAATTTCTTTTACATTGCAACAGTGTGTCACATCCTTCTTCAGGTGTGTAGATTGATTGACAGAGGAATAAATTAGTTGTTATACCTGTTCAAGTATCTCTTCCTGTTATATTTGGAACGTCTACCTGATGGAAGAAGTTCATACTGTGACTACAGGACATCTAAGGGTTGTGTGTTGTCATTTTCCTGGCTTGTATTTTGGTCTTGCAGCCTTGACAACCCCCTTCCCTCAACTAGTACCATTTAATTGCTGGGTTTTTATTTTGAAATCATAAACCGGAAGTGTGGCGTTTGTCCTCCCCGCCTCGCCTTGACGCTGGTGCTTGGAGCCGAGAGGGTCAGGGGGAGGAGAGGCAAGGGAGTGGAGCGAGAAGACGACAGGAGGAGATCCAGGCGCAGGGGTGAGACCACTTCTCTTACCCGCGACCATCCCCCGGAGAGAGCCCGGCTTCCGATGCGCCTCGAACCCGGGACGCTGGCACCGACGAGCACCCGGTGAACCGGATAGTCTCCTGCGCGGCGCTGTCAGGGGAGCAGAGGCTGAAGATGATCACGGTGAGTCCGTCTGTCCTCTCCCGGTTCCCCGCTACACACACACACACACACACAGACAGACACGCACACACACATACACACATGCACACACACACACTGCAGGCCGACATGTAATATAGGTTATACACTGGAGCGCCTCTGCCACTTGTCTGTCACTCCACCATTTCTGGCGACAGTTGCTGTGAGGCCTCCTCTCCACTGCTGCTGCCACTGCTGCTGCTGCTGCTGGTTGTACTGGTTGTACTGGTGGATCCACGACCAGTTCATGTTTTCCACTAATAACAATATATCTGAAAAAAAAGGATGAGCTGCATCCCAGTGCGTTTCCTGTACCAGCTGACAGTCCTGCTGGGAGTCATCATCACACAGGCAGATGCTCCACAGTGATTCACACCAGCTGCACACACACACACACACACACACACACACACACACACACACACACACACACACACACACACACACACACACAAATATATATCAAAAGCATGACTTTAAAGTTAAACACCGCACTTATTCCTCTACACACGCTTCTACATGGGTGTTGGACATGATGGGAGTATACTGGGAGTATACTGGTGCTCCCTCCACCGACTGATGCTGAGGAATGTGCAGCAGCACTATAACATGTTTATATGTGTTTATTTACCCGTGCTCGTCCGTGCACTAATCCGCAGCGACACGTCTCCGCTGCACATTGAACATTTTCCACTGACATATATAAATAAATACATGCGTAATTACGCGTAGGAGACGAGAGGAGACGCGTGTTTTGTGCGTTGACTCGAGCCGCCGGGACGAGTGGCTTCGTGGTCCCCGCCATGGCTGTCACTATAGGCCACGGTGTTATGTAACAAGAAGCCTACGCTGTTTGAATGCGGGCCCTCACGCACGGTGCTGCCTGGTCGTGCGTGAGGGCTGCAAACGCATCATCCGCACATGATCGGAGACGAGGAGGAAAAAACAAAAAACGCACAGAACAGAACGACTCCTCCAAGGTGTTTTTGCGTGCATCTTCGATCTCTGTTTACGCATCTGCATCATCTGGATTGACAACTGAGACACACACACAGAAACACACACACACACACACACACATGGAGGGAGAGGTAGCCTCGGATGTGTGTGACTGCAACAAGCCCAATGCACAATGAAGGATTTGATACTGTAGCGGCTGTCCGGTTGAAAATGTCTCCCGGGAATAGTCAAGTCACCTCCGCCTTCCCCTTCCTCGCTTCCTCCCCCCCCATCCTAGCGCTAGTGGAGTGGATGGTAGAGGGGTGAGAGAGAGAGAGTGGGGGGGGAGAGCACAGCTTCACAGCACCACGCGAACACACGGCACCGAAAAGCGACTGGCACCGTTTTGCGAGAGGGTGCAAGCTGGTCGACCTTGTGCCGCGGGGTGGGTGAGGTGGGGAGCAGAGGGGAGGGGAGGTGTGTGAGAGCAGGGGGGAGGGAGGGGGGGGAGGGAGGTGTTCTCCTTGAATCCTGTCGATCCGCTGCCAGCTGGGAGGAGGAGGAGGAGGAGGAGGACCACGGCTCGGACGGATACGTGCCAGAGAAGGGCGCATGCATGCAGGCGACACACAGCGAGGAAAGGCTATTTTTGCCTCGGCAGCCCAGCATGCCTCTCCGGTGAAAATGCCGGTCGAGGAGGCGACAGCAGAAGGAGAAGCGGCTGCAGCAGCTCGGTAGCCTCGGCTGCGTTGCATTTGCTCGTTTCTGTGCACTGCACGGAGCTCCAGGGGCGTCTGGAGGAGGAGGAGGAGGAGGAGGAGGAGGAAGAGGAGGCCTGGTAAGATCAGCTGGTAGCAGTTGCTGAGGCATATGTGGACGTTTTGTAATCGAATCAGGACGAAACTGAACAGCACTTACAGTGAATGATTACTCCACCGCACTGTTATTGTATTTGCTATTATAAAAGAGCTTCAGGGATGTTATGGTGACATCACCGCAGATATAAATACTGTCATATGTGACCAGGTCAACAGGAACGTGCAGCTGAGCCTCACAGCCCCACTCCTAGTCCGTTAGGCGGGATCATTTTAGATATTATGTGTCAGGAATATAACCACAACCACAGTGTAGCTTCATGATGCAGATTCTGTTGCGAAGTAACCAAAAGGCGCCTAAGTGACAGAATGAAAACACAGGATTGTATCGACATTCTGGTCCAAATCAAGCAGGTTAAGACAGAAACTGAGTTCTACACTATCTTATTTGTTTCTAAATTGTCTGCACATCGAGATAGCCATCAATAAAAATGAAAAAAGCCGGCGTCTGTGGCACAGGACTGAGAAACACGACCGAATGATATGATTGGCTCCGTCACTAACCGACCTGCCTCCCTGTGCTCACCCTTCCTGGACCGGAGTCGTCACAATCTGGAGAGAAGTACTCCACTGGAGCCGAGATGTTTGCCAGAAGTTAGCGCGTGAGTCGCGGTAAAGTCGGCTTCTGGGTTTGACGAGAGGGTGGGAACGTGTATTTCTTGCATCGTCTCAAAGAGTAGCCTGTTTTTGTTAGCTTCTCCAGGATTACCAACCCGGGCTTTAAAGAATGCGATAAAACAAAATCCTCGATCTGATACCCGGATGCAGAGACTGCACCTGACCCGTTCCACTTCCCTCTTCCAAGTTCGGTGGTAGTCAATCCACGAAACCTTGTGTCCTTCATTCTAGACAACAGGGAAGAGTTTGAAAAAAACCTCAAAAACAATTCATTTTTCACAGATTATATTTTCTATAATCTCTGAATTTCATCCAGTAAGAGACGTGTGCATCTGTGATGAACATATGGAGTATATATATAGTATATAATACTCAAAGGGAAGCATTGGCAGCTGGATTTCGGACTAATTCCTAAACGACTTTTGGTTTAATCTAATGCCGCGAGGGCCACAGATCCTGTCATGGTGTATACACCGTCACTGTCCTGATATTTGTCTTGACAGTATCCTGTTGTCCAGCTGCATTTATCTGTATTTATTGCTCCTCTCCTCTCATTGATTGTGATAATAAACAGAGCTGCAGCAGCAGAAGTGGTCCGTCCTTATCTCCGGCTATGCTGACTCCAAAATTATGTTATGTGTTTGTACCAGAGAGGGCGAGTGTTTTTTTGCATGAGGGTCAAATTGAGCAAGTTCTGGTTCACCTCAAAAAACCCAGTCCAGCATGCTATTTTGGGTCCCACTCCCCCAACTCTCTCCCTCTCCCTCTCTCTCTCTCTCCCTCTCCCTCTCTCTCTGTCTTTCCCTCTTCCTGCTGTAGATTTGTAAGTAGCTTGTTCTTCTCCTCTGATTCTCAGTTTTCATGCATGAGACGATATCTCAAGTGAGCTGGGGTTATCCAGGAAATGAGATTTATGTGCATTTAGCAGAAAATCGGATGCATTCCATTTCCTGTCAGATTTGGGATAAAGGAGCTCTTTGCGAACAAGTTATTGGAAGAGCTAAACGTGAGACAGGCCTTTTTCATTAGTGTGAGTCTAAGCATTGACACACTTCACAAGGCCTCCTCTTTATTCTCATGCAGTGATGTGTCTCATCTGATCTGAAGTTTGTGCACCAACTTTTTTCCTGTGTTTCACTACTCATCTACTGTGGGTTTTTTTCTGCAGGCCCAGCAGAAGCCGTGGAGATAGGCCTGGCAGCAGAGATTGGTCTCCTCATTAACCTTGGTCTCTGATCACAGGCTCTGGCACAAACATCTGGAGCTTCGTGAAGCGACTGGTGTGGATTTTGACCTCATCCAGTCGTCCACCCCCCTGCAGCTCTGCAGCTCGGCAGCGTGGCCTCGGCACAACCCTCCTCACTTCTTCAACACTTCGCCCAGGGGGATAAATGAGTGAACCGGCTGCAAGGGCAAGGGCTGGGACATGTACCAGAACCCCAACAGGTAAATGAACAACTTCCGAGGAGGAAACGTTTCTTTCACATGATACCAGTTGTTGTTATCTGTCTCTGACCTGATTGTGTCTCTGTCTGCCCACCACAGAATGTCCTGGTTCAGTGGTTTCCTAGTCGCCAGAGTGGACGACCGAAAGACTGCGTGGGGGGAGCGCAATGGCAAGAAGTCCAAACGGAAGGGAGGCTCATCTCTCTGCAACCCGCGTTACATGAGCTGTCTGCGGGACCCAGATGCTATGGAGCCCCCCTCCGGAGCCCCCCTCCATCAGCACCACCGTGGAGGGGTGGCAGGGGCTGTGGGAGGCGGCGGCAACTTTGGCGTCCGTTGCGGGTGGCAGGAGGACCACTACGGCAAGAGGGGAGGGGCTCCCGGGGAAGGGGTGGGGCTGAAATCGGTCGACCTGGGCTTTGAGGACGGCGAGCTGAAAGGAAGGAAAGGGGGATGTAACGGAGGAAGTGGGGACATGGGCGATGAGGGTCCCAACGGAGCAGCGGGGGTGGTGACGGCGGCGGACTGCTGGCTCCGGGTGGTGCAAGTGTTCCAGTCCAAGAAATTCCAGTCCCGCAAACTGGAGCGCCTGTACCAGCGTTACTTCTTCAGGCTGAACCAGAGCTCCCTGACTATGCTCATGGGGGTGCTGGTGATCGTGTGCGGCATCATGCTGACCTTCCACTGTGTCCACGCCGCCCCTCACGTGGCCTACTCCTCGGCACTGTCCGTGGCCATGGCGCTCTTCATGGCTCTCATGGTGGTTTGCAACCGCAACGGCTTCCACCAGGACTACATGTGGATGGTCAGCTACCTGGTGATCGGAGTGCTGGTGTCGGTGCAGGTGTTCGGGGTGCTCATGGTGGCACCCAGGAGCGCCTCGGAGGGCATCTGGTGGTCCGTGTTCTTCATCTACATCATCTACACGCTGCTGCCCGTGAGGATGAGGGCGGCGGTGGTGAGCGGCGCAGTGCTGTCCATCATACACGTGGTCACCACCTGGCAGCTCAACCAGGAAGACTCGTTCCTCTGGAAACAGGTGAGAGAAGCTCCACAGTTTGACTCGGTTTATCACGGCCGACCTGAACAGGACAGAAACCATCCTGGTTCTTCTCTCTTGTTCCTCTCTCTGTTGTTTCTCATTCAGGTGTGCAAATAGCTTCCTGTAGATTTTGCAACTGGTTTCTGATTAATCAGTAGAAATGTATGTTGTGCAGCCGAGCATCATTCAAGTCCAGATAACTTTATTTGAATGAATGATGAGGTCTGAAGTTGGTTATATTTGTCCAAAACAATAGTAAAACAGTGTTTAAAAGATAATGTGCTGTGATGTCACTAGAAGAGACCCCTCTCACACACATGTAGTTTAACAGTGCTCTAAATGGTAAATGCACTGTATTTAGATACTGCACCAGTCTTATGGACACTCAGTTTGCATCATCCCGGCACTGTTGTCGGCTCTTATCAACACTTCATTATTTCGTCTGTCGTTGTGTTGTCACATCGACGTCTCCTAGATTTCTACGGTCAGGCGGATAAACTCTGTAGAAACTTCTGAGATTCTCACTTGGACATTTACGTTTCACTCATGAAGCTTTGGAGTCTGGTTCATGTCCGAAAGCAGTTTAAGAGATTACATAAAAACTACCCAACGGACTTCCGTCAAACCTTTTGGAAGAATGTGGTTTGTGTCAGGGAGGAACCCACTGAGTTTTAGTGCCGATACCAGATAATAATTCACAGATCTTGATGAAAATAATCAGGCACATTTAGGTGACTGATGTTCATGTGTGGTTGTGAAATTTGGTGCAGCTTGATTAAATTAAAAAGGAGTGTATATGCGCTTGGTACCACTCCAGTTTGACACAAGTTGAGATTTGGCTTGTTTAAAAGTTCGATATGACACGTATGATGGGCCGCTACCGTGTGAGCAGGCTGCACAGCTGATGCAGTACACATGCTGTCTTGCTGCTGTGTACTGCTGTGTATGTCACCATGTTGTATCTGTGGATTTATATTTACTGCGAAGCTCACACGTCTCTCTGTACAGTGTTTTGTTTGTGTGTCACGCCAAGGACCAAGGGGCTTGCTGAAGGTCAGTGTGCTGAATGAAGCGGCCCGGCTGGACGTCTCTCTCTGTGTGTGTGTGTGTGTGTGTGTGTCTCTGCTTGTTGTGCGACAGTGGGAGAAAATGATGATATAAAGCGGGATCACTCAGGTCTCTGTGCGACACACACAAGAGACGCTTTGTACTTTTCTCCAAGGGTGGGGTGACGGGGGGGTCAGGCCACAGTACGGTGGCTGCTCCGTTTGGCCGGAGCTGTTTCCCAAATGTCCAGCTCCCGGGGGAAAAGTTATAATGGGAAGACCATTACATGAAAACAATAACGGGATATAGGACTTCGTGATGAAGCGCTGATAGTCGCTGTGGCGTCTCTGCCGCTGCTGTAAGCGTTCGGCAACATGTCCTCTCACACGTTCGCTGGATTCCTGGTGTATTATAAATGAGTCTGTGAAGTACAGGAGCAGGTTGGCGATTCGTGGGAACTCAGTAACACGACGCGTGATACAGCCGAGCACAATCCATCACACGCACCAACATTGTTTGCCGTCATTAAGTGAATGAATGTCATGAGATAGCTGCAGCTCAGCAATGCTGTTTATTCCTGAGGTCGTCTGTGTGCAATGTGACACAGTAATACAGCGTCATCAATCACGGCTTCACGCTAGTGTACGAGTGTTTCCTCTTTCTGCAGTAACTCATTAACCTCACTGGGTTTCTGTTGATGGGGGTGCATAATGAGAGAGTTGTGTGTGAGCGGCGGTGTATATGCACATCCTCTTTTCTGGTTTTAACCTTTTCATCGCGGCCTGTGCAGGTTTAAACAGGGAACATTGAATAGATCTGTGTTGTCGAGAAGTTATTGTTGACTGGGACTGGGACCAGATTCTGGATTTCTCTTCTCTATCACAAAGGGTTGTTTTTAAATCTCTCCTGATGTAGCATAAATTATTTTTTGCATTTAAGGAGAAAACAGATTGTTATTTTCTTGATTATTCTTTAAATTAAGTGTTTTTTGGAGCTGCAAACTATTATTTGACTTTTTTCGATGAAATACATTAATGCTGGTTTTAATATCAAAGAAAATCTACATTTATGGGTTGAACATGACTCTTAACACCCAATCCATGCAGAAACGAAACCTCTAAAGCCACCACATCGTCTTCCTCTCAAAAAAACATCCTCCTTCCTATTTATCCCAATGTCTCAAATTTCTTGATTTGTCCAACCAACCGTCCATAACCCAGAGTCGGTTTACAAATAAAGCATCAAACCCTTTCATTTGAGAAGCGAGGATCAGCAAATGTTAAAATAAGAAGATGATGATTATTCCATTATCAGAACTAGAATGGCACTCAGTAGATTATCATGCCTCCGCAAAGGCACAACAGTCTCCTTATAGTTTGCATATAACTGCACAAAATTACACACATTTATTGACACCACACCCTGAACATGTCTGAATTTTCCCGTTAAGATTCACAGAAAATGTTGAAAAAACTCCATATTTTTGGATTCACACACAAAAGGGTTCTTCTTTGACCCATGTTGTATCCGTCCACCAGGTTTCACAGATATCGGTCCAGTAGATTTTGCATAATCCTGCTGACAAAACGTTAACAAACCAATCCAGATGGAAACATAACCTTTGTAACGTTTGGGATTTATATTTTCCCAAAAACCTTTTATATTCTCATTTGAACTTTGATCCGATAGTTCATTTACAGTTGGAGGATGAATGACTTACATATAAGGACCACACAGTAAACACATGGACGCTGCCTCACACGCTCAGGGCAAAGGTTCAGAGGTCAATGTCAGTGCTGCCACAAGTGAGTCAGCAGCACTGTGACCATCTCACGAGCAGCCGAGCAGCATCAACAATCATTTATACTCTCACAGGCCAGTTTGATCAATCAGTATCTCTCTATGTGCACTCGCCTGTCGGAGCTACAGCTGCTCAGGTCGCATCACGTGAGGTTCTCCAGATTTTGCATTTTGTAACTATAAGATAAAAACATAACCGTCCAGCGTTGTGCGTTTTCATTCAGTGAATCTAACAGAATGTGTCTAAGCAGCTGAGGCCCCGAACAGACATCTTGATGCTGTCCGTCCGCTATATGAAGAGTCTTCTCATGTTCGGCTCTTGAAATTTACGACCCTCGATGCCTTCAAACGTCTCAGAACACATGCGGCCCATCTGGTTGTTTCCTGAGCTGTATTGCTCTTGGCGTGGGTCTGTGTGCGTGTTGTTACAGCTGCGTACAGCAGAATCGAGTGTCCCAGCAGAATCACCATAACCCACATTATCTCCTACTTTCCATCTATGTAGGGTTCTAACCGCCTTCTTATAATATGCAGGGTTGCTTTCATAAACAAGCAGCAGTTGTGTTACAGTTTGAACAGGAACAGTGGTTTTTTTAAATTCCTGGTGTCCGGTTACACGTGCAGCGCGCTCCTCGGTGTCTGTGTCACCAGTCCTCTGATCCTTCGACTCCTCAGCTGGAATCAATTAGCCACAGCGGTACAGTACATATGTGTGTTCCACCCAGTCACCCATCAATACACACACACACACACACACACACACACACACACACACACACACACACAAACACACACACACCATCTCATGCTTTGTTATGGTTGACGCCTTCTCTAAGAGACTCAGTTGAATGTTTGTTTTTCTCTGGATAATCACACCACAGATCCTCGTCCGGCCTCTTACAGAGCGGAACGGTAACCGCCCATTTTTAGAATGGCTCTGGTTCCAGCAGTAAATTACTTTTATTCATTTCAGAAAATCCCTCAAAATAAAAATAGTTTGAAGCCTTGAACTTGGCCAACCAGCTACGAGAGGAAGCCTGACCATAAAACATTTGACTCTGAGCAAAACTATTATTGGAAGACGTAAAAATAAAGGCAAAGGTACAAGATTTTGTTCACAACAGTGAAGGAACTACACATCCCATAAACCATTGTGAGTGACCCCTTTATACGAAATAAATACTTCTTGAGTTAAACTTTGTTGATAAAGTGATGCTATATATTGTAGCTGATATGATTTTCGCTGTCGTGGTAAACATTTCCATGTCCAGCTTCACCGATCAGAAATGCTATCGCTGATACACCTGAGGATTGTGGGTTGTGTAGTCCTTCTCCTGACATCCAGAATAAAACACATTTTTATTAAAACGCAGTTGATATCATACAGCAGTGTGGTTTCTACAGGAGAAGAAGAAGACGATGCTGCTCCATCTCCTGCCTAAATAACGCAGAGGATTTGTTGCTGTTGTGAACGTGTCCGTTTAGAGAAAGGCCGACTACGGATAAACCTCATAGCTGATTCGCACTAAGGGCATTCTATACTCAGTGCATATTTTATTTGACCTGATATGGTTAATCTGTGACATTTCTGGATTTTATTCCTGTCACCAAAAAACTGCACATTCCTCACGCAGGCCTTATTCGCTTTATGTCCCCCGACAGCGACTCACATTGTTGTGTGGATGTTGTTGACACAAGGGCCGTGAGAGGTCAAAGACTGGTTCCTAAAAATACCCGGCCCTGTGTGTTTCTGCTAACTGTGGCGTCACATGGAAAAGTCTTATCAGAGCCTGCGTCAGAGCAACAGGCAGGTTGATCTACACCCCCTCCCCCCTTTTCTCTGCATGCACACGGGCCGTGCATTTTCTCTCACACAAATAAACACACACACACACACACAGCAAATAGGTCCTAAATCTGATGTATTTTTCTCTGATCTTTGATCCTAGTAGAGACACTGGGACCCTAAGATCCCATTGAACAGAACAGAGGGCAAACCAGGCCCTGGTGTGGACTCTGGGTTCCACTGTTCTCATTGTCGAGCTCCCACTAAGTGTTTAAAGTGTTTTGTATTCATTAGATAAGATAGGGGAAATTAGTTTAAATAACAATGTGCTGCTCATGCACTTATATACGCAGGTCTACAATCGCCTCGCGTCAGATTTTCCAAATGGCTGCTTGCTGATTATTATTATAATGTTTTTAATTTCCAGTATGTTACAGAGAGAATAAATGTAATTTGATAAGAGCAGATCTCACATCTTATCGGATGCTCACAGTTTCACAGCGGCTCGAGGTGCTGGAATAACCTTGTGTGTGCTGGATGCTTTGAGATGGGAAACTTGGATCCCAGCGGAGGAGGAAGTGTCAGCTGGTGATCATCACCATGTGCGAGGCCGCAGCTATAGAATAAGACACCCTGTACACGCGAAGGAGGAGGAGGAGGAGGAGGAGGAGGAGGAGGCGGCGAGGCGAAAATCCGATATTCTCCCCACACAGTCCCTCCACAGCCTCCTTGATAAATAATTTGTGTGCTTAACGCCGCAGCAGCATTTTAACGAGGATACCTGTCACATGTACACTTTGCTCCTGACCGGGATGGGTGCTGACTGATGGGATCACACACACGTACACGTACACGTACACACACACATACACACACACACACACACGCTACAGCTTTTCTCAAAGGCTCCTGAGGTTGCAGTGAATGTGAGAGTATGAATGTGTGATGATCGGTAACGTCTTGTTTCCACACAGTTTTCTTTAGTGTCCGTAATTCTGTTTAAAACATGGACTCCAACTAGAGAAAAGCCAAGTCCTCAGGAGCATAACTAAATTTCTGAGGTCCTGGTGGAGGTTCTGGTTCGGTATAAATAGGTCATAGGGTTGATGAGTTGTTTCTGAAACACTTTTCATCTCATTTGTTGAAATCCTCTAATTAGGTTATCTGTTCCGAGTGTTGACACAAATACCGAACAGATACATTAATTGAAAATTAGATAATTAATTATTTTTTATCTCCCTGTTATAGCTACATACATTCTACAGTTTATACACAATACACACACACACACACTGAGACACACACACACACACACACACACGCACAACTACCGATAATACGTCAATAAGTCGACCAATAAGAGCGCGGGAAAAGGTTATCAGTTTTGCGTCACTTCTGGGAATGATGGGGAATAAACAGCATTGCGATGTGTCTTCGCTCAGCGCCTGTGTTCAGTTGGCCCCAGCGGTTGTCATGGAAACAACTACAACTCAAGGAGCCGAGACCCAGTTCAGCCTGACGCTGTGCAGTTTGGTAACGACTGCTTCAAGTGATTCAAGGAAAAGAGAGAAAAAAAAAAAATCAGGTCAAAATTGATTTCTGCCGTTTTCCCCTCTCCATCTGAGAATCTGAGAGACGTGGACACACCACTGTTTGGCTGCAGCGATGGATTCGTGCTTATCCCCCCCCCCGTCACTGCTGTCGAAATGAGACAGTCCATAATTAAACGTGGCGATGACAGAGGAGAGGTCATACGAGTGGAGGTGGCGGGGGAGATGAGAGGGAGGGATGCACAGGATGCTGTTTGCCAGTTGTCTGGTACAGGGAAGCTTATCTCTGGTCAGCTCACCATGACTGTGCATGTTTGTCGTCCCCGTGCTGTGGAAAAGCAGGATGTGTTTTTAGGCCTCAAAGAAACACTCGAGAAACTTGGCCTGGTTGAATAATAGAGCTGGTGTGCTTCTGTCTTCCAGCTCAGATAATTGGGTTCATTGCTGGTTACAACTCCTCTTACGTTCTTCTAATGTTGACACTTGTCCTCTTGTTTGTTCACTGCGGTTTACCCTGAACCTGTTGTGTGTCTGCAGCATGCGAAGCCCCCCAGGGGGTCCCATGCTCTCCAAAATAATAATGATAATATTGTGACAATATTTTTAATTTCCTCCAACGCCTCTTTTATGCAGATTGTGTTGTTCTATAACTACAAATACAAACTCCAAAGCCAGAACGCTTTAATAGTCACACTCTCTCCACAGAAGTCACACCTGCCTGGTTGCCAACAGAAGTGTGGGTGTGTGGTGTGTAGTTTGTCTGTGTTGACCCCCCCCCCCGCTTCATGTTTACAGAAACATGACTGAGGAGTACGATCAGGATAACTGGCTTTAAGTTACAAGTAACCGCTCCCACCTAGCTTTACATTATTTATGTAACACGTATGGTTTTGTGTTTCTCTGGCGGCTTCGTTAACATTCAAAGATGTCAGAGGAAAAGCTGAAAAGTCAAATTATCATTAGGAAGCCATGTGTTTTCAGTCACTTTTATGTTTCTAGATGACTAGAAAAAAAAAAAATCTTCGCAGCTCCATTTCACAGAACAGGTGCGTAGGAAACGGACGAGCAGATGAAAACTCGTGAAAGAGTTCCCGCACACTGTCTAACATGTGATTTATTATGCTGCGATGTTTCGGTACAAGACCTTCATCAGACAAACATTTTGTGATATTGAGAAGCCATCTTGAATAGGGAGTGGCCTATGAATACGTACCCAAACTGTCTAGTACCGAAAACGTCGCACAATAAATCACTGTTTGCCGGTTAGACAATGTTTTCTGATGAGAATAAAGAGGGTCAGCAGGTTTTATCCTAAAAAAACCCCTACTCCATTTCCTGTTGTAAAATAACAGGACATGTCCGCTACACATTTCCTGATCTATTTGTGATTTATCTTGTGCATCACATGTTAGTTAAGCGTCATATATTTTACTTAGATACACACAGAACACACCACTTCCTCCAGAGAGATTCCAGGACCAGAGCTGCTAATGGAGTCTAGAGTAAACTGCATCTTTTATATGACTGAATTAATGGGTTACGTACGAAAAAGTCTGGATGTTTTACTGTTTTATTGTTCACTAAGAGTAAATGATGTATAAATCATGCATCTTTATAGACCTGCAGGAGGCTTGTTCTTCTCTTCATTGGAAACCACTTTGAAAGATAGAAAAATATAATAGAAATTAGAACCTGATCTATTATTGGTTCAATGCACAACGATGGTTCACCCAGAAATGAAAATTCACTCATCATCTACTCGCCACTATGCCGATGGAGATGGTGGGTGAAGTGTTTGAGTCCACAAAACACTTCTGGAGTCTCAGGGGTAAACTACGCATGAGCAGAATCCAGAATCCAAGAATCCAATTGAAGTAACTTGTGACCAAAGCTTCAGACGTAATGAAACAACAGAAACAACACAACATGCCTCCATATCGCTTATGTGGTGTCATCCAAGTGTCCACAAGCCTCCGTTATATTAGACTCAAAATGAGGGTATTTACCTCAAGTTTTAAACCTAAAAGTCAGCTGATTGAAACTTTCTTGCCACTTCTGGTGGACTTTTAGGCTTCAAACACGATGTAAGTGACGCAGTTTCGAATCGAGTATGAATGTCGGTGCTTGTGGACACTTGGATGACACCACCAGAGAAGTATGGAGGCCTGTTATGTTGTTTTATTAGGTCTGAAGCTGTGGTCTCCAGTTACTTCAATTGTTTTGGATTCCGCCCTAACACTGTTTACCCCTGAGACTCCAGAAGTGTGTTGGGGAATCAAACACTTCACCCCCCCAGTTTTTATGTAACGTTTTCCCAGGGTGATACACAAATGCCTGCTTGTTGTGCGTCTCACCTCCAGACTGTGTGTAGTGTCGACCGACCCGGTGAGGGAGCAGAGTGAGCAGGCGGGACTTGACTCTTTATCTGCTGATGTGGTTCTGGTCATTTCAGATAAGGGCAGTGTGAGCTGTGTGTAGACACGAGGCTCAGGCTGAGTACACAAACCCAGCAGCTGCCTGGCACCGCACACACATTCACAGAGTCTGTAACAAAAGGCTAAAAGTGACAGCGAGCGCGAGGAGGAGCGAGAGGAGGAGGGAGGGAATAAATAAAAGAATATGGAAATAAATAAGCAGCGCTCTCAGGGACAGATAAGGGGGAACCTATGGGAGAGACTCTTGTGTTTTGTCACAAGTAAAGCACTGTCATTGTGTTTTTCGGTGTGTTTTTACACAGCCTGATCCAACACAGATGATCTAAGGGGTTCCAGATGTTCCTCAAAGGCAGACTTGCAATCTCCATGGCCCCATTTCAACAACAATATCCCATCAGTCATTGCTCCCCCTTCTTTCAACTAATAATTATTTGTATTATCAATTAAACTTTTGAACCATTGGTCAGTTATTTGGTCAATAATATATCAGGAAATTGTGAAAAACGTTCTTTACAGATGGTGAGATGTCAGATAAACTGTACAAAACATATAGTGGAAAGGATCACACAAGACTAAGGCTTCTCGTAGACAATCCTTTTTATTAGATGGGATAGTCTTGAATATTATTGCTGTTATTGGTCTTTAAATACTTCCTTCTGCATTTTAACCATTTGTTTTCTTTTTGCGCAGCAGCTATGTCATAAAGATCGTAAAGACCTACAGGAACTAGAATTTATTCACATGTGAGAAGGTGAAATTAGAAAACTTCCACATATTTAGCTTGGTTAAAATGACTCAAAATAAATAGAAAATAGTCAAAACACTTCAATACACAATCAGGTTATTGGTTAATTGACAAATTGTTGCAGTTATAGATTATAAAGTATAGCACTGATGGCCTGCAAAGCTTTGGATTTCTCTACATAACGTGATGTACATGGAACTTTAGTATGAGTGATATTCAGTCTTAAAAGAATAAAAAAGGTGGAATCGTTTGTAACAGAAGAGCAAAAGTGTCAGGAATAGAATACACTGAGTATTTGTTGAATTGTCTACAGTCAATAGCATGTCTGAATAATGATCCATCCATCCAACCATCCATCAACCATCTACAACATCCATCCTTTTGAAGGTTGGGGGAGGTGGAGCCAGTGATGGGACAGAGCTCCAATACATAGAGACAAACAACCAATCACATTCTCACCTCCCATAATACAATCTATTTAACCTCAATCTTCATGTATTTGGACTGTGGAAGTGGAGAGAAACACCCCACGCACAGGGAGATCATGCAAACTCCACACACTCCAACATCCCGCTCCAACCAAGATTTGAAATTGATTTGTACTTGAGAGGCAAAGATTTAACAGATCATTGACTACGTTATATCAGAAATATTTTCATTTCCTAAGAAGTGAGAATTAAACTGAGATGTTGATAACCTACTACATGTCATAATTTTGCATTTGTTTGGTTTGTCATGGGAATTACACAAACACTATGGACTTTTTTAGCCTCTGTGGACGTATGAGCGCTCCTCTAGTTTGCAGCTGTGATCATAGGTTGAAAACAAGTCATGAAAACAATATGTATAATACATATTCTTGCTGTGGTATGTTGGTTTAATGAGCTTGTAAGACAAAGACATGAGAGCCTAACCCCTGACCCTCCTCGGCAGGTCCCCCCCTGCTGCACCCTCCTTGAACCTGGGTGGGGGGGCTGCAGGTCTTTGGAGCGAGGCTGTGGAATGTGGGTGAGAGTCGCTAAGTGAAAGCTGCGCTGCCGTCTCTGATAATTCACAGTCTCTGTGGGTGTGTGTCTCGGGCCAACACTAAGCAGAACCTCTCACAAGACTGAGAACGAACCACACGCAGCGAGAGAGAGAGAGAGAGAGATGGTGTTACAATATAAATATAAAATCCTCATCACATCTCCGTCTTCCATGCATAATGACTGATCTCTTCAAAGTCAACTCTCTAAAAGCGTTATTAAGTCAAGAAAGTGTACATAACACCTGCATGGTCATTACGGCAAATCTTGTTTTTGCAGCAATGACTTATAAAAGCCTTTCTTGCAAAAAGGTTCAACTGCATTGAATTCACACGGGGTCTGAGTGATTGAAGTGGTGCGTGTTGGGTGGGCCGAACATATTTAGTTAAGTTGGATGGAGAGCAGGACGAGAGGGGGGGGGATTAACAGACAGGACAGGTCACCTAAGGCTGTGTCGTGTGAACAAAGTGAGACAAAGAAAAGAGACACTGGCATGTTGCTCTCTGCAGAGACCTCAGCCAGTTTGTTTAAGATTGTGTTATTTGAAATGGAATTGGCTTTGAGTGCTGATAATTAGTCACATCCTTCAGACTGTGGACCACACACACACGCACGCACACACACACACACACACACCACCTACTGTACCATCACTAATTCACTTCATATGACAAACCAGTTGCAAAACCATTGCTTATTTACACATTTGGCTAACAGAGCTTAACCATCATCCGTTTTGAGTCGTGTCTCCGTCCACTTGGCAAACACAAGACGGATTTTAGCTCCGTTTCTGCTCTCACTTACTCCTGTGGCCTGTTGGCAGCAAAACTGATGCAAAGAACAGCAAGAGTGAACCAAAACACTTAATACCATCATGGAGGTATTGTTTTATCACCTATGTCTGTTTGTTTGTGGTGCAATCAAGAAAAATGATTAAAAACTCCCCATCTCACAATGTTAAAGAAAGTGAAAGAGAATTCCTGGATCCACACCAAAACTTAATGGTTTCTTCCGTGACCCATCCTGCAGCCCTCCATCAAGTTTCGTGGTAAACCATCCTGAAGTTTCTCTGTAATCCTGCTTAATATCAGACAAACGCAGAAGAAGAAAAACTCTGTCGGAGGTAATAAATCCTCAGAACACTTCCATCTTTCTTTTTTATCTCTTCTATAAGAACTAGACAATCAGGAGAGTAGGATTGTTGGGGCTATTGAGAGCCGTTCCGGTTCCTTGTGGATTTGTCACAGTGAGCAAACTCCTTCACATGCGAGCTGCCATATGATCCATTGTCGATGTGAACTATTGATTATTTCTGCTTCATGTAATTTCCTCCTGATACATTAGATCTGTGTGAGTCTCGCAGGAAGCTGTTAAATGTTCCATTCGTCCACATTCTCCCACGATGCTCTCTGCTCTTTCAACCCTCACCCAGACTGAAGAGGGGACAGATGGCCTTAAAAGTCAATGTTTATAGACTCACTGTCAGGACAGAAGACTTCCTGTGAAAGTAAATAGCCTGTGTTTTAAATCCATCATAAAAATTATAAATACAGATTCTGAATATTCCATTAGCCCCCCTCATGTCATCGCCTGCTCGACCAGCTCGGTAGCTTCACAGAGCTGACGTTAGCGTGGCTGTCGAGGCGTCACCAGTGATAGGCCGCTGATATCAGTTTCCTGCCACATGTTTCTTTAGACATCTGTGTTCCTCACTCACACCGCCACACATCATTATCACGGAGTTCCACTGGTTGCAATGTCCATCTAGCCATCAAACTATCAACTGGATGAGCATGACATTTCGAGAAGGCATTTATGAGCTGAGGTGTCTTTCATTGGGTGCGTGTGAAGACCGATTGCGTAACAGCGGCGCGACAAGACAGTTAATCTGCAGCAGGAAAATACGTTCAATCATTATCCTCGAAAAACAAAGGCTCCATCGGGTGGATCCTCCTCTGGGTCAACCTGTCCCGGGAGGCATTGTGCTTTGGCAAGCGACGACACATGTGAGGCCTGAGTATCGAGCTTCAACTGAACCGAAAGGGACATTGAAACTTTGTCGTGTCCAGCTGCAGCTCTGTTGCTAAGCGACAGTTGGAAGGGTGGGACAAGCTGGCCACGCAACTCAAGGGATTCCTCCTTAGATTAGATCATCTCCTCTTTGTTTGATGATCTCCTGACTTTTCTTCTCGTGTCACCATGGGCTGAGATTCAGAGATATTAGTGAAACTTCTCACTACTACTACTGTTATTGTACAAACCTTCTTGCCCCTTTAGGATTCACTTTAATAACTTTATTATTGTAACATTTTACAAGACAATATGTCCTAACAAAAAAGTTTCAAATAATTATAATTCATAGGGATGTTTTAAAGAGAAATAGTCATTATATAAACTTAAATAAAGTATAGCATGATTAGAATGAAATTAATATTAGGTAAAGAGGTGGATTTCGTTTTTTTACAGGACGCAAAATCCATTCATAATATTATATCATAACTCCCTTAACATCCAGTTTCACGTCTTAAATCTACCCTTAGCATATTTAAGGTTTTTAAAATCAAGTCAATGTCCTACACATATATTTCTGTATCAGTTTGTTGTGTTTCTTCATTGAAGCTACAATTTTCAGACTTCTACACCTTCTGATAAAGATGTACATTATTTAAATGCATGCATTAGATATGTGTGTATACAGTATATAATTGTATGTGTATATTTATTCATACAGGGTATATATTCTGCGCACACACACACACACACACACACACACACACACACACACTATGATGATCATTTATTGATTATGTCTCCATATCCTCCCTAAGCTGCTCTGGGCTTTTGGTAAAATACATTTTAATCTATGTTGTGCTGAATGGCCACTGTCACTGCTGTGTTTCCTGTCTGGATCAGAGCATCTCTTACATAATGCCATTTTGATATCCAGGGATTAGGCTGAGGTCCTCTCCACGGACCAGCCGGTTTGTGGATGTTCCATCACGTCGCCCTCGGGGAAATGACGACTGCTGTTATGGTTAAAAATAAAATGATAGGATTTTCCAAGGACGTGATGTTCAATTCCTGCTTTATTTTCATCCTCAAAAAACTGAACTCAACTCTTTTTATTCGCTCCATAATCCTATTGGTAACTCATTCATGAAGTCCACCTGAGGGGGACGCGCCAGGAAAGGTAGAGGCCGACAGGAAGAGGCAATAAGTGATGAGTTATGATAAATGAGCGTGTTGTTGAGCACAGAGGAGACGAGCAGGTGCAGCGGCCTCACACTGAGAGCGTGGCGGCGTGCACAGGTAGCAGGTAAACGCTGCCGAGCAGGACTCCTAAAGTGCTGCTGCGTAAACACAGGACCTGACTGTGTACTCTGTCAACCCACTAGCCCTTGCCCTCTTGAGAAAAGCAAGCAATTAGTTTGAGCCTGTGAGCTCAGACACCTGGAGTGTGGGACGCACGTCGAGTGAATCTCCACAGAGGAATACGTACGGCAGCTGTCGCATGTGCAGAGAAAACACATATCCACACATTGACTGCACCCGTACTGACGGGAGGGATTCACCTGCAGACACCGTGCTCCAGGTTTCACTTTTGTCTGGTGGCTATTTTTACTCGAACAGTGAGAGTAATGTAAACAGAGCTGAGCGCTCGGAGCCATCTGCCTAATGTCACTGTGGCCTATATCTGTCCTTCTCTCTGTCTGTCTCTCCGTCTCACTCACTCGTCTTTCCTTCGACGTCCTGGCGTTGTCTTTGTCCTTCCTTCATCCCTGATCCTCACCCCTTTTTTCCTGCCTATCCTCAACATTTTTCCCATTTATCTTTGCTGTCCATTACGCTGCCGGTCTATTATTTTAAAACCTCACCTCTTGTTTGCTTTCATTTCAAACCCATCCATCCATTACCCATCTGCTTCTGTTCCTGTGTCTGTGGTGCATATGTAAACTATGTCACCTTGGGTCACCTTAACTCGGAATTGCTATTCTGAGAATTGTTTTATAGCCATGGTAAATACTTTTTCATTTATTGCCAACGAGTCTCTTTTGATGGGGGAAATGTTCTCGACATGGGCAATTTCAAGATTGCACCATGTTTTTGTAGCAAGTACTGGAAACACGGCATAAACAGTCACCCTGATTGGAATCTGAGAATGTGAATGAGGCACAATCGAGAAAAATCTTCAGACAACATTTTGATCCTTTTCTTTTATACATATTTGGACAAACGTTCAAGGGAAACTTGAAAACCCAAGGAGGTAATGCTCATCGATGGATAAAACACTTGAACTGTGGTGATCTTCTGAAGAAGAACCATGGAATTTATTTATTTATCTCTATAAGATATTGTGGCTTGAAGCTTTTTTGGTTTCCTTTTCTAGTGACCAATCGTGTTTGTTCAGACTTTGGTTGCAGGCAGGTAAACAGTCCGTGTGGGCTATTTAATGCATCTGCATTCATGAGCAGATGTAAGAATTGATCTGAAACGTCGTCTGGACCTAAAACACCAACAGAATGTATTGTTGCTTGTGTTTTGTGTAGAGTTGTGTTCAAATCGGGCTGAAAACAGAAGTCGGTGTCTTGTCTACTGTCTGCATCAGAAGCCCTGTGCATATCGGCCGTTGTCCCCAGAGGTTAATTCCTCATGAGACGATGGCCAATGGGTGTAGATTTCTTTACAAGTAACGGAAAACAACCTGCATTGTTCTGAAAAAGTTCTTTAAACCTACTTGGTACCAAAAAGGTTATGAAGGCTCATGATGAGCTGCACAGATGCCTTGTTATAAAAAAGTTATTAAAACATAACCCTAGTTCTAATCCTTTCTTTCAATTCTGTGATTTCCCTTTTCTAGTTTTTTAGTTTCCACATGACACAAACGTGCAATACCCTTTCAAGCCCCATGAAAGTATCCGTGTAATGTTTTCTGCAAAAACTGTCTTTCTAATAATAAACAGTTATAATAACAACACTAATTCTTAATCAGAATTATTTAGGGAAAGGCCTGAAGCTATTATTTATCATTTCAGTTTTCCAGTTCTGCACTTCCTTCTGGTCCACGCTCCAAATGTAGCCTCTGGAGTGAAGAGTGTCACATCCAGGCTGTGAGCAGGAGCCACCTCTCTTAAGGAAGTGGCTCTCTAACGGGTCAACAGCATTTCCACCGTGCAGTCGGGGACTGTTGTTTGGACACAGGAGGTTTTCCCCCAATTGCAGCAGCACATTTAACCACTGACGCAGCTCAACAGGCGGCAGCAGACGAGCACGCTGTAGAAGTGATGAGGTGGTCAGTGAACTGAGAGGAGCAAAGGGGACGACTGATCCCACAAACGGGACCATTTCCTGTCAGAGGAAATGTTTTGTGAGCGTCTGTACTTGAAAGTATATATCGGGTACAAATACTCAGCAGCTCCTGGTAAAGATTGCTTCCTTTTTTTCTTCCTTAAAACATGGAGATACGATGCAGTTTGATACTTTACATAAAAATAAATTATAAACAAAGAAAGCTGTCTAAGTCTATTTTGACCATTAGGGCCGTTATCTTCCTCCTGGACTTTTGAGACGTCCGATCAGATCTAAGCAATTTCATTTCAATCCCTCCAGTAACTAAATCTTGCTCATTCAGTTTCACACAGAAAAATGCGACGATAAGAGATAAAGACACTAACTTGTTTTCCACTGTGACTTGGATCCACACGCAGCTTCCTGAGAGACACAGGGAACAGGAGTGTTTGACAAAGGAGGTCAACAGGAGAATTAAATTCACGCCACTAGGATCATAACTTTGCAATAAATCCTGTCACCGGTTAATGTTTTCATGTGTTTTTTACACAAGGATTTTCCAGTAAAGTTGAGCACTTTAGACGTCTCATAGGCCCGTTCCTCTCTCTGTCTGCATAAATGTCCCTCGCATCGTCAGAGGCTCCATCAGGATTTAAGGTTAAACTGACAGAAAACAACATTGAGGCTTATTTCAAAGACAAACATGTTTTTAAACACATCCTATCCTTTGTACTTATTCTGAGGGTTTGACTCATGAGACCATTTTATCCAGGAACTAATATCAACTACAACCACACATAACGAAAGCACTCGCACTGATCTATTTTATACAACCTTCTCTCTTTGGTATCTCACAGGTTTTGCATCGTTCTCTTTCCGTCCTCGTTTTAAATTTGATCGTTTGTTTCTCCTCTTCTCTTCAGGTGAGCGCCAACGTCCTGATCTTCCTCTGCACGAACATCATTGGAATCTGTACCCACTACCCTGCCGAGGTTTCCCAGAGACAGGCCTTCCAGGAGACCCGAGGATACATCCAGGCCAGACTACATCTGCAGAGGGAGAACCAGCAACAGGTGGGCAGCGACCACACACACACACACACACACACACACACACACACACACACACACACACACACACACACACACACACACACACACACACACACACACAACATGATACAAAAGTGAAGCCAAAATTTCTCAATCGCCCTCTGGTGGGTGATTGCGGTATAGGTTTATAAACATCACATCCTCCATGTTAGTGAATGGGACATGGGCCAGACTAAAAAGTCAAATTAGACATTACATTTTTTAAATCACACTGATGTGTTCATTTTCCGCCAAGTTTGGTTTTGATTGGTTATTTGACACTATAAAAAATTGGGTGGAATGTCCTGATTGACAGCTTAGACTTGACATAAGATGGGTGGATTCCAAACAGGCAGGTTTAGAACAGACACTGCACCAGTGTTCACAAACGAAAACAAACTGATTTAATGTGAACATGCTCTTGTCTGTCACTCAAAACTGCTGTCACATGATTAAAAAGAGCAACACACAAACACACACACACACACATACACAGAGACAATATTGTGATGGACACAATCTGCATTTTGCTTCTTTTCTGCGTGTTTTCCAGGAACGTCTGTTGCTGTCAGTGTTGCCAAGGCATGTTGCCATGGAGATGAAGGCTGACATCAATGCCAAGAAGGAAGACATGATGTTTCATAAGATCTATATCCAGAAACATGACAATGTCAGGTCAGCCGGGACACTGGGTTTTACCGTGTGATTTTATGTGGATTTTAGTTTAATCATCAACCTGCATGTGTTTTCTCACTTAGTGCAAAACAACACGTTCGGTCAAAAGGATCTATAATCTGTATCTGATCTCTTTTATGATTAGAAATAATATTCGGTAAATTCATTTTACAGGTAGTGTTTATTCCTAGAATTAATTTCCTGGAAACTCTCCACATAATTTGCCAAACATTCGCTGGTAGTTTATTTTTAGTTACAAGGATAAATATTTACTTTCTTACAAATACAATACATTTTTACTGACTGTTGATTAGACCATAAATGAGCCACACTGAGTCACTTTATCTCACAGGTCCGGTTTGAGGAAATCAGATCATAAATGTGTGAGTCCTGTTTATCTGCCGTAAAAAGTGTTTTATTTTATTTGTTCGAAAACACAAACCTGTCATCCTGCTGGAAACGAGATAATCAGGACAAACATCAGCTGAATTATTAATAATTTTTCGCCGATTACTGAGCATCACTGTTCAACGACTGGAAACTTTAAGTTTTTTGATGAACTACTACATCATTTCAATCTTTTTCTTAAAACAAGAATTATTTCCGTCAATGTGTCTGCCAAATTTCGTCAGCCTTTCTTGGAAATAAATACCATTTAAAAATGTTTGAGTTTAAAAATAAGTATTAAAAGCTTTCTGGTTATTTTACAGTTTGTCAACCAGGCTAAAATCATTAAACCCTTTGTTCTCAGCTTGCACTCTGTGTATAGTGTAAGACACCACTCTATTACATTGTATGATACCAAATCAACCATAAGCATATCAGCAACAAGCACACCCTTAGTTTGTCTTAAACTTCCTGTCCCTTCAGGAAGTGGGAATGTTCTGCGTTGTGTAACTTGACGTCTGATGCTTGTGATCACCTTCCACCTACATTATAGCAAATATTTGAGTAGTTTTATGCTCTGACATAGGGAGTGAAGGACTAACAGAGCTGGAAGGAAACAACAAAGACTGGCAAACACTAGCAGCTCTTTACGTAACCGCTCTGGAATCAGCTAAGTCACTCGTAAAATTCACGGTGACTGTTTTGTAATGTTCTGTTTTATAACGACATGATATCATTACATGTTGTTTTAACTGTGTGATGATACAATATTTCCTCATCCAAAATACAGTCACAGCAGAGACTCATCTGGTTTTAGTTACAGTATCACACACACACAGTTGTCCCATGACGTGGGCTTGAAGGCAAAGTATCCTGAATCATTTCATGAATAAGATATATTACACTTTCTCTAAATTCAATCATCCAAACAACCACATTACAAACACTCATAGATATCAGTCCCCCTCATTTTTTTTCATCAAAATCCATGAATTATTCCCTGAGAAAACCGGCAAACCCAATGCCAAAGAGAGTAAATCCTAGTTTGGCCCCTTTGTCCAGATCTCTGCCAAAATGTTATGATTTCTCTCTTGGCTGATGTCCAATCCTTCCACCAAGTTTCATGGAAATCTTTTAAATTGTTTATGCGTAATCGTGCTGACAAACAAACAAACAAACGGACACGGGGAATACACCCTTGGTAGAGGTAAAAAAAAATAGAAGCGGCTGCATAACACCAACTATGATCATGTCATGTGACGTCATCCTCAAAACATAAAAATTAACGCTAAACTGTTATTCATTAATCCTTTAAATCGAAAACAAAAACAAACACATTCTTACTGAGAACATTTCACAGACACGCACGCACGCACGCACACACACACAAACACGTATGCGAGCGCGCTCACAGTGTCAGCAGAGGGTAGAGTGGTTTGGCAGAGTGGAGGCTAATTAACATTAGTGAGGGAATACTTAATCACCAGCAGCCAAGATAAGATAATCCCTAAAGATGGAGAGCTTCAGCACACATTCAATTACAGCGCCGAGCAAACACATCGCACACCACAGTCACACACACACGCTCAGATCGCCTTCAGAAGACTTTAAGGTCAACATTCCTGCCTCTGTCAAGGTCAGCCGCCCTGATAACAACACAACACGACACAGATATGAAACGTTCATGCCAAACCTCTGAAGATGTTTGTACAGTTTTCAGACTGGACGTCATTTTAGTGCCAGAGCAGCTGACGCACGTTTCAACCTCAGTGAGACGCCGCTCACTCTAGGCTGGAGGTCGGGTTTTGTGCGTCCAAACCTGAAAGTTTCATCACATACATGTGTTGTAACTACTGGTTGTAGCTGCCTTTTAATTGCGTAATAGCCTCTTAAACTGTTGCTTTCTTTGTCTCTGCAATAACGTCCACGTGCGATGAAGAATAAACACGCTGCTCTTCAGTTAGACAGTCACATGTTTTCCTCTGACTGTTTTTATTTGTCACTCGTGATGGATCATTATTATTCATCGCCCCTTTGCCGAGTAACGTGAATAAAACTCACCTCATCCATGAACCTGTTTTGAAGCCGAGTCACATCAGGTAATAAGAAAACAACTCCCATGATCCCACGCTGCTTCACAACGTCATCAAACCACGTCTTCTGTTATTGTTTTTAGCGGCCGAAGCAGCATACTATATATACTTTAAATTACACATAAAAAATAAAGTGTTACTGCTAAACAATACATATGATACTAACCCAGCTCTTGTACTTCATGGTTAACATGCCTCCTGTCACAAGGTGGGAAGGGAAATATTTTATTGCGCACCTCCTCCTGTAATGTTTGTTTGTTTCTCCCTCTCTCACGCCGTCTGTCAACCTCTCTCTCTCGCCCACAGTATCCTGTTTGCAGACATCGAGGGATTTACCAGCCTGGCCTCTCAGTGCACAGCTCAGGAGCTGGTCATGACACTCAATGAACTCTTTGCCCGTTTTGACAAGCTGGCATCGGTAAGTCACTGCAGTCACTTGTCTCCAATGTCTGAGGACACACGTCCACACACGTCCACAGGGTCAGGCTGTCTCTGCCGGCCTCCAGTACCTGTGCTAAGGATAAGCTAGGATAAGCGAGCAGTGTCCTGGCCACAGATTCAGGCTGAAAGATTTGGCTTCATAAAGTTCAAAAGTTCTCTTGCAACAGGTTTTTCTCGCTGTGATCCTTCTTCCTGTTTATTATAAGACACATTGCAGATTAGGTGATGTGGAACAGAAACTATATAAACATAAAGTTAAACTAAAGCTAAAATAAAGCTTCAGTATTTTCAGTTAAACTAACAAGGTGGACACGTCTGAACTTACCAAGTTTGTAGTAGTAGCTCAGTAAGTAAACACCTGCAGGAGGAAACTAAAAAGAGGAATTTGCATAATATAATTTGCATAAGCAGATAGTTGAAGTGGCAAACATAATGATGTGTTTAACTAACACTAACACTGCTGAATTTATTGTCTTGATATTTAAACTTTCGAAATATACTGTGGTTTAACTCAGAGTGAGGAGTTCTGACGGATATCGTCCCACATAGGTTTCTCTGAAAGAGTGATTCTGATTACAGTGACCAAAGCCTGTTCCAGTGTTTGTAGTTCTTTGATGTAATGGTATTGTTTTATATAATTTGATTCTAATGAGCCAAACGATGAAGTATTTTGTTAATTGTGAAACTCGTGTACTAAAGTATAAGTTACCGACATTATCGTTACATAATTTTAACACAAGCAACATCTTCTGATCCCGTGTAAAATTACATAACTTTAGTCACTTGATATTACAACTTTATTCTCTTAAATGTAGAATTTATTTTGTTAAATTACACTTTATTCTTGTATTACAAATGTACTCTTTTAAAATTGAGACATTATCCTCAAGTTTCTTTCTGTAAACATGACCCTTATACTTCTAAACGTTTCCTTTCCTTCATCCTCTCCTTCCCTCTCTCTCTTGCTTCGTCTATCCCTTCTTCAGGAGAACCACTGTCTACGTATTAAAATCTTGGGTGATTGTTACTACTGTGTGTCCGGGCTGCCTGAACCCCGGGCCGACCACGCCCACTGCTGTGTGGAGATGGGTGTTGACATGATCGAGGCCATCTCGTGAGTAGAACTCCCGTTCGTACAAGTGTGCGTTTGAAAAGTTTTGTCCTCTGCTGATCCTCTGCTCTCTGGCTCCTCTGCAGGTTGGTGCGGGAGGTGACCGGGGTCAACGTGAACATGCGCGTTGGCATTCACAGCGGGCGCGTGCACTGCGGCGTGCTCGGACTCAGGAAGTGGCAGTTTGACGTGTGGTCAAACGACGTCACGCTGGCCAATCACATGGAGGCGGGAGGCAAAGCCGGGTGAGAGGAATAAACGCAGGTTCACACACGTTTAGAGAAAAAGTCTGCAACCAACAAATGTTTTCATCATTGATTAATCGAGTCATCAGTCATTTACTGGATTAATCAATTAAGCACAACGTTTTTCTCCTTCTTGCTTATACTGTTAAATTTAGTTGGTGGGAGTATACATAGTTCTTTAATAATCTGTTTAAAGTGGAGGTTCAACTCACTTTACAAACTTTTTAATCTCTTTTCCTTTTCAGACATTTATTTATCAAGTCAAGAACAACATCAAAACCAATGTCAGACCTTTTAAAACTGTGTGAAAACGTCCCTGTAGTTTCATGTGATATTATTTGTCCCTGCAGGCGGATCCACATCACAAAGGCCACGCTGCAGTATCTTAACGGAGACTACGAGGTGGAGCCGGGCTTCGGAGGAGAGAGGAATGCGTATCTGAAGGAGAACAGCATCGAGACCTTCCTGGTCCTCGGCTGCAGTGAGAAACGGGTCAGTGCACGAAACACGCACACGGCTCAGGTTTACACATTTAAACTTGAAACTGAATTGAAAATTTATTGCAGTTTTCCAATTGAGGCCGAAAGAACCCACTGATGCTTTAGTGGGTGTTCAGAACAGAAATAGCCCAAACTTTGAAAGGGCCGTGTGGACGCGGGCGTGATGCTTTCAGTTCTTCAGACACAGTGGTTCATAACAAACAGAGTTTAGACCCACGCTACAGATCCCATTTAAATGAATGAAGGGGCTGCTTCATTTCACACAGGGAACAGTTCTAATGCTGGTGGTGTGTAAATAAAGACAGATGACATAACTCCTCCCCAAAAGTGAGTCAAAGCGTCTTTATCACCACCTGGTGGCTGGCTGCAGTGTAGGTTATAAATCCCACTTCCTTCATGTTAGTGGATGGGACATGGAACACACTAAAAGGTCAAAGAAAACATCAAATGCATTTTTCATATTATTATTTCTTGGGTCACTTCTTTATTGATTTTTGATTTTGGTTTTAATTAGTCGATTGATGCAATTAAAACGGGTTGAAACATGATTGACAGCTGAGACTGACTCATGATCGGACAAACGGACGTATCAGCGTAGATTCTGTCTCCAAATGTGCACAATGGCAGTGTTTGTATCCTGTAGGTTTTAGCTTTATATTAGAAATGGAGATGCATCATCCATCTTTATGTACAAGTCTTTAGTAGAGACTTGCAGGTCAACAGTGACAAAACTGTAAGAACTTCTATTAGCGTTCCCTGTGTGTTGAGCGAGTTATTCAGGCCTTCGTGTTCTTGCCTCTGAGCAGAAGGAGGAGAAGGCGATGATGGCCAAGATGCAGCGGACGAGAGCCAACTCCCACGAGGGGCTGATGCCGCGCTGGGTCCCTGACAGAACCTTCTCCAGGACCAAAGACTCTAAAGTCTTCAGACAAATGGTGAGGCTCAACATCAACACGCTCCTCTGTGCCGACAGAGCCAGGCTGCCTGAGTCTTAATTTGTGTCCGTCTGTTTTCTTCCTCAGGGGATTGATGAGTCCTCCAGTAAAGACAAGTGAGTAGTGACTCTTTTAATGTGTGAAGGGAAACCTGCTGTTTTCTCTATCGCCAGTCTGATCTGCGTCTCCTCTCTTTGCAGCCGCGGCGTTCAGGAGGCCATGAACCCGGAGGATGAGGTGGATGAATTTCTTGGGCGAGCCATTGACGCTCGCAGCATTGACCAGCTACGAAAAGACCACGTGAAGAAGTTCCTGCTCACCTTCCAGACCTCCAGCCTTGAGAAAAAGGTTCAAACTAAAAAACCTCTGATTGTCTCCTCTGCTTCTCCAACTGATACATGTTCTAACGCTCTTCTTCTCTTCTTTTTCCTGTCATAGTATTCTAAGAAGGTGGACGATCGTTTTGGAGGCTATGTTGCTTGTACTCTACTTGTATTCTGCTTCATATCCTTCATACAGATCGTCATCTTTCCACAGTGAGTACTGCACAGATCATAATACTACAATGTAAATCCTTTAATATTTACTGTCTGTGTTATTTGGTTCTTTTTACATCTGTAGTTTGGTTCATTTGGTTTGGACCAAATATAAATTTTCCCCTTCTAGTTCTGGACAGGTTCACACTGACATAATAGTTGCAAAGTGGAAGGATTCATTACGGTAGAACCCTTTAACTTTTGACTTACTGTTTCATGAGGAATGTGAAATAGGACCAAAGATATAGAAGCTGAATTAAGAACATTAATAAACTTTTTTTCATGTAAAATGTATTTTATCAGACAAAAATAATAAATGAAAACACAAATATATAGAACTTAAAATTGAGGAGTTTTCATATTGGTGCATATCAGCAAACAAATACCATAGTAGAGCTGTTCAGTTAAATTTACTTACTAAGTCTCAAACTGGGTATAATTGTAACCCAGATCTCCTGGGCCTGAGTTCGCAAACACAAAAAAATTAATATGTTCTCAGACGAATATTTGAAACTAATCTTATCTTTTCTTTAAATTCCTCTAATTAATATTGAAGACCACCACAACTGTATTTTAAACGTCAAAAACCTTCACAGGTGTTTATTTACAATATTAAACAAATGAAATTGCTGTGAGCTCCTCTCTCAGGAAGTAAAATATTTACAAAACAAAATAAATTCACAACAGTTGTATGAAAGGTAACTGAAATAATAAACTGTAGACTCTGTTGCAGGCCTGTAGTGATGCTCGGGTGCGGTGAGGCCTGAAAACTGTTATGGCCACTTCACTCAGCCAAGAGCAGAAAATAAAAGCACGTGCATTGTCATATCAGTTCAATACTCACAGGTCCAAACGAGGAGCAATAGGGCAATGTCACAGATAGGGGTGATGATGGCAGTCACAATCCAAATACAGGCAGCATACACAGCAATGGAAATCCAGGGAAGAAGAAAACAGCAGGGTCCATCCACCAGCAATCTCAGTTTCTCTCTCTTCACAGACGTCCGTCTCCTTTGGCAGGTTACATAGAAGAGTTAATATATCAGGACCACGAGTAGTCGACCTCGAAGATACCTCTTAAATGTTTCCCACAGCACAACACTTTTCCTCAGGACATCTGGACTCTATCTCTCTCTCTGACCCACCTGCTCAAAGCATGCTGAACCACTACCTGCACGTCATGTCCCGCCCCATACAAGACGGATGACTTGGATTGGCTGTGACTTTGCTACTACCCAATGAGAAATGCAGAAACTGAATGATTGACACACACAACTGAGAAAAGTTAGATTGCACATTAAAAGCACTCAAATCAATAAGTCTCTCGTCTTCTCAATCACAGGGCCTTTTAACCACACATCTATTTATTGCTTTACTTTTTAACTGTAAATAGCTAAACTTCTTAACTGTACATATTATATTGTTTACATTTTATCCCATATTTAACCTTATTTTAACTACTATTTTTAATAATATGAACTTATCTAATTATCAGGAACTTTCTCTTTTAATACAACATTTGTTATGCTATTTTGAGATTAATTTTAGGCACTGTATCCTAGTGATTTTTATACAGGGCTACATAATAAAATGCAGAAATATTATGTCTGCCTTTTAACAGACCGACTTGTTAGTGCTGTTAAGTTTTTATTATGGAACTTTTAAAATACACAGAGTAAGACACAAGTGAACCTCTGTTCTTACTCATGTAAACTTTCCAGTCCATCAGGGAAAAATCCTCACACTGACTCACTGACGAGTTACCATGGTTACAGGTGAATATATTGAGAGGTTTATACGGAAAACTAACAGATCCTAAAAACACATATATACTCCAACAGTCCTGTGGTTAGTGGGTTTTGCTTTCACAAAATAAACACAACAAACACTGGAGTTGTTCTCTGTTGTGTCCCGGATAAGCCAGAGTTGGATTGACAGCTTGTACACCAGCCCAAATGAACCAAGCTGAACAGAAGAACAAACCAGAAATACGAAAAGCTGAGTTATAACTTCCTTTCTCTTGTGTCCCTGCAGCACCCCAGTCATGCTGGGAATCTACATCAGTATCTTCTTCATTCTCGCCAATATCCTTTTCATCTGTGCCATATACTCCTGCATCAAGGTAGAGGAGCTCATCAAGAAACAGAATCCTGGCTCGTTATTTCTAACCACAAACTGTAAATGTGTGTTTGACCTGTGATTTCCTTGCTGTAGCTCTTTCCAGCTGCGATGCAGACTGTTTCAAAGAAGATTGTCCAGTCTCGCACCAACAGCACCCTGGTTGGAGTTTTCACCATCATCCTCGTCTTCATCTCTGCCTTTGTTAATATGGTAAGTAGGAAAGTAGCTGCTGCTCAAATATCGTCAAGATATACACTTTCACTGTGGGGGCAGTTTGTGTTTTGTTCATCATAACAGAGGGGAAATACTGAGAAAAAGCCACATGTTGATAAATCCCAAATCTCAATGGGAATGCACATAAACAGTTTACCAGTCATTCGTGTTGAAAACTGTCATGAACATGTGTGCACGTGTGTTTCCTGCAGTTTGCTTGTGACACAACAAGCTTAGCGACATGCGTTGCAGAGAAGCTGAACACCACCGCAGCCCTGGTGACGCCCTGTCTGATCCGCAGCTTGAATGTGTCTGTGGAGGGGGGGCTGGAGATTTGTCCCAGCAATGGCCCCTCCTGCCCCTTCCCTGAGGTGAGTTCATCTAATGTCACCATGTTTTAGTTTGCGTGATTTTTCTTCTGACATGTGTTGTTGGATCATTCCTCTGTGTGACGCCGCCTTCTCCCGCTCGTGTCAGTATTTCAGCTACAGCGTGCTGCTGACGCTGCTGGCCTGCTCGGTGTTCCTGCAGATCAGCAGCATAGGGAAGCTGGCCCTCATGCTGCTCATCCAGCTCATCTTCCTGCTGCTGGTGGAGTGGCCACAAGTAGCACTGTTCGACAACGCCGACCTCTTTGTCACCTCCAATGCCATGTGAGTGCCACGTGCTGGATGCACATAGAGAGAGAGCAGGAGACAGGATTAGTCATCAGCTCAAACAAATTATTGGTCATACTCTGTCCTGTTTACTTATTCATTAATGTCATATTTCCTGATGTAAAAAAATCCTTTATTTTATTACAGTTAAAATTGTAAATTTAATCTGGAAATACTAAGTCATCTGGTACAATTTGTTAGAGTTTTCAGCATTAAAGCATTAAAACCTTTATTTGGTATCAGGTTTGTCCTGATTCTGTTCTGTGTTCAACTTTAAAGGACTTTTAATTCATCTATTATGATATATTGTTGGACTCTGTGTTTATCGTTCGGTCACACATGCTCAACTTTGTCAGTGGCAAACTTTCGCCTTCTGTTCATTTCCAATCTGTGAGATTGAGGGGGCGTATAAACATTCGCTTCCTGTGGCGAACACATCGCAGCACGGCTTCAAATGGAGTTTAACTTCGCTGAACTTTAACCTGAGATATTCAGTCTTCAAATAAAGGTTCGGTACCGGGAAAGGCAGAGGTATCCAAAATCACTGAGGTAAAAAGGCAACAAAGCAACTTACAGAAGGAAAACATGAGGACTACACCTGACAGGACAAAGTGGAGAGGAGGGATCGCAGGGTTTAAATACAGGAGTAACCAAGACTCAGGTGCAGAGAATCAAAATAATCAGGGAAGGGGGGGAAATGCAGACAAAGACGGGATGTCAAGTGAGACCCCAAGGGTAGGTAACAAAATAAAACAGGAAATAACTGATTGTGCAAAAATGTAAAGAAAACTCCGGCAGCACAGTGGTGGTTTTACAGTTTGGAGTTTGTATGTTCTCCCCGTGTCTGCAGTGCTCCAGCTTCCTCCCACATTCCAAACTCATTCAGATTGAGGTTGGGGGGGGGGGGGACCTTTGTGTGTCTTTGAATGTTGGTGTCTCCCGCCTCTCACCCAATGTCTGCTGGGATTCGCTCCATTTCCATTTCCATTTGAATGGTTGGACAAAACGTAACTCAAGGTGTATACAACAGAGACACAAAACCGAACAAGGAAAAAACAAGATAAAAGTCCATAAACACAGAGTCCAACAAAAGTCAACATTAAGTCCAATTTGACAATATTTATGGATGAATTGCAATATATCGTGTATCATAATCTGACTTTTCTTATTTTTTTCAGTGATTTAAATGACACTAATAATCAATGGTAAGATATACACTTAAAATACTTCCAATATAATAATTCTAATTTGTTCTATTTAACCAAATGTTTCTTTTGTAATTTTTTTCCTTTTAGGTCCAGTTTCAATGAAACTTCAAACCAGTGGTAAGATTGTTTTTCATTTGAACATTTTTATCTCCTTCTAATATTACAGCACCTTTAATAAATTTACTCATTTACTTAACTACTGCACTGTTCAAATATTTCCGTTTGGTTTTGTTGTAAATATCTACTGCATTAGTCAGGTCAGATTATTATTTACTTAACTACAAAGTGCTTCACAATTAAAAGAAGAGATTAAAATACACAAACCCAAACCAACTAATTAAAGCATGACTACCCATTACATTAATAAAAAGTAGAAATAGGTAAAAATAGTTTCTTCATCTTTGAACCCTGTGTGACCACGAGTCTGTCTCTCCACAGCCCATTTGTTGTGACCAAAGTGTCCCTGAGGGTCATGACTCCGGTGATCCTCACAGTCTTTGTCCTGGCACTGTACCTGCACGCCCAGCAGGTCGAATCCACTGCACGCCTCGACTTCCTGTGGAAACTACAGGTATGTACCGCTCCACACCACTAGAGGACACCATTTGACTTGAACTGCAAACGGCTTGTAACACTGCTGCAGAGGCCTGAAAGTTCACCATGAATAAACAACGTGTCATAATAAGAGATGAACACAATTTAACAAAGATGCTTCACTCCCAGGCCACAGAGGAGAAGGAGGAGATGGAGGAGCTGCAAGCCTACAATCGTCGCCTACTCCACAATATTCTGCCTAAAGACGTGGCCGCCCACTTCCTGGCGCGTGAGCGGCGTAACGACGAGCTGTACTACCAGTCGTGTGAGTGCGTGGCCGTCATGTTCGCCTCCATCAGCAATTTCTCCGAGTTCTACGTGGAGCTGGAGGCCAACAACGAGGGAGTGGAGTGTCTCCGGCTGCTCAATGAGATCATCGCCGACTTCGACGAGGTGAAGTATTTGTAAAATAATCTGTGTGTCGCTGTTATTCTGCAGATTTGACCTCTGCTCAGTCAGTCAGTCCTAAAACATATTGCATCTGAGGAACATGTGATCAGATTAAGCTGGCAAAAGATCAAAGGTCAATTTCACTGTGACATCATAATGTCCTGCAGAATATGAAGTACTGTGTGAATGTGTGTGAACAGGTGGATGGCAAAACTGAACTGTAAAGCTCTTTGAGTGTTCATCAAGACTAGAAAAGCACAATATAGATACATACCATTTTACTATAATGTTCAGTAGAAACTACCCATTATTTCACACCATAACTCAGGACGAGAAGGAGATCACAGAGATACACAACAAGCCCTGATTCTATTTTTTTTATTGTATCTCAGATCATCAGTGAAGACAAGTTCAGGCAGCTCGAGAAGATCAAAACCATTGGCTCCACCTACATGGCGGCCTCCGGCCTCAATGACTCCACCTACGACAAGGAGGGTCGCTCCCACATCACTGCACTGGCCGACTACGCCATGAGACTAAGAGAACAGATGAAATACATCAACGAGCATTCTTTCAACAACTTCCAGATGAAGATAGGTACGGGGAAATGACCGCTCTCTATCTGACACAGTAACAAACTAGTAAGAAAGCAGCTTTTGTTGATGCACTCTGATGTATTTCTTTTTTCAATTATCTTTAATTTCCCAGGTCTGAATATTGGACCTGTGGTAGCAGGGGTCATCGGGGCACGGAAGCCTCAATATGACATCTGGGGAAACACAGTCAACGTGGCCAGTCGTATGGACAGCACGGGTGTACCTGACCAAATACAGGTACCACTTCCTGTCTAACCCCTTTCAAAATTCAGCCCAAACAGGGGTTTTAAATGCAAAACACCAATTATATGCCTTTTAAGTTAAGATGACAATAGGATGGGATTTGCTACAGTATTTGATTTAATAATAATAAAGCTTCACCAAATTACAAGCACTCATAGATACCAGTCTGCTAAATTATTTTTGTTAAGATCCATGAATTATTCACTGGAATGTCAACGTCCTATCTTGCAATGTAAAAGAAAGTGACAAAAAACATTCCTGGATCCTCCACCTCATCCGGAATTTAAAGAGGTAAAATTGTCCCTAACCCTCAGGTACAATGAAATTGTTGGATTCTTCCCTGAACAAACATCAGTCAATTAAAATAATTATCATGACAAAGGTAACATTATTATTATTAATTAAAATTTTAAAGACAGATTCATGCTCCTGAGTGTAAACTATTCTTTATGCCTCACAGCTGAGAATATTTACCTTTTCTTCAAGCCGCCAGGTGACTGCAAAACAAACAAAGTCAACAGGTTTGAGGAAGACAATGAAGGTTTTCCAGTTTGTCAATAGTCAAACAAAGGCTGTTGCATAAAGTATCAGTTTGTATTAGTGTGTGGATTCCTGACAAGAGCCCGTCAGGACCTGTTGAGGCTCAGATAATCATTTTGAAATGATATTCAGGTTTTGGGCGTGTGCAAAGGCTGGGCTGATATTTCGCAGTGCACATGTCTGCAATCTGAGAAAACAAATAACCTTGCGTGATTGAGAAAAACGAGCTCAGTGCAGCTTACATCAACTGCATCTGGTTTGGATACAAAACACGGAGAGCCTGTCGGGCTGGGTCGGGCACGGTCAGTTTTCTCTCTGGCTCAGACAGATTTGAATACAACAGATGTGGCTCGAGCTGTTCTCCAGTGAACGTGTGGAAACACCTTAAAAAGCTTATATGACAAACATTTTAGCAAACACTGGTCTAATTAAACTAAACACGCAATACATAGGAAAACACTGACATCACTAAAAGTAGTTTTTCTGGCTCAAAAATAATTATTTACCTGATTTTTAAAAAGTGAATATGATATATTTTATTTAAAACGTATCCCCTGACTGTGCCTCCTCCTCCTGCTCTGCTCACAGGTGACCACAGACCTCCACCAGGTGCTCGCAAACAAAGGCTACGTGATGGAGTGTCGTGGGGTTGTGAAGGTCAAAGGTAAAGGGGAAATGACAACCTACTTCCTGAATGAGGGACCGCCAAACAGTTAGCAGCCGCGGCAACAGCAGATGCTGGGACAATTCCCACGGCATGGACACGGCACCACTGAGTGAGGACTCACAGTGTGAGGCAGCGACTAAAAACTGGGGATGCCATCACTTGAATCCCCAGCGAAGAGGAAAGAAAAACCTTTTAGGACTTCAAAAAGGAAAGTGTTCTTGATGAGAGGAAAATGTTCTCGGTTGGCAGCCATTTTGGCTCACATACATGTTGAAGGACAAGTGTTTTTCTCATGTCTAGCCTCTCTCTCAGGCTTCTTGAAAGATGCAAAGTCTGTTTATTTAAAACAACGCCTTTTAGCCTGTGTCAAAAGAAGATTAACGCTGTACATAAGGCTACTTTTTAATTTTACTTTGTGTTTTTTTTTCCCTGTATTTTTTTATCTCATGAATTATGAACAGGTACTCATATTTTGTTTTCTGGATTAATTATTTATTTTGATCTCGATGTTTTGTGCAAAAGGTCCTTTATGAAGAAGTGTGAATACATGCGTGCACAAATATCCAGTTTATTACACGTTTATAAGTGTGTATGTACATGCATATTTGTGTGTGTATGAATATATGTATAAACTGAGGAGAAATATATTGACCAAAGACTAAAGTATTTACTAAAAGCAAGGCAAGACATGTTTGATATGTTCTCGCTAAAGTCAGCAATGACCACCGCCTCTGTTTTTTTAGGCAGCAGACCTGAACCCTTTGTCTTTTTTGCCCGACTGCTGGCAGCAAAGGCTGCTTGGTTATTTTCATAAAATGTGTACAATTTATTTATTTTGTCTGTCATTCAGGCAGCAAAACGCTGATCAAATATGTTCTAAATTATAATGTTGCCCTCAACCTCTAGACAAAACTGCTAAAGATGACTATGGATGTTATTGGAAAGTGAAATATATATTTTTATCTCCGCTCTCTGAGGAGTTTAAATAGCTTCGACTAGAATTAGGATCCTCTTCATTGTCATTTTATGTCAGGTTGGTTCCTTAGAGCTTGAGCAGCCCGTGCACGGCGGGTTTCAGCCATAACAGTATGTTGTCAACAATGGCTCCTTCCCTTTCAGACAAGTATTTTTTGGTGCAAATGGAAATGAAGGAACTTAGATCAGAGAGTTGTTCCAGAGCCATCGGGACAGGATAGGTGGGCCTTGGATTTCAGCGCAGTGATCCCACACATCCTGATTCTTCTATGAAGAAGAAATAGATGAAGGAAAAAAATATAAATATATTGATTTTGACTGAATACTGTGCTTTGTAATCCAGGAGGGGCATAACTATTTTCACTGTGAGGTTTTTATGATACAACAAAACTGCTTTCTTGCCAAACATAACCGCTTTGAAGCATGTCTGATTGTGGTATCTTGTTTTCATTTATGTTTGTTTTAATGTAGGGTATTTTGTATCACTTCTGTATCCATCATTTGTATATTCTTAATGTTGTTATTATTATTCTGATGATTCTGATTAATTATTAAGCTTATTATGATCATTTCATTCCAATGATAAGGATCAAAGACCAGCACGCTTTCTAGTAAAACGCCAGTTGAAAAGCTCAAGCTCACTGGTACCAACTGATCAACTGCAGCCAATGAATTCAACTGTTCAATCCTAATGTACAATACAGTATTTCAACTGGTGGTAGGTGTGATGATCATGTATAGATAGTAATAACCATTAGCTGCCTTTGCAGCAGAGCCTGAGTGGTGTATGCTCACGTAAGCATAGCAGTAAACACACATTTACAGATGATTCACTGTGCTTTTTATTTTGATTTACGCCACTATTGCAGTATTGTAAATCTCAGTCAGACTTTGAAATGAGCTCTCCCGTCCGTACATTGAACTTCAAAGTAGAAACATCCCTGGTGTAACACTATGTGAACAGGACAGGCAGAATTTGGCCTACATGCATACTTCTTTTATTATTTCCCCCCGCTCAGTCTTTCAGTGGAAAAAAACGACTAGCTGAGTTTGATTGCCTTAAGTTAATATAAATCAAATTGTAGAATAACACTTAACAGGAACTGTGCCTGCTTGCTCTGTCTGGACTGCTGACGTTTGAACGGAGAGAACGGGATAAGGGCTTGTCGAGAAGTAAACCTTCTAATCATCGCGGGGATCTTTGTTTCTCCGGCTTTCGACTTTTGTTATCGGGGGAGAATCGGCCCTGACTTACAGCTCTTCCGCCACACTCTAACAATGGCATCCAACAGTTGATCATGTTTGTACCAAAGCCAGCTCACGCAGCCTTGTGCTATCGGCCCCCTGCTGTGCAATGATACTTGGCCTCGGGGAACAGTGGGTGCACCACAGTACAGCAATGTAAGGGAGATCACCAACTATCACGTGAACTGTGACCAATGATGAGTGATTCATATAAGCAAAGAGTTTATAGAATGGACATGAGTTTATACAAAATGTGCATAGTATGTATCCTATTTCTATTGGCTGTCCATAGACTTGTGTTGATTGTTAACTCTTGGGATGTTTTTTGGGGGGGGTATGAGAGGGGAGGAAGGTTGTCCCCATACTACTGAAACAGTGTTTTGCTCAGGCCTGATGAATCCTTCCGCATTTGTTTTTGTTTTATTTGTATTATCCCTGAGTTGGAGGAGTTTTGAGAGGGGAGTGTTTTGCAAAGCTGAAGGACGAGACGAGTTGAGGACTATGACAAAGAGAAAAATAACATTTCCCCTTGAAGAAAAAATAAAAAAAATCAATGGCTGTTTTTTTGTGGTCATATATTTAATTTTGGTGTTACATGTGCTGTGAATGTGTATCACCTGGTGGCTGATATAGGAACTGAGGGATGTAGAAGAAGTGTGTTTACACATATATGTTGAAGTCACAGCTCACTGGTTGCTATTCCAAACATTTCCTCCACACAAGATCAAATTTCAAACATGTCGGTGTGGTTCTTTCTTCAGAAGAGACTCTAGCACAAGTTTCTTGCTACACATTGCTCATTTAAATGCAGGTGACAGACTGATATTCCCCCTGAACTAAACAAATTATGACTTTACCCTCACAACACAATGACTTCATTCTCATAACTTATTCTCATAATCTTCTATGTCCCTAATACTACCATCAGAGCTTCACACAAGTAAACAAAGTTTCAAAGTTTCACTTTGTTTACCCTGCAGCACAAGACCCCAGAGATATTGTCAGAGGTAAATTAGTTAGAATTAGTTAAAACCATTTTATGAAAGAAAATGCGTTGATATTCGTCCCTCACTATTTTACGGTATATTCTATTCTAATCTATCCTTTTGTATTAATTTCTATTCAATTCTATTAACTTCTATTCAATTCTGTTTAATTATATTAACCTCTATTCTATTCAATTGTATTCGAATAAATTATATTCTATTATATTAACTTATATTCTACTCTACTCTATTCTATGCTAATCTGTGCTGTTCTATTCTGTAATGTTATACTAACTTCTTTTCTATTTTATTCTTTTACAGCAATAACAATAATATTAAACTCAATTTGTTTAGCACCTTTCATACAAGACATACAGCTGCTTTACACATAATATAGAATATTTCTTTTAATTAAACATTGATAAATATGTAAACTTTCATTCAGTTCAATTTAATCTATTCCATAATATTATGTTATATTATGTTATATTATGTTATATTATCATCAGCTCCTTGTTCTCGTCGCTGAGGCCCCGCCCACCGGCAGGTCGTGTGACGTCACGGGACTCGACAGTGATGGGAAGTCGATCGAGCGCTGGTGAGTTCCTGCTAAACCAATAAAATCTCTTAAATCTGCCGTGTCACCCCAACGGGGAAGTGGCCAGGACACAGACACACACCAGGGACACACACAGAGACACAGACACAGACAGACAGAAACATACAGAGAGATACAGACACACACAGACACACACACAGATAGATAAAGTGTGTTTCCTCCGGGCTCTCGAGGCTCTTTTATCTGCCTGGTTATCAGCTCGTTACCGGACATGTGAGTAGCTGCAGATTGTCTCTTTCATTGTGTGTGTCTGTGTGTGTGTAGCAGTTGTAAGCTAGCAGTGAGGAGTTGTCATGTTGTCATAACAGCGTGTGAAGCCAACGAGCAGCTTGTTGTGCAGCGTTAGCTTTACTAGCATACACCACACACTAGCATCACGTTTCCACATGCATGGACACAGGCAAGTCTTTAAATATGTCTCTCTGTCCCCCGAAAAGGACAACACGTTAGCCCGGGTTATCCCTGATACGTTAGCCCGGGTTATCCCTGACACGTTAGCCCGCAGGTATCCAGCTCCACCAGGAGGTTTAGTCCTAAATACGGGATTTGTTGGAGGATTTGACTTATTTCATTATAGTTTGTGTGTGTCAGGCTATTCCTGGAGCTGTTGTGACCATCCCTCATGCATCCTCTCCCCAGTGTTGTTTCTGCTTCCAGCTGAGGGAAGAGTAGTGAATAGAAAAGTGAAAGGATGTATAGTGGGGAAAAATACGAGACGAAAAAAAGAAGTAGTGATCAAATGTCAAATACTGAAAAAGGCCAGAAAGAAAAATGACAACATTCAAATCTGTGGCATTGAATTGTCTTATTGTAGATATAAATACAATAATCCATAACAGAGAATTATTGAGGGGAACACAAATTGTCCTTTTAGTTTTAATCTGGAGATAAGTGAGACAATGACCATGTGTTTGAAAATCTTTCTGATTTATCCCCTGTTTAAAGTCCCTTTGAGAATTCATATAAAAGCAAGATCAGATAACACACAAAAAGTTACTACAGCACAGCAAACACAGAGTTGACAGACATCATTGGCAAAAATGATAGTTTATTGAAAGCCCTTGTTAAAAGCAGTGTCCATTAAAACTAAATTTGTTGTTAGTTTAAACACATCTGACAGTTTAAATATATTTAAAATCCCAAACATTTGAAAGTTTCAGGTTCATAACTGGGAGAAATTCCAACTATTATTTGTATTACAACTTGTTAAACAATTTTATTTAAATGTGTGGGATTATTGTTTTGTTTCAGGATGCTGTGATCGGGACTTTCCACTGTTTACTGATGTTTTAAAGACCAAATAATGAACCAATTACTGGATTGCGTAATGTGTCATGTGTACTGAGTTTATTTCTCTTCTCTTTATCACAAACAAAGTCCTCTGGCTTATAAATGGAAACGTGATTATTTGATAATGTAAACAATCTTTAGTTGCTTGTGCCGTTGCAGTTTCACACTAAACTACTATTACAGTGTTGTGTTCATATGTTGTCACAGAGCCTCCTAGAGAAGTCTGCATCGGGGAATATCAGGAAGTCGGTGGTGTAAAAAGTGAGTAAGTTCCTGGTTTGACTCAGTTTAAGTGACTCAAGGTAAATCTAAACCGAATATTTCCTCCTCCTTCCTTATATTCACATGTTGGATCATGAAGGAGGAAGTAAAGAAGGAAATGGTTTGGTTTTGCACATTTACAAATCATTTTTTCAAACAATGCTGTTGCAATCTGTATTTCCTACTGTTTGAGGCATTTATGGAGGTGCAGCTAATTACAATTTAGCTTATCAGACCTCTTATCAAGACAGGTGTGAGACTGACCAGCGATGTGACGCACACACATTTCTAGCCAACTTCAAGATTAACACTAAGCAGCAAAGGTTATCATAAGTGATGGCGTGAAGGCCATATATCTGGCCCAAACTGCTCCTGCCCCCACCCTCCTTCATTTTGTTTGAGTACAGTTCTATTGCCATCTTCACAGACACACACACACACACAAACACACAGAGAAGATAACATTTAAAATCCCAACAGTAAGGTGGTTTTAACTTGTGAAACTGCATTTTCTGTTTTTCTCCTTGTAGAGAAAATGAGTGGCATCCCTCTCTCTCGCTCTGAGGTGTTTGGGGAGCTAAGGAAGGAGCTGCATGAAGATGAAGAGTTCCATCAGTCCGATGTTCACGTCTTCATCATCATGGGAGCATCGGTGAGAGCAGGGGTGGGGGGTCACAGTCTATGAAGTGGTTGTTTGAGTAAAGTGTAAATAAGTAGGCTGGTAAATTAAATACAGGAGATAGAGGTCTGGAGCAATCTTCATCACACAGAAGTTACTGTGTGATTTAAAAAAAAACAAACAGGGTAAGGACCTCTTTGGCCACAATTTCACAGAAAGTGTGTTGAAGTCTTTGAAACTACTGCAACAATTGCGCATGAAGGAAATGTTGAAACTGATTTCACAGAGCTTCTGCAAACAAGCAGAACAAGTCAACTGAGCTTTCACAAGCCTGAAGATAAGACACTGAATACTTTGCTTTGCTTGATCCTCTTTGCTGTTTTATTTCAGTCAATGTGAGGAGTTACAGCAAAGTCATCAGGATTGTTTTCTGAGAACTTTGATTAAACAGGATTTTTGCATTTAAATTTGCCGATATGTGATTAAAGTATAAAATAAACCAAGAATTTTACAAGGTATTCAGTCATGTCTATGCATTACACAAAAACACTGCACAGATACAACAGGACGTGGTGGAAGGCTGCGATTATGGGAAAAGGAAGAACCAAGATTAGTTTATTTCTAAAGAAATAATACACAAATATTAATAAACAAATAGGGCATACTCAGGGTAATGTTGGGCATTGGCAGAGATGTTCATGCTCTCTGAGGGCCTTTGAGTCGTTGTTATTTTACTGCTAAAGTACAAAAGATGGAGTGAAACAACCCAAGAGCATAATGGAAATCTCCTCTTTCACTGTTTGCTATTTCCTCATACTTGTCAGATGTGGAAACCAGGAAGTCAAATAATTTCCTTCTTTCTTTGTCAATGTTTCTTCCACAACTCCAGTCGGCCTTAAAACTATCTAAGTATATGTCTGCAAAGTAATTTTCAAAGAACCATTTTATTTGTCATAAAAACACGTCATCAAAGATTTGTTTTGGTTTAGTTCCTTCTACTAATCAGGCTTCATTCAGCTGGTTATTTGCCGTTCCCTTTCTCTTGCTGCTGCTTTTTTGCAGTGTCACACACAGTCAGCGTTTTTCTTTCAGTGTGACACACAGGCAGCTCAGATGAGGAGCTGGGCGTCTCTTTGTGCAGCTGTTTGTTTGTGTCCGTTTTATTCATGTGTGTGTGTGTTTGTGTCGCTGCAAGTGTTTCAGTATGTGTACTGAAATCTCCTTTTTTAAATTTGAATAGCCTTTTTGCATGTATTACCAAGTGAATACACATAGTCACGCCACATTTCCAAACATTTACTTACTGATACGAAAATCAATAGTCGTTTCTCTCTGAGGAAGTGGGAGGTGTGACTGAGGGCAGCCAGTTGGTTTCTGATCATGTTGTAAGATACTGTGCGAGTGTGCGTACACACCAGATTAGTTGTTGGGAATGACCCCTGGCTTGCACAGCCATTGTTTTGTTCTGTTTGACTTGTCAAGCAACTATAGCTAAAGATGTCACATTTTCTGTCAGTGAGCCACTAAAGCACCAGGTTCCTCCACATACAGCAGGACAGAGTGTTACCGGTTGGCTGGTGGTTCTTACTTCCTGTGGGATTACTTCAACTTTTACCATGTAAAGCAACCTAGATACCTACTACCACGTGGTGTGAGCAGCAGTATTGCAGCTTCTAGAGGCTTTTGTGTAGTAAAATATGATTACAACTTGGGTTTAGTGCACTTGTTTAATTAGCACCACAGTAACGCAAGTACACAGTGTCAGCCGATAATGATTGTGTACATAACCTGTATTTTGAAGGTGAAATCATGTTTCTTGTCATGTGGTTGTATCCATAGGGGGATCTGGCTAAGAAGAAAATCTACCCAACTCTCTGGTGAGTTAAACTCGGACCTCAGATAAAGACTTGTTACACTTTTTACACATCAGAACTGAATAAAGGACATTACTCTCATCTGAACTGACCATATACATCTTTTTTTATTTCCCAGGTGGTTGTTCAGAGACGGCCTCCTCCCGGAGCAGACATATTTTGTCGGCTTTGCTCGCTCTGACTTGACAATAGATGCCATAAAGACTTCCTGCATGCCGTACCTGAAGGTGAAATTAGACATTTGAGATGCATCTTATTTTGTTTTAAGTCTCTCACAGATCATTGTTCTCCTTCCCCAAATCGACCAGAAAAATCAGTTTATTAAACAGTTAATTCCTGAATCTCACACTCCAACTTATGTTTCTTCCTTTTGAAGACCCCCCAATTAAATCCATGCATGCATAAATGTTCTCCCTCTCTGGCGCAGGTTGCGAATACAGATGCAGAGCGGCTGTCGGCCTTCTTCAGCAGGAACACGTACATCAGTGGGAAATATACAGAGGAGAGTTCCTTCTCTAAACTGAACACACACATTCAGTCTCTGCCTGGAGGAAATGAAGCAAACCGTCTCTTCTACCTGGCCCTGCCTCCCACCGTCTACCACGACGTTACGAAAAACATCAGGCACCACTGTATGAGCACGAAGTACGTACACACACTTCTCTTACTAACTGTTGTCTTACATTTATCTGCTATATCGGAATGACAGCAAACACAGAGCTTAATCTCTGAGGTATTTTTCATTTTGAGGGATACAAAAGATCCCTCAAATAACATGTGAATGTAGATTTTATATTATATGAGACATTTACCAGCTTCAACACCAGTACCATGGTTCAGAGGTGTGTGTGTATTTTGTGAAGTTAATCAGCATCACTTGAAGTTCTGGATGCATCCATAGGCGCAACCATATATCCAAGTGATCGTTTTTTTGTTAAGTAACAGACATGTCTCTGGGCATTGCTACACAACCACAAACTGCAGCCCTCAAAGTTACATTTCAGTATTTTCTCTCTCCCCTCTCCTAATAAACTGCTGTCTGAGTGGATATAAAAAGTAGAAAAACTTCTTGCCCTCATGTGTTTCCTCAACAAGTCGATCCAGTGGACAAGATTCTTCTGTGATTCTTGCCTTACTTGCCCTCCAGTCGAACCAATCTAAGTATTATAAAAGGCCTGTACCTACAGTGTCTGGGGTTATTGATGTGATGAGTGAGAAAAAAGAAGAGCACAGGTCCTGCTTTGTTCATTTCCTTCTCTGTGTGGTTGTGTGTGTGTGTGTAGAGGCTGGAGCAGGGTGATTGTGGAGAAACCATTTGGACATGACCTTCAGAGCTCAGAGGAGCTGTCCTCTCACCTCTCCTCCCTCTTCACCGAGGAGCAGATCTACCGTATCGACCACTACTTGGGCAAAGAGATGGTGCAGAACCTCATGGTGCTCAGGTAAGAAAATCATCCTTGGATGAAGTTGTTTTTATTCATATTGTTTTATTTTAGCTTTGTGAATATTCTGATTATCAGATGCTGTAAACTTGAATGAAGTTTGCTTGTGAACATTCATGGAGGAACAGAGTCCCAGATAGCCTGACCTGAATTTCTAACTGGTTTCATTATCATTCTTATCAAATAATTATTTCAGAATAGGGTCAATAAAACAGTAAACTTAACATTAGTAGCTTACAGTAAGAAGATAAAGTCAAATAAAATACAATATTATTTTGATACGATATCCAAAGAGATAAGAAGCACAATACTATACATAAAAAACTGTTCAATACAAAGTCAGATGCACCTTTTCTAGTCTTGATGTCCATTCAAAGCACTTTACTGTACAGTTTTTCACAAATTACCCAAACATTCATACAGTGCATCTATGGGCAATACTGTTTATATGAGAACAGCACAGTCGTCAAGGTTGACAGTTCGGCATTGGGAAGACTGGGATTGAACCTCCAACCTTCTGGTTAGAGGACGACCCGCTCTAGCCCCTGAGCCTGAGTATCCATGCCACCCTGTGAATTGTTTTTTTATTTCCCTGTAAAATAACAATCTCCTTTTGAGTGAAGGTAATTTATGCGACACTTCAGTTTCAGCTCGTTTATGTTCGAGAACCCCTGTGAATATCACACAAAGTAAATAGAAACTGGGCCTTAATAAGGGACAAAGGAGAGAATAAATGTTTATGGATGTTGTCCTGAACAGCTGTCCCTCGTGCTGCGTCTGCCGCTGAGCACAGAAAACCATTATGTGATGTTCGTTGCAGGTTTGGGAACCGAATCTTTGGGCCGATCTGGAACAGGGACAGCCTGGCCTGTGTCGTCCTCACATTTAAAGAACCATTTGGCACCCAGGGACGAGGAGGCTACTTTGATGATTTTGGCATCATCCGGTGAGGAGAATAAAATCGCTTGGATTTGTCTTGGCAGTGTAATGATGAAGTTTAAGAATGTATCCCGCAGAGTGGAGTTATATCAAAATTTGAATTGTAACAACTTCTTTAACAATGCATGCAGAAAATCCTCACCATCACATGATCTGTTATAATTTGAATTAAGATGATAACGACCATCACATCCTCCTCCTCCTCTCTGTGTCTTTTGTGTGACTCGTGTTCCTCTTGTCACGATCAGAGACGTCATGCAGAACCACTTGCTCCAGATCCTCTGCCTGGTTGCCATGGAGAAACCAGCCTCCACCAGCTCTGATGATGTCAGGGATGAAAAGGTACAAAACCTTCTGGAGACAAAAAAAACCCTCATCCGATCACGATTAACTATAAATTCTCAAATATAGCTTAGGCCTTTATTTAGTGTCAGAGAGAACCAGGCCTTCGTTTGTAATGTGGAATAATCCATCTCCACAGCACTAATTCCTTCAAGAGTCACAACAGGTGTTTCACTTTGTCTTTCGCGTGAACAAGGATTAATGAAACAGGTCCTCCTTTTCCTTTTGTTGTCGCTTTGTTGATGGGGGCTTAACATCAATCAGGAGTTTGGTTTGCTAGGTTGTGAAAATAAATCTCTTAAAATGTGCTGTGGACGAAGTGTGTCACGGTCAGGTCAGCTGTTGTAACGGGTGATTCCATCTCCCTCCATGTATTTGTATTCTCTCTTGTAGGTGAAGGTGCTGAAGTGCATTGCTCCGGTGTCCATGTCGGATGTGGTGCTGGGTCAGTACGTCGGGGATCCAGAAGGCGAAGGAGATGCCAAACTGGGTTACCTCGATGATCCCACAGTCCCTAAGGGATCCACTCAGGCCACCTTCGCCACCGTTGTGCTCTATGTGCACAACGAACGCTGGGACGGTAAACATACTTTGCCCTTGACAAAAGCAAATACTTGTCATGCCACATTTTGCTGCGTTCTTTCATAACACATTGGCATGGACTTTATCCTCCTCAGGCGTTCCATTCATCCTTCGCTGTGGCAAAGCTCTGAACGAGAGGAAAGCCGAGGTGCGGCTGCAGTTCACCGATGTCCCGGGAGACATTTTTGGAAATCAGTGTCACAGGAATGAGCTGGTGGTGCGTGTGCAGCCCAACGAGGCCGTCTACGCCAAGATGATGAGCAAGAAACCCGGCGTTTACTTCAGCCCTGAGGAAACTGAGCTGGACCTCACATACAAGAGTCGATACAAGGCAGGTTCAGGCTGATTTATTTATATATTACTGTCATTACGAGAAACAAAACTAACAACGTGTGCCTTCTTTTTTTAGGACGTGAAACTTCCAGACGCTTATGAACGTCTCATCCTGGACGTCTTCTGTGGGAGTCAGATGCACTTTGTGCGCAGGTCTGTCTTTTTGTTTTGGCATCTTTCTCATCTAATGACATGGAAACTAAACCAGTCTTTTGTAAGCGCTTTATGTAAGTTAACGGTTTTCAACACTAGATGGCAGCATGGTGTGTAATTTCCATTCTCAGCCCTGGCATGGAATCCACAAGTTGTAAAACGATTTAAATTATATGATATGACAGCTGTGCATTTTATGACTGCCAAACCTTTTTTTGGTCTCTGCAGTGATGAACTACGACAAGCATGGAGGATCTTCACTCCTCTCCTTCATCACATAGACAAAGAGAAGCCAAAACCTATTCCATACAAATATGGGAGGTAGGAGTTGTCCATCACTTTGCCTTTTTAACCCCAAGAGAAGTTCAGTACAAAGAGATGCAAGTGATTGTTTCTCTTTTCTTTCAGCCGTGGCCCAGTAGAAGCAGACGACCTCTCAAAGAGAGTTGGATTTATCTACAAAGGCACTTACAAATGGGTCAACCCTCACAGACTGTGAACTGCAACGGCGTGAGGGCGGAGTAGAGGTAGGGTAGGATAGCGGGAGGGGTGCGTGAGTGGTGTCATGTTCCAGTACTGGAGTGTCTCTGAGGGAGGAGGTGTTTCCACCGTGTGGATCCATCACAGTAGCAGAACAAGAAAGGCGATATTTAAAAAAATGTATTTCTCAGGTGTAGTTATTATTCCATGAAGCCAGTTCAGCAGACATTCAAAAGAGAATCCTGAATTAGGAATGCCGCTGCCTTTATTTGAATTTAGATGTGGGACCAAGTCCGTTGGAGGGGGAACAAAAATAAAATGAATGTCTGAACTGGCTCCATGTCCCCGTCTCCTTTTGAATTAGGTCTTAATTTGTCAGGATGGTAAATGGAATAACGAGAACAGAACACAGCAACAACAAAACACTCATGGGAGTCACGCTCACACAGGGTCAATACTTTACTTCACCAAAGACGGTGACTGGACGGAGCAGAGACCAGGAACAACAGCTGTCACTCTTAAAGCATCTGATTGTAGAACCTTTTATTGCATTTATTAATCACACTTAGTGGAAGCTATTCTTACAACCCATGTACTCATGTTGCCTCCTCTGCCTTGGACCAAGCACGTCATGTTAAAGATAAATAGAATGTGTTTGTAAAGGGGCCAGGCAGCATCACTTCTTAACATTCATACTGATAGTCTTATATTAAAGTGTAATGTAAGCTCTCTTGTTTAGTAGTTTTATTAACTTCAGATCATTTTTCAGGTTTATTTAAGTTGCTGATTTATTTTTTTTGTTCCATATTTTAAAAGATGCAGACGGCAGTCTGACACAGGTCAACAATGAATGTCTAATGACGTACTGCGGTTCGCTGCACGCTCATGTAAAGCTAGCTACATTTCCACAACTTGTAATAAAAGTCTTTTGCTTCTGGTCATGTGTTTTAATGTGGTTTGTTACAGGTTCACATAAGCTCACAACTGATTTGTTAATGAGATGTTTCAATGGAATTTAGCCTTTCAATGAAAATATGCAGACTTGATTTCTTGCTGAGGGTTAGATGATATGTTTTGTCCCATGTTTTCTACATGAAATAAAAAAGGTTTTAGTGATGCAATCTAACCTGGATCCGCATTTTCCAAAGTTTAGTTGCATGTGTTGGAAGATATTGGCAGAAATGAACCCGAAGGCCACTGTAGGAACTCCATGCTTTAGGGGAGGGATGTTCAGTTAGTTGCAATTTTCACCCTCACCTCTAGATGCCCCTAAACCCTTAGAAAACAATAACCCATCTCAATCTCAATAATTAAGTTATATTTTGCCAATCTAGGTTAAAACTGAAATATAAAGGGTGTTAAGTGCTAAGCTCAGTTTCCCACTGCTTCATATCTGGAGGCTAAATCAAACCAATAATTCTCCATATTTATTTATACCATATGTTATGAATGAGAAGAGGCGTAGTTCACACCAGAGCAGTTAATATCAATGAATAATTTTTTTTAAGTTTAGGCATACGATACAATTACATTTGCTTTTTATTATTTATATATATTCTAAGACCTTATGAGTACCCAAGTGTGTGGTAGTTAAAATAAGAGAATCACCTTTCTAAGAATCTAAAGTACTCCAGCAATGATGACAGATTTAATTTATTCACAGACAGAAGTTGACATATTTCCAACACAATAACTCATAACTGATAAACGGGTCAGGCAGGTTCACAGTAACAAAAGGCAAAGTGGACGGACGTTAAGTAGATGCTGTAAGTCTTTGGTTTGACCCAAAATACTAAATGAGACAACGTCCAAGATGTAGCAACCGTGCATCTAAAGGCACTTACTCGCATGTTCATCATATTAAAACGGTTGCTGTGTGCGATCGACAGTTTGTTAATAATACAGTACAAGACAGGAAATATCAGTGAATTATGTAAGACACAAAGTGAGGTATTACATCTACGATTAAATAACTTGTAGAGATGATGGACACGGCGCTCACTGGACGGCAACACCTATTTGAGATGAGGTACCATGCCCTGAGGAGTGGGCCTGTGGAAATCAGAATGCGTGATGTAATGATGCCACATCAACATTGTCAGTTTACTGATGAACATTTATGGTCCGAGAAAGACATGCGTTAACCATAACGTGGATGTGGATTCCTGTTTTAAAACGAACATCATGCATTTTGATTTCATCTGGCACCAGAAGAATTTCTCAGGCAAAAACAAAAAGTAGTTGGACCATCATATACGGTCCCAACAACTATCTTTCAAGTTTCAGTGTGAGTCAGGGAATGAAGCACTTTAAGACGTCAAAAACTGAATGTTAAGAACAAAGTGGTCAAAACCGAGCTGAACATACAGTTGAGATAAACAGAAGGCACTTGGTCAGTTTGGTTGTTCTGTTACATGTGCTCCGGGTGGTTCTGCAAACAGCGTATGAACTCTGTGACTGGTTGGTCCTGGTAGCAGATCTGATACACTGCATTGAACAGCGGGAACCTGGAGGAGGAGGAGGAGGAAGAGAAGAAGGAAGAGGAGGAGGAGGAACAGTTAAGGTTGGAAATAACACTGGATTGATGCATTTTCTATCAATGCTGGGATTTTTGTGTGTTGCCTTTGTTGCTCAGCTTACTTGTCAATGAGGTCTTTGTGTTTGAGGATGAGATAGACCTCAGCTGCTGTCGCTGGTCCCTGCAGCTTCTGGCCGTTCAGCATCTCTTTCTCCAGCTCCTCAATGGACTGAGCAAGAGAAGAGATACAAGAAGAAACATGACATATCCACGTGTGAACTCCCATTAAAGCAAACTTATTTGTCAATTTCTCTTTCCTCTGGTGTGTCATTTCGTTTTTTTATGCATGTAAAAGGTCTGCAAAGTTAAAAGTCCACAGTAAAGGGAGCAGCCTGGGCTTTATTGAGAGGGAGCATTATTCATTTAAAAAATAAAAAGGGAAATGAGAGATGGTTCACACAGTTTAAAAGCTGCCACCACTTACTCACATACACATAGGATGTGTGAAAACAGTATAAACCTTTTTCTACTTAAATATTACTGGTCATTAAAATCTAAATACACTAAACACTCCTTAACTTAAAGTTGTAAAAGTAATTATTGTTTTAAGGGAAAACAATATCCTAGTACTCACCTTCTTGGTCTTCACAAACGCCTCTGCTACTTTGCGGTTGCGGCCGCCGTAGCAGGTCGTGATGAGGTCGGCCACGCCGCAGCTCTCCAGGAAGGTTGCAGAGGACACGCGCCCAGCGGTGCAGAAGATGCGCGCAAAGGCAATCATCTCCATCAGGCCCAGTCTGATCACTGCTGCCTTGGTGTTGTCCCCGAAGCCCAGACCGTCACAGAAACCTGCCCCGACCGCCACGATGTTCTGAAGGACGGACAGGGAGTAGGGACATGAGGAGAGATTCCAGACATGAGAGCTGGATGTACTAGCTGGGGAATCGTAACGACATTCCAGTAATGTCTCACCCATGGATGAACATGGGTGAATTGAGCAATTGAAAGAAGTATTGACAACTATTTTATGTATTTTTCTCAGTTTTCTGATGTTTCATAAACAAAAATGAGATTTTGTATGTTTTGTAAGTAGGTTTTGTATAATCAGTGATAATAAAAACAATTAGCTGCACACATACATATACACAAACAGCACTGTCCTCAACCCTTTGTCAATTCACATAGTTATTACAGAAAAGGAGCAAATCCACATATTCGGGAAGCTGGAACCAGAATGCCTGAGCATTGTAGCCAAGAAACAAAAAAAACCCTGACGACGTCTTTGTTTATACATCATTTCAATATGTTTGCAGAGTTGTCGAACACAGTGTTTCACTTTGCATGTTAACAAACTGCCATTTTGTCCATTTTCCTTCCACAGGAACTTTAAGCTCACAGCTTAATTTATTTTAGTATTTCTATTGTAAATGTGTATTCACTCACACATATGTGATACCTCAGCCAGACTGGGAACCTGGTGTTTCACAGTGAACACTCACCTTCAGGGCTCCACAGATTTCCACCACGTCGTACTCCTCCACTACAGTGACTCTGAAGTTGTTGGTCTGCATGAGTTCCTTCAGGAGAGCACCGTGGTTTTTATTCTTACATCCTAGAAGCAGAGCAAAGAATCTTTCTTTCAGCATCTCTACGAGAGAACTTATTCTGCCAGAGTAGATCTTTTTCATGGTTGAAACGATGACAGGTATAAAACTGCCGAGCCGCTAAGAAATTTGCCAGCTGTCATCCAACAAATACTAACGCTGTCACAGTAGGTTAGCGTTCTCTTGTTTTATACAACAGTAAATCCCAGGAAGTGGTTATGTGGTGCGTGCAGCGAAGTGAAGAAAGCATGTGTCAAAGTGAACCCACCCACTCTGTCATTTACACATCAGCTAAAGGCAGATTAACAGTTCAGCCCCTCCCAGACGATAAGAACACACAGATACTTCCTGTTTCAAGGTTTCATCGTTACTTTGAAATCCTGATCCAAGTGCAGCCTGGAACTAAATAAATAAACCCTTTTGTTCAAAAGAAATCAAGAATAAGCCACACAAAGTAAGACTAACCGATGGTGGTCTCACAAAACTTCTCGTCAGCAACCTCGTTGGCAATGTTGGCGCCCATCAGCACACTCATGTTGATGCCGAGCTTCTCCTGGATCACGTCAGAGATGAGTCTAAGTCCATCGGGTCCTTCGTCCACGCCCTGGTGGAACAAGTACACAAACACATTTGCATTGAGCAACACGGAGCTGGTATTTGGGTCAAAGACCACACTGCACAACGGCTGCTGTTTGATTTGGAAACAAATTGGTTCTGCTTGTTGTTAAAAAAAAGAAAATCGATGAACAGTCGAACCTTGATGAGAGAAATCCCCAGTGCGTCGCTCTTGATCTTCCCCTTTATGGTGTCGCACACTTTCCCGACAAACTGGTGCGGGATCACAAACACCAGGATGTCCGCGTCACTGGTCGCCTCCACCAGGTCGGGGACGGCCAGCTGAGGAGAGGTGAGGAGGGGTGAGGGTGAGGGAAGGGTGGTGGAAGAGATTGGAACTACATTAATGTCTGATGCAACTCATGTAAGAGCTGGTGTAACAACCTGCTGAGAGAACATGTGCAGAAAACTGATGTTGCAGTGGTTTAATTCACTTTTAAAAACATAATATGGAGGCTGCGATGGAGGAAAGCTACTAAGATTGATATGGACAAATACAGGTAGAAATGATAATGTGTACAAAGCAAAAACACACAATGACAGACACCCGTGCACTTTCATACCACATTTGCTGGAAGCGTGTGACCGGGCAGGTACTTCACATTCTCGTGGTCAGTGTTGATTACTTCCGTCAGCTTGCGCCCGTTCACCATCTCCTCGAACACCCACATTTTGACGGTGTCATCGAATTTTGGATTCTGCGTGGCATTGGCACCCACGATCTTGGCAATGGCAGAACCCCTGTAATGGGAATAGTTAAAGGGTTAGTTTCAGGTAACATTTGTGTTCAATTTACAGTATGTTTCCATCTGTGAACATACGAAGCAACATGGCCAGAAAACTGTCAGTGAAGAGATCAACTAATCGTAATCCTGGCTTCTAGAAATGATCCAGAGTCCAGTGTTTGGGTTCCCGAGGCCGATCCGATCACCTTGACATTACATCACCGTCGGTCTTTACGATTAACCAGGACGTCTGTTTATGGCAGGTCTGAACAGGACCTTGATCTCAGCTGAGTAATTACTTGATGAACGCTTTGATTAACGGGTCATTACTATTCCTGGCTCTTCTTGTGTTTTATGCTGCTCAGTAACATCAACCACTACTACTCTCTCACTACAAAGGTCTCTCCTGAAAAAGAGATCAATGTCTAAATCAGCGTATCTAAAGCAAGAGCTGAGTCGGCATTTCTCTGCACAAAGTTGAACCCGTTCCCAGAGGGTGTGGGACTCTGCCAGGGTTGCGTTGTACAGGACTGTAGCATCAAAGGAGCGGAGGCACAAGGCAAAGCTTTCAGTTTACCACTTGATCTACATTCCAACACTCACCTATGGCCACTGAAAGAGTGAGATTGTGAATACGAGCAGCTGAAATGAGTCTCCTCTGTCGGGAGGCAGGGCTCAGCCTTAGAGATAAAGTTAGGAGTTCAGATATAATGAGGGAGCGACTCTGTTCAAACTCTGGCCACAGCATTCTGGATAAACTGTAGTTAATCAAATACCCAGAGGACTTTTAAAGATTTAATCATGAAGTTAAAAATGTTGTGTTTCCACTGAGAGATTGTGAATAAAACAGGTTTAATCAAAACAGCTGGAGTCTATTTACTAACTGAATTTAAGAGGATTTGTTTTTAAATCATGAAGAAAAAAGCTTTACTTAAAACAGCTGGAGTTTATTTAATACTTTTTCCAATCATGAATATGTTGTTATTCAGGTATTAAATAAAACTCCAGCTGTTTGAAGGTGAACCTGTCCACTTCATGATCCCTCGGTGGAAACACATTTAAAACACAACACAACATTTAAACTCCATGATTAAATCTTTAAAGGTCCCTATAGTAAAACGGGATCTAATCTCACTGTGTTTCCACTGATGGATCACGAACAGCTGGAGTTTGGTTTCATCCACATGAATATAAATATAAAGCTCAGTTCCTTGTTTATGATCCATATGTTGACGGCTGCAGAATCACATGATAACATTTCTACTCTTCATGTGTAAATGAATGAAAGTTCCATGACGCGCAAATCATCCGATAATCCGACGTGGGGTCAGTTTTTCTGCACAGTCATCTAATTTATTAGCTTTGCATAGAAGCCAATGCCAAACAAACAAACAAACAAATACACGGTTTTGCTATGCGGCTAATGCAACAGTAAACATTAGCTTAAGCATGCTAGCTCTACCACTGTTCCTATGGGAAAATGCAGCTAGTTAACGTTAGCTCCACCTGTTCTCCCAGTGATGCTAAATTGGCTAGCACCGGTACACAAACACACACTCACACACAAACACACAACATGCTCCAAAGTTGTCGCCATGTTTAAACCCCCCCTCCCGTTCCCACATGTGCACACGGTCATTTACCAGTTTCCAGAGCCGATGATGCACACTTTGTTGGGAGCTGCCATCGTGAGGAGCCGCTGCTGAAAGAGAGTGAGTGTGTGTCTGTGGTCGTGAGTGTGTGTGTGTTTGCTGCAGTGTGGTTATGCAAGCAGCACACACTGATCTCATTGGCCGGTCAGAGGGGAGACACTGACCCGCCCACTGAGCCCACTGCCCCCTCCCCCCTGGAGCTGTGGTCCAGTGGGAGGTACTGGGGACTGAAGTGAACCTGGGACAAAGTGGACTAGTGTCAGTGTGTGACAGCTTCTCTCTTTCCATCACTCCAAGTAGAACTTTCATGACAGGGACACAGCTAATAAGAAGAAGTGGAGCTGTGTGCAACAGTTGTGCAAAATGTGCATAAGCATAATGACCATTAGTGTTTAAATTAAGAAAATAAATTGAGACCTAGAATACTTCCCTGAGGAACATCTACTATCCATATGGCTCAATGCCAGACTTCAATTTTGCAGCAGATAAAAAATAAAAATCTAGAAATTAGTACATAAAGCATTAAGTATTGAAAAGGCACTTCTGGCAAGAATGAGTGTTATAATATGGGAAATATATTTAAGTGTGTAGTTACAGACGTCAGTATTCATGATTGAAAATCAACAATTACTATATTATATCACCTCAATATTAACAGCTATGTACCACTTCAGATTGTCCAAACATTTCCTTGTTCTTTTATTCTCATATTCATACAGACGACATTGGTCTTCAAATATATAACAGGCTAGCTACATTTAATAAATACAATTGTAAAATACAATATAATGAAGTCAGTTCATCAAATCACTCCTACCTAGTGTTTGAAGTTCATTATAGTTTGTGGTTGAAACTGATTTAATGAGGCGTGGAATGAACTTTGATGTTATTATGGAGGCTGTGGTTTGTGGTGCTGTTGAACTGTTTTGAATTTGAGGTGTTACTCATATCACTGCATGAAAAGAAGCGTTTGTGTCAATCTGTGTCGCAGAGAAGTGTTGGCACATCCTTCGGTTAACGACTTTCACACGTATCTGCAGGCAGCAAAGGAAACGCTCAGGGTTCCTGCAGTTGTCAAGCCTGTGAGCTGTTGAGATTTGACCCCCCCTGCTCCAACTCCTACAGGACGCTTTCACATGCAAATGACAATGCTCTGAGCTTCACAAATGCAAATCAGTTTCCCTGAGAGCAGATAACACCAATATGTAAGAGGCACCAACAAACTATCTGGCTGAGTAAACCAGGCTTAAAATAAATATTAAACCTGAAATTTTAAATTGTTCTTAAGTAAGTAAGTGTGCTATAATGAATTATATTGTATACCACGAACAAAGGTCAATGCAGTCAAAAGAAATGAAACAATGCACTTTATTTCAAATTTTTATTGTCATCCAATCCTAAATCTCAACAACTGTACAGAGTGGCATGATTACAGTCACTTTTTCAATTGTGCTGGTTAAATGCACAGAGGAAGTGTAAACCACACCTCTACCAGCAAATAAATTATGCTGGGTATGATCATCTGTGTCCTGTAAGCTCCAAACTTCTACTGGCTTTCCATAAAAATATCTGTCCTCCCAAAATACTGGCATCAAATTCACATGTCAATGGCAAACTAAGCTGTTCCATGAATTATAAATGGTACCTTTTCACCACTACTTTCAAAATTGCTATGAAACATTCATTGATTTAATGATTTATTTTTTCAGTGTAATATTTAATCCCCCATGGACTGCACAGTGACAAAACACAGCAGCCGGCTGTTTGGATACAACATACATCTCCACTCAGTTTGATTATTATTTTAAATATAAAGGAGACACAATATAGAGCTTAAATTCCTTCATAATTTGAACTTCAATTGTCTAATTGTTGTTATTAAACTTTCTCAGTATTCCATTAAAACAGTCAACACTTTTATCCAAAGCGACTTACGATAAGTGCATTCAACTATAAGGTTACGAACACAGAACAGCGTGAATCATGTGTGTAAATGTACTGAACACCGCTGCTCACGTCACCCGCTCGCGTCATCAGCTGATGGACTCGTCCAATCAGAGCCTCGTAAACGCCGTGCAGCAGCGTCGAGTGTCCCGCAGACAGGAAGCGGGTCGTGTTTAGCTTGTCCCGTACGAGTGACTCTGTCTTCGGGGTAAATAACTTGCTGAAGTCGACACGACACTGTTCCCTGGAGGAGAAGATGAGTGCGTGTGGAGGCAGAGCCGCGGGCCCGGTGTGGACGAGTCGAGGCGGAGAAGACGGAAGCACAGTCCCTGAGTTACGGTGAGCTAGAGCCGCCATGCTAACCACTAAGCTAACCCTACATCTGAAAGCATGTCCGCCACTCTTTGGGATAGCGAGAAAGTTGCTAAAATACGAATACAGCATCGAGTGCTGGAGCAGATCTAGTGCATGTGTAAATATGTATGAATTACTTAGATGTAACAGTTTGTTCTCGTTAAGTTTTTTCATCAACGTGACTTTTTTCTGTATGTTTTCACAGCCTCAGCCCCCCCCCCCTCCACACACACACACACACACACACAAACAAAGAGGCGTTAGGCTGAGACGCTGAAAGTCCGGATTTAAAGTGCAGAAAATTAAGCCATTGAATGTAAGTAACTGTTTTTGAATTGTTTTGGTGTTTTTTTGCTGTGGATCTTCCTATGGTGATGCAGCGCGGCTATTTCCGTTTATTAATAATAAAGTCATGTTACATGTGTTGTTTTCCAGCTGCCTGTCCATGACGTACAAAGACACACTATGAGCCAGTATGATCCGACCAGACCTTACATCAGCATTGAGGAGTTGTCGGAGAAGAAAGAGGGTAAGGTTATATTCATTAAATAATTTTCCAGTTACATGTAAAGGTGTATGTTGTAATTGAACTGTGCTAATTTTACTGAATGTGTTTACAGCTGATTGAAGCGGGACAGATGACATGGATCCATCCTTCCACAGCCAGGAGTGCACCGACCTGTGTCCCACACTTCATATAAGACTGGAAGCTACACTGGATCTCACAGCTACACACCACAGACGTCTACACACTGGAGAAGAGTCCCACAAAGAAGTCATGACCCAGAGGCTGCAGAGAAACATTTCAAGCCTCATCTGAGTTTTTGTACAATATTTTTGCTGTATGTAAATAAAGCTTTCACTCCACATATACCTTGTTCACATTTGTTCCCTGTACAATATGTTCACCTATAACATCAAGCATCACATGAATGTTTAGTTTTAATTAACTGCAGTGCTTTTGGTAAAGGCTTACTTATAAATAATAATAAATATTAATATATACATTTTTATTATAAATATTGTGTGGGAGGGGCTTACCCCACGTGCGGAATGCTGTGACCCCACGTGTGCACTGCAATGACCCATAAGGTGACCAATAGCAACACTTCTACCAACCAATCACGAGTGACATTAGTTTCAAGGGTCTGTGGTTTCCTCCAATGGTGAGTAGAGAGAGGTTCTAGCCAGCGGCTGGACTCCGATTCATATGCTAATTAGATCACACGTCGCGATCGGTCCGCGAGGCTCAGCGAGCCCCCCCGCGGCTCTCTCCTTTGTTCTCCAAATCCCCCTTAAGGTCCGCAAACGCCGATAGACCCACCTTGTCTTCACTGGCGAACGCCGAGGTAACATCATGGAAACAGTTGGTTACAGCAGGGGATTAGGCCTGTCCGTAGAGGTTCACTGTGACAATAATACTGCTTTTCGTCTAGTGTATATTTCTGTTAGGGTTTCCAATAAACTGGAAACTGAGTGAATAGAATATGATGTATTTCATAGTATGTAAAGTAATATAAAGCTCTATCTTGACCAGCTACATTCTTCAAAGGCTACTTAAGTTACTTTGAATCCAGGAATTTTCCTTGTCCCGGCAGATTTATTGCATGGTTTTGCTTCTTTAACGTACACTATGGATTTACCTGATAAATACTCTATATACAACATTTTCTATTAAACATAATAAATGCCCTGTTTCCTCCACAGAGGGTATGTGGTGTGTCACAGGGCAAATGACAGCCCACACATTAAAAGTCACAAGAGCAACCACAGGAGGATTATTTTTGGGAGAAATTACTCGGTCCGAAGAGCTCAAATAAAAGAGCATTATTGCGCAAGAGCTGGACAGCAAAGAGAAGAGGGGACAAAAGAAGGAAGTGAACTTTCACATTCAGCAGTCTGGTGTCTGTGTGCAGGCCCCAGCTGAGAGAATCCAGCTTATCGTGCAGGGAAGTGTCCACCGCAAATATATGTAGTCATCAAATCATGAGGCGTATTTGAATGAGCTCCACGTGGTTCCTCAGAGGATTATCCCTCGTGAGGAAGATTATATTTCTGTTTTTCACATGGAACCCTTCTGAGTTCAGTGATCCCATTAGTTTGATTTATGACCAATTATCTGCAATGTGTTTGTACTTTAGTTTAGACCTGATGAAAAGTTTAAAAGTTGACCCAGAGGAGAACATGAATATCTTTATAAAGTTTAATGGCAATCACTTAAATACCTGTTAAGTTTATCAAATTAAAAATATTAAAACCATCCTGCCAGCATAGCTAAAGACTAACAGTAGATATGTGGAAATGTATATGATTATACAGTTATACAGTGTAAAAGAAAGCAGCGTCTCCTCCTGTTGATCGATCTGATTTGAAAACAAAGGCCCAGAGCAGAAACTGTCCCACAATAATAAAGCAGTTGATTGTTAGTCACATCTCTGCCTCACAACACAAATGATGACAGAACACGTCAAGTGAACAAAAGCTGCGTAAAGTTAGCGTTTAATCCGTCATATTATAACTGCTTCATAATTTATCTACACATCACCAGACTAAAATAATCATCCTTTCATATAGTTCATATATATATATATTGAAAATGGAGGCATAGATATAAAAACAAAAATGGAAACATGGCCGACAGGACTTTCGAGATACATTGAATTCTGTTGTCCACTTTCATTGACTGATGAGTAGAATATAATTAGAGGAACTGATTGTAGCAATACAAACAAAAATAAATAGCTATTTACTTGAATATTGTGTTTCATAAATATACTTTTGAGAAATAAACCATCTACAACATGTACGTAAAAAACAGCTAGTTTATAATTAATAAATACAACAAGTACAATATTAGACAGATAAGAATATGCAAATACACAAAGATTATTATCCATAGTCATCGTAATATATACATTAAATTACAGCTAATGGTATGACTGGGCTTGATGGTAACCTCACACAACTACACACAATAAAATTCCCATTCCTTCTAAATATTAGCAAATCAATTAACTGTAAACTGATATTTAAAGATGGTTTGTCGCAGACTGATAAGAAAAAAGTGTTTTTTGATACGAGGGCATTTAAAATGTTCCTTTATTCACCTCTGAATTTGGCACAGATGTGGGGTAACACTGCAAGCACACACACACACACACACACACACACACAGATAAATACATGCTCGCAGTATAAAATCAAACTCACAAGCAGATAAAGACAGGATGCAGTCAGACTTGCGGGTCATCTGTTCATCGATGGACCCAATTTAAGACACCTACTGTACAGCGCTACATGCAAGTTAGAAAAACACATTCAACATGTTTATTCTCACTGATTTTATCTTTGCAGGTAAATACGATGAACAGCATCAGCATACGTGTACAAATGTATGAAATTCCCTTGACTGAATGTACTGAAGTCTGGTTTGTAGCCCACTCTTTAACAGGACACACTTCTTTCTATTCTTAATTTCTTCTGAGATCTACAGTCTACTCCACAGTGATTATCATTGACAGGGGAAGGACAATCTTAAAGTAAAGTGCCTGGTTGACATGGGGAAGAGTTTAGATTATTGTTCTTAATCTGGTTTGTGAATTTTATTTCTGTGGATCCATCTCTTAGTAATGGAAAAAAAAGATTTTAGCCCAGTTATCCTACTGTATTTCCGCTTGTGTGTAACTAAATTTGCCATTTTGGGAAATGTGCTTATTCGCTTTCCGTTGGAGAAATTAACGAGAATAGTGGCACTGCCTTTTCTGTCTGGTGAACATGATCTACAATGTCTTCATTGCGGCGTCACCCTGCAAGATGAGGTAGTAGAGTAAACTGACAAAATGCACAAAGACTGACATAGGATAAGGTTGAATGACATGAATATAAAAATGTAATTTGGTGAAAAACTCTAATAAAAAAATTGTGATTAAAACAAACAAGTAGCATCACAGGTCTGTTATCTTCTAATATACTGTAGTTTGCGGGAAAAATGTTTTTTTTTTTTGTACAATAACAGGAACAATAGAGAAACACTTGCTTCATATTGTTAAGTTAGCTGTATTGAGTTTAATATTGATTCCCATATCAATTTCTATGCGGAGATTTGGCCTATTTAAACCCTAATGAAAATTTCGTACTAATTTATTTACAATGGGACATTTTATCCCTTATATATGCTGAATGGCATGTTTGTTTTTAGACACATTTCAGAATTAGCAAGTTCAGCTCACCCGCTATCTTCTGACTAAAATGTCAAGGTTGTGGTAACTTAGCATTTAAAGATAACTGGAGGTAAACCAACTGATCGCTCTCTATTTGACCTCTCTCTTTTTGACCTCTCTTCATTTGTTTATTTCCAGGAAACCTCTTGGGAGAAATATAATGGAATTCACACACCTGTAATATAAAGCGTTATGTTGAAATATAAAAGCGAAAATAAATATACAGTGGGGGCATGCACATCTCAAAATAAAACTAATGACATTTTGTGAGTGAAAACAAATCTGTCACCAATTATTTTACAAAAAAATTCTACAAATTGATAAAATCACCACGGCACATCTGGGATATCTAACGCTGTTTAACTGAACACATATGAACCTTCGTTAGGTTCATGCCCCTGTTAACTGAATCTGTTGCTATGTCTTTAAAAGCTGTTTACAGATGACCATGCAGTTATTCTAACGTTTTTTGAACTCATCACAACATGTTGATAACTGGTGTCTGGTGGCCTTCTCCTTACTTTGGCCACATTATCGTTTTTCACCTTGTTGCTCATAAACCTTCACCAGAGACAATTCAGACACGTTCCCTGTTGCTGCAGGAGTTTGCTTGAGCAAACTGCAGGGAACAAAGTTCATGAAGCCGCTCAGAGACGAAGGAGTGGCTCCTCCTCTTGGCTGCAGAGGCCTAGTGAAAGTTACTGACGTGACACTTGACATCATCCAAGCTCAAGACTGTTCCCTGGTCAGCGTTGTTATGCTTCTTATCGGAGCAGCGACAAAGCTTGTACTTGATCACCTGAATAAACAGAGAGGCAGGTCATAAAATACTTATCTATATAAACAGTGTATGGTTTGGTTCAAGGATCGAAGGATATAAAATATTGATCAAAGTCGAGTTTTACTAAATCAATTTCAAATGAGTGTATTTTAGTCATTTAACTGTCAAAACTGGAAATCAAATACATTAATACTTTCTGCAAAGGTATTTCCCAGCATGACGGTTTCAAAGCCATCACCACTAAATAGTTATAAAATAGTTTTTGGGGTAATACTGTCTCCTTGTTTGTTTTTGTTTTATCCGATCATTACAATTTCCAGAAAAAGTGTGTGCAGGCAACAGGATTATTCTTCAATCTCACCTCATAAAAGTAGTCAAACAGCTCTAGAATAGTGAGGATGCTTGCTCCAATGAAAAGTCCCATCTGACCACCGATATCACCTGGAATAAAACATATTTTGATAAATTACAAAAATTCATCATAAATCAGAAAGGTGACCCATCCACCCATCAGTATATAACAGAGAGTGAACAAAGATTTGTACCTAAAAGTCCAGCCACTTCATAAGCCTTTTTTTGTTCAATAGTCTCATAGTTGAGAGCCTCAAAAAATATGTCTAAAACCAGGAGATTCTCCCTGTGGAGACAAAATAACAACAAACAAATTAATTTCACATTTCACTTCACATTCTCCTATTTGCCGATAATAAGCAGTATACAAATTAACACATTTCGAATTGAGAAATTATTGTAAATATTAAAATTTGTTGGTTTACATTCGCATTATATGTGTGGTTCTTTTTGTTCTTTTATTTCAAACCTTTTTATAAGGTCAATGTTTATTTTACAACCCTGTGGGTTACTTTCTTTTCCCTGAAGCTAAATATTGTAATATAATGCCATGTAAGATGCTAATTTAATGCGTGTGTGTAGTGTAGTGTGTACATTATGTATTTATATACACTACTTACTTTATATACTGCTCAGATTTGTTGTATTTCTTTGCCAGATATTTGGCGGAGGCCTTGCTGGGGATCTTGACGAAGGACAGCTCTTTGCTGTATCTGGTCATGTTGCACGGTGTCTCACAAACACAGAAATCATTGTCTCTTTCCACCAGGAAATCTGGAGAGAAAGAAACCAGAGCTCAGCTTGACCTTTGGAACAGATCAGTGCGGCTGTGGAGAAGCCATGGCGTGATGTTCGTGCGTGTGTTTGTGTGTGTGTGTGTGTGTGAATGTGTGTGTTCTAAGTTGAAACCAGAAGTAAAAGGGACAAACTTTTTTTATTACCGAGAGCTGGGTCAGCACATTCTTTGTACAGCTCGGGGGTGCAGTACGGTGCATCGCCTGCGGCCAGAGCAACACACACTCATATCAGTGCACTATATCTTCAGTTATTTTATTATGCAGCATGATTGATGCAGCTCTGACTCCTACCAGGCATGTGCACCATGCGGCAGTTGCAGTTGTCCACCAGGTAGCGTGTTTCACAGTCGATGCGACAGGCTGTGATGCTGTAGGTATCGAAGAAGTCCGAGTCCATGGGCGTCACCTTGCAGTCTCCCCAGGGCGGGGGGAGATATATCAGCTGCAACACATCATGCATCACATTACTCAACTGTTCTTACAAGAGCAACTGTTCTTCTACATAATTACTGTGGCTGATAGCTCAAGCATCATGATTCTGCCACTTGTAGAAGAATAAAGCATTCAAATATAAAAACAAATCCCTGCATACATAGATAAGTCATGTGATAATGTTGCTTTATTACAATGTGGACCCTATTTTCATGGTTTTGGCTTCATTTCTATCCATAACCTCACATTTATCAAGTTAGTTGCTAAGATGTGGTTATGAATTATACACAGAAGACAGTTTAGTCATCTGTCAGGTTTTAAATAATCTCCCATGTGAGGAAACATAGACTCTCTTATTTAAAACTGCTACAAACGTCTTGGTTCAACTTTGACCTACTGCACTGCAGTGAACAACTACTTCCGTATTTTTTAAATATAATTTTTTTTCTATTTGTATCAGTCAGATATATTGAGTTTATTAAAGCAGATAAAATGAGCTCATACATTACAGTTTTTTGCCATTAACCCATTAACACACACTTTCATACAGTGCACAGTGCACAGCTGTCCGGGGCAATTTGGGACATTCCACATTCATGTGGAATGGGGAAGACTTGGATGTGCCTCTGGTTATAGGATGACCCGCTCTTCCCCCGGAGCCAATTAATTAATTGCCAAAAAAGATTTGATCTCTGGTATAACATGACACTTGGTGGAAGGATGTGTCAAGGGTCAGGAAAGTACTCACTTTTTTTTTGAGTGATATCTATGCGTGTGTGAAATTTGACTGGCGGAGGACTGTGCTCTACTGAGACCCATTCTAGTTTAATACACTTGGACTTTGGATAATTGTTTGGACAAAATTAACAATTTGATGTCACCTGATAGAGTTGATTTACAAAAATAAGACCAGTTGTAATAAAACAAATACCACATGCACAGGTTTGTACCCTTTGTTCTTGGCAGGAAACAAATGTCTGGAACCCGGGGGCCACCCCGAAGCCGAGCTGATCAATGAACGACGGCTCGTCCTGACTGTGGATCTGAACTTTGATCCCGGCTTCAAACGACGTCTCGTCTGCAGGAAGACAAAGAGTGAGAGAGCGGAGCAGCACACGGTGAAAAGTGGTTTCACTAATGGATCCTGACACTTGGAAGAGTTTTCTGTCTGGGTTTCACACTCTAAAGAATGAACGCCCACACACCAGCACACAAACCAACCCGCCCACACACACTGGTGGACTGTGATAGATAATCAGATCTGAGTGGAGGAAATAGTGTTTGCCTCACCTGTTTCTCCCCACACTGGCAGGTATTCATCCTGCTGAATGTCCAGCATGAGCTCAAGACCGTTACCCATGCCTCCCTTGGTGGTGAGGAGGGGGGGGCGTCCATCACCGCCTGCGTTAAAGGTGTAACACTTCCCGTAGCGAGTGAAGACCTGAGACACATGAGAAGTGGAGGAAATCAATTAAGTCCTGATACATTTCTCAAATGTTCGCCATTTAAGTGAAACAGTTGATCATGTTTTCTCTTTGAGCCTCGAGTAGTTATTTAAATGAAACCATATAAGAGGGGAAATGTCTTTAACAATACCTGAAAAAACAATACAGAGATTTATTTTACAGTGGTTATGTTTTAGATTTAAAATGCAGTAAAAGTACAACAGCAACATCTGAGGTGTAGTGAAGTATATAATAGCATAAATGGAAAATACTGTAATAGAACAAGCACCTTAACATTGCATTGCAAAGAGGTATTTTTCCACTGGGGGTCAGTGTTTGTCTTAGTTACTAATATGAGTGTGTGTGTGTGTGTGTGTGTGTGTGTGTGTGTGTGTGTGTGTGTGTGTGTGTGTGTGTGTGTGTGTGTGTGTGTGTGTGTGTATACCACAAAAACAGTATGAGGGGGAAAAGGCGGTGTGTGTGACAGAGAGAGAGAGAGACAGAAGAGGAGAATTGAAGAGGAGAAAGAAAAGAAGGAGAGAGAGGAGGTATTCCTGTGGGTTTGTGAGTTACACAATCGACCCATGTGCGATGATTGAGATTGGCAGAGAGGTGATTTAAAATTCCCTCGCACACTCTTTAAGGTACTCATAAAGGACCTGACGTTACCATGGCAACCACACATACCCAGCCAGGAAGAATTTAGACTTAATTTTTTTTTAAAGGAAAGCCAAGACACAAACGTTAGAATGAAACCGCTCAAGATATAATGTAAAGCCCACATGACATATTTAGACAGAAAGGTCATTGATACGGAGCTTTACCTTTAACAAAGGGTTCATCTTGCATTAAAGCGCTTAGTGTCGTATGAGTCAGAGAAACTCATGCAGGGGGAATGAGTGAGAGTGGGAGAGCAAGGAGCAACGGAGAGCAGGGACGAGAAGTGAAAGAGACAGAGAGAGAGAGAGAGAGAGAGAGAGAGAGAGAGAGAGAGAGAGAGAGAGAGAGAGAGAGAGAGAGAGAGAGAGAGAGAGAGAGAAGAGAGAGAGAGAGAGAGGCAGTTTAGCTTCGAATGCTCAGAGCAGGCTATTGTTCAGCGTCATGGCGCTGAATGACATATCTCTGATTAGAAAGAACAAACCAAGCAAACATTTTTTGGGAAAGAGTTCGGGTGCTGCCCAGGGCAGTTTGAACATTTCAGACATCTATCATCTAAATTCAGTTGGTTGCAGAAGAAGAAAACATTCTGGGCTTTGAAGAAAGAAATGAAATGCACAACAATTCACAAATAATTCTTAGAGAGGGTTTTTGTTTCAAGTAGACAAGATGAGGGTTCCACATGCCAGATGTTCTGTTTTGTCAGGAGCATGTTAACATGCTAACATTTGCAAAGGGCTCTCAGTAGAGCTCAGACCTCCGCCAAGGCTCAACAGGCCCCTTATGAAACTAGTGAAGTCCCCTCACTAGACCTGGATTTTCTATTTGGATCTGCACCAAATTGGACTCACTCACAAATATGTTGAAAACGCTCTCTACCCCACAAAGAGTGAAAAGAGAATTCTCCATCTTCACCCTGATTTGGATCCGAACCAAAAGTTGATAGATTCATAATAAAACAAATGAATAGGCAAACAAACAAAAGCAGATGAAAACATAACCTCCTTGGCTGAGGTAACTACACGGAGTGGTGCGTATACCTCCACCAAGGCCAATCAATCCCAGGACAGCGGTTCACAGACTGGGTGTTGGAACCCCCTGAGAGGTTGTGAGACACAGAGGGAGGGTAGCAACACCTAAGAACAATCCTTAATTGTTCCAAAAGCAAAAATCGTGCTAAATTAAATAATAAAATCATGCAAATAATGATCGTCCTTCTGATTGTCTTTGTCTCAATGTGACTCCAGAGGTGATTAAGACAGATTAGCAACCGCATCATTTTGCAGGTCAGTTTACAGCACAACAGGAAACATTACAAAATGTGCGTGTACATGTGGTTTGATTGTGAACTGTAGCTCAAACAAAATAATGGGGAGGTCATGTCTGTGTCATAGTTATTTTGGGGGTTAGGGACTGGAAGATGGGAACCCCTGATGTAGGGAATGTCCCATTTTCCAACAAAAGTGATGGATAATTCAACCGATGGACAGAAGGACATTATCATCCAGCCAGGGCTAAAAATCATCGTGTAGTAAAAGCCCTGGTCAAACTTCAAGTCCTCCAATATCTGCTCTACTGTCATTAACCTGCTGCAAGTAACCTCCACTGCACACACATTCACAACCTCTATGAACCCTGGAGACGGATTCCACATCTGTAAGAGGAATTCCAGCTGTCAGGAAGGCTCTGCCCTCTCTGCACAAACAAAAGCACATATATGTCAGATGCTACAGTGGCTGCACTAACTGTACTTCATAAATAAATCACTGCTTGACACGGACGTTAAATTTCTGCGTGTGACGGGTGCACGATGTTCACCAGCATCTGATCCATATGCAGATGTCAGGTGATGGTGTCAGGTAGCACTTGTTCCCTGTCTCTTGTTAAATAGTCGATGGTGTGACAGAGGTGGTATGAGAATTAAAATAAAAACACATTAAACATGTATAATGCACAAACTGCTCAGCGTGCACACTGTGGCTGCTTGTTCTGTTTGTAATGACGAATGAATAAATTATTGTGCACGTATAAATAATATGGGATCCTACAGCACAAATCATATGGAACATGAGGGAGGGTAAGTGTTAGAATAAGTGTTGCGAACAAAGCAGCAAAATACTGACTTCTAAAAGCCAAAATTCAGCTTAGTTGAGAATTGTGACACTTTTATTTTTCCACACAGTTTCTCCACTTTACAGGTTCTCTGAAAAAAATAAATCTATTCCTCCCTTTTCTGCAGAATTTAAAACATTACTCACCAGCCGCAGTTTACACAGGTGATAATCTTCAGAGCCGTGCAATCAATAAAGCTGTCACTCAAACACAATTTCCCATGGATTGAAAAGCACTCAGCGGAGCTCTGCTGTTATTAATCATGATGCACGTAACCACGCGTTTGTGTTTTTAGAGAAACGTTGGATTTTTGAAAGAATATCAACATTACAAATCCATGCACTCTGCCGTTTATTTAACACGGTCGCAGAACAGTCTTTCAAACTGTGAGCTCCTAGCAGACGCCTCAGCAGGCGAAGTCCAATCCATTACAGCTCTGTTGTTTTATGGGGATGGTTTCAAAGACGTTAAAGCCATCTCGCTCAAGTGCAAACACTTTGGCTGTTATTATGTCCTACACTTAAACAGCTATCACCGGGAAAAATGCCATTTAAATGCAACAGCGAGCAGACAGCAGCCCGTGGTGACCGGCACTAAAATATACACACAGTTGTTGCCTCATGTTGTGCATCTTATGTAATTTAGTTCTGTAATTCTACAAGGATTTCAACTGACCTGGAAAATCTGGAAAATTTCACACTTTACTGAGTATTTTCATACATGAATACACTTTCTGAACATACAAAGAGAGATGAATATTAATATGAGAGTGAGAGTCTGCAGCCATGCTAGCGGCCCACTTACCTTACTGGAGAATTTCCATTTTGTGCCACGTGATACTTAAACTTTGCTTAATTTCTGAGCAAAATATTGTACTATTGTAATTTCACTTCATTTGTTTAACAGCCAGGCTACAAACCCGTTGGCTGGTAATTTGTCACAACAAATCAGACACATGGTCAATTTACTGCAGAGTGTGTACTTCTGCTTTTGATATTTTGCTGGTACTTAACTTTTATTCGAGTAGAATTGTTAAGGCAGGAGCTTTTCCATTTTTTATATATAATATATATTTACAGTATATATAATATTACATAAATATAATCTACATTGCTGTGTTGGCACAAGGCTGTTTAGGATCTATAAACACTGCTTCAGCCACTGACTTTGTGAGGTTGAACCAGTGGTAGAGGTGATTACAAAAAGCTTAAATAAAGCTGTTGAGAAGCTGTCTGAAGTTTACAGGTATTTTGTAGTTAAGTATTGGACAAATCTTTTTTTTACCTGATGATAGTCAAAGTGATTCTAATAAAATGTACGATTGTATTTTTGAAATTAGAAACTATAACTCATCTTTGGGGGATGTTAAATGAAGGTATAAGATCAAATGTGCTTTGGGAGCCAGCAGAGCAGCAGCAAAAAGGTGTATGGATTAACACTAACACCAGATAATGTGGTTGAGGTCTAAATTATTCATTTAACCCTCACCCCCCCCCCCTTTCCAATCTACCAACATATGTGTGAGGGTGGCTGTTGTGGATGGAGTTGACCAGTTCCCTATAGGCTCTGTATCAGACCTGTGATTCATCACACCCACTGTTTCCCTCAAGCCACATCGCTAACCTGACTAAAACCCCAAAGAGAACCTGCAGTACGTGATGAAAACAAAAATCAATCAGCTCATCTACAAGCTTACAAAGCCTGTGCAGACTGCTATGTTCTGTGAAGGTAACTGATCACAGATTGAAGTCTGGGTAATGCTGGAGACCGATCACTCATGTTTGCAGCTCAAAGGTTAGAATAACTCACGAATAAAAAAGCATCTGAGCCAAACCACCCCCTCCTCTGCTTGCTTCTGAATGAACAGTTGACTCACCACACTAATTGGGTGGAACAGAGATCCACAAGAGGAAATGCACTATAGGAGGCGGATTGAATGCCAGAGGCACAGTGTGTGTGTATGTGTGCGTGTGTGTGTGCGTGTGCGTGTGTGTGCGTGTGTGTGTGCGTGTGTGTGTGCGTGTGTGTGTGCGTGTGTGTGTGTGTGTGTGTGATAATGATGCCCAGAGTCACTGTTTGTCAAAGTAAAGACGTTAAGACGAGAAGCTTTAGAGTTTAGGTAGAGAGGAAGTCCAGGGCTCCTTGGGGAGTACGGGTCACTAAAGCTATTTTCAAAGAACTGAGTCCGGACTTTTTCCAGATTTTTCCACACACTCTCACAACGCAACAAGAGATTTTCCGCTCAGACGCGTTCAGATTCTCTGCAGCATAAGGGTGCAGCAGTCAGATGTAATGTATGAATTTCACTGTGATGTGATTTTGTTCACAGCTCATTTCAGCTCATATCACCACAAACTCTCTTGACATCTTCTTCTGCGGCTTCTACGTGTCTGCGTCTACAGAGATATTTATGTTTGCACTGACAAAACACCACTTTGGTCCAGACTGAAATATCCCAACAAGTATTTGAGCGATGCCATGAAAAGTTTGTGCAGATATTCAGGGTTCCCAGAAGAGGTGGTGGCGGTTCATTGATTTATGACCATATAAGAGCAAAAGTAATTTCATTCAGCTTCTGCTGTATTTCATACTTAGCAATAACTGGGGAATCCTGCAGGGCAGCGAGACCCTTAGAGCTTTGCTCTGAAAGGACAAGGCAGAAGGATTCTATATTTGATGTCATTAGTGACAAACAAAATTAATTATTTTGACCTTAAAACCCAAATAATCAAATTGGTTCTTAGTATTTGTTTTCAATTTGTTCAAGGTTGATTAAATTCTCAGTAGCTATTAACAAATAATACTCTTGTGTAGGAGGAAGTGGAACTACTTTCCTGGAGGTCAAAGTCAGAATAATGAGTGAGAACTGATCATGCAAATCGAGACCATCATGTCCAGTGTATCGGCTGTTGATGACACCTTGGGGGGGTGCAGACTGTGTTTGATGTCAGGTCCTCCACACTCTATTTACAATAGAGGAGAAAACTGGAGGCAGGAGCTTCTTCAATACTCGAGGAAAGCGAGTGTTTATTTGAAATCCCTTTAAATGTCATAACTCAATATATCTAGGAAACCATCATCTGTCTCTCTCCTATCATACCTGCTTCTTCCTGGCAGACATATCATAAAACCTCCTCCAGAGTTGTGAGGGGATTTTATCCATCATATTTGGGATTTTAACCACCAGCTCCCACACAATAAAAATATTTCTTCCCTCCTCCATTTCCTTCTGCCTGCTCTGCCTCGCTCTTCCCTCGCTCCCTTGTGTCTCCCGAACTATGATGTTCTTTCCCCGGTGGACTCCTCTCCATCTCCTGCCACACTTCCCCTCCCGCCCCTGCTCCATTTGATGAATATTTCACAGGCCAGTAGAGACAGTCCTCCTCCTCTCTCATCTTATTCCCAGACACCGGTCGGGCTCTCAGTACCAATCACCTTCAGAGAGTAAAGAATCATAGCACCGGCTAAGGGGTGGAGCGGGTAGTATATCATATGAGAAAAATATATATGCCTAAAAAGTGCTGCCTCTATCTTAAAATCAGAACTGTGCTGATCACTGCATGACAGAGAGAATTTGAGGAAACAGGTTAAATGAGGCATGTGTTTGAATACATCAAGGAGCAGGTGAGAAGAGGTCACAGCTTTTTATAACCTGTGCGGGTACACTGTGCTACTGTTGAGAGGCAGAAGAGACAAGATGAAAACTACATGTAAAAGTCCTGCATCTAAAACACTTAAGTATAAGAGTATAAGAATAATTTCGAAAACAGATATGAGAGTAAAACAAGCAGTTCATCCTTGAGTCCAAGTGACAACTGAGTCAAAATTTGAAGAAATTTCCCTAATGGCAGATTTGAGATTTCATACCCAAGAGGCAAAACACATGTTTTGTGAGGCCACTGTGACCTTTGACCACCCAAATCAGATCAGTGAATCCAGTGAGTCCAAGTCAACATTTGTGCCAAATTTGAAAGGATTTTCTCAAGGTGCCCCTGAGATGTTGCGTTCACAAGACATAAAATGTAAGGTCACAGTGAACTTGACCTTTGACCAGGGGCCACCAAATTCTAATCAGCTAATCCGTGAGTCAAAGTGAACATTTGTACCAAAGTTGAAGCAATTCAATCAAGGTGTCCTTGAGATATCGTGTCCAAAAGAAAAGACAAACAACCTGAAAGCATAAAGCTTTTAGACAAATGGCCCCAGGAACATAAATATTATTACAGGTGTATATTACTTCATCAGGTTGTCAATATTACGACATCAATCAAAGCTGTGATGGTGGTAAGTAGTAAATGGACTGTATTTATAAAACCCTCAAAGCGTCAAATTCATCCATTTACATACATTCATAGAGCTTCTATACGCAGCACTCTATCTATCACACATCATTCACACTCGTGGAGTGGAGGAGCCAGGGATCGAACCAACGACCTGGTTGGTGGACGATTACAAATGAGTCCATCAATCACCAGATGCTTCCATCTCTTCATGGTATTCTGATCAATGTGGCACAGTGAGATCCGAATCAGCAGAGAACTAAAGCGAGAGACCGTTTCTGAGGAGATTCACAACAAAACGATATAATAACTTATCAGCAGTCGAGCCTGCGGGCGACTGTCTCTGAGGACGACTAATTGTTGGTTTAATGCTCTCGGAGGTGGATGAACCCGCAGTATCCCGACGCACTGAGAGGAAATAACACCCTGGAGGAAGGTAACCTGTAATTCCACCACCTGCGTCGGCGATTTCCTCCAGAGAGGAGGGATGTTTTTGGGGTTGAGAGGCTCCTCGAAAACTGGAAATGACACTTTCAAATTCCTCCCGTGCAGAATGTTCCTGGTGGATAATGGAAATGATTGTGTGAATTTGGGTGGGCAATATAAATGTCTTAAAAGTGCCAGTTCACATTTATTAAGAGGCGTTGAATTTTCTATCGAGGCTCCTGCAGTTTGCTGGCATCTGCATATACGACCCCCAAGTGAGCAAGACAAATAGGAAGAGTAACACGTTCACTATCAGGCAGCGATTCTGTTCATTTTAATTACATAAAAATAATATATGAAAGCTATGAAGCACTTGCAATGCTTGCAAACTGCGACCCCCTTCGTCTCTTTCCAGTGTTTGTGCTGAAGTCTGATATCCAGCAGGTCCGTATGGGATGTTCAAACCTCCTCTGCCTCCCTCTCCCCCTGCAAGTCTCAAAAATCACGGGCACCTGCAATCTCCTTCCTGCCTGCTTGTGCCAAACCGTGTGCGGTGTCCACGAAAAGAGGCGAGCGGGCGGAGAGGCCATCGCAGCAGCAGCAGCAGCGATTGAGCTTTGACTCCAGCGAGAGCCTCCTTCTTGTGACACACAGCCGAGTAAACATTGAGGGATAAACAGCCCCGGGCCCTGTCAGAAGGGCAGAGGCCTCACTACAACTGAAGTGGCAGACAGCGGGGTTAACTAAGATTAAATCCTCATGTGTCACGTGTCACTGCAGCGTTGTAGAATGTACAGGTTATCTATATTTGATTATATTATACATGATTATGTTAGTAATGAGCAGGGAAATGCCGCATTGCCTCTGAATGCTGCAAGAGAACGAGGATTATTCTGATCAACCAAGGGAGAGGAAAAAAGTTTAAACTCCTACTGCACAAATTCATTTTCTTTTATTTGGAATCTTCTCCAATCTTTGCTTCATTGTTAATTATGGGATAGTTTGGGCCTTTAATCAGTTATGTAAGAGGTTTAGAGAGAACATTGTAAACATGAAATGTAAAAACAGTGGCCCCAACACTTTTTACTCCATCTGCTTTCCCTGAACGGCCACTGTGAGGTCAGGACATCTTCTTAAATCTTTCTGAAGGGGTTGTATGTGAGATCGCAAATTTCCAAGTCAGTTGCTCTGGACATCTTCCAGAACTCAAACTTCCGGAAGACAGCAGTGAAGATTGTCAACTTTGATTGACAACGGTTTCAAGAGCTTATGGTAATAAGGGCCATTGCCGGTGTTGATGTGCTGTAAACAAAAACATGAATCATGAGGAGGAATAAATGCATTGTGTCCTTCCTCTTGCATACTCAGGGCCACCTCTTGTCTTAATTTAAATGTGTCTGTCCCGGACAAAGACATGTTTTCAGAGGTCACAAGCAAAACATCATCCTACAGTATATTGCTTTTTAATGCACAGCACTTGAAAGTAGGAGCAGAATTTTTTAATGAACAGTATTTGAATAATTGCTCTGCAAATGTCCAAATAAAAATAATACATTTTGTTGTGACTGGTGCTTAATATACTGCAATAACTTGTAAAGACGATAAATGTAGTAGCGCTATTGAAGAAAAGCTAAACAAAGTATGACAAATATGTTGCCATACATTTCCTCAGTGTGATTAACTCACTGCACTGTACAGAACCACAGGCCAGCTCGGGTCTGAGTGAGTTGTACCTCAGTGCGGTGCTGATGATGACGGGTCATTTCAGTTTAAATTGGTCTCTATAATCAGATGATTGCACGTCCACGCGGCTGCAGAGCCCAGGACCCGAGGTTCGCTGTGAACTACACATGATTAACTGTAATGTCTGGTGTTAACTGCAGCTTCTAATCGCTAGATGTTTCTTGGTATAGGTATGGTTTGTATGTGCGTATAAATGCCAGTCTCCTTGTATAAGTGTCCTACAAACTCAACTTGTATGGCAGACTCCTCAGTGCATGTCTAATCATATGCATAGTGTAATAATGAGCGGTATCACCCTGCAGCTAGGGAGGAAAATTAATTTAAGGAAAAGCCAAAAGGCTGCCAGTGAGCATTTTACCCGGCACCTGACTCTGGCTCGGTAATGGCCCAGGAAGGCTCTGGAAATTGCATGTTTCACTTTGTAGGTTCGTGCCGCCCAGTCTCATAATTTACACTGACTTAAATCAATACCGTCCTCACCCTCTTAATGAAATTGTGTACCGTGCTTATACGTTAGTTTTAATTACTTTCCCAATGTCATCCGAAGTAGACCAAATAAATGAAATCTGATTTATGGGTGGGCCCAGCTCCCCTGTCCGAGTGGCCCGGGTGTAGTCGTGCTGCCATGTTCCTTATATGGACACCTACCATTAGGAAACGCTGCGGAGGCAACAGTCAGACAGATTCCCAGGAAAAAAAAGCCACATAAATAAGTCAGAGACACTATGTTCTATGGTTAGACAAAGGCCGTTAGGAAGTATGGACATATGGTAATGTCAGAGGATAACATTACACATGTAGGGATGTGGTGACGGATAGTGTGTGACATACATGCATCTCAATTCCCTCTGGACGCGGCTCGTAAAACACACACACACGCACATAGTCTTGTTGCACAATGGAGCACTCATGGATTTATTTTCGGAACCGTGCCATGATTCACCATCTGAGTGGCTGTAATAATGCAGTTCAGCTCCTCTGAGGGATGAGTTGGGACCAGCTCATACAGTAGATCTACTGGAGGCTGGACAACGCGATGAGTGGTGGTGGACAGCCCCGAGCTCTCGGTTACAGGCCAATTTGATCACCAGAGAGGAGGAGGAGGAGGAGGAGGAGGAGGAGGAGGAGGAGGAGGAGGAGGAGGAGGAGGAGGAGGAGGAGGAGGAGGAGAAGGAGGAGGAGGCCGTCACCTTCATTAGTAAGAAAACATCAAAAGCCCGAGGAACTGGAGGCGCTTTCCTGCAGGAGAAGAGCACCTTTCCACTTCTGTGCTGCAAAAAAAAGAACCTTTTTTCACGAGATGTCTTTCATTTCTGAAATGCCTCGCAGCAAAAGGTGGGATGAAGCTAAATTAATGAACGCATTCATTACAGGGTCTCCTGTCACTTTTTTGGTGCAGTTTAGAAGGCGGTAGATCTGTCAGAATGGGGGAGAAGGAAGTGAAAAAAAAGAATCTCCCGCAGCTCTTCCCCTGGAGTGAACCTCCTCCGTGTGACAAATTTCACACTCTGCTGAGAGGAATCCGCTGAGGCTTTAGATTTCCCGGCCTGTCACATGCTGTTGCCGAATACCGGGAGATTAATTCATTTCGCAGAGCGTGCGTGTAAGCAACTCCCGGCTCCTAAACACGCAGCGTTGGCGCCGCAGCTACCTGCACAATCTCAAAGCGACAACGCGTGGTAGGTTCAAGCTGGGAGGCGAGATAACACGCACAAAGGTCAACATGTCGAGGAAAATGTCCCGTTTGTCAGATGAATCCACGTGTAATGGATACGCAGGAACGTCCGGGTCACGCTCATTTACCAAGCTTAAGGTTTAATTAAATGAATGATAAATGAATTAGCTGCACTGTTCTGAGCACTTTACTGCAGTTAGAGCGGTCGTTAAACAGCACATAACTACACGCTCCGTCTCGTAAGAGTCCTCCAGCCAAGCTCAGGCTGCGGTCAAACTACATCAGAGGAGAAGTTTTAAAAGCCTGTGGATGAATGTGTCTTCTTTTAAAATATGCATCAGTAGACTACACATCCATACCCTCTGGCCATTTAGAATTTTTGTATTTTTTTGCAGAGACAAAACTATGAAGAGGAATGAGCCATTGTTCAGCCATTTCTTTTTGGTGCCGTGCACATTGTTTCAAAATCTCAATCCTTTTTTTTATTTATCTCACTCTCTGTGTTTCTTTGGTTGGCTGGACAGTGTGTGTCTGTGTGTGTGTGTGAGCGGTCAGGAGGTTGGTGTGTGTACTGCAAGGATTCAGAAATAAACACTCAGTAGTGGACTCGCCCACCCGGCTGTTTCCAGTCAGACAGAAAAGGACAGCAGACAATGACACAAACAGAACAGCAGACACAGAGCATACGACCAGGGCTGTCACTTTCTATTCGAAATGCATTCACACCTGGGGGGAAGAGTTCCTACAGTACCTCCGACAAAGGTATATATGTCCCATCTCACCACTTAAAAGCAGTTTTTCCCACTCATCATCTACAACAGGGCAGTTCGCCATATTCTAATTAGTCCTGCCATGGTTTCAAAGTGCACCAAAATCATTTTTAACACTCATCAATAGAGGGAGCCAGTACAGTTATGTTGTTTTGGTATGAAAAGTGAGGAAGCTATAACAAGCAAAGGCGTCTTGAGAGGACCATCACGATACCAAGGCATCTGAGAAGCATGTGGGAGTGTTTTGAGTTCTAAACCTTAGACGGTAAGATGCAAAACAATATAAAGGTTGTTTGTCGACTTATTCTTTAACGTCAAGTTTTCAACCTTGTCTAAATGCATGACGGTGGAGGTGGGTAGGGATTATTCATATACATTCAAACTATAATTCAAATTTGTTAATCATCAAATCGTTAAAGTCCAGCTAAAAGCAGACGTGTGTAAAATATAATTCATTGTTTTATTTAATTAGTGAAAGAGCAAACTCTTATGGACACGTATGAAATGCTCCTTCTTCTCTGGCAGGAGGGGCGGGTCTGTGTTTGATTGACAGCACCTGCCAAACAGTGGAAGGGGAATGAGAAAAAAAAGAAAAGAAGCTGCTTTCACACTTGCACTACAAACCTGACATTTTCTCGACATTAGCCGGAGGAGCTGCATGTGTGAAAGGAAATGTCTGAATCATTCTAACCAGTCATTAAACAGACTTTACTCCCCGGTACAAAGGCTGTATAATGTCTGACAGAGCTGCTGTGGGAATTGAGCAGGTCATTGTCTGAAAAATTCACAGTCCACCTCTCCACTGCAGAGCCATAGATCAGCGCTGCTCTCCTGCCCTCCCTGCCCTCCCTGCCCAGGTGCTTCCCCCTCAGCTATCGCCTGCTGCAGAATAGAGGATTTTCAATCAACTGATTTCAAAAAAAGCGTGGGAGACCGAAGACATAATGAAAGATGTGGCTGATTTTTAATGTTATTCGTAACAACGCACACGCTAGATGGTTCCAGTCGAGATGCAGGGCCACACACTTTCCTGAGTGGTGATTGCAGAGATGTGGGACCTTGAAAGAAATGTGCGTGATCAAGTGTGACTTCGTAATAAAAAAGATGGAGGCCGCTTGTGCTTGTTTTTGTGATATTTTGCACATCGACAACTCTGAATATGCGCTCCAACCTGATTCCCGGCTCTACCTCTAACAAGCCATGAGCAGACTGTCTCATCCACTGCATTGCAGACAGCCCATAAAAAAAGTTTAGGGAAGCAGCTCAGTGCATCTCTTTCACAGAAGTTCTTAAATCCTCACTTTAATCAGATCTGCCATGCACAATCTATGCTGTCTTTAAGGATCCCCTGGACATGCAGCCCATCCCTGTGGCCAACATACAGATGGAAACATGCAATGCTCTAGGTAAGGTGATATCTGGGAAGTGAACTTAAAAAGGCCCATGTGGTAAATGGTGAATTTGTCCCAAATAAAACTAATTCAGGTCACCTTTGGCACCTTTGGCCCTTTTGGTTGACATGGGCTATTGCTAGGTCTACTTGTGGCCCAGATCTGTCAAACAGGAGTGATCCATCCAAGTGTCATCATCCATGCGGAATGGGCCGGATGTGGTTTGTCTGCCAATTCCAAAAATTATTTCCCTATGTGGGAGTCCTCCGAAGGATGCAGCCTCCAAATTTGGACCCAACTTTAATCGTACTTTATACTACATCACCTGACTTCGTCCTTTTCTTCCACCATTATTAAGTACCTTTAATTTCAGTTGGAAGTAAAAGAACAAGTTTCATCTAATCATGAACTGCTTATCTTAGTGTCTGTCAAAAAAATGCACTAACTTCGGATTCAAGGGTCGATATAACAACTTATTACGAAAGTCTAAAGTGTTGCCACTGAAACAACCCCAGCGTGCGAGTTGCACTAACAAGACAGAAAGTAAAGAAGAAAAACACTCTTGATGTGTGTGGAAGTGAGGGTGAAGGACTGAGTGCAAAATAAAACGGCAGAACTGTCTGGGCCCAATTTGCAAAACATTCCAAAATAATTGGAAGCTGTTGAAAACAAGGAAAAAAAGCACTTTAAACAATATTTCACTCGACCAATAACTGATAGAGAGGGGCAATTATAAACAGAGACATGCCAATCTGCGACTAATGGATATGACATTGATTTGCATCTGTAAATCATTGGCTCTTATAAAATTGTTTCTCCAGATTTTCTCCACATAATGGTTGTTATAGATTTCAACTATTCTCCCATCAGTTAAAAACCGGGGATAAAAAAAATGCATTCAGCTGTGGCGCCTTTCTCTATTTTTCATTTTTATCGGGAGCTGGTTCATTTTAAGAAATCCAACCGAGCTTCCAGCGAGAGAGCGAAAGTTGAGGGTCAGGTCTGTGCCACCTCTTGACAGGATGAGGTTGCCATGGTGACCAAAAAGGGGGAAAGCGGGAGACTAACAGCTCAATTAGACGGATATTCACTGTAATCCCATAACAGAGTACAGGTGTCAGAGTGCGTCCGCGTGTGTGTTCGTTCATTTTCTGTAACCAAAGACATCTCTGGGAAAACCCATGAGAGAAAAGTAAAATAAAATCTGCAGTTTGTTCAATTTCACCTTTTACAGAAAATGACTGATACGTGTCCCAATACTGCTGAGGACTGGACGAGTTCTCCTGAGGTAGTTCCTGGAAAAGAACAGATATATTCTATCTAACTAAATATTATTTTGTGATTTTATCTGCACATGGCGGTCCTGAAGATTTTCTGATCCATGGATACAAGTCCTGTCTATTGTCTCCCCGGTTTGGGTATTGTTGACCTTTAGTTTAATCCTGCGTTTTATTTTACCATAAAATCTAAACCTACGCAGATGTTTTCACTTATTCTGGGCGAATCGAATTTTGCTCCGGTCAAAGACGAGTGCAGCTGTGTAGAAAATGACACAAGGGCACCAGTTAGTGCACTAATGGAGCTGCAGAGCAGGAGAAGCTTTTCTGGCAGCATCTGGTTGTGGAAGTAAAAATCCTTCATTCAATCAGGTGAGTCCCTTTTGGAGCGTTCCCCTGACTTGGATGAACATGAAGATGAACAACTGACTAAGTAAATATCTGGTTCTGTGAACTTGAAAATGAAAAGTGAGATTTTAGGTATGACTGCTAAGATGCCTGATGTTAAGAAACACATAATATACAAGTTAAACGTCTCCCTACATGCTACGTCCTTCCTTTTGCTGGTCTGGTTTCACCTTTGGACCTTTTGTCTATTTTTTCATATATCTAGTAATGAGATAAAGATGGTAAAATCTTTATGGATGATGTAACGGTCAATCTGACTGTGACAAAGCAAGGGGGAGTGGCATTGATGCAAAAAGCACTTTCCTCCTGCTCTTTCTCGACTTCGCTCTGGCCAGTGTTCCTCCTCCACTGCTGAGACCTCCTCATGTTTTGCTGAGGTTCCCGCCAACGCAGATCTTGCTGGAGCAGGCGGGTTTCAACCTTGGAAAACAAATTGCGGCTGCCGGGTTCTAGTTTCTTTCAGACTGATCATAGTAGGAAAAGCAAAATGATCGCTCCGTCACGTCTGAAACAGCAGAGACTTGTAACTCAGTCATCTTTCCCTTTTATTATTTAGATAAATGCGCCTGTACTGCACTTGACATATCGAATTTCCTGCAGTGAAAACGTCAGAGTGACCTTTAAATTCACCAGTGTCCTTGTTCAAATTGATAAATCTGGGAATTTTAATTGCAGAAAATATTATCTGAAGATTTTACAAGAACTATTCGACTTTCTCCTTCCCTCTCACCTCTTTCTTTTTTAAATCCTCTTCTATTTATTATGCGCCCGTCCTCCTCCATCCCTCCGTTCATGAACCTCTTTCACAAAGTGGAACTCATTTGTCTGTCTTCACATGCCAATAGAAAACAGACGCTAATGAATGCCACTCAAAATTATCACTGCAGGCTGATATCAGTGTATAATTAAAACAACACTGTCCTTAATAAGGTGTCAGAGGTGATAACGTGAGGCACTGATAACTCCTCAAAGACACACACACACACACACACACGCACACACACACGGACACACACACGCACACACACACACGCACACACACACACACACACACACACACACACACACACACACACACACACACAGTCACCCCCTTGTTACCAGGCAACAATAGAGTAATGAGTGGCTCCATCAGGCCAAAACTAATTTCAGAGTGTAAGGCCTTATGCTCTCTGATTGCTCAGTGGCCTTCCATAAGTAGGTTATTGTCTTTAGTTATTTACTATTTTAATTAACCTTCCCCCCCTCACACATAATTCATCTTTAGTATACGTAGCATCACATTAGCTTGAGCCACTCTCAAACTATAATAATTTTGAGTAAACATGATGTTTTTCAGCTATTTGAAAGCTTCTATAATAACTTTTGAATACAAATGTTCACTCACAGTCACAAAGGAACTAAGGGACAATGAATTATCACCAAACTCTGCCCCTCCCTTCACTTCTAGGTGGCTGTTTTGGCTCGTTGTTTTGGTTTACAGCTCATGGCTTTGTGAGTTGCACCTGCAGCAAGAGCCTGTTTTTAGCAAAGACGTTCCAATGTCCAAAAATGTCTGAATTTAATTAACATTTTATCAGGGGGCTGGCAGGAGAAGAGTGCAGAGAATGTCCAGCTGTTCCTTCCTCTTTAGGTCAGTGTGTGTTTGTGTGTGTGTGTGTGTGTGTGTGTGTGTGAGGTTAATCGTAAAGATGTTTGGATAAATGCAGCAATTTGAACTTTATTAAAATCAATAATGTTTCACCTTCTCCTGTAATGGATGTCGATCTGTCTTCGAATATGAAAGTAAACTCCACGAAAACACTTCCTTCTTTTTTTCCTTCTAAAAGACCAGTGCTGAACAAGACATAAAACTGAGTCACAGGTCGTTATGGAACCGGGTCAGAATGGAAAGTGTGCGAAATATCTTTCATCATTTTACAAAGGCTGTCCAAGATGAGTGACGCACTGTTCCATCAACCTCTATTTCTAATCCTGTGATTGAAAACATACTGGTCGTCACTTATATTAAGCACTAAAGTGTGACCGAGGTGTGGAGGAGTAGCTGGACCGGGGGGGTCCTGCGGGCAGACTGCAGCGTCTGCAGGCAGCACGAGGAGCATAATAAGTTGCTGCTGCTACTTTAACAGGTGCGTCCCTGTCACCCCGGAGGACATAGTGTGTGTGTGTGTATTTGTGTGTGTTTGTGTGTGTGTGTGTACGAGATGAGCAAGTCAGCACGTCTGACAACTCGGCCACAGCTTCAACTTCAGCTGCGCTCCACTTATCAGAGTGGCAGAGAAACAATGACCAACAGGGAGTAAACAAAGAACGCACAACCAATTTATTTCTTCAGATATATCTGTCATTCTCTGCTGGGCCACACACACACACAATCACACACACGTACACACACAAGTACATGCACACACTGCAGTGACTGATGTCCTCTGTTCCCCGGAGGTTGTGTGAGGTTGTGAACATCACTCACTACACGGTGATGCCTGTTTCAGTGGTCCCACTTTGTTTTAATAATAAGATATAACAAACCTTACTTTAATCAAATTAGACAAAAATAGAAATCAGATGTGACACACAGCAAAGTCCTGCGCTAATGAAACAGTATAAATCTGAATTACACAGTTAGATACCATAAAGCACATATTAAATCCAATAGGAACATGATCCGATGGCATTTTTGACATTTGGGGTAAAGCTTCAAGCTGGTAAGATATAAATAATGCAAATCTTAAAGTGCTTGTCTAAATATTTATCTAGTGTCCAAGATGTTTAAAGGGTTAAGTGAATCGTGCATCTCGGGAAAAACAACTATTTATTTAGTCAATAATGGCTGAAAGTAGAGTTGTTGTTTTTTCCCGATGGTTTTATTTTAGCTTCTGCAGCTGCAGCACAGACCTGCAGTGGGAAGCAAACATGGTTTTCCCCTCACAGGTAAAATGAGTCAGGACAGGACACAGCAGCGAGGAAATACTGTATGTGGTAAAAGTATCATAATGATGTAGAGTGAAATAAAAACGGTGGATACTTCATTTCCCCCAAACTACCAACATTTTTAATTTAAAAAAGGATTTAGAAGAGGTTTTGAGGGTAAAATGCCCTCATCAGGACACTACACAGGGCGTCTTCTATTACAGTGGATACAGTGTGAACTCTGGGACTAAATGACGTGCCATGCAGCAAAGGGGCCGGATAAAAACCTGTGGTGCTGCAGTGGAGAAGCAGTTTTAATGGTGTGTGCTCTAACAGGTGACCAACTGGAGCATCCTCTACTGACTTTGTGTTGGCTTGACCCCCCGAGCCATTTTTTTTTACCTTTCCCCCCCTCGTTTCTTTCCCAGTCAGCCCTTAAATGTCTTTCTATCTTCTCCCAGGCGTCCCTTCAGTTTACATTGTATTCTGTGGGGTAAACACAAAATGCCATAATGATAATCTGTCAAAAGAGAGCAGCATCTGGAGGAGCCAAGGTCTGAAGAAATCAACAAAACACACACACACGACAACATACACAAAAACAAAAACACACATCTCCAGTGAACCTGCTTCTTATTTCCTCCGGCGTGTCGATATTTCTCACAGACGCATAAGAAAGAGGGAGAAACAACAGAGAGAAATGTTGCGGGCCGAGCCGGAGCCGTCATTGGTCAACTGATTAGCTGAGTAATTGTACCGCAAATGCCAGACTGAGGTTGATATAAAAGTGCAAAGACACATCGGTAAAATACTAATCAGTCTCCCGGCTGTTCTCCCTGGAGGAAGCTGTTGTTTCTGCGAAAGTCACCAGCTCCTCCAATATCACTTTATCTGAGCAGACGATTGTGCTCCTGTGTGTAACTCTGTCTGATCAAACCACCGAGAAATTAATATCGCTCTGCTTTCCCGATAGTTTTCCCTCAGACGGTAATAAAACATTTTTTTATGTGAGCCGAGAACTTGTGCAGGCTCCTTCTGCATATTAAAGTAAATGACTCATTAAAGCCGTGTCAGAGAAAAGACACAACACGACACTGAGTCTTCCTTGTTCCCAACCCGCTGCTTTCTCCCTCCGTTACTCATTATAACCTCGTTTCTGCTCCTGGTAGCAGCCTCCAGCTCCTCCTCTGCTCCCCTCTCTTTGTCCTTGCCTGGTTCCGAGCGAGTCTCACACCTAGAGCAGACTTCAGCCTGTATCCTCACCTGTCACTACACCTGCTCCCATCTGCCTCTCCTCACTCCGTCCTGCCCTGCGTCCATTCCTCCGACCTTGTCACACACGGAGCCTCCGTCTGTCTACACACAGTTTTGTGCAGTTTACACATAAAAACTCAGGACAGTGTGAGTCGAGTGTAAACCCATTAGCTTCTTCTCCGTCAGTGCTGTTTTTTATTGTGGCAGGATTATTTGATTGTTTGCTTCTATCACTCAGCTGTGTTTACGGTGCATGTTCCCTTGCAATGCAGGATTATAGAAAACTGCTGTTTGTGCAGCTCTGACTGGATAATTAATTTTAACAACTAAAATGTTCCTAATGAAGCTCCATTTGAACAATATCTTATATATCCTGCATCTGTCCATCGTGACAGCAACATCACATTCATACCGGGTGAAATATTCAAGCCCAGTATGTCATGTTGTCATGGCTGCAGCGTGACATCAAGTTAACGTGACGCTGATTCACTCTGACATGAAAACCTCGGAAACATTTGGCTTTTGACTTGAATTCGACCTGAGTGTGTTGAAACAATAACTGCCTGCACGTCATGTATAGATCCGTCAAAAGTTTCCACCAGATGCAAACACACAGTGGGGGAAGAAACACAGAAATCCATCCACCCATACATTATCTATACCGCTGGTTAGTCTTGGAGGGTTGCACAGGAGCTGGAGCTGATCCAGGCTGACATCGGGTGAGAGGAGGGGTTCGGGTCGCCATTCTATCGCTGGGTTGACACACAGAGACAACACACCAATACAAGAACCCTAATGAAACTAGGTTACAAGCTAAAGCATTTAAAATCAAAATCAAGTATCAGTGGAAAAAACACACATTTCGTGGAGAATGGCATGTATGACACTATTCATTTGTTGACTCTGATTTAGTTGTGTTGTGGTTGTGTTGTGGTTACCTCAGTGAAGCTAGTTTCATTCTTTGAATATAGCTATATAATCGAAATAATGTGTGGACAATCTCTATTGTTCTAAATCTATGTTAAAGAAAGTTCATCAATCTGGCTCATGAACCAACATTTTATGCGTTCTTCCCCAATCTTGTATCTTGCTCACGAACAAATAAATCAACCAACAAACAAACAAGAGGATAAAAAACCCAACGTCCTTAGTGGGGGGTAAAACCATTAGATGATTCTGAAGGTCATGAGATGATTGATTGATGATTGGGACAGAAAACAACACAATTTTGTTACTAACCCCTTTGGATGTCAAAACTGTTATTTCACTTTAAACCATCTCTATGGTCAAACATCTGAAATAGGACCAGGGACCTCAACCAGATACTGTGTTCTAATCCAAGGATTGAGGAGCAGTGGAGGTTTGGATTCAGCGGTTGAATCTTTAACTGTGCATCAGATTTTGTCAGAAGAACTCACATCAGACTGGATCTGCACAAGCACGTAGGCCAACAATCAGCACAGCGCTCCTGGCAAATTAATGACCTAGTGGCACCGTAGAGGGGAGGGACGTTTCTGCTTCACCCCCCCTCCCCCCCATACTTAGCATGTGACACTCTGCGGTAAGTGTTCTGACCGCACAGGAAATATAACACATCAATACGGACTGTTAACGTTGTTTATTGGGTACAAGGAATGCTGACTAATTATTCCCAGAGAGTTAATAAGCTCATTTATAACCTCTCCTCATTCTTCAGTTATATTACACGTCCTGCTGCTATAACATGATTCCAGTACATGGTTCTGTTGATATTATTGTTGAGCTGATATCTGTCCCTTGTTAGTTCCAAATAGATTTGTAGGTGATTAGCAAAACTAGTTTCACTGTCTCAGGGTTGTTTGTGCTCAGGGAACCATTTTGGGAATTTTTACATTTGGCTCACCAAACAAACAGCCCATTTCAAACAGACTTCAAGTTCTTCAAGGAGTACTTCAAGACTTTATTTGTCATGTGCACACAAGTACACGCAGCAGACGCTGGCAATTAAAGTCTTGGGTCACATGCTCCCTCCAACTGTGCTCAAAAATATTAAAAAAGAAAACTACACAAGCCAGAAAAATAAATATAATAAAGAAACTAAAATAAAGTGAAGTAATAAAATAAAAATACTCACCTAAAATATAAATTCTAACCTAAAATAAAACATATTACTGAGTAGAATGAAGAAGAATGAACAGGTTCAGAACGGACTGTGCACTATAGTTATTTTAATGTTGATGCTGGATCTGAAACTGAACTTGCAAATGAAGCTGTCAAAAAAGAAAATACATGTTATCAATATATGCCACAGAAATGTTATCGAGTAAAAATTTAAGATGGACGTACTTCAGAATAATGCTAGTATGGCACATGAGTAAATGTACCTGTGTTTAATTCATTTCCTCCATTGACTTCCCAGTTTTACATCTGAGGCCTTTGTGTCTCCTCCACCTCTGGAAACACACATCCCTCCTGCTTGGGGTCAGGCGAGTCCAGAGGAGCTCGGCAGCCGGAGCTGCGGCATCACTCCTGCTCAGTCTCCTCCTCCCAAACTCCATCCAGCAGTCTGAGTCACAGCGAGCCTGTGCCAGCCTGCCTCCAACCCACACACAGCCCGGCCCTCGAGTCACCTGCACTATTCCTCAGGATAAATAAACCATGGGCAGAGCAGTGCAGCCAACCCGGGCTATTTTCAGCCCTGCTGTGCCCCCCCCCCCCCTGAGTCCGAAATGTCTTCATAAAAAGCGTTTCCCCCTCTCAGGCCCGGGCAAATAGAGCGTGTTCGAGCAGCATTACTGATCCGTCTAGAAACCAGCCGGAGTCATGGAGATGCTGTGTGGCTTTCCAGCCTTTGAAATGTGCCTTGCAGCTTTAGGATGAGTTCGAGGGATTCACATGGACCTCACACTCAAGAGGAACACTGGAAAGAAAGCGTATTCATTTAGTGAATACAAGTGGAGATGTTTCGTCTCTCAGTGATCAGAGAAGATCAATCGGGCCGTCGCTCTCATGTCCGAGATGATTTTAAGCTTTTTGATTTCTTCTGGTAAAAACTGAACCCATCCTTCTGTGTTCGCCTTTCTTTCACCTGCACTTAATAACTCTCTAAACTCCCCCTGAACACTCTCCGTGTGGGTCTGTTTCTCCGGTCTCAAAAGGTTTTCGCCTCTAATGGCCTAAAACAAACTCGTTATTCTTTTATATCCACAGGAAACCTGAGAGGAGAAACCTGTTTGGTCAATCTAGGAAAGTAGGTGTGTGAACAAAAACAAGATGCTACAAAGTGCTAATGTTTTTTATTACGGTTTTCGTCTGGTGCTCTTTATTAAGGTCATCTCATTGGACTCTGCCCAGGAGGTTATGTTTTCACCCCTTTTCACAACAACTATTCAGAATATAACATGAAGCTTTATTGTCATTGTACCGGATACAATGAGATAAACAGTGATCGTCCAGTTTAGTACATTATAAAACATCAACCACCAAACACACATTCTTTCATCAGCAGCCACAAAATGCAAAATTAACAAGTTCCAGATAAAATGATTATGTGCTTACTGCATTTGAATAAATAGTAAAATAAATTGACTAAAACAAGAGCATTATATGAGGTAGAGAGCAGGTTTATAGCTTATTATGGTTGTTTGTTAGTGTCCCGATGGCCCAGGGAATGAAACTGTTTTTTATATAACAACAAAACTTGTATATGAAGTTTTCTTTTGACATTTTAATGATTTCCTATAGGAGCAAATTTATGGATCTTGACACTTAAAGAGTGCATACCTCCGCAACATATTCCAACATAGATTTCCAAACTGTACACATTCATAAATAACTTAACCGTCCCTTAAACATGCCAGATTTATTTCTACAAGATTCCCTTCTCCTTGATCCAGATCTGCACTGAAGTTCAATGGGGTTTTTCCTGACCCACCACATCCTTCCACCAAGTTTTGTATATCAGTTTAATAGTTATTGCACAATCCTGCAGACAAACAGAACAAATTAATGCAGATGAAAACAACCTCCCTGGTGGAGTGATACAAGTATTTTAATGTTGGTCCAGCTGGATTGAATTGAAGGCGACTGTTGGGCTGTGGTGGCCAATCTGGTTAAATATTCTTTTCATTTGCTATTTTCCTTCAACCCTCAGTTGAATTTGTTGCCACGTTGAGATTGAACCTTGACTACTGAGCTCTCCTGAGTTTTAGGTAATGTCTGCAATGTCACACGAGGGACACTGATGATTTAACATGTCTTTAAAGCTGCACGCCTGATGATGATGTGAGGGTCTGACCTGCAGGGATGTGAGGCGGAAGCAAATGTTTATTAAATTCCCTGTTTTAAAACACGCTTGATAAATTTGCACCAGAGCTGCAGCTCCTGCTGTGTTCGGCAGTCTTGCTGCTGACATGTGACTTTCCTGCGCAGGATTACTTCCCATTATGAGCTCAGAGTATTCGCCTGCTGATCTAGGTAATGCATTTACTCAGCCCCTCAATCAGTGTTTGATGGTGGTCAGCACTAAATACCACTCGTTCAGCACGGTGGGGCAAATATTAATTTAATCCTCTCCGAGTGTGTTCATGTGTTTATCACAGTGGTGTTGTGGGAAGCATTTATGAGGCTGTAGAAGTAGTTTTCTGTGACCTTAATTTCCCTACATATGCTCTCTTCATCAAGTTTTTTTTCTGGCCTCTTTCTTTTGTTTTTTAAAGTTCAGGGCTCCTGAACAAGGGAGTGAAAAGGGGATGTCATGGGAGCAAGGAGAACAAAGGGCATCAGGACGAGGCGAGGAAAGATAGAAAGAGGAGGAGAGAGCACGACATGAAAACATAATGAGGATTGTCATGCCCATGGGGATTCATGTGAGGGATGCACTAGGGGTGCAGACGAAGGAGGAATGCAGAGAATTGCCTGAGAAGGGAGAGAGAGAGGAGCAAACAAAACGAGGATAAACACTGTGACCGGGAGGTGACTTAACTTTGGGTAAAGTCAACGCAGGAGAATGCAAAGGGTTCAGGAGCCGGGGACGTGGAGAGCAGTTGTGCCGACCCAGGAGCCGCCTGGAAGTGTTGGCGTTGGCCGTGCTTCCCATCTGTCGCTTCAGGCTGTAGAACCCAGAGGAAAGGCGGGCCTAGGTAAAATCTTTCCAAGGAAACGCCCCAAGAGTCTGGTTGTTGTCAGGGTAAAGAGGAGCTTGTTGTCGGCCTCTGGGTCGCTTTTAGAGAGTTCAGGCTGAGGCTAAAAACTGTTACTACATCAGCTTAAAGGGATAGTTCACAAGTCACAAGTCAAAACAAGTCATTTTAGATTTCCCTCCTTCCAGACTACAGTTTGTTCCACAACAGTTTGAAAATGGACTCGCTTGAACCTGCTTTGGAAAACTATAATCCATCACTGCAAACATTTGGTCAACTTTACGTATTTATTTCTTGTCAAAGCTAGTTTATCTCTGCGGCTCCAGCCACAGCTTGAAAATAAAAACTGCAACGCTTTGGGAAATGGGCGCAAGTAAAATAATAAATAGACAGGATTTATAGGGACCCATTTACAACATGGAGGAATGGTCCTTGGGGGTTACATAAGCATCTTTCTTCTGCAGACTTTAATACGTCACAGCCACACAGCTTGCAAATGATACAATAATGAACAATGCAGATTCTCAGATTCTCATGTCGCTTCTCTTCTTCAACGCACAGCAGGTCTTTTATTCTGTCGACTAAATCTACAAATGCACGTCGCCTTCTTTGACACATGTGTTGGGCACGGCCCAGTGATCCGACTTAGAACAAAGGGTCGTAAAACCTTAGGCCAGGCTCGGGTAACCCCTTACATTTAAAAATCTCCATGTGGCAAAAGATCACGTCCTGGTCCCCCACGGTAAGCCCGCCCCTGGGGGCCAAATCCTGACAACTCAATTGGCTGGAGGGCCACACTGACCCCTGACCCCTCCTCCCAGGGGGGAGTCACCTGAGACATGACTTAAAAGGGCTGAGCTCACAGAAATCTTTCTCTCTTCACTCAGATGCCCAAGCAACAACAGAACCCCTCCGGGGTTCTACTAGTTAACTCGGTATTTTTAAGAGACTCTCTTCGTCTTTTTTTTTTTCCACGCTGCTCAAGTTGTCTTCTGACCTCAAGAGGTCTAACCACACGACTCAGTAACTAAGGAGGCGATTAGACATCGAAACAGGAAATTGCTCGCTGGACGATCTCAGACTGTTTCCTTATCCACACGGACTTTACTTTTATTCTTTTTCCACACGATCTTCAACCGGCTCCACGCAGCCGCACATCCCTGCAGAAGAAGACCAAGCTTCATCCCGTCACGGAGCATGACTGATCCGCTCCGGTCCGGCCCAGCTGCGGTGCTCACGGGAGCTCGCCTGAGAGGCCAAGACATTGTTCACTGGACTTCCGGGAGATTCGCGCCGAGGCGCAGGCAACCCACGAAATCACGGTCACAGTAAGAGGCTTATGTTGTCTGGGCAGATGTTAGTTTTGATACGTAGCATATTATTTAACATTTGATTGTATTTGTTGCGAGACCGCTGAGTCTCATTGTTTTAGCCGGCTACGACGAGCCGCTACTTCCGGTTCATTTCCGGGTTTTGTGTTAGTGCTTGAGGCCGCGAGGAAAGCCTCCAGCCACGCACTGTTAACGTCTGTGTGAGTCTGCAGTGATTTCACCGATCAGAACCTCGGCCCACAACGCTCGCTTGAGGGCTGAGGGGTGAATCACAGTTAACTCATCTCAGGCGTGTACTTTTAAGAGCTTCTTTGAACTCTCCTTACATGTTTTTCTCATGTTTTCTCTCTCTCTCTCTCTCTCTCTCTCTCTCTCTCCTTCTAAACCGACCTATACACACTTCTGACCTGTATTTATAATACAGGTCATGTCACATAGTTAAATCTATGCTTAGAGAGGCTGAACACATCTGGAAACCATTCGGCCCCCAAAGCCAAGCAGAGATAAGAATTCTCTTTGTCTAAAATTTCCTTTGTGTAATTCATGTGACGACCACCAGTGTGCGCTCCGGCCACATGGTGTCATTAACATAGACTCCATCTTGAATAACGCAAGTTAACCCACCATTTTGAGTCTATTATTGCCACGCCTCCGCTCTCTCTCTCCTCCCATCCTGGCTCTAAATTCATAACGGCTCCGCCATCTTGTTTTGTAGTCAATCCGCCATTTTGAGAGTTTTTAGGCCTTGATTCCACGAATCATGATCGGCCTCCATCTTAGATGTGATGTCACTACGCGTCATCGCCACCCCCCCTTCTTTTTCTCTCTCTCGCACACACACACACACACACACACACACATTGATAGACACAGACAGACACACACACACACAGAGACACATAGATGGACCAGAGGTTACATGCGTGTTCTAAATTGTGATGAGCTGCTGTTGTTATCTTTGAAATATGGGAGTTTGTTAAGATGATGAATCATTAAATAACACTAACTTTATTTCACACACACACACATAGACACACACACACAGAGAGACACTTTGACACAGACACACACACACATAGAGACAGACATACATAGGTAGACCGCAGGTTGTCCATGTATTTTCTGAATTGTGACGTGCTGCTGCTGTGTTTACCTTTGAAATATTGGAGCTTGTTAAAATGATAAATCATTGAATAACATTATAACTTTATTTCCCCTTTTTAATAAATACTTTTGTAATTAAAGTATCTGTAGTCTGTGATTATTTGTGCATATGTATGTGATTGCAGCTGGATTATGATCGCCTGTGCTCGAACTTAGAAGCCTTCACTGTTTATTAAGTAATCGTTAATATTAAAATATTGACATTATTAATTTGACATTTATCATTATGAGACTGATAATTATAGCTTGACATCGTTGGTCCCTGGTAACCAGGGTGGTGCCCCCCTTTCTCAATTATTAATATAGATAGTATTATTCTTAAATTGATAATTTTATTGTTTTAGACTAATTATTTTCATTATTCTTGGTTGATAACCTTATCATTGTTAATTGACAGCTTGTACTTTCTAATTGATAATTCCTATTTTCTCATTAGTGGTTTTATTGTTATTTGATTACTGATCATCTTCAATTAATAATTTAATTATTTTTGATAGATAATTTTTATTATTTTAATAATCCTATTTCATGATTATTAATAATTAGCCAACGTCAAGTCTACTCCTATTGCACAACATAAATGGTGCCCCGTGTGAGGCGATCTAACTCCAGCTGTATCATAATACTGTGTACAATAATCCAGATTCTTTTTTTCCAGAAATTTGATTTTTTTTGAAAAATTTAAATTTTTTGAAATTTTTTAATTTTTTTTCAAAACTTTACCTTTCTCTCATTTGGTATTGATCATGATTCGTTGTTGAAGAAGAAAATTATTTTGGAAATGTATTCTTCTTTGCAAAGTTTTATTTTTAATTCATTTGAACTTTTACCAAACCGGTATACCAGTGCCTGGTGTATCCGTAATTGGCTGCAGAGTGCAATCGGTGGTTGTGTTCTCGAAGCACAAGAATCATAAATAATTTAAGAAAAGAGAAAAATAATTCTAGGAATTTATTTCTCTTTGAAAATTTTTATTTTTATCCCTTTGTACCTGTCCCAAGCAGGTATACTAGTGCCTTGTGTATCCGTGGTTGGTTGCTTATAGCATGTCAGTGGTTGTGTATTTCAATGCACAATAATTATGATTAATTTTTGAAGAGAGACATAGGTTCGAAACTAATTTCTCTTTGAAGTTTCTTTATTCTTAATTCCCTTTGCTAAGCAGACTTTTGTGTAACTTTGGTTGGTTGCTGACTGCGTTTCAGTAGTTGGTAATTTTTATAGGAGATTTTCTGCATGCTTTTTGATCTTAAGGAGACAAACTAGATTTGAGAGACTAGTTTTGAGAAGACTAGTTGTTGACCAACTAGGTCTTAAGGATTGAGCCACCGAGCTATCCTTCATTGACACTTTATAGACACAGGGTGAAGCTCACCTGTGCATCTTGTTGTGTAGTTTTTTAATTAAGTGTTTTACCCACTTTTTCTAAGCAAGCGTGAGCAGTCCACCAGGTGCCTTTTCGCACTCAGAAGATGAGTAGCATGTAACACCGTGGGGCAAGTGCTCCCTCAGGACCAGAGGTCCTATTAGAGACTGTAGCCAGTCTGATTAATTTTTTCTAATGATGCGGTGAGTGAATTGAGTGAGTATGAAATAAGTACCTGCGATCGTAAGATCAAGAACTGTCCATGCACTCATCAACCCCACTGGCCCGCATCCGAAACTACCCCATGCTCTGGGTCAACTGACACTCCTCTACCAGCAGAGAGCCGAGCTGCAGACCCAAGAACATGCGAAGGCGCTCAGAGCCATGCAAAGCAGCATGTCGAGCGGAGCAGGAGAAAAACTCCCACCTGCGGCATATCATCGAGACCCGCAAAGAACAGGACCAGGCGGTGCAGGAGCATGCGCAGGTCAAAGGTCAGCAGAAAGGGGGGCACAGTCAAACGGAGCTGCCCCCCCCTCGAGCTGATATCCCTGATGACAGGGCCAGGAGCTGACGTCATTCCCGGTGGAGCCAGCAGAGCAGAGACACTGGGAGAACAGCTGCGAGCACAGCTACGCAACCCTCATGCAGAGGGAGCTTTGCTCTGGAGAGCCAGACACACCCAGCAGTCAACCGCTCCGACCCACTCAACACCAAAGGGGGAGCAGGACTCAACCCCTAGACGTGCAGTGACCTGCGACCGCTATGAGGCAACATCAAATGCCTGTCCAGCGGACACACAGCATCCACTCCAGCCAGAAGGAACACATCCTGCGCGGAGCCATGCTGATCCACATCACGACGACGGAAGGAATCCGTCCTGGAGGGCTGAAGGAGATTCCCAGTCTGCCACTCAGGCAGAGGCGCACCATGACTCACGGTCGCGTCCTGGATGGTCCGCCAACCCCGGTGCAAGAGATGGTGGCCACGAAGATGAGTACCGTGGCACATTCGAGTCAAAAGACACTGATGACTCAGCACCCCCTCAAAGAGAGGAAATCCGCAACCGGCGGCAAGAGCCCCTTGAAAAAGACATTTATCGCTTCGACCCAGACAACCGAGGGTGTAACGAAGACGACACCGTGGTTCTGGCAGTTCAAGTCCAAACACATGTGGACCCGGCGCTGGAAGATGACAACTTTCCCCACGCCAAGATGAACCCCAGCAAAGAGAACCAGAAACAACGACCCTTCCAACAGGGTGCCCCTCAAAACCAAGGGGGTGAGGATTTCAACCAGCCCCACAAACAGTTTCGACCTCAGCACCTGAATCCCTCTCCACAGAGAAGTAGGGGCTGTAACCAAAGGAAACCTCATCAATACTAGGAGTATAGAGATGGTGACCGAAATCCAACACATGGGATGCATCCTGGCACAGAGGAATTAATACGGAGATGTGTGGATGAAGCAATGAGAGACATTGTGCCAAGTGTTCCTCCAGGCTCCACTGAGAGACCAGACACTGAACCCCGTTGGCGAAACTAGAAGCAGTTGCCCTCCTTCTCCACTCCTAAAGATGACTTCAATGACTGGGAAGAACCGAGGCGCTGCCAGAAACCCCTCTCACCTCCACACCTGAAAGGGGGGGGGGGAAGAAATCCCAATTTTAAAACAAAGACCGCTCAAACCACTCACTCCATCAATAGCTGCATGCTTTAGACCCTCTGTCAGTAAATTGTATAACGTAGTTCAAGTAGTGAACCTCCTTAGACCTCGTTGAGGATTTTGAAGTCGTTACCACTACGGTTGTGCAGCCCTCACGGGTACAGTTGGCAATTCAGTCTTGGCAGTGCAATTTCAATATCTGTAGATTTGCAACCCTAGAAATAGGATTTACCATATATTCACAGATTAGTGAACAACAGAACGTGACTCGCCGTTCTAAATGTTTTGGTTTGACAGAATAACACATGTTTACCTCAAAACACCAGCACCTACTCAAACATTTTCTTCTGTTCCTTTTTCCACTTTTCTTTCATTTCACTCTTCACCGAAATTCATCAGTATGTTAACAATAACTGCCGATAAGCATTATGTGAAATTGAAAATGTGCGCCGTGTTTTAGAATATATGTTGTTTAGCCTCTGTCTGCCCAGACAATTACCTCTCTCTGTTTAGACTCATGCCTCAAAGACATTTATGCCTCATGATGAACTAACTTTCAATGCTTCAACTCCACTCAAGGATTACCTCTCATGGATTATCACTGGACTCTCGACCCTAGCGTGCCCTGGAAACTGGGTAACGACCCACTTCCCAGGTCAAAGGGGGACTGTTGGGCACGGCCCAGTGATCCGACTTAGAACAAAGGGTCGTAAAACCTTAGGCCAGGCTCGGGTAACCCCTTACATTTAAAAATCTCCATGTGGCAAAAGATCACGTCCTGGTCCCCCACGGTAAGCCCGCCCCTGGGGGCCAAATCCTGACAACTCAATTGGCTGGAGGGCCACACTGACCCCTGACCCCTCCTCCCAGGGGGGAGTCACCTGAGACATGACTTAAAAGGGCTGAGCTCACAGAAATCTTTCTCTCTTCACTCAGATGCCCAAGCAACAACAGAACCCCTCCGGGGTTCTACTAGTTAACTCGGTATTTTTAAGAGACTCTCTTCGTCTTTTTTTTTTTCCACGCTGCTCAAGTTGTCTTCTGACCTCAAGAGGTCTAACCACACGACTCAGTAACTAAGGAGGCGATTAGACATCGAAACAGGAAATTGCTCGCTGGACGATCTCAGACTGTTTCCTTATCCACACGGACTTTACTTTTATTCTTTTTCCACACGATCTTCAACCGGCTCCACGCAGCCGCACATCCCTGCAGAAGAAGACCAAGCTTCATCCCGTCACGGAGCATGACTGATCCGCTCCGGTCCGGCCCAGCTGCGGTGCTCACGGGAGCTCGCCTGAGAGGCCAAGACATTGTTCACTGGACTTCCGGGAGATTCGCGCCGAGGCGCAGGCAACCCACGAAATCACGGTCACAGTAAGAGGCTTATGTTGTCTGGGCAGATGTTAGTTTTGATACGTAGCATATTATTTAACATTTGATTGTATTTGTTGCGAGACCGCTGAGTCTCATTGTTTTAGCCGGCTACGACGAGCCGCTACTTCCGGTTCATTTCCGGGTTTTGTGTTAGTGCTTGAGGCCGCGAGGAAAGCCTCCAGCCACGCACTGTTAACGTCTGTGTGAGTCTGCAGTGATTTCACCGATCAGAACCTCGGCCCACAACGCTCGCTTGAGGGCTGAGGGGTGAATCACAGTTAACTCATCTCAGGCGTGTACTTTTAAGAGCTTCTTTGAACTCTCCTTACATGTTTTTCTCATGTTTTCTCTCTCTCTCTCTCTCTCTCTCTCTCTCCTTCTAAACCGACCTATACACACTTCTGACCTGTATTTATAATACAGGTCATGTCACATAGTTAAATCTATGCTTAGAGAGGCTGAACACATCTGGAAACCATTCGGCCCCCAAAGCCAAGCAGAGATAAGAATTCTCTTTGTCTAAAATTTCCTTTGTGTAATTCATGTGACGACCACCAGTGTGCGCTCCGGCCACATGGTGTCATTAACATAGACTCCATCTTGAATAACGCAAGTTAACCCACCATTTTGAGTCTATTATTGCCACGCCTCCGCTCTCTCTCTCCTCCCATCCTGGCTCTAAATTCATAACGGCTCCGCCATCTTGTTTTGTAGTCAATCCGCCATTTTGAGAGTTTTTAGGCCTTGATTCCACGAATCATGATCGGCCTCCATCTTAGATGTGATGTCACTACGCGTCATCGCCACCCCCCCTTCTTTTTCTCTCTCTCGCACACACACACACACACACACACACACACACATTGATAGACACAGACAGACACACACACACACAGAGACACATAGATGGACCAGAGGTTACATGCGTGTTCTAAATTGTGATGAGCTGCTGTTGTTATCTTTGAAATATGGGAGTTTGTTAAGATGATGAATCATTAAATAACACTAACTTTATTTCACACACACACACATAGACACACACACACAGAGAGACACTTTGACACAGACACACACACACATAGAGACAGACATACATAGGTAGACCGCAGGTTGTCCATGTATTTTCTGAATTGTGACGTGCTGCTGCTGTGTTTACCTTTGAAATATTGGAGCTTGTTAAAATGATAAATCATTGAATAACATTATAACTTTATTTCCCCTTTTTAATAAATACTTTTGTAATTAAAGTATCTGTAGTCTGTGATTATTTGTGCATATGTATGTGATTGCAGCTGGATTATGATCGCCTGTGCTCGAACTTAGAAGCCTTCACTGTTTATTAAGTAATCGTTAATATTAAAATATTGACATTATTAATTTGACATTTATCATTATGAGACTGATAATTATAGCTTGACATCGTTGGTCCCTGGTAACCAGGGTGGTGCCCCCCTTTCTCAATTATTAATATAGATAGTATTATTCTTAAATTGATAATTTTATTGTTTTAGACTAATTATTTTCATTATTCTTGGTTGATAACCTTATCATTGTTAATTGACAGCTTGTACTTTCTAATTGATAATTCCTATTTTCTCATTAGTGGTTTTATTGTTATTTGATTACTGATCATCTTCAATTAATAATTTAATTATTTTTGATAGATAATTTTTATTATTTTAATAATCCTATTTCATGATTATTAATAATTAGCCAACGTCAAGTCTACTCCTATTGCACAACACATGACAGCAGTGATCAGAGAACAGAGATTATAACACTACAGTCATGACGGGGGTGCACTGGGAGCTTCGCTATCACATCTATTCCCCAGGTGAAGCTGTCAAAGCCCGAGTTTGACAAACAAAAAGGGGCCGAGCATGAGACAGAGGGGAAGGGGCTCGTCAGAGAGGGAAACTCGCTGCGTTCTCCTCCGCTGGAGTTCACTGGTGGTGAACTGTGCTTCTTCAATCAGCACCGTTTGCCGTCTACCACAGAAATACCTCAGAGTCCAATTAGGACTGATGATTCTCCTCAACTGTTGAGGAACAGAGGGGAACCACTCTGGGCTTTCAGTTAGACAGTGATAACTGCCACAGCCATTTATGCGATTCTAAAAGTGTTTCCCCGTGAGAAGGAACAGAGCAACTTTCCTCTTGAAGATTGTGCAGGTCAGATAAACAACAGGAAAATCCTCCTGCCTGGGAAAAGCAAGCAGGAGGATTTGATGTCGAAATTCTGCTGCCGACATTAGTTCTCATCACTAAAGTCTCTTGAATCCCATCTTTCAAAGTCATCGGGCACCTCTTATTCGTCCTGAGATATTTGTATGCTCTGTTTCTTTCAGTTTTGAGCCTGTTGTGTGTTGGAAACATAATGCACACTCATTCGTGGCGAATACTCTGGACAAATTTGTTAACTTTTTTCTAGATTCTGTAGGATTTTGATGGATTCATGACAAGGAAAATGTCGACTAATTTTTGGAATAAAACTAAAATTAAAAAATGTTAAGAGTCTACGGGACTAAGATGCAATGTTGACCTCCTATCGAGTCAACAATCTTCAGTGTCGTTTTTCCAGCTAAAGATAATCTTTTATCAATTCAGGTTCCATAAAATAGACTATAAAACTGTATTGCTGAATGTTAAGGTCTTAAACAGGCGCATTCATTAACACCTCTCTGATTTATCGACCTGGTATATGTGCCAACTAGAAGATTGAAAACCGGAGATAAGGCAGAGCTCTTTACTTCCAAGGTTTCCATTGTGATGAAATGGAGGCTACGCTTTTGCAATTACAGTCCTCACACTCGGGGAATCTATCAACCTCAGACACAACACCTCTAGCTTCTTTTAAATCTCTTCTTTAGAATTCTCACCCACTGCAAAAACTTTTGGAAATGTTTAATATATTCATACTGTTTTATTCCTATTGTTTTTACTTCCTCTGTGCTCATATTCTCTTTTCTTTTTCTGGCTTTAAGTTTTTATTTTTTAGAAAAGTTCTATGTTGGTCTAGTTATTGATTTCTAGTGAATACAATTCAAAAACATTACAGTTTCTGGGGAAGCGTTCATCACACTGACAGATCACTGAAAACTACTTTAGCTGAGGAAGAAATATAAGCAGAGAAGATGCAGAAAACTACCTGGTATGTTTATAATCCTGTGTCAGGACATGACACTGTGTTGTCAACTTTCTGTCTGAGCCGTCAGTTGAAAGAATCCACTCTGGAACATCAACAATCTTTCTCAAAAACCGGAAGAGATCCTGTCAGTTCAGTGGAGTGAACTGAATCTGTATTCTCATCGAAAGCTGACCTGAAATATTTCCTCATCAGCCTTCGTTTCTTCCCCTTTTGATCTTTTCACAAAGTAAAGTCAGTTGGGATATACCTCTTTCCTTATTCATCAAGCACTTTGCAAAGAAACAATGAAAAGATTAACAATGCAATGCATCAAAGGCGGTCTTCAAAGGGAGTGCATTTTCCAGTTTTCCGGAGCTGTGCGCTGATGTAGATAACAAAGGGAAGTTAAGAGGGGAGAAATAAAGGCCTTAAACCTCTCCGGGGGAAACACCTCTCCGCTGCCACTACATTCTGGCCAAATGAATTTTCCTCAGCCTCACACGGCTCTTCAAAGAGGAGAGAAACTGCTCGATCACAGTCCACGCTGTTGGAGAGCTGGGGGGAGGTGGGAGGGGGTTGAGGGGACAGTTTGAGTCTGGGACTTGGGCGCTACATAAATTAACTACTACACAAATTATCCATGCCCCTTAAATTAGAAGAAAACAAGGAAAGGTCAATAAGATGCTTGAGTGTATAAGGATTACACACGCACCACACACCACACTACACACACACCACACACACACACACACAACTATTTACAAGCTTAATATGTGGGCATTTCATATTCCAGGTCTGGGATGAATTATTGAGGCAGCAATAGCCAAAAGAGCACAACCAGAAGGCTGTCTCTAATCCTATCAGGGATGAGTCGTGATGCAATGTTTGGGTTGAGGAGAAGGGCACGCTGCTCGGCCTACTGCACGATCCCAACCTCTCCGTGTGCTTTGGCGGAATTTAATATTTTTCTCCTCCTGCTCTGAGGGGAACAAACCAATTCGAAGTCCTGTTATGTTGGAGTGTGAAGCTGGAAGGCAACGTTTAGCTTTGTAATCTTTATGTCTTTTTCCCAGCAAATGTTTTTCTCTCTGCAGAAAAAGCACTGATGTTAACTCTCAGAGTCAGAGCAGGTCAGGACGGTAGACATGTTTACACAGGCATCAATATTCCCATGGTAACCGACTTAAAGGATAATCTGAATAAGACACTGACATATAAACAGCATATAATGATTCCCGGGACACTGTTGGGGTCATACTCGGAATAAGAAACGCGCTATGTAGACATGTATGAATCTTAATCATGTTACAACATCCTCAGCATTTTGAGACATAAATACATGACAGCTAACTGCTGTATTATTCAGAATATGGTCAGAAAAGTCTGAATATATTGCAGTCAGTCCATGTGAACGCAGTCATCGTGATAGTGAGCCAGCGCATAACAACAACAGGACCCTGAAACTGAAGCAGCTCAATAAAGTCAAGTCTCTTAAACATTTGCAGAATCCAGCTCTTTTTTGGATTTGTGGCCCTTTTCATTTGAACAACAGAGAGATAAATCGTCTGAGAGTGTGAGACATTATCCCCATATTTCAGTCTGCCCATTCAAAAAGACTACAAACACTCTATATCTGACAAAAGTGGACAGCATGACAAACTGAGAGACCGAACACCAGCTCTTAGATCAACAGTCAGACCTCAAACACACGTCTAAATCCGTACATAAAGCCATATTGTCTTTATGTATGGACTCTTTTGCAATGATTTCTGGGTAAATTAGGCTTTTTTCAGTCCTAAAACTGCGCCAGCGTCTAATATCAGTCTCTTTTTACTCTCATCTAAAGGGTGTAAATCTATTCACTCTTTATTGCCTTCAAAAATTCCTCAGTGCATCACAAAAGTATTTCCTGCAACAATCCAGAAATGCAATCAGTTCCATTTTATCGATGTGTCACAAGGAAGTTCACAGTCCTTTTTTATTTTCTTCCCTCTGCATCTGTCCCCGCCTTCAGCCATTTTCTCCTCTCTAGGCCCTTTCTTTTTTATGGGTATTTTTAGTGTCTTTCATTCACCTCCTGACCACCAGCGATCCCAGACCCGTACCAGGCCTCATCTCCGAACACCCTGCCGGCTCACATGTTCCTCTTTCTCCAATCACCGCCTCCAGGATTTATACCAGCAATTTCCACCTGCTCCTTGCCAGACTGTCAATCTTCCACATCCCTGAACCAGGATCTGAAACGTGAACCCATTTTCCACCTGCTTTCAGACATGCGCTGAGGTTCGGCTGGTTTCATGAAATTTTTCAGAGGGGCCGTATGTGAGAATGGAAATATCCGAGTTTCTTCCAGACCCCATTAAAATGGCCATACAGCAGGAAAATGGGAAATTCACAGCGAGTGAGCAGAGTCTGACGATCCTTTTCTATGCCTTGTACGAGACAAGATGACAGGAAGATGTGTAAATTACAATTTTACAACTCAACAGCTGCCAGCAATAGAAATATATAATAATAAATTCATAAATGTACTGCTCATGATGAAGTTAACTATAGAGAGAGTATTGTATAGGGAGCAGTGAATCAGTGAGCAAGATAGCGATTTGAAAACGGCCAGCTCATTTAACTGCTACAGAAAATGTTTTTCTTCCTAATAATTCAGCAGTTACAGGGATTTTTTGTAAACTAGGGGAAACAGTTCAACAATAATAAATACAAACTTCTAGTGAAGAATGTTGGTGCAGTAGCAGTGGTCTCCTAATATGGAAAGACTAACTAAAAAAGGCCTGAAGATGTTCATGCATTTCCATGGGTCTCAAAAAACTTAACATAAGTTCTGGGTCGGCCTGGGGCTGGGCTGGCTAACTGGGCTTAAAATATGTTAAAATATTACAAGTTACATTCAAATCATCTATATAAGGGGAACGTTGGAGATGAAATGTAGTTTCCATGTGGCCAATGGTGAAGCAGTGGAAGGGGACGGAAATAAAACGGTGCAAGCAACAAGACAACAATAAAAAGTGATAAACTTGGTACGTAACAAACTACATTTGACTACAGAAACCATCTTTGAGCAAAATGTATTTAACGTTAACCAAAAGTTTAGTCCATGTCCCATCTGCTACCATGGAGGAGCAGGGGTTTATGACCTACACTACAGCCAGCCACTAGGGGGTGATAGAGATAGTTTGGCTTCACTTTTGGAAGCTGGCATCCATCTTTATATCGAATCTGAGCTGAAGAAACACTTAAGATCAGAGTTTCAACTTGCTGCCAGACGCCTCTGATGAAGAAGGTACTCTACTCTAATCGCTGAGCTTCACACAACATGAGGAGACATATAAAAAGGAATCCAGTTGTTTTACTTTCACTGGGTTCAGAGAAAAATGAGCAGCTGCCTCAGAGCAGCTGCTACATCAAGTGGCCGTGTGATGAGCTCATCTTTGTTTCCACTGAATGTGTTTTAATGTTGCCCGCCAAAATTAAATCCCTTATTCCAAAACATGCAAGCTACTTTTATCTTCTGATTAAAAGGAAATAAAAAGACATCCCACCATTCACTTCATGGATAACTTGTCTCTCACCACCACAGATGTGCACTGGAGTGAAACCTGAATCTTCTCGCTACCGTAACACTTAATCCAATCTATCCAGCATGGAGTGATCAGTGTTCAGCTCCAAATTAAAACCACATCAGATGCCAGTGGTTGTTGGCGACTGCGTCTGGGTGGGTCAGCAGCGACAGCAGGGTTTTACGGCTCAGACACTGCAGCCAGGGAGCTCCACTTTTTGCTGCAGGGAAAAAACTTCCTCAGTCCGTCACGCTCATGTATCAGTGGAGGGTTTAAACACACTTTGACCAGCTCTGCTGCATTGCTCCACACATCTCTCCTCCACAAGGGTTTCTTTTTAAAAAGGACACTGCTGCACCACGCACCCCCCCCCCTTGTTTTCAAGTGGAAACACTAACAAAGAAAAGATGAAAAGATGAAAAGGTAGATGTAAACATTTACACAGAACCGCTGGGATTCAGCTAAATAAATAAAAAGCTCAAAACAGTGTTTGATCATAAATTTTAACAAGGACTCTTCGGCGCAAATTCAAGGCATTTCATACACAGACCGATAAACACACCTCAACGTGATCCTCACAAAAAAAAGGGAAAGAAGGAATTAATGATATACAGTTGTCTATGCTTCTGGGAATAAAAGATAGAGGTCATCACAACAAAGCTCTTACGTTAGGTGACAAGTTTACACAGGAGAATGTTGGGATTCAAACCAGCAGCCTGCACAGAGAAAACACACAGCAGGGATCCTCAGGTCAGGAAACGACAAGCTTTCCCCTCGGTTCACTCAGAGGTTTGTTCTTTGTTCTCTGGGTTCATTACTCTTTCAACCGCTATAAATAGATAATCCTTTGATTTTACAGTGTGTGCTGGCTTCACTCTTCTATTGAAACATCAAATCAAACACACTGGTTTATTAATTACCTTAATTTTCAGGGATATGTGTTGTGATAGAATATACAGCTCACCGGTGCTTGGTTTTAACACTTGCTTATCAAGGGCACTGGAATGTTGTCCTGCATCTAATTTTTAACTGTTCAGTGGAAATAGAAATAACAGATAAAGTGATCAACAGTTCATATAGATCAAAAAGCTTGGGACAGAATCGTTCATATATACAAATGCTGTATAATAATTTGGTTATAGCGATCAAGTAATCTGCTTTCAGTGTTTATTTTGTTTCTCGACGCTTAAACTTTACAAGTCATTCATTCCTCCTCATGTTTTCAATATAATGATCAAACTTATGGTATTTGGTCCACAAAAGCTTCTCCAATTTTTATCATTATAATTCTTTGTACATGCAAATTATTTTGTATTGGTTTCTGTCCACAATCCTTGCTTTTATAATATATATATTTTTGTCTGGATTCAGCCTTGTTTAAATATTTAGTTTTTAATTTTGTAGGGGCAGAGTTTCAAGCTTTGTTCATAATAAACAAAACAAAGGACCTCATCACACACATCCTCTCATCACGACTCGTTTCCTTGGAGACGACTCACCACTTTGAAATCCTCCGGTCTGCATTCAGTGCCGTGGAAGTGGCAGGAGAGCAGCATATCGTGGATGTCGTGACCCGTCCGGTCGTAGAATTCCCGCATGTTGAACGGTCGCGGCTTGAAATTGTGGAAGTCGGCTTTGACCTTCAGGCTCTCCAGGACGCTCTCCTCCACCAGGTGAATGTCTCTGATCTCGTACCTGTAAAGACAAACGGAGAAAAAAAGAGGATGAAGAAATAGATTTCATATTTTTAAACACTGATTTCATGTCTTATCCTTGAGTGGATTGAGGAATGTCTTTGAACAGTGAATCTTCACAGTGGATAATCAGAGCCTGATGAAAAAGCAGACCTTATAAAAAGGAAATTTCATCCTTTTGAAGTTTTTTCTCACACTTCTTGTAGAGTGAACCTTTACTCTTAAGAAACGTAGAATGAATCAATAGGGACAGAAAACAATGAAACTGGACAATATCATTTTGCCCATTTCTGCCTCTGAGGTGAAATCAATCTGTAACACTTTACTTTACAATTTATAATAAACTTCAGACAAGAGCTGTACAGGCCTCATAAACCCAGTTGTCCATTTGGATGCAGCAGCTTCAGGCCACAGAGTTCTTCAGCTCAGATCTCACTTGTCTGGATTCAGACATAAACAGAAATCGTTTTTTAAGATGATAGTTTTGCTCCTGGCGACACTCTGAAATGTTGTATTGGTATTGATAGCCCCTTTTAAAAAGGTGCCCAGACATCTAATGGACATACTGAGAAGGTATAATATTTTTTGTAGTAAACAGTACCCGATTGGAATCATTAGTTTGCCATGGAATAACTTTGGTGATCCCTTCATGTTTCATCTAGTACCATCATCAGATCATCATCCTGGCTATCTTGCACTTTAGCCGTTAAATGTGGCAAGATATTCACCATCCTAGTCTCATGTATCTGTCGTCCAACAGACAGTATGTAGGTGAAGTGCACCTTGGGTTTTTAGTGTCTTTCAACTGAAAACAGCTGCCTGCTGAAGACACTCCTTTGTGTCACCTAGACTTAGACTGTTCAATTAAATTAACAGTTAATTTGAAAGAGCCGTTAAAATAGGAAAGCCTATAGTCGTGCCTCTGTGAAGCTTTTGGTCCTCAAAAAACTGCTTACACAGAATACACTCCCTGAATTGAGATTCAGCTCAGTGCTTCACACAATTACATAATTCTCACATGTTAGCACTAGTAGTATAGAAATATAGATTAAACCTACAGCCACTTTCAAATAATTAGCAAATGAATGCAGACACAATAAAGTCGTAAACATTATACCTGCTACAAATTAGCAAGTTAGACTGCAGCATATGCTTGTGTATCACTAGAGATTCTTCACAAGCAACTATCAGATTTCATTTTACTTTGATCTCCAACAAACTGTGTATTGTGTCTGGTCCATATTTTTCCTACATTGTGATACTGAGATGTTGACGTCAGTAAATCATGGATCACAAGGAATGAGTGAATCGATGCTCTGACCTTATTACACTGTTCAATTAAATGAACAGTTAATTTCTCCTCGTGCATCATCATTATCTTCATCACTCATTACATAAATGATTTTTTCTTTTCATCCTGTGTAGGCATCAACAGATATTGGCATATTATTGATAGCTTGGCATTCAGCTGCATTTCTGTGATATTTAATTTTTTTTTTTCCGGTACCACCAACAAAAAAAATCACTTTTTCAAAATGCACAGACAATAAAGGCCTGTGAGTGAGCGGGGGAGCCGGTCCACCCTCATCACAAAGAGACATTATCGGGGGCAGCGGGAATTTTCTTTTTTATTAAATGGAGCTCACAAAAATATGACCACGCTGCCTTGTATTAAACGAGCGCAGAGTAGCTGTAAATGCTCCGGCTCTCCACCTCGCTGTGATGCCCCACTGTGCCATTATTAAAAGTGGCATCATTTTAATGGTCTCACCAAAGAGCAGATTGCTTGGACCGCCCCCCCCCCCCGCCCCTTACCACTGCCTCACATGATGAACTTTTTGGAAATGACTCATATACATGAAGCTACTTTAACATCAATATGGTCCCTTATAGAACATGATGCTAAATACACCACATGTGTACTTTGCATGACATCAGTAGAGATTCAGCTGTTAACATTGTTCAAACAACTGCGGGTGATGTACGACATAATCACACCATCATACAGTGACACTTTACACTGTTACATTTCTTATGAAACAAGGTGCAGTAATGGCTTTCATTCTCGTGAGGGGACAGGATCATTAAGGAGCCCGGCTGAAATCCTCCAGCCTAACCCCAAAAATGAGCTCATGGATTTGTCTTGACATTATGTCTAAGGTGAGCTCCACTGTGGCAGAGGCTGATGGGAGGTTCTTGTTTGACTGAAAAGGAACTTAATTGAGGAGGGGCGTTTGCTCCCCACTGTTAGCGTAGTGAACGAACCCGGCCCAGAAGGCACTTATGAGATAAAATCCCAAACGCATGAGCTGACGGAATCAACGCTGACATTTCAGCATGTGCGCAGCTTAAATATCATGCCACAAGACATTTCCCAGACCAGTGACTCCAAACGTTAGAAGTGGGCGGAGAATGGTCTTAAATGGATTTCATGCCACAAGCGCTTTCATTTCAGGCTGGGTCTATAACAGTCAAGAGTGCTGTTTCATCGCCTCTCTACCTAGCCAAGGGAGGCGGGATAATGAGCACCAGACCTACTTCAGAGTGTCAGAGTGGAGATGAGCACACGGAGAAGGAAACTTAGAAGGGAAAAAAAATCAGTTTTCATTATGTTTCCAGTCTCCGACTTTGAAAAATCACCCGTGTGAGCCGGGAAATATGAGCGTAGTAAATGTACTCATGACAAAAATCCAGATGGCAAGTGTTGATGATCAGTCACAGGGAGAGAAAAAAAATCTAATTTTAGTGTAGAGTCTGGGATCTTCATTAAAGATTTAGGGACGAAGTCGACTGTATAACCACATAAAAGTAAAACCACCAGAGGCCTTTTAGCTCCGTGTGCCGAGTCCTGTCCTCGATTTACTCAACTGACAACCTGTCAGAGGCTCACATCATCTGAGCCTTTACTTTTTAATGTTTCTGATCACCCAGATATCTCTCTCTCTCACACGCAAACACACACAATCACACAGCGTTGACTGACACCAACTTGCTGATTATTTCATTATTGCAGCGCCTCTGTTGACAGTTGCACATTATTACACCACAGGGAAAACAACAGGTCTATTAAACAGCTTTCAAACCCAATGTTATTCACAGTCTTTTCTCTCTCTACGTCCGTTCCCTCTTTTATTTGACAACTATAGCACAATCTTTCACACATAAGAAACAAGTGGATTTAATATGCCGGAGGAATTTTTTTACACAGACGTTAGGGTTTAAGTGTGCAAATGAAAATAACTCCCAGACTCCATCTTTCCCTCCCTGCACGTGCATACAGGATACAGACTGATACAGTACATGCTGTTGCCTGCTCCAGGATCCAGAGCCTTCAGCTGCACGGGCCAGGCAGCTGGATTTCTCTGATTATGATGCCTCAATTGATTCAAGCCTGCTCTCCAAGCGCTGGACTGAATCCGAGCTCGTAGGAGGAGCGACACACAATCACCAGATTCCTCTCTTATAAAAATATACACTGTATAAAGTCAAAGTCAAAGTCCTGCATTCAAAGTGTTACTTAAATGTATGAAATGCAAGTTGTCAAAATACAGAAAACAGGCCCCTTGAGTGTTACTATTATTAATGATGCATTCATGTTTGAGCAGCATTTTACGGCTGTAGGTCAAAGTGGATTCAATCTCATTATATACATTTCAATCTATAAAATAACCTATAATATTTATTAGATTTTAGGTTTATACACGTGTTTTAATCTATACTTATAAAGATTATAATTTTTAACCAGATTATTGTAGGTTTTGTATCTTAAATCTAAATCTTATTCATTACATCACTAACAAGTGTAATATTAGACTTTCATCGATTTACAACGACAGTTTCAGTGATGGTTTGGTTCAATATTAAAAAGGTGGAACTACTCATATTTTTATCTATGCCAATATAATACTTTATAACATAATTGTAGGTTTCGGATCCAAGATCTTAAATCTCCAAAGCTCCTAATAACTTTTAACTGTCACATAAAGTCAAAGGTATTTCCCTATGTAATACAGTGGCGTAGAAGTAGCCTATAAACTGGCATCAAATTGTAATACTCAAGCGTGGTGTGGGAAATGTAATTCTACATTTCACCAAGTATACTACTGTTACTTTCATAGGTTTACAACGACAGCTTGTAAAAAGACCAGATGAAGAATTTCAGTGAATATTTGGTTCAATATTAAAAGTAGGAGCCAATTTGACCTATTATTCATATACCATTATCATAATTGGAGGTTTTGAATCTAAAATCTTAAACCTCCAAAGCTCCAAATAACTGTAATTCAGTGGAGTATCGTGGCCTATAACATGGCAGCAAATTGAAATACTCAAGTGTGTTGTACTTCTAACTTTCATGGGTTTACAGTGACAGGTTGTACACAGACAAGATGGAGAGTTGCAGTGAAGGGTTGCTCAGATATTAAAATGGAAAAATAAGATGCAGTTGCTTAATAATAGAAGATAAATAAAAGTCAGATGTGAAGTTGAGTGTGGTACCTCTGGTTGAGCAGCGCCAGCAGCTCCCCTGCGTGGTACAGGTCATTGCGCATGACGCGGCTGAAGCGGAACGCGTTCAGGTTGCAGAAAGTGACCGAGGGGAACGTCATGATGGAGGTCGCCACCTCGTCCAGCTTGGTAACATGCGGGTACTCCAGGTAGAAGTGGATCCGGTCCACGCACACGTACAGCAGGAAGGTGAGGGAGCCCAGGAAGAACACGAGCCACAGGCAGCGTTTGATGCAGAAGCGCTCGTACGTGAAGATGTGGGAGATGCCGTGCAGGGTCGAGCTGTGCGCAAAAACTTCAATGGGTGGAGGTCGATCCGAGTCCAGCTCCTCGGTTTCTACTTTGAGATCCATCGTGTCTGTGCAACACGCTCGAAAACAGGCTGAAAAACACTCAGTGCTCAGGGAGATTCATTCACCTGTGGCGCAAAGTGCCAGGATCCATCCGGACAGGTGCGCAGACAGCCAGTGTTGGACCTGCTGCGGGTTCGTCGCCATCTCTCTCATGCACGCTGCGAGAGAAACATGTCCGGCAGCCGTCGCTCTTCCAAAAAGTCAGATGAGTGGGAATTGCGAGCGAAAGTGGCACATTTCACCAATGCGTGCACGCACAAGCTGGAGGAGTCTTCCTGCGTGAAGTCGTCCGACCCGAGGTCCATCCCCACCGCGCTGCAGAGAGATGCTATGCAGGTTGGCAGTCAAAGCAAAACAAGCAAGAAGAAGAAGAAGGGAGTGTTTCAGCGGACTGAGAATCCGCTGAAGTCCCGAGAAGCCAGCATCATCCCCTGTCTGCACGCCAACAAGAGGAGAAGAGGAGAAGAGGAAAAGAGGAGAAGAGGAGAAATCCTTCTGACACTTGAGCCCGTCTATCAGGAGTTCCTCTGCAGCTCCGACACACGCACACCACGTCTCCGTCCCTCACTGATCCTCCTCAGCTCAGAGCAGCGTGTGTGAGAGTTGGACTGGTGGTTTTATTCTGGTCGGTGCTGAGTCGTGAGCTCCTGTGTGTGGGTGTGTGTGTGGGTGTGTGTGTGTCTGTGTGTGTATGCGTGGGTGTGTGTGTGTGGCAGCAGCAGTGGACGAGGGGAGAGAGAGTGGAAGCTGCTGCTGTTCATCAACTGTGAGTTGTATTACCTGGATAGAGGACAACATAACTACAGCTAACATCTTTCTATTATAGCCAAAGAAAAACAAAAAACAACTGCACATAAACTAAGAGTTAACCGATGAGCAATGAAACAATTTCAATAATAATTTCAATATAATTTCTTCAATAGCAATATCACAAAACTTCAATATAACCTATTTATCGATATATTGCTTATGCATTATAGTGAGGATTTTTAAAACATATCAATCTACCTCAGATCGGCTACATATTTAGTTTATTGTCAAGTATTTCTCATTCTCTGCATAGGAAGAAGAGTTGAGTGAAATTTATCATGATGATTACAGACTGATCTTGATATGATTTTGGCCGTATTACTGCTCAGCACTTATCTAAAAAGACAATATCAAGAGGCAGACAACTGATTGTGGCGTGGAGCACCAGTATCAAGGACCCGAAATAAAACCACAAAATAATCAGTTTCATACGTGTTATAGTACAGTATAGTGTTATATTACAAGTTGTTTTCTATCATTACTAAGGAGCACAGTTATGGATTTGTAATTGTCATTAAAGAGCGGTAATGTGCAAACAATGTTTCGCTCGTCAAACTGAAAAAGGCTTTGCCTATAAACTTGAGTTATGAAGCCTGAATGTGTTGTGAGCAGAGGTGAAGGTGTCTCAACTGCAACTGTTCAAAACAAAGTTATTATCAGGCAGAGAAAAAAAAAGAAAGATTATTGATGATACTGTCTTTGCCATGTTTAGATTGGACCATGAATAAACAATGACATTTAGTCCCCAGCTGGATACTTGCATGAGAAATGGATCCGGCAGCGCAACAAGGCTGAATCAAGCTTTGTTAATATGACAAAATATTTATTACTTGTCATAAAAGATTCATTACCCACCTTGAATGAATCAACACGAAGAAAAAAAACGAATCGGTGACATTAAAAGTCCTCGTACATTCGCCACTGTACCCAGAGGCTGTTTTCCTTCCTCCCACATCCAACACAGAGCTCTAACTAATGCAGATGTGTGTGCACAAGCTGTACAATTTGAATTCTTTGAAAGCAAAGTTGTGTGGTTTAATATATATATAATATATATATATATTACTAAATGCTGCTGTGTATATATTTACATGTATACAATTGTGTTTCTTTTACCTGAACAGGGATGTGCTGGAATTTGAGTCTTTTTCTTATTATCTGAATAAATCCTCCAACAGTGCTCTAACAAACATTCATCATATTGTTATGAATGAATAACAAAGTGATTATCAAGAGATACAAACTGCACACAAAAAATCCAATGATTACACAAAGGGAAACCTTCACCACTGAGACACACAGAAGGCTCATAAAAGCGACTCAAAGCGACGACAACAGATACTAAAATGATCACAAAGAGATGTGAACTGCCTGAAGAGAGTCGTAAGGCCACAAATGTACAAAATGGCCATTAAGAGACATAAAATGACCACAAACACACATACCTACACAGAGATGCAAAACAAATGGCCCTTAAGACACATAATGGCCACAAAGCAACTGAAAGTGACAACAAATGACACTAAAATGTCTACAAACGGAAAAGCAAACTGCCTATGAAGAGATTCAAATGACCACAAAGACAAAAATGACCATTGCCTGATGTAAAATGACCACAGATAGATCCAACGTGACTACAAAGACACACAACTATCAATGGAGATGCAAGACAAATGCAAAGGGATGCTAAAGTCAATTTAACCAAAAAAGCTTAGTAAAGTTAAGTTTACATTTTCCCTTTATTGAGGCCATATGACGGTAATAAATATTATGACAATACCAAAACTCTGGTTGCAGAGGGTCTCAAACATCATGCAACCCGGCTCATTTCATCAACATTTCAAACTTCTCCCCTCTGACACACACACAACTTAAAAACAGCTTCTTATCCAAAGCTGTAGAGCTGTTGAACACTGCATGCTAACCCGCACAAACTCTAAACACACACACACACACACACACACACACTCACACACTCACACACACAAGCACTCAACACTCCATCTCGCAATCATGTAATCACTCAGGTATGCTGATATTATTCATATGCAGCTGATTATTTGATTATTGTTCATTTGCACACTGCAGGTCCACTGAATTATGCCTTGTTTTGTATTTATGTATTTTAATTTAATTTTGTACTTCTTTTGTACGTCTCTTGTCATGCTGCTTTTCATGCTGTCATGCTGTTTTTTTTTGGTACAACCAAGAAGCAGAACAAACAAATGAGCAGGTTTAGATGGTGGATTTAATCAAACAATTAAAACAACAGACGTATAGTTAAGTGGACATGTGGCAGGCAGATCAACTAAAAGTCCCAAAAAAGGCAACGGACCAAACTGAGAAACGACAGAGAGCAGAACTCAAACTGTAACAAATCCAACTTGTAAAGAAACAAAACTAACACATGATAACATTTTTCTTAAAGAAACAGGAAAGATTAAACTCCATTAGAACAGATGCAGACAATCACATTAACAGGAAAACCCCACACAGACACAGGGAGTAAAGCAAGCGAGAGACACAACAGAAAAGAAACTTCAAAGTAAAAACAACAGTCCACAACAGGAAGCCGAGTTATCGATTCAAACACAAGATTACATACAAAGATTTAAATTTCAAAAATTTGAAGACACAACTCAAAAGTCAAGTCATAAAAGCTGATGTCCAAAAGACTAAAGTCGAATAAGTGTGTGTTTGTGTGTGTTAATTTGTGTGTGTGTGTGTGCATGTGTATCCATCATTCTTTAAATACAGACTATTGTAATGACTGCTGTCCGTGGTGCTGATGCGCTGCGTTCCCCCTCCAGGCCTGCAGGGGGTAAGAGAGGGCGCTTACAGCTACATATCTCTACGAGCAGAAGAAGAAAGCGAACCATGTGAGCATCAGTAGTGGAAACATGGCGGCGTCTTGCAGAGCAGCTCGTCTGTGTCTCCTGGTGGGACGCACCGTGTCCTCCCTGCCGGCCAGGAGAGCTGCCAGTCTGCCGGAGAGGAGGTGCTTCGTCTCCACCTCCACCCGCTGCAGTGAGTTCATGTTAATGTGTGAAAACAAGCCGGGGGTGTTAGCTGTTAGCTGTTAGCTCAAGAGGCTCAGAGGTCAGTGTCCCAGCAGGGGCACCAGGTGAGGGGCGTTTGGTTTATTTATAGGCGTCGCCCTGTTTAATCCCCACCTCTTCTGCCACAACAATAAAGTCTGTTCTGACACTGGAGATATATATATATTTACTTTGTGAACTTTAGCTTTTCTTTATTTCAGCAGAATAAAACAAAAACTAACAAGTTTCCTCTGGATGAGAAACTTCTTAGACAGTTTAAACAGTCAAGACCTTTACTCCAGTTCTGTCTTTACTAAGTAAACAAAGTACTTGTACATGAGTCCATTTGATTCCACTTTATCTTTGTACTGTACAATATTTCTGAGAACTAATGTACTTTTATTACAGATTTATTTGTTGTCACATAAGTTAATAAATTACATGACGCTATTTAAAATCACAGAGATGCTTTCCAACATTTTTATTAAGCGTTATTATTATGAGTCTTGGTTTTTAAAATATTTAATTTGAATAACTGATCAAGGCTTGAAGCTGTAATACTTAACACAAAATGTTAAAATTAAAGGAAAGTAAAAACAACTTTTTACTTTTTCCTCTCCGTTGAACAATTCAGTGACGATCAGGAACCATAGGATTTTAAATGTAAAGTAGTTAAATGTACATCTGTAAAATGTTGATTACACTTTCAAATTCACTATTTGTTGTGTTGTGGAAATAAAAAGTTGAAGTTAGACGATTGAACACTATGAACTCAGGAGGATTTGCTTCCTCAAATCTCAGGTTTGACTGATGTCTGATTTTCTTCCCTCTCCAAAATATTTCATCTTGTAATCGCTGCTTTTGTTTTCTGAGAAAACCTCAATCCTGCTGGAACAACTGATTCACAGGTGTTTTTCAGAGGAGAGAATTTAGCAGGAAAATACATTGTTTCAATTAATCTGAGACCAGTGTTAATTCAACATTTCCTAGTTTGAGATCCACTTGTTGATTCCAATAAGGCTTCCATTATTAACATTTTAACTAATTAAATCAAAGTAATCAGATATTCCTCCTTTTGTGGTTCATTCTCTGTAGATCTGCAGTTCAAGCTTGATGAGAGAACAGCCCACAGCAGTCTGGACCTCTTCAAGAAAGACACTGGCATCATCTACCGCATCCTGGGCCTGGACCCCACCAAAGTGCCAGAAAACCCAGAGCGTTTCCGGGACTGGGCCGTCGTCTTTGGCGACGAGAAGATCAGCAGCGGACGACACTACTGGGAGGTGACGGTCAAAAAGTCCCAAGAGTTCCGTCTGGGTGTGGCGGAGGCGCTGATGTCCCGGGACGACTGCGTGGGCACCGACGGCTCCTCCTGGGTGTTCAGCTACGCTCAGCGCAAGTGGTGTGCCATGACCGGCAATAAGATGGTTCCCGTGACGATTGTAGGCAAGCCGGACCGTGTAGGCATCCTGCTAGACTACGAAGCCGGGCTCCTGGCGCTGGTGGACATCGGGAAGCCCAGGATCATTCACAGCTTCAGGGGAAAGTTCAAGGGTCCTCTGTGCCCAGCGTTCGGACTTTGGGACGGGGAGCTGCTCACACACTCTGGCCTGGAGGAGCCTGATGGCCTGAAGTGAGGCAGGAAAACCTGTGATGGCCATGATGGAGTTGGCTGGGTTCAGTACAATGTCAGCACTTATTACAACGTAATCTTTAATGCAGGAAAGAAAGCAATATCTTCCCTTGGGAATCATTCAGCGCTTAATGTGATGGTTACTTTTCTTTGGGCCATTTTCATATCTAAGACTCTTGATAGGTTAAAGTGCATTCGTTAAGTATTTAGACCTCTTCATTCCAACATATGCTAAAATAATGCAATATGTATATTTTCCTATATATCAATCTATACTTTCTTCGGAAATTATACAATGAATTTGAATTCAGCCAAAGGCCTTTATAGAAATTCATTTTTAAAAAAAGTGAAGGGGTCAGTATTTTTCTGTTTTCAATATTGCATACTGTACTTGACATAACATGTCATCCAGCCTCAGGCGATCATATCACAATCTTTTTTTGTGTGTACCTCATATATTTCATATATTACCTCAGACTAACCGACGTGAAAAGGATGTGTGCTTGTTTTGGGGATCACTAACTGCCAAGCTGTGATTTGTGTATGCTTTGTGTTCAGTCCATTTCAAATCCCCAAAAACCTGCACAAAGCCGCATGTTCATATTGTGTATTATTTTATATAAATAAAGTCACTGAAACTACTTTCACAATCCCTTTTATTTACAGCAGGAAAATACATATTTACAGCGACAGAATAAAGCTCATGTCATGCTGAGGAATCATCTCTTTGCTGTAGTTAAGTTATGGTGAATAAAATGCGCTCATTGCAGATGATTCAACTGTATAATATGTTTTAAGCACATGACTTGGTTATGCATATGTTTAAATTTTGCTTTTTTTCAAAAATTATAACTTCAAACACAACTGTGTCCAGTTGGAAATATACTAATTTGCACAGATTGTAATTAATTTATACATTTTGCAATAAAACGAGCTCACAATCATATTGTAAGAATGATTCATCCAGATAGAAAGAAAACAGCTGACACAAACACAACGAGGTATCAGCAGAGGACTGGCCTGTGAGCCTCAATAAACTCATCAAATACACTGAGAACCTGATGTTTCAGTGTTGAGGCACAAACGCGACTGAATCACCTCATGTTGAGGTAGAACAATTAAGAAAACTTCAGGAATATCTATACACATATTGCACAAAATGCAGGGCAGGAAATCCCTCAATCAAATAAAAAATGAAACAAAATAAAGCTCAAATAAGCAAAAAATATATTTCATATTTACATCAGAAGCTAAGGTAAAGGTTTTCATCGGCATTTGTTAATTAGCAGGATTACGAAAAAATAACAGGACAGTTTTCCATAAAACTTGGATTAAGGATGCTGTATGAGTCGGGGAGGATCCACAAAACTTTGGTGTGGATCCAGAAATAATTGTTCACTTTAACTTTGTGAGATGGGGCCTTATTCAATGTTTTCTTTGATTTCTGAGAGAAAAATTCATAGATTGATAAATACAAATTCAGCATATTAAGGTGACTGGTGTTTGTGGGTGTGTGCCTTTGGTGCCGATCCCAATAAAAATCAGGAACTAGTGAAGATAAAAGTGGTTTCATAAGGAAACTGTTGGGCCTTGTTGGAGGTATGAGGGCCATTCTGGTTAATATTGCACCGAGACAAATCATGGAGTAAATTTATATAATCTTTTATGGCAACACATTGCATGTGTGTTCGCTGCTTTACATTGTTGACCAAACCCCCAGTTTGCAGCAGTGCACCACGAGGGAATTCAGTTCTGAATCTTTTTAACAGTCCAAAGGAGATAAACACACTCATTCATGACTTCCCTCTCTCATCCTGTTCTTTCACTCCTCATAGGTCCATTATAAACTGGATTTGCATTACAAACCCTTATGATCCCTTGTGGTTTACACAATGCTCTTCAGTGTATCCAGTGTCGTCTTCTGCTCCTCTGTCTCTGTTTCACAAGGGGAGTCTCCATCAGGGCAAACCCGCTGGTACTCTTGCAAGACTGAGACAATTGCATCATGGCCAAACTGCAGGGCGTCGTCCAGGGGCGTGTTCCCCCATCTGATAAACACAGTGAAATATGGAGATGAGCAGTTTGTTATGGTTAGTATTATGGAGATGGACACATTTTCTACCGTTTGAAAAATGGAAAATCAAGAGAAATTGTTTATTTTCAAAATCCCTACCTGTCTTTCATGTGGGGGTTGACTTTACATATTTCAGTCAGGAAAAGTATAGCTTCCAAATGACCTGAGAGAAAAGAAGTGGGCAATCTCACATTAAAACAGGAATGGGCAACTGTCACCTACGTGATCGTACTTCCAAACCACTGTTAAACATCGTAATGTAAATGCCACGTTTCATTTGCTCTTGTTTGAATATCTAAGCCGAGATCATCGACGAACAAATTAACTAATAATAAAGTGTCACCTTCAGCTGCAGCGATGTGGAGCGCCGTGCGAGAGTCGTAGTCCCACTGCTCCATGTTCACAGCTGAAAGGGCGAACCTGGGACGACGACAGGGGAGCAGAGGGAACACGGAAGGAAAGGTTAACTCGAGCGGTGGCAAGCTGTCGGAAACTGAGCTGAGAACAGACGAGTATCTGTGCAATTACATTAGCAATAATTTAGCTCGTAAACGTTCTACAAGAACACTGGAGAAGTGTTTGCCTTTGTTGACAATATATGAAGCTAAAGAAAACATAAAACCACAACTTCTCATTCTGAAACGTCTGTCCTGAAGAGGAAATAATATGTTGGAATGTTTTGTTGATTAGTTACTTCATCAGAAAAATGTTGTCCAGCAAGATGAAGAATTAAAGTCAGTGTTTGTGATTTACCTCCTGAGAGCTGTGACATCACCACTGTAGGCTGCAAACATCAGTTTCACCACCGACTTGTTCTAACAGATCAAAAGGAAAATATTAATGCACTAGTTCTTAAAGTTTTCACATAAATATTTTAGCCAAATCCAAGAATCGACTTTTGTGGCCCCGAACTTACTGGATCATCGTCCGATCTCCTTCTGGGGTCGTGTTTCTTAGTGAAGTGCCTCAGGTTGTCATAATTGTGGAAGTTGAAGTATGACACCAGCTCCTGGTGAAGTTAAAATCGAATGAGATAAAGTATTTGAAACATGCAGATACAGATAAATTATATAAAGAGACATTAGTGTAACTGATGACTGCACACCTGACAGAAGTGAATTCCACGAACACTGTTCCCAAGACGGTCCAGCGGGGGGGACCAACACATCATACCCATGACGTTGGGGACCACCAGCACCACAGCACCTGAAACTCCAGATTTAGCCGGCAAGCCCACCTGAACAAGAAGAACAAGCAGAATGTGTGAGCACCTGGAGATATAGGGAAACCATTCTTTCAAACACAACGCTGAATTCCCTCGGGACTCACATGGAAAGCAAACTGTCCTGAGAAGTCGTACATGCCACAGGAATGCATGAGACTCAGGGTGTTTCGAACCGCTTCAGCGCTCAGCACACGCTCGCCTGTAATTGGACAGATACCGCCATTGGCCAGTGTGGCAGCCATGACACTCCCTGACTCGCAGTTCACCTCAATAGAGCACAACTGGAAAGGAAAAATGGAAAGAATCAAAACTTTTAGAATTTTTTGAAGCAATACTTGTACTTGTTGTCAGCCATGATGCATAAAAACACACAGATATGGGTCAGGAGTTTGGACCCAACCAGTCTTGTGTAAAAAGTCAAGGACGGTGGTGGTGCTGTGGCAATGTGGGGGGGAATGTTTTCTTGGCACACTTTGCTGAACAACGATCAATCATGGTTTGAATGTCACAGCCTCTCTGAGTGTTGTTGCTGACCACGTGCTTCCCTTTATTGGCCCCAGTTTACAATCTTCTAGTGGCTGTTTCCAGCAGGATAGTATTGCACCATGGCACAAATCAAAAGTGCCGTCAAGATGGAACAGAGTCTCAGAGCAATGTTTTCCAAAGTGTTCCAGAATCAATGGCACAAAGAACTAAGCCTGAGAGCCATGATAAGTATGACGTTCTTATTATAGTGTTATTTTGAGCTAATGCCGTTAACTGATTGGTCGTTTTTTGTTGTCAGACATTGCAACAAGCTTGAAATTTGATTATGGCTCAAAAAAACTCAGTTGATCAGAAGACATGTCAGATAAATCCTTATTTCACACATACAATACTGTCAAACAAATACAGGTTAATGTGCTGTGAAAGGTTCAGGGTTTCTGTCGCAGTCAAGACATTTCAGGAGATTTTATTACTGCATAGACTGAAAATCATGGAAAACCTTAGTAAAAAAAGACACTTGTAAAGTAATTCCAAGACCTTCAAACTGATTTTTTAAAGAAACATAAATCCAAATAAACAGTTTTTAAAGAGATTTTAAGGGCCTGCAGATCCACCTTTAAATAGAGTTATCACACAGAACATATCCCAACAAGCCATGCGTCACATGCAAGTACAGCCAAAAAGTATATTTTCAAAAAGGGGCAGTAATGTTGAATTCATGCCTGTGAAACAAGAAAAAATGTGGCAGCTGAACAGACAACACTGCTTCTGTGATGTTTCCAGGGGACACTGAAATGGGGACAGAGCTGCGACTGAGCCACCGAGCAGTTGGACCACTGCACAGCTGGATGCTGTTTACATTTTTGCATAAAAGCTCAGTAATTAATGTGTCATATCTTATTTGCTCAGCGTTAAAGCTGGAAGAGATATGATCTGTGGCTGGGTGCAATAACTTCCTGAAATCCTGCTGTCACCGTGTTGTCTCACCTGAAAGTAGAAGTCGAGGGCTGCAGTCATGTCTGCATTGTCAGGAAAGCACTGCAAACACAAGAGCTTGTGATTAGAGTCAGCTCAGACTGAGCCTCTTCAGTGTTTCTCTGAAAACCTGAGCACTGAGCAAATGATTGTAATTAAATACAAACCAAAGAAAAAAGCCCTCACCCTTTTCTCTTTGAGGTAATAACCAATTGCATAATTCCTGTCACCGGTCTCCCTCTCTGACTGGAACCTGCAGGAACATACCATGGTATGAAACAGCTACATGTCATGAGGACAAGCAGGTTGCATCTCCTGAAGCGTGGTACTCACGTTGCATTGCTGAAGCCAACATACTCTGTGCCGGCCATGCTTTTCAAGAAGTCCATCACCTGCAGTAAAGATCGTATTTACACGTGATTCAGTGGGGACTTCAAACCAAAGAGTGGCGTCAAGTGTTAAAAATTAAAAGCTTTTACTCACGTGGTCGAACCTCTCGGCTTTATTTGAATTAGGCTGTGAACAGAAGGAGGATAGTGTTAGTCTCTTATGCCAGTTTTGAGTACGTGAAGAGACGGCGATCCCCTACAGATGGCAGTGTTTGAGTACTTTGACGCTGAGGTATTGGGTCCGATCTCAGTGGGCGTTGATGTGTGATGTGTATATGACGCTTTTATGACTGTTTCCATGTGGCAACGGGCTCACTGTGGCCTGCGGCTGTTTATGGCCATGCTTGAATTTCACAGACCGGTAAGGGATCATTACCAAGCTGCGGAGTTACCAAACAGGGACAGTGGTCACATTCATATTTAATGACTCGACCCATAAAGGGGAAATATGATGTCGAAGATTAGTGGGAGGTGAAGGGACAACCGGAGGTTAAACCCCGGGACCAATAAATGAGTCTCTCCAGAAATGTCACTCATGTGCTCTCCCCGATCTGTTGATTTTAAATAAAACATGTGACATTTAAACTTGTGGAGTCGCAGCTGTTTTAACTGGGGCATGAATATTGCAGATTTATAACCTTTGCATGTAAAATATCAATCTTTAAGGAAACAACACTTCTCAGAGCACATGTGAATATAGAAAATGTGCTGACATAGCTCCGGTGTCCTGAATACAAAAGGCACTGTGGCTAATACACCTTCTACTCTGAGGGCTGTCATTGGCCAGAGGTTCACAAACGCCCCTGATGTCAGGAACCAAACACACACTCCCTCCGTCACTGCTGAACCTGACCCACATGTGATAAGAGGTCTCTTCAGTCACACCACCATATATAGCTAACCCCCCCTGCCCCCCACCCCACCAAAGACACACAAACTCGTGGCTTAAGTTAAGGTCAAAGCTCACAGATAAGACTGGTCAGTCGGATGGTGATGACCAGAGTCCAACTGCTGTGGGCATCGAGTGACCAGCAGGTGGAGGAGTCATTACACATGGGAAAGCTGTTGCTGATGTCACAGTTCAGGAGTGAGTTTCTTCACTTGTTCTCAAAACCGATTCTATAAACTGTATAAAAATGTGGTTTTAGGTTTTTAATTTGGAATATTTCAACGTATAAACCAATAAAGTCACGTTCTGTGGCTTCTGACTGGAATTTGAACACAGAATCAACAACGCTCCCAAAACCATTTTTTAAACCAGAAGATCACAGCCTTGTCAGATGTTTCCTCATACGACCCAAACCTTTATTTCAGACTGGGGCCTGACCCACAAATGCTATTTGCTCGCAGTGTTTACACAGAAAATGCAAATAGTGGAATCATCACGTTCCACTCTGTTGTTTGCCGCCAAATTTTCCATAAATGTGGGTTACAGGCAGGGGTGGATCCAGGGGTGGGACAAGGGGGGCATGGGCCCTAGTTGAAATCTGATTGGCCACTTTCTAACAGCAGCAGCAGCAGCAGGTTCAAATATGGTTCAAATAAGGTCTGGGTTTAAAAGACAGTCCATGACACGTTACCTCCTGAGATGCCTTTGTCTTTCTTTTGCTCTCTTACTGATTAATGATCAACTTCACAATATATTTTGTGTGCAAAGGAAAATTCAGGTTTGTCGAAGTGTCGAATATATTCACGTAGTAAGAGCCAACAAGACTGAAGACTTTACCTTCATTAAAGAGCTGATGACGATAGCTCCAGCATTCACCATCGGGTTGTGTGGTTTATCTGCACAAGAAAAGACATGTCATCACTGATCGTAGCAATAAACAGCTGATGTTATAGAGATTTTCATGAGGAAGACGTAGAGCAACATTAGTAAATAAACTAAAGAGACGCAGCTTTCTCCTGTTTGCTTCAGAGCAGAGGGCAGAATAGTAAATTGATGTAAAGGTGATAAAACGGTTCACAATCTGGCAAGAAGTTTTTAATTTTTGATGAACATCTTCTTACAATAACAACAAACCAAAAATGTTAAAATCACAGACAATGAACCACAGTTTCCAAGATTTCTCCATAACAGAATTTTTTCTGTTTTTATTCAAAACCAGAAATTGTCTTAAGTACACTTTATTAATATTGCTTGTTTTTGTGTATAGGGGGCAACTGGAGTCAATTACACTTATCACTTACCTTCATCATTTAGTGACAGCTTGTTGAACTTGAATCCACTGGGCTCTTTGCCGACATACTGGTGAACGTGGTCACTCCCGAGCTCGTGCACAGCGATGGCGTACTCCAGGGGCTTCACGCAGGACTGCAGACAGAAGGGAACCTTGGTGTCACCCACCGAGTGTCTGCATTGCATGAGGATGTGATGGAGATGCATGGAAACAAGATTTTAAAATGGAGGTAGGTTAGTGAGATGTTGGTGAGGATGAATGATTTCAGAATGGAAACTCTGACGTGAACACGAGATGTTCACTGTACCTCTGACCGTCGATTGTGCACAGGGCCACACCCCAGAGATCAGCGCTGAACTTAGCCAGCTGAGGAATGTAATCAGCTACCTGCGAAAAGCCAAATGAATGTCAAATGCAAACGAGTGAGGGCTTAACAATGAACCAGCGAGCACTGACTGAGCGTGGGTGTTACTTACTCGTCCTCCCTCCTGCCGCTGAGCGCTGTCGTAAAGCTTATTAATCTCCTGGGTGAACTCTTGAAAGTTGGGGATGATGAACTTCTTTTTGAAGGCCTTAGTGAGCAGCATGATGTTGTTCACCACAAACCTACAAAAACACACATGGGCCTTTTGTAAATGAACTGATATCACGAGGTGAGACATAAAATGATTTATGGACAGTTTCTGCAATTAGTGTTTGAATTCATTCGTTGTTAATTCAGTTTATCTTGGTCCATATATTCAATTTCCAAAATTAATTTAAGCTTTACTTTTAATTTGCTGATAAGTAGATAGTATATATTCAGTTTTACCTACATTTATTGATGACTTTCGCAGTTTCCCTTCCACTGAATGTATAAGTTGTACCAAACGTTTACAATATAAACTTGTATCATCAGCAAATAAAACTAATTTCACCAAAGTAGACACCATGTGAATGTCATTAATATACAATATAAACAACTTGGGTCCTAACACAGATCTTTGTGGAGCCCCACAAGTGACCTTTAACAATTCAGAATCAACATTGTGTATATGTACACATTAATACCTACAGTATCTTCAAGATAACATCATAGCTTTCCAGTTTCAACAATATGTTAGCAGTTTTTTTTCCAGCTCTATAAACACCCCATAGTAAATTCTTTGCTGTCAATTACAGTGTATGTCTGCTGGTTATCTATGGTTTATACAAGCAAAGATGGTAAGTGTAAAGTGGTAAATTATGTATATTTTCTGATTTGGTAAAGGCTTTCAAATGATGAATTTAAGCCAAGAACCACATTCACGATACAATTGAATAGTGAATACTGAATAATCTACCGATATAAATTACAATGAGATTAAATAATTACAAGAAAATAGTCTCCTAACCTGTTAACATTGAATTACAGCTACAATTGTCTGCATACGTTTGGGTAAATTACTTTTTGGTGACTTTGAAAATGAAAAGAAGAAAATACAAGGCACAGGCATTTCAATGGTCCTCAAACATTAATGCACACGGCTTTGTATTTAATCATGTAGTCGCCTAAGCTTTGCATTGCATAAGGTTTGACACCATAACAACCTCCAGTAGCCACTTGTACAGCTTCTGAAGTTGGGCAACAAACAAAGTCAGTGCTAAGTGACCTTTTGCTTTGACAGCTGCATGGGGGTAGAATTATTTTCCCTCAAGACCGTGTGAGAACCAGTGGCACAGGAGCAGTTGCAGCAAGAGACGTAGGAATGAATTCTCGTAAGTAAATTCCAGGTGCTGATATCAGTCAGTCAGGGAAGTGAAGCTGAAAAAAATCTGAGTTCTACAAACAGGACAATGACCCAAAGCAAAATCCACCATAAACCACTTTAAAGAAACAGGAGCTGAAGATTTTGGAACAATCCTCACGGTCGCCCAACCTGAATATCTCTGGAAACCTGTGGGTGGATCTGAACCTGGCTGCGTGTGCCAGACGGCCTAAAAATATCCCAGAACCTGAAGTGAAGTGGCGAGTGGGCGAACACTCCCTTAGCAAGAATGGAAAGACTCTTAGCTGCTGCTTCATAACATGCGTGCAAGCCATGATATCTGCCACAGGGGAGTTCACAGGACCGACTTAGTGGTGCACCAGCCACAATTAATATTACATCTTTTGTTCTATTCTCAAAGAAAAGTATGAATCATTAACATTTGAAGCCAGGCTCTTTTTTTCTAATGACAAATTTGCCTGGGGATGCCCGAACATTTCTATGACTCGTTTATTATTATTTATTATAGAAACAGCAGCTTAATCCAACAGTGTGTCAGACAACTTCAGCTTGTTGGACTCAGAAATGGTTGTGTTACCAAAACTCTATCCTGTTACATAAACTACATGTATATATTTTAGGGCTGGGCAAGTTAACTCGTTTTAATCGAGTTAACATAAGTGATGAGTTAACTCGATTGTTTATCCGCCAATTATTTTCTTTTTTCCTGTTCTGCAGCAGTCAGCAACAGACTTTCACAAAATAAAAGCCTGACTTTCACAATAAAAGAATAAATAATCAAACCTGAGTTAATGCGAGATAAAATAATTAATCGAGTTAACTCATCACTTGAGTTAACTCGATTGAAACGAGTTAACTTGCCCAGCCTTAATATATTTATATACATTTAACAACAATAGTTAACTCTTCAATGGGCTTTCATCATTTGTTTACATCACATCGGATTCAAAGTGACTAAAAGGTTAAATGAACACATCTTCTTACATCAGCTGTTTGTATTCCTCATAATAGATTTTAATTGCTGTAATTGATCAGAGCCGGACGCTCTCAGGGGAAGGAATGCATGTTCTGCCACGGCGAGACGGAACTAAAATATCTGGCCCGCAGTCCTCACTAATCCGAGGCGATGCTAGCGTGAGGTTTTGGGACATGAGGAGAGGAGAGTGGTGAGAGCATGCATAATTCATATGGGTCATTTCCTTAAAAAAAAAGCAAAAAAGATTGAAGATACTCCTCTCTATATTTAGTCCTGTATTTATAGTGAGCACTCTTGAGGAATATTTAACCTCACAAATGTTGGGAAAACAAGCAAAGAAGTGGAAGACGGCGAATTGGGTTGGATGAGGAAAAGCAGTCTGTGTAACTCTCCAGGCCGAATGATGACTGACTGATAACACTTGTCATTTAGGTAGTTATTCTGTTTGGACAGCAGGAGCCCTCCAGATCTGTTGAGTCAACTTGTGTTATTTCCACGGCCTGGAGCTGGACCAGATTGATGCCCTTTCTCCAAGAGCCCCAGTGACCCCTCAAACGCCGCTGCTTTGGTTGGCAAGGGTGCATGTGAACGTGTGCACCTGTCACCGCCAGTCTCTTGGACCCAAATAGAGATGACCACAGATAACCTCATAACAACAAAATAATGTTTCGAAAGACCCCTTCGTTTCACTTGTCCCTCAATCTCCTAGTTTTTCTTCATGATCAGAATAATCACCTTCTGAAGAGCTTTTTGTCCATCACGACAGGACCGATGGAGTCACGTGAGTGTTGTCGCATCTGTTTGACGCAGTCACGCAGCCGGGGGTCGGAGGTCATCAGACCTGTTTTTCTCAAAGCCTGCAGGGGAGGGAAATAAGGTTTGAGAAAAATTCATACAGGGAAGAAGGAGGAATAATGAGGCGTTATCAAAGTTGTCCACAGTGTTTGTGTAATGTCAATCTACAGGATATTAAATTTAAATGGAATCTAAGTGATTTTAAAGACTCATGCATGCCCACATGACTCGTCACTGGAATGGCTCCCAGTAGTCACTCGACAGCCCGACAGTGACAGTATGAACCATGTGATTCTATTTTGGGTACAACATGTGCGCGACCCTCCTGACCAGAGAGGCCCCAGGCTCTCAGCTGACATCTGTTGGTGAGGGATTCTTAACCTGGGGCCAGGAAATCAGGAAGTTGTGCCTGAGCTCATGCACAACACTTCATTTAGAAACTTATCCTTCAACTGACCGTGAGCAAAACACATTGTTGCATCTTGAAAACACACGTCATTATAATGAATTGTTAGATGAGACTGAAACAAGTGGTTTTCTGTGGTACTGAATATCTCTCTGTACTTGACTGCCACAGATTTAAACGATTTTTTTCGAAATGTTTTTGACCAAACAATTGAAAATGATTAACTAAGCTCCCCTGCCAGTCTCACCATCTCCAACTAAACTATCATTTGGTCATTTTTGGGATAGAAGTTCCTCAATGAATGAATGAGTAAAAGAGACTGAGTGGCACTTGAGGGCCACCGTAGTTTCCTGTGCAAATCAGTGCGTTTCCACAACATTCTGAAATAACATGTACTTCTCATGATACAGGTACTTTGCCTGAGGGATACTGACTAACATGTTAACCGTCCATGTCCTGCTTCATTCACCTCTACAAACACGTCTGCTCATGCGTGGTGTAACACTGAGCGACCTGTGTTGACACACGTCCCTTCTAATGCGTGCTCCTTTTGAAAATCAGTAACCACAGACCCCCAGGTCACCAGATGTCCACATCTGCGTCTTTCTTTTTTTGATATGAGTCCAATAGGCTTCATCACATTAAACTAAATGATGGAGTGACGTTTGCAGCAGGTTGTCGGTGATAAAAGATCTGTAAAAAACAGCACTGAGTTTCCTGTTCTTCTGAAATACTGTACATACGATGTCCTAAGACTATAAAATTATAAATAGCTGTGTTAAAGGTTCACAGAGGCTTGGCAATGTGTGTGCGTGTGTGAGTTTGACCCCCATACCTTAGTAACTCAGTAAGTCTTTGATTTTTCCATTTAAACAAAACACTTTTAATCTCAAGATGTTGTTGTATCATTGAAACTAAAGCCCAGACACATTTTAAACTAAGGTGTGATAAACGCAATGCCTGTAATGGTGATTATGTCAATCCTCAGTGTCACACCCCCAGCATCATTACATAAGGTCTATAGATACACTTTAAACTTGACCCTACATCCATGCTGGTTACACTCTGCATGTCTGTTGTGGGCTCCTATTTCCCTTCCAAAAGAAATCTAAGTTGCTTTTTTAGAAACACAACAGCGCTGCAGGGGAGAGAGAGTGTGTTGTGTTTGAAGATTGTATGACGATCGCGGGGAAGTGTGAAGGTGCTGTTGACTCACAGAGATAAACTGGGGGAGGGGGATCATCTCTTTGCCTTCAGTGATGGTGTAGAAGAGCAGATCCTCCATGCTGGACATCAACCTGCTTCTGCTACAGGATAACAAATAGAAATAAACATGACCTTGTAAACTTTAGATTTGGGCCGTTTCCAGTGATTTAAGTCAAAACCAGGAAAAGTGCGTCACTGAAAGTAAAAACGGTGGCAAAGGTCAACTTGGGCTAATAACCTCTTCTTTAAATGATGTCAGTGTGTGAGATAACCTCAATGTCATGATCACAGCGTTACAATGCAAATACAGAGTTCTTATCAACAGGAGGTTTTTTTACAACTTGGTTCCAGCAATCTATAGACCTGTATTTTGAATTTTTCACCATGAATTATATGTCAACAAAACATATGAACACAAAGAGGCATCTGCAGGTAGATGATCTGCTCCAGTCCTGTGTATTTACATTACTGATCTTAACATGTGTGTCTGTTATGGATGTAAAACTGTTGTTTGTAGGGACATGCTCTTCTCACTGCGGCAACATTTACCTCTTTTCTACTGTTGTGTCAGTCAGCGTTCACATAACAAAAATGTGTTCTACCATTAAAACAGACATTTCATTAAGTAAGTAGCAGAGAAAAGGAAAAGGAAACGCCTCATGTTTGACTAATCATTTGTAAATAAATAAATTCAGCCTACATCCAGAAGAGGCCTTTCAATAATGCATGCGCCTCATAAATCATCACTTTTCTCAGTTTTGTTTTACGGCAATATTCTTGAGACATTATGCAGAGCAATAATAGAAAAAATATTTTGGATAATTAATGTTGATTTATTCGTTTTGCAGTCTACTGTGACCTACTTGGAGTGTCCTTGATCCACATCAGGGCCCTTCTGCTGATGAAAGGCTCTGTGGGTGTGGGCTGATGCTGCGACCCAGCAGGGGAGAGGAACAGGTTGCTGCGTCCTGGACAAAACAATGTTGTCAGCTCCGGCTCTGGCGGAGATCCCTGCATTTTTAAACAGCTGCAAGATTCCCGGGTTAGCTGTTCTCAGACTTTTCAGCCAGTGCATTGTGGTGAGGACGACTTAACGTTTAATAATTCAAAGAGGTTGTTCTTTTTCCCGTCCACCCTCTGTAATTGTGTTTGGAGAGTTTTTTTGTGGCCGGTGCCCCTTGGTCCTCTGAGCTTTAATAGCTGCTGCTGTCTTACACACTGGATCAAGTACAGGCTGCTGCTCGGGGGCGGTGCCGTGACACAGGCAGCACGTTGGCTCGGACGGTGGGGGGGGTCAACAGACCTCACCGTCTGTTATCTGTCAGAGATATATTCCTCTATTGGTGGAGACTTGCATTGGATCACAAGCAAGGATGGAACATGTCACTACAGGAACATATTTGACATGAATTACACTGTAGTGTTCAATGAGCCCAAGATTGAGATTAAAGCTTAATATAAATTTGGAAAAACCTTCAGTTTTATTTAACTGTTACAATAGAAATTAGTCAATTACTAGAACAAGTCTAATTATTTGTCTTGTGTATACTTTCCATAGATATTTAATTAATTATGTCTTTTTCTGTCTACTTTAAAGACTCTGAGGCTTTGGAACTACAAACCTGAGAAAATACAACAGGCTGATCAGTTGTGTCCTTTGAATCAAAGCTCAAAACAAACCTTTATCACAGCCTAATGTATTCCCTGATTTGACCTATTACTGTAAAGGGTGATCAACTTAAACTCAATTTACTTAATTTCTGTAACATTTGTAATGTTTTTATTCTTTTAACAGCTGTGTTTTTATTTGTCTTTTATTTCTGAAGCACTTTGCGACTTTGTTTAGAGAAGTGCTACACAAATAAAGATATTATTGGTGCTGCTGTTGACAGAAATCCTGAGTGATCTTTGTCTGTCATTTGTTATATTTAATATGTTAGTGCTTTTGAAGAGTTTTTATGGAAGCCCATTTCCGCCACTGTGATGAAAAAAAAAAAAATTGGTATCTCATTATTATGAGATACTATCTCATAATTATGACTTAGCATCTCATTATTATGAGATAGTATCTCATTATTATGACTTAGTATCTCATAATTATGACTTAGCATCTCATTATTATGAGATAGTATCTCATAATTATGACTTAGCATCTCATTATTATGACTTAGTATCTCATTATTATGAGATAGTATCTCATAATTATGACATAGCATCTCATTATTATGAGATAGTATCTCATAATTATGACTTAGCATCTCATTATTATGACTTAGTATCTCATTATTATGAGATAGTATCTCATAATTATGACTTAACATCTCATTATTATGAGATAGTATCTCAAAATTATGACTTAGCTTCTCATTATTATGAGATAGTATCTCATTATTATGACATAATATCTCATAATTATGACTTAGCATCTCATTATTATGAGATACTGACTGCAGGGTCTGTCATGCGAGTCTGCGTGTGTGTGTGTGTGTGTGTGTGTGTGTGTGTGTGTGTGTGTGTGTGTGTATGCTTGTCTCTATTCCTCTTCACTAAAACTGATAATCACATGTATTTTTTAGTAATTATTCGATGATGACCGATCAAGACTTCGGATCGCTCCGTCACTTTAACGCTGACGGTCCTGTACTGTGCGCGTCACGTTACATCTAACGTTACGAAACACATGTTTAAACACCGTGTGCACGTAGTCCCCAGCTCCACACAACACGTGTTTCATGAACTCAAACAAACACAAAGTAAACATCAGTCCTGTACGTGTCCTAATAACTTGTGATCGGTGCTGGTGTTTATTGTTAAAGTGTGAAGTGAGCGCGGGTCAGAGGGAAGTGAGGCGGAAGCAGAGTCCGACACACACAAGACAACCGGACTTTTAAAGAGCGTCTGTTCTGATCCTGGAGCAGCGCTTGTTATAATTATTCAGCGGCAGCACATCGCTAAGACAATGAACGGAGCAGAAAACATGGATCGATCCTGTTATGTCTCTGTATCGATGCACAGTCGCCCACTTCCGCGAGTAAGGCTGCTGTCCCCGCATCCGCTCAGCCTCGGGTTCCCTGCTCTGTGGCGCCCGCCCACAATCCGTATCTCATAATAATGACTTAGTATCTCATTATTATGAGATAGCATCTCATAATAATGACTTAGCATCTCATAATTATGACTTAGTATCTCATTATTATGACTTAGCATCTCATAATTATGACTTAGCATCTCATTATTATGAGATAGTATCTCATAATTATGACTTAGCATCTCATTATTATGACTTAGTATCTCATTATTATGAGATAGTATCTCATAATTATGACTTAGCATCTCATTATTATGACTTAGTATCTCATAATTATGACTTAGCATCTCATTATTATGAGATAGTATCTCATAATTATGACTTAGCATCTCATTATTATGACTTAGCATCTCATAATTATGACTTAGCATCTCATAATTATGACTTAGCATCTCATAATAATGAGATAGCATCTCATAATTATGACTTAGCATCTCAAAATTATGACTTAGCATCTCATAATAATGAGATAGCATCTCATAATTATGACTTAGTATCTCATTATAATGAGATATGTTGCATAGGCCCATGTGATGTCTACTCATATGCACAAAGGCAACAGAAGCAAGAGGAAGAGACAAAGATTGGCAGATCCAAATGGATACCATCATTGAAGACTACTTTAGACGTGGATTCACAAATCGTGAAATTTTAGTGGTTTTGGAGGAATCCCATGATATCAAACTAAGCCTCCGTACCCTAGAGAGAAAGCTACAAAAGAAACAACTTTGGCGGAGACGGAATAAGACTGATGAAGCTGAGGTAGCATCCTTCATTCACCAACAGCTACAAACCTCTGGCAAACAGCATGGCTACAGATGGATGCACCAGAAATGTTGGATGGCCGGGATAATTACAGACAGAGAAACTGTGCGTCAATTGATGCGACTGATGGACAGTAATGGGGTAGATATGCGTGCCCGAAATCGCTTGAGACGGCGTGTGTATGTTAGCCGTGGGCCAAACTACGTATGGCATATAGACGGCTATGACAAATTAAAGCCTTATGGCATATGTATCAGTGGTTGCATAGATGGCTTCTCAAGAAAAATGATATGGCTAGAAGCATTCAAAACAAACAATGACCCTCGTATTATCGCAGGTTACTTCATAGATGCTGTGACCGAAAACAATGGATGTCCGCATAAAATCCGGTTAGATCACGGTACGGAGAATACCCACCTTGCAATAATGCAAAAGTTTCTGCACACCAATGAGGATGAGAATGGTACTGAGTGTGTAACTTTAGGTCCAAGTACTGGTAATCAGAGGATTGAACGTTGGTGGTGCACCTTGAGAAGTGAATGTGCCCAGTTTTGGATGGACCATTTCGACCAGCTGAAAGCAGATGGCTATTTTGTTGACAGCTTCCTTGACAAATCTCTGATCCAGTTTTGCTTCCAAAATACCATACAGGTACAGTATCCCAAAAACCTATTGATTACAGATGTAAGGGAGACCGGGGACGATTGTAAGACTGTTTGTCCAAGCATCTATAGCTGCACTCTTCTATTAGAGCTTTCAAATTTTGACACAAAGTACCCTTATTTTTTGACTAGGAATAAGTATTTTGACAATATTACTGACTTCAATTAATTTACCTTCCATTATGCTGAAAAGTGTTTATTCTAATCAATCCTGCAAATACCCTTATCTTTCTGATTTTCTCCATTGCATGTGACATCTATTGCAACTCTGTCCCTCCTGGGAGAGGGATCCCTCACACATGACTCTCTCTGAGGATTCAGAGATTTTTACCTTGTTAAAAGGGTTTTTTAGTAGTTTTTCCTTACTCTTGTTGAGGGTCAAGGTCCGAGGATGTCACAGCTTGTTAAAGCCCTATGAGACAAATTGTGATTGGTGAATGTGAGCTATTCAAATAAAATGTGATTAATTGATTGATTGACTTCCAAAGTAAGATTAAAAGAGTGTTACATCCATCCCCAGCCCTGTCAGCCATGTACTGTAGTTAGCTGTAGCAGCATGGGGGGTACTGTCTTTCCTGAAAATCTATGTTTTGGTTGTAAAAGCTGCATACCTTTTCACACAGATATACCATTTTACATTCCAGGTCAGGACAGAAGTGGTCATAAATTAAATTGATGACAAGACTCTTAGTTCATTCCTTCTTGGTGAAAGTGGTGTTGTTAAAATCAATCCCTTTGATAAAGCCATCCCTTGTCTCCCATAACTATAGAGAGCCAAGGGCATATAACACGAATTATATCTTAACATATTCACTCTTTTTCTGTCCAATATTTAGGAGGAGCTTGATGAAGTTGTTACTGCCTGGAATGACCATCGCATAAGAACAACAAACAATCCTCGGGCTCCTAATGGTCGCCCCTCCATAATGTTTGCAGTTCCAAACCTTTACGGGGCTCAAAATTTCTTGCAGCCAGCTGATCAAATGAAAGTAGAAATATGCAGAGAGGACTGTTGTTTTAAGGACTACCCTTGTGATGAGGATGTGTTTCACTTATGTATGGAACTTATGGCTGAACACAACCTGGCAATGTCTGATGATGTGTATGAAATTACAGACCTTTATCTAAGACTTCGTCCAATGATTGCTGATGGACTGGGGGAATGAAGTGTGTTTATGATAAACAGCGTCAGCTAGGCCTACCGTTGTAAACAAATATGTTCTGAATTATTTGTTGTACATGCCATCTGAAATACAGGCACATGAAAAATAGATCACTGTCAATTTTTGCTACAGTTTCAATATCAATCTGTAGAGTATGTCATAAAAATGAAATGAAAAAAATATATAAATCATTTTGTAACTCATCCATTTGTATCCGTTTCAAATTAAAAGCCATCTAGCATTTCTGTGGATGGAATCCCTTCATTTGTTATTGATGGCCATCATCAAATCCAATCTCCATGTTCAAAGACAGGGCTGTCAGCAACAGCGCTGTATGTATGTACACCACACACGCATGCGATCTGCTGCAGTTCAGCGAGGTAGCCAACACACAGGTAGAGAGGTATAGGCAGTTTCGCCCAGGCGTAATACACTATGCAAACAGCATGTGCAGATTATGAAAACATTCATATTTTTCATTTTGAGCATGTTCATGCCAAAATGTTACATCTGTTAGAGTTCCATTGTAGTCATTACTTTTATAATTATTATGTTGCTGATGTAGCCATTTTGTAAAAAAGACTGTGCTATGTGTGAAGATGAGGCTATAGGTGAATCTTTGCGCCCCCCGGCAGGGTTGAAGGAAAACTCAATCGTTGGTCGGAAGATAAGCGAGACGCGATAACACATGAAAAAACTTTTCAACTTCTTTTTCAAACCTGATTTTGAAATTCTTGCAATGCTAGCATGTAAAGAACATATTTTTAAGAAAAGTCAACAATGGTGATGATGTTTCTTGTAATTAACTAAATGTAATTCATTTTTAAAAGTGACTAGATTTCTAAATGTGACTAGATGAGGTTTCAGCGCTCCTGCTAAATGAAACAAAAGGAATAAACTCACACCAGCGATTCCATTCTGAACGCACTTCAGGTGTCTGCGTTCGCAGGCCGCTGTCCATGGTGCTGAATGTTTGTGCTTTTCCAAAGTTGTATTACCTGATCTGTCCATGTTGCTGATTGTGTAGACAGCGCTGTTCATGATTGGAAGCACGCTTGGCAAGCTGATATAAACATCCTGTTATCGAATTATTAATTATTAATTAATACATAGACCTACAGTACATTTTTGGGCTGGTTATTCGCCACCCATGTGAGTCATCAGCTGTTTAATTCTATATGTTAATGTCAGTAGCACTCTGGTCTTAAATAGGAGACAACAATGTGAGGCATTTTAATACTTTTATACTCGGTGAATAGCTGCGCAATGTCGTTATCTTGCGCGGGGTGACTGATTCCAACTGACAGAGACACAGAGCCAAGCAGACAAACACACACACACACACCAGCAGCTGATGATTTTTTTACTTTTTATTTGACCAGATCAGAACAAAAGACATGAGACCCAGGGCTGCCTCCTTCTTCTTAATTGAAAATGCAAAGAGCGCAAAGAAGAGCATCATCGGCTTAACATATAAATAGCTACATATAGATGCATCTTTAAAAGTATGCACCATATGGTAACAGTACAGTACAACATTTGTCAAAACTTTGACAATAAAATAACATGACTACACAGTGCCAGTGAATTCACAGCTCCCAACTAATTTTGGGTAAATATTCGTACACATATTCCTATCTTCCCTTTATGCCTTTATGTGTAAACAAAAATTATTATTGGGTATCTAAACTTTGTAAGAACAAATGTACCGTGTACACTTATAAGAAAAATGATGATGACCATGCTGTAGGTGTGTAACTGGATATGTTTGACGATATAGCCAAGAAATTCTAAGACAAAGTGGTTGTTTTGAGTAACTAACCCTGAGAGTTAAACAGATAAGCAAGTGATTTGTATCATAGTGCTCTTTTTATTACACATTATTGACATTCCCCTAGAGCAAAAGAACACTATTTTACTTTTGATATTAAATGTTTACATCCCTTACTTTAGGCATGTATTGGTTCCAAAAAATCTGACAATGGTCATTCTGCCATAGATGCATGTTCTTCACAATGGGATTAAGACATTAACCCTTAAACTTAAGTGACATTAACTAATGCCAGCCAGAATGTTACTTTTGTAGTATTAACTTTACAAAACAATATTTAGCTCAAAAACAAAATAGCTTAAAGCATAGACCTTGACATTTAAAAGTGCCAAAAAAAAATTGTTTAAACTTACATCTTTGCCCTCCTTGATCTCCAATGGCATGATGCTATTATGATTTATGCTGTTATCCTTAACAAATGATCTAGGTAACAAACAGGACAGTTGGTCTTCAGAGCTATCTTTTGAACTGTTTCAGTCTTATTCTAGGTTTTACATGAGGATGCATGGTCACTGAAATAACAAGATTTTACATTGAAATTGTGTGTGAATACCATAAACACACACAAACTCCCTGGACTAGATTAGATTATGTCCATGACCCACACATTAGACTCCAACACCTTGTTCATTTCGGAGCTGAAGTCAGGGTTGCTGTCGTAATGAACCGACAGCTCCAGGACACAGCCACAAGTATGGGCCACAGGTCTTCTCTGAAAACCTTGAATCTGAGTAAAATCAATAATAATTTCTTTCCCCAGGAATAGATCTGAGCCCGTGCAGAACCTTAGGAACAAACACAGATGCTGCATATCAGCATTCCTCAAATATGTGGTAAGGTACTTTTGAATGTCCTTCTGGTGGACATTCATTGTCTCTGGGAAGGTGAGAGACTTAACAACCTTTCTCACAGTTGGTTGCAGGGCTTCGTATGCAGTTGTAAGGTCTTGAAGGCTCAGCACTGCCGGGCTGAGTATTTTTGCCCATTGTTCAATGACGTAGGCAGGCTCTTGGACAAGCCTTTTGTGGGCAAGTTCTTGGAGGATTTCATTGACATTGGTGGCTGTTGGGACCCTTCTGCAGCTGTGGTTGTCCAGGATGTCAAATAATTCTTCTTGGTCGACACTGTTAAAATCTGATCTCCATGATTCAAACACTGTACGCTCAGACTCAGGCATGTATTTGAGGAAATTCTCCACTACATTGCTCTTCGCATATCCAAAGGCGGCCTGCTCTAATATGACAGGTGCGATCTTCACAGGAAGATATTTCTCCCTTGCCCATCCAAAAGCAATTATTCGACCTACACTCTCCCACTGCTGCTGTCCAAAATCATGCCTTAGAAAAGGCACTTTAAGAGCATTTCCTGTTGCGCATTGTTCATAGAATTCATTCCAGAATTCTGAGAGACAATCTCTCACAACTCCTCCATCATCATACCCCATCTCATGTGTTCCATCTGGCAGTACAAGTTGGATTTTGATGTCAACATCTTGAAGTCCATCATCACAGAAATGTGCCATGAGCTCTGGCAGTACCTGCCCTCTATGAACAACCAATACTCTCTTCACTCTTTCACTGGATGGCGTGGTTTGTAGTGAGACAGGCAGTGTGTCATCCAAATTCTGTTGCTCATTTTCAGAAAAGTCTCCTACGAAAACAACGTCGCTGCTCTCAAAAACATCCTCACGCCCATCCTGTGTGGAATATAATACAAAGTCAATATTGTCATCACTTGTAGTGTTTCCAAGAAATATCACTTCAGTGTTGAGTGTTTCAAATGAAGCAGATGGCGGTGTTGTAGAAACACTGAGAGAAGAAGTGGAGGACTGATTCTGAGAGCTCTCTTGTGTCTCCAAAGATGGAGCCGAGCTTGTGCTGTGTGGACTGTTGATCGTTTTTTTCTGTGTGGTCAAATAAAACCTAAGAAGAGGGAGTTTTGTGTCAGTGTACAATTGTCCAACTGTAATTACATTGTCAACTGTCACCTCTTGATAATCTTTGAGATCTAACTCAAAATCTGTTAAGGGCCCCATACTACTTCTCCCGCCTGGAAAGAACAGGTCAATTCCTTCCTGCATCAACTCCCTTTTCTGAGCATCCTTTGGAATGTTGACTTTTCTTGTTCCACCTCCTCGTTTGGCTCTCACTTGCTTGAAAGGCTGTTTTCCATCATCAGAATGCATCCATCCTATTTCTATTTTTCTTATTGTCTTGAGAGCATTTCTTTTCTGAAATGGTTGTGAGGGCTCCCCTTGGTTTCTGCTACTGCCTCCTTCATCAGAAGGTTTTCTTTTGGCCAGTTTTTGTTTCAGTCGCTCAAAAAGCTTTGATTTGCGAGGGTTGTTGTGGCTGTTCTCTTTCCTCCTACAAAATCCTAACACTGCTAGGCGATCACCATATGATGGCAAATATGTCTTTAATTGTTCATCTGTCATCAGCTGTATGGTGCTGGTATCAATCTAAACATGGAAAAAGGGATTGTTTAAAAATGAGCAATCATGATTAGATAACCCAATCACTTTTGATAATATTTAGTTATCTACAGTTTAATGAAACGAAAATGCTAAAAAAGCTCATGGTCATTTTCAGAGACAATAATTTAGAAGCAATAGAAATTGTCATGTAAAGAACAGTTGTTTGACTCAAATATTCTGTTTTTGAAGTTAAGTACCTTCTCATGCTCAAGGGTCTCTATTGTTTCCTCAGGAACATCTCTCTCTCTCAAGAAGTCACTTAGATCATCCATCCTGTGAGCATGCATAACAAGGAAAGTTATGGAGGATATCATCATACATACATCATATATACACAACAAGAGTCTTTGGCTATATATGAGCTATGTGATTTTTGGTAGGGTAGTGACATTGTAACTTTGCATTTGTACTTTTTTTTAATCAAATCTCTGACACCACTACTGTGTTCTGCAATGCACCATGGATAATAATGATATGAATTGCAAAGGCACCGGAACATACAGGTTGTATAACCCAAATTTAGCTTAGGTAATTTATTGTTTTGACATCTGAGACATCTTGTAAATTTACATGAATTTATCATGTTATAATGTTACAAACAAAGCTGATCAGGAAGGCTTCATACAGACAGCTTAAGCTACAACAATTTGCTCTTAGCTTAACCGTTAGCTTAACCAGCACACTGTGGTGGTGTGAAAACTACAGTGAGACTACAGTCAAAGTAGCGGAAAACATACCTTTTATCCATGTTGTTGAACGCCCATAAGCCTAGTCTCATATGCCTTTACCTGCAAATATTGTATTTCGGTTACAGTGACGGGCGTAGTTATCATTAACTCGAACTTTATCTATACTTCAGTGAGTTCCCAGTCTCTCTACCACTGCTCACCTGCTCTGCTGCACCCCGCCCTCAGTCAGACACTAAGTCATAATTATGAGATACTATCTCATTATTATGAGATGCTAAGTCATAATTATGAGATGCTAAGTCATAATTATGAGATGCTATCTCATAATAATGAGATACTAAGTCATTATTATGAGATACGGATTGTGGGCGGGGCGCCACAGCGCAGGGAAGCCGAGGCTGAGCGGCTGCGGGGACAGCAGCCTTACTCGCGGAAGTGGGCGACTGTGCATCGATACAGAGACATAACAGGATCGATCCATGTTTTCTGCTCCGTTTATTGTCTTAGCGATGTGCTGCCGCTGAAAAATCATAACCAGCGCTGCTCCAGGATCAGAACAGACGCTCATTAAAAGTCCGGTCGTCCTGTGTGTGTCGGAGTCTGCTTCCGCCTCACTTCCCTCTGTCCCGCGCTCACTTTACACTTTAACAATAAACACCAGCGCTGATCACAAGTTATTAGGACACCTACAGGACTGATGTTTACTTTGTGTTTGTTTGAGCTCATGAAACACATGTTTAAACACCGTGTGCACGTAGTCCCCCGCTCCACACAACACGAGACGTAACGTAACGCGCACAGTACAGGACCGTCAGCGTTAAAGTGACGGAGCGATCCAAAGTCATGATCGGTCATCATCGGATAATAACTAAAAAATACATGTGATTATCAGTTTTAGTGAAGAGGAACAGAGACAAGCATACACCCCCCCCCCCCCCCCCCACACACACACACACACAACCCACACACACACACACACACACACACACAGTCTCCCACGACAGACCCTGCAGTCGGTATCTCATAATTATGAGATACTAAGTCATAATAATGAGATACTATCTCATAATAATGAGATGCTAAGTCATAATTATGAGATACTAAGTCATAATAATGAGATGCTAAGTCATAATTATGAGATACTAAGTCATAATAATGAGATGCTAAGTCATAATTATGAGATACTAAGTCATAATAATGAGATGCTAAGTCATAATTATGAGATGCTATCTCATAATAATGAGATACTAAGTCATAATTATGAGATGCTAAGTCATAATTATGAGATACTAAGTCATAATAATGAGATACTATCTCATAATTATGGGATACTAAGTCATAATAATGAGATACTATCTCATAATAATGAGATGCTAAGTCGTAATTATGAGATACTATCTCATAATAATGAGATACTAAGTCAAAATAATGAGATGCTAAGTCATAATTATGAGATACTAAGTCATAATAATGAGATGCTAAGTCATAATTATGAGATACTAAGTCATAATAATGAGATGCTAAGTCATAATTATGAGATACTAAGTCATAATAATGAGATGCTAAGTCATAATTATGAGATGCTATCTCATAATAATGAGATACTAAGTCATAATTATGAGATGCTAAGTCATAATTATGAGATACTAAGTCATAATAATGAGATACTATCTCATAATTATGGGATACTAAGTCATAATAATGAGATACTATCTCATAATAATGAGATGCTAAGTCGTAATTATGAGATACTATCTCATAATAATGAGATACTAAGTCATAATAATGAGATGCTAAGTCATAATAATGAGATGCTAAGTCATAATAATGAGATGCTAAGTCATAATTATGAGATACTAAGTCATAATAATGAGATGCTAAGTCATAATTATGAGATGCTAAGTCATAATTATGAGATACTAAGTCATAATAATGAGATACTATCTCATAATTATGGGATACTAAGTCATAATAATGAGATACTATCTCATAATAATGAGATGCTAAGTCATAATTATGAGATACTATCTCATAATAATGAGATACTAAGTCATAATAATGAGATGCTAAGTCATAATTATGAGATACTAAGTCATAATAATGTGATGCTAAGTCATAATTATGAGATACTAAGTCATAATAATGAGATGCTATCTCATAATAATGAGATACTATCTCATAATAATGAGATGCTAAGTCATAATTATGAGATAGTATGTCATAATAATGAGATACCAATTTTTTTTTTTTTCATCACAGTGGCGGAAATGGGCTTCCATAGTTTTTCTTCATGTCCCATCAGGTAAGTAAAAATAAAATAGTCAGGGGTGTCACTACAGAGTTTGTTTGCACTGTTGTGAGATGGCGACCTCCACTGGTGAGCTCCCCACACTAACACACTGAAACCTTGCACTCTTGTCCTCTAGGTGGCGCACTAACTCCAGGACCCTCTGCTCAGACACATCACACTCATGTGTTGGAGATCCTTCCTCTCCAGAGGGGGGTTTTCTGCAGGTGGGAGGAGGGTGAGCAGGTCCCTCCTGGTGCTTCAAAGACACTTTATTGTATAATTTGTGATTCTTTTGAATGTGAGCTACGGCTTCCTGTCTTTGATGCCGAGCGAGATGCTGCGTGTGGGGCACCACGACATCTCCTGCTCCTCGGTGAGACAATGGCCGACTGTGATGGAGCAGTCAGGGGACGGAGCTCCAGGAAATCAGGTGGAATTCTGAATAAATATTCTTTTTTGGTCTACTTTTTTGAGATCCCTCTCATTTTCCTCCTGCTCTTTACAATCCAGTTCTCAGGGAGACAGTTTAAATAATCGGAAAATGGTCAAGGAACCTGATGATAAGCTTCGGTTTCACTCACGCTTAACATTCACATTCTACGTCTCTCGAGCTTGCAGACTGTGTCGTCTCCCCCCCCCTTGCAGACTCTACTGATGACATGACATTATCTCCATTAGCAAACAGACGAGGCCTCGCAGGTTCCCTCGGCATTTTGGAGGCATGTGACTCCTCCAAAGGGGAGCATGCTAACCCATGGCCTCTCCGCGCTACCTCAGCCATTTGTAGCTTCTCTGTTTTCAGGGAGAAAATGTTTTCCATTCCTGGGCCAATGAATGCCACCTTTGTCCCTTCATCCTCCATCTTGTGTGAGAAAGCCCCCCTCGCTGCACTCAGCCAGCCTGCACAAACTTAACCTCTTCCCCCCTCCACCTCACACAGGAAAAGAAACATACCGGGCCTGGTGCTTTGATTCAGGCTCAGTAATCTGGAGGTCTGGATAAAGCCCTGGCTTAGAGGCCGCTTTGGACGGCCAGATTCAGGGACCCGAGGAAGACTGGAGGAATGTGACGGAGACAGTGTGTTAATCAGGGAAAATACTATTAGCTGGGATCATTGAATCTGAGACTGGTTACCTGGTTAACTGCGTCTAAGAATGTGAAAAGAAAGAGATGAAAAGAAAATCCCTCTTTACTCAAAGTTAATTGAGTAATGTTGTAATAATGAACACAGGAGGAGAAATGTATTATTGCTGGAGCCGTTTGAAGCACATTAATCATTCTCATTATCAGCCTCTCCACATTACACCAACATTACTGTGCCATTTTCATATAATTGACGCAGGCTTATTTTTCTCAATTACCAAACGTTCCTCTCTTACTCCTCTCAGAATAACTCACTGAAATACCTAAAACATAAAGATTTACCAACTTGCTTAAAAAGTCACTGCCTTCGTGGTAATAATTAGATTTGAATAAATAGTGGTGTGAAAAAAGTGGGTAGAAAAAAGCTCCAGATCAAAAGCTGTTAAATGCTTTTGGAGATTTAATGCATCGTTTACTGCTTCTCTCCAATTAATGGATAAAGAACGATTATCCAGGGTAAAAAGAAAACTTTCACATACACACAAATGCACATATAACACATACACACAAATGCATGAACACACTATCAATCAATCTATCTATCAGTCTGCCTCTTCTGTCTATCTATACATCTGTCTGTGTCTGTGTCTGTGTCTGTGTCTGTGTCTGTGTCTGTCTCTCTCTCTCTCCCTTTCTCTCTCACCATCTATTCAACAGAGGTTAAGATTTTCTCTTACTCATGAACTCAAATGTAGTTTGAAGTTTTTGGTCCCAGTGATGATTTGCTCTGTCAGGACTGAAGTGATCCTCTCTACAGTCTAATGAGGGACAAACCCCTAACACTCTCCTCACTCTGTGCAGAAGTACATCTCAGTCCGCTCGGATTTAGTCAAACGGTTATTCTCCAAATGTACTGACCTTTTAGTGTGAACGTTCTTCTGCTGCAGCGGAGGAATGATGATGAGACTTTAGTGCTACATCAATTTTACATGACCTAAAATCGCTCTTCTTTTTGTGAATGAGAACTGTTAGACGGATGTTTAAACATCCATTCACATGTCACATATGGTTCCTTCATGTTCTTTTTTACTGTATGACTGTAATCTTAATCATGTTGCTGGTAGAACACTGAAATATCTTATCAACTATCCACTTATCTGCCATGAAATCCAGCAGAGATTTAATCTTCCTCTATCTTCTGAGTCCTGTTCTCTCCACCGTCTGATGACCACTGGTGGAGCGCTGTTAAAAATGCTCCCCGGTCACAGGCCTGTTAGCCTCTGATGTACTTTTATTTTAATGTTAATATCCTTATAACATGGCAAATGTTGATAATCAACAAGTCATATTTACACCAATGTGCTCCACTGACACCTGTTATTTCTGATTCATGAGCTACACATCAACCTCTCATGTGCAACTGATCCTCTAAAATCACAACTCAGGAAGGGAAAGCTGACAAAGAAAAGCTTCATCGGATGAAAGTTGAGCCGAGTCTGAGGAGACAACTTTAAAACTTCTGGGACGTCCTAACCTGGCCTCCTGCACAGAGGATGAACTCTTTTGATTTGGGTAATAACACGTCTCTTCCACTGAATCTGTCCACAAATCAAACTTTCCATTTTCTGCTCCGATGAAAATAGCAAAAGCTGTTTCCACATGGTTTTTGGAATCCAACAACCAATTTAGCTTTCAGGGTGTGGTGAGTATTAAAATCCTTGTGGGGCCTCTACCATGGTTATTTAGTCTTGTGGCATTATAAATCAAATCCATGCATATTCAGAGTCATTTACTGAATGAAGCTCTTTTCCTTTTGTAACTTTTTTTAAAGAATGCACTTCACATGTGTTGTAGCCACTCGTCCCGAATCTGTCCTCTCATGATTCTATTTAAACCAGTCAGCTGTTCATGAGGGACGGGACACATTGGGAGACTCATCCGTCCTGTCCTGTCCTGTCTCTACCCTCCGGTCACCGGTCTGTGTGTACTCAAGAGGACCCTCATCCACCCCCTCTGCCGCGGTCACTGTGCCGAAACCTGGACACCCTCTAGACCCCTGGAGCCTCTGTGCACCCGTACAGTCGTGAAAGATCAGCCTCCCCCGCGCACACACACACACACACACACACATACACACACACACACACACACACACACACACCCACACCTCCCTCCTTCCGCCACTGCCATCTCCTTCCCTTCCTACCCTCAAATCAACACACCCCCTCCTCCTCCTTCATCCTCCGAGCCTCCACACCCTTCCTCGCCCACCAACCCCCATCCTCACCACGCAGCTATCCCACTGCCCTGCCATCTCGCAGCATTCCGCAGGCCGTGCACACACAGAGGCCTATTGTGTGAGCCGGCAGACGGCCGAAAGGCAGCATACAGTGCGAGCTGCAGCAGAGAGGGAGGATGTGTGGAGCTGTACATTGTGCTACATTGAGCTGTACGTCGGTGCCGATCGGACATTGCTGCTGTGGCAGATAAATGTGGAATGATTGCTCCTGATGATGTAAATGTCAGCTGTGATTTCTTCTGTGTGATTCCATCAGTGCTGCTTCAGGGGACCAGCATCATCAGCTGATCCTTGCAGTTTCATGTTGTATAAATCTATCTTTTAAAGACTGGTAATTTTGTGTTTAAAGGCCACTCTGTTCTACTGTACTGTACCAATGGAGCTGTAATTAAAGCCCCTTCCAGCAGAACTGCCACTTCATCTTTCTTTATGTGACACAATGACTTGACCCGACACAGTAAACTTCATTGTTAGCACCACTTGTTCTCCTCCTATTGTAAGAATGCAGGTTATTGATTCAGCTGCGAACGTGGCTGTTTAAATTCTCGAAATGTTTTTGTCGCCGGACTCGTCAGCATCATCGCTGCTCAGGTTGTCCTGCTAAACCTGAAATTACTCAAACCAGAAGCTCCTGCTGAACCCAGGATCTACTTTCTCCAGAGTCATTAACTGGAGTGGGTTCCTTCTAACTTCTGCCTTAAACATCCACTCCAGTGCAGGCGAGAGCTGAGATGGTGGTTTGAAATCTTTCTTTCCTATATGTGGAATGAGGGGGGGGGCTGTCTGGAAGGTCGTGACCCTGGAATGACTGTGCCTCCCCTCACCACAAAGACCCCCTTTCAAGCTCACTCACCTGGTGCTATCTAGTGCTGAGGAAAATGATAAAGATTAGACAAGACGTTTCACAATAGATTATTTTGGAATACGTGTGCCATTTAGTCAGGAATGTTGCAATGAAGGTAAATACAGTTGGTGCCACGAGTGACTGGACAATCAAACTGCATATCGGTAATAAGCAGTAGTTAATAGTATGTCATATAAAGATCTGAAAGTAATATTTAACTGCAGATTGCCTTGAGTCTATCCAGAGGGAAACAGAACAATTCTTCTTTTAATTGCATCTGACAACCACTTGTCAATGAGCTTTGTCCAAACAGACAGAAAGTTTGACTTGAATTACACGACTGCTAAAGTGTTGAATGGTCGGCTCAACAGTTCAGGGTTTCATCAGGTCTGCAGGTTAATCCATAATCCAAGAGACAGGACTGAAACCAACAAGCCGATTTACCCGGAGTTCCCACAACTCAACATTTCAAGAAACATCAGCATTCATTCTGTCTTCTCCCAAAGAGTTCATCTCTAATACTTTACAATGCCTCTTGCAGTGTTCTAAAGCTTCATTGGTTAGTTTAGAGTCACAGAAAAATTACCTGCAAACACATTCAATTCAACAGAAGAAGTAAATCACACAATAAGTTTTTGTCTGTAAAGTTTACCACTATTCTATCATAGAAAAAAGTTATACCTAACTTTAGTCCCAACTATATTTGAGAAAATCGTGATCTACGACCAAATAGGTTTCGACAAGAAAAAATCTAGAAATCATCTGTTGATTTCAAGAAGTTGATTTTTAAGTCTTTTGAATAAAAAAAATTGTTTGAGCTTATTTGATGACAATACTCGATTTAGTCTGTAGCCACTTTCCAGATGATCAGACTCTAGAGCAACCCTTCAAATCTTCATATTTTATCATCAACAAATGCACCAAAACATATTACATATAATGTGTTTGATTATGTTTAACAATAGTGATGGGTAAGCAACTTTAAGGCGTCCCTACAAGGATGATTTTACTTTTATTTCATAGATCAATTGAATTCTGAGAATGGCCTTGAAAAATCAATAAGGCCCTTTGGAAGAAGCTTCATGATTTTCTGATCCACTGACTGACTCCACATCATAGAGTCAAGTCAGAGCTTGGCCTTTGCTCTGCTGGATGTAGCTCCCTTTCTAATACCAGAGTGAAGGTGCATCTCTTGCCTGGATCAGGCCAAGCAGGTCAAGGGAGGAGGGAGGGCTGGAGTTAAAAAAAAAAAAAGTGTAAATGCTGCTGGATTGAGGGGAGGGAGATGAGGTTCGGGTTTCAGCTTTACAGGGGGTCTGGGGGAAGGACTGGTATTTTGGAATATACGAAGATCCATACAAGGCACAGTGGACATAAAACCGCGGTGCTTGCCCTGACGCGGTGGGTGCAGAGTGCCAGCTGGGGCCCCGCGTTGGATTTCACTTAGATTTTGGAGGTTTTGACTGCTTGGTGGCATAAGTCTCTGGGAACCAACACTTTACACACCACTGTCTGAAAGCCTGGTCTCCTCCGTTACTTCATTTCTCACCCGAGTTCGTGCATGTCTAATATTTAGACATGTTCGGCTTCGTGGATTCAAGGACTGTTCTGCTACTTGTAGCATCCCAGGTTGTTTTACTCGCCGTGGTCAGATGTCAGGAAGAAGACGACCGTAAGTTGCAAAGTTTTTCCTTGATTTGTTTTAATTTGTATTTTTTTGTAAAAATGTGGATTGATGCTCTGATGTTATTATTGTCTGTGTGTTCACCTCCTCAATCTTCTCCATGTGATGTTTCAGAAGAATAGAGGAGGATAAATCCAGTGAAAGTGATGACCTGTCAAATTTAGAGCAGGAAGAGCTGTCAGGCTGGGATAGAGTTTTCAATTACAAGTTTCTGTTAGAAAACATGATATTTCCATGTCAGTGATGTATAGGTTTTTGTATTTTCTGCACTGTTTAGCAGGTCTGTCCAAAACAAGTGAGTGCTTAGTTTCCTGAAGGACAGATGAGGCTGTCAAGGTATATCAGTGTGGGATGGAGCACCAGGTGAACAAGTGTCCATTTGTCCTCACCTGAATCCAGCTGCTCAGCTCTCCCTGCTGGGTTTGCAGTTATTGCAGCGCTTTATCTCAGCAGAATATCTACTTAAAGCAACATTTAAATCTTAAATGTTTTCCTTTCATTACCTAGAGAGAAACACGTCTTGGTCTATGGGTGGTAAGAGAGTTGAGGATTTTCTAGAGAGTTCCAAGGGAGTAAAGTGAGGCTCAAATTTAAATTGAGTTTATTTTTTCAAAGACCTGTAAAATAAGCCTGATCCACAGGGTGTGAAGTGACAGGGTCAGACAGTGATTGACCTCAGACTAGCAGGCTCAAAGGGGAGCAGGAAATGAGAGGGACAGGGTCAACAGATGATAGAGTTTTATTTACAGTAAGATTCACTTTACACTTCATATCCTCTCTCTAGCTGCATTTATCAGCTTCTAGCATCATTTTAGTGGTCAAAACTTTAAAGTAGTGCATAAGAGAAGCTGACATTTCAGCAGCAAGTGGTCTAACACCATTTTAACAAGTACGTGCCAAGTACCACTTTCACAAATACATTAAGACAAACAAACAAGAACTTTTGGCCCGAACACTTTAAACAAATCATCCATTCTTAATTCCCCAATGTGTTTGCACTGGCGCTTGACACAGCCATGGGACCCAGATGGAGAAATTTAGACGGGCACCCCCAGCCCGCCCCCCCTCCTGTTTACTTAAGGCAGCAGCTTGTCAATTGGGCACAGTATCCCTGAAAGAGAGGTTCATTCATACCGGCGGCGGAGCAGGCCCTGCAGGTTAAATATACTCAGGCAGCAACGAGAAATACCTCAAGCTTCAGACACATCTGTTCACTGTGCTGCTTGTTGACAGTAGCTTTAAAGCTGCTGCAGAATTCTCCTCATGAAAAGCTGGAGCCTTTTCTTGCCTCCCACAAGAATTATGTTACGAGGTTTTCAAAGTTCAGCAAGACAAGGAGTTCTATGCACTTACATTTTTATTGTGTTATTCCATTTTGCTCGAATGTCACTTTTTTGTATTTGTGTTCAGAGTTTTTATTTGACACAGGATAACTTTTATCTTTCTCCGTCTTCCTTGTACGTCTCCCTCCTTCGCTCGTTAACCCCTCCTCCTCCATCTTACTCCTCCTTCTTCCCTGCTCCGCCCTTTGACCCCCTTTACATCCTTTTACTCCCTCTCCTCTCTCTTTTCTTTAATAAAACTACTATAACAACCCACAATACTTCATAAACTCCAACACCTCTCCCTGTCTCACTCCGTCTTGAACCAACCTCTCTGTCTTCCCATTACTCCTCCTCTGCCCACCCCCTGCCTGCCCCCCCCCCCCTCTGCTGGCCACCACCACAGAGGAGGCAGGTGGCTGCATCCAGGACGCCCAGCAGTATAATGATAAGGATGTGTGGAAGCCAGAGCCGTGTCGTATCTGTGTGTGCGACAGCGGATCGGTTCTGTGCGATGAGATAATCTGCGAGGAGATCAGAGAGTGTGCCAACCCCATCATCCCATCTGGAGAGTGCTGTCCCATCTGCCCTGCTGATGCCAGTGCCCCCATTGGTTGTAATTTATTTATTCACATACCCATAAATAAATTACTCTTATAGCTTGCATTTATCTTCCTCCTGGCAAACACTTTGGAACGGGGAGCAGCCACAGGGTCCAAATATTCTGTCTGATCTGGCCCGGATCTGATTCTATAGCGTTGGCTACTCCAAAATTATGTTATTAGGATTTTGAATTTGTATTAATGAGTTGTTACTCAGCCAGCACCTGCTGCTCCCTGCTCCAAAGTGAACCTCCTATTGCTTGGTTTTTATGGAGACCAGATAAACAACATTATCAGGATGATACGACTCCCTGGTCGGATCCTGAAATGTGACGACTGGTTCTCATCTAAACCAGGCGAGGAGCCTCTGCTTGTTTTAACTCATGACTAAGACGAAGCTTATGTTCACACTCAAACACAACTTTATTCCTCAAAAGAAGAGTGTCCTCAGGGGATTTAACTTTTATCTTTTTAGGTATGAGGCCTTGTGTCACCTGTAAATGGTTCACAGCCTGGTAAAGAGCCACTGTATTCCTGTGGTGTCTTCAGAAAAATATCACTTAACTACTCAATAAAAAAATGAGCAATAACATAAAAACCTCATTGCTTTTGCAGACAACACAGTTTTGGATCTTCTAGAACATCAGAAACACAGAGTTTAAGATTATAGTTGAATTCCAGCTCGATTCAATCTTTCATTATACAAAGTAGAGTTTTATTACTACTTGGAAGAAATATCTTACTGGCACTGCCTGCCAATGCTTTATTCAACAAGCTGAGCTTATAACTTGCTTACAATGTACTTTTTCTAAGTTCATTAACATTTTGCTGCAAACACACCAAACAGTCTGTGCTTGCTTCTGCTTTATCTCTCATCATAAATATAATCTGGATGGATGGGTCCTTTCCCTTTGGGGTTGGTGAACGGTATTTGATCACTTTAGCATCAGTTCTATGTATTTCTCTTCAGGTCTCTTTTTCGGAAAAATCTAAAAGGGTTACATCTGAAAGAATCAATCGAGTGTCTGAAGCGTTGATCACGTTTAATGTTGATGTTCTCTTTTTCCCATTTCATCCGTCTGTCTGCACCATCAGAGACATTCGGTGCTAAGGTGAGGCAACAATCCTGATATTCACAACAAGTAACAATATGAAAACATTAAGTTGTGTCAAGCCACTAATGTGATTTATTTTTAAAACATCAGGGCCAGAAAGGTGAACCAGGAGAGATCGCTGATGTAAGTATGAATCCTCTGCAGTCTGTCACAGTAAAGTAACACTTAATAACTGAAATGACAGTACTTTCAATATATTTCCCCAAAAAACGACTTTACTTGCATACTCATCATTTGCCTGGTTATTAAGTTATATTATTAAACTTCAAATTGGTCAAGCAAATATTTTGATCATTTAGTTTTCTTTGGGATCAACAGTGGTGCACACATAGCACAGTTATTCATAAACCCTAAAATAATATGTTTCATTTTTTGATTCCACTTTCTCTTGAGTTTTTCCTCGTTAAATAAATGCTTGATCACTAGAGTGGCCATTTCTGGTCGAATGAGAACTTCCGATTAATTGAGAACTAACCTGCATTCCTGAGACATAATGAACCCGATCAAATCGGCTTACATCCTCTCAGCAACTGTGCCACAGCGGCACATGTCAGGTGAACAAAGCCAGTTGAAACAGAGGTTAAGAGGAGGTGATGTCTTAGCAAAAACTTGTACTGTCAAAAGAGATCCTCATCAGGTTGTGTTCATTGTGCCTCCATGTTCACCTCCTACAAGGCTGGAATGTTCTTCTCAAAGTTTAGATGCAGACACTAACAGATTAAGCATAAAAGATCTGTCTCGTAATAAACAGTTATCTTTGACAACGGTCACAGAAAACTGACGTAAATTTAATTTTTCTATCCTTGTGCAGGTTGTAGGACCAAGAGGACCAGCCGGCCCTGTGGTAAATACTATATCTTATCATACATTTCATATTTATTCATATTTATTCTACACTTGTGTTCGATGTGGTGTTATATTGGTGCAGAGTAATAATATTCTTGCTCTGAAGGTTTTAACAGTCCTGTGAGTCTAACCGAGACCACTATCTTTTGTTTTTGCAGGGCCCATCTGGTGAGCAAGGAGTGCGTGGAGAAGCTGGTGCCAAGGGTGATCTGGTAAGAGACAAACAATAACAACACCCTACAACAATCTACTCAGTGAACCACTCAGAAGAAATGTCCACACATAAAAGTCACAATGTGATTTCAACCACTTCTGACAAAGGACCACCAAATGTTTGGTCAGGCAACAGTTGTTCTGATGGTCGTTATTATAATTGAACTGGCAAAGTGGTCTGCAGAGTTTGAGATTAGTGTGGGAACCTCCAGATCTAATCATGCAAACAAATACGAGACATCCTCTGTAAAGGTTTAGCTGTAAACGGCATTGATATGAAAACCGGTGCAGCCATTAATAATCATTAAAAACTGCAACACATACAGAAAACTGCATTAAGGCAAGAGGAGGCTCATGATGTGTATAACCTGAAAACAGATTTAATCCTCCCGGCTGACTTGTGACTTGTGACTTACAGAGAGATGGCATTTTCTGTTTTTCCCTAGGGAAATGTTGGACCTCGAGGAAGAGATGGTGAGCCCGGTATCCCCGGTAACCCCGGACCAGCTGGGCCACCCGGACCACCAGGGCTTGGAGGGGTCAGTGTCCTGGACTTTTTCTAATCCACAGCATAAACGACATTTCACTGTTGGAAATTCTGACACAGTGTTAAAAATGTTTGACAAAACAAATGGACAAAGATCTAAATATATATATAAATGGATGCATTAACAGTAAATCAATGATATAAAGATTTTTCATTATTGGAGCAGTGTATTGCTATATTTACAACGCACAGCATTTGCATACATGGAAACTGCCTAAAATGGGTCAAAAGAAGTCTTTCATATATTAACTTATATATGAAATATATAAGAAGACTCAAACAAAGGAAACAAGAGACGATCAGTTCAGCACACTGCCGCGTAGAGGATGAAAACGATGGTTTAATTTAGCAGAGAGCAGGTGCAGGCACATTTTTCTTGTGCACGTTATTTAAATGTATATTTAAATCAGAGATTCTGTGAATGTTCTTGACTAAATGATTTTGAAGTGTAGGCAGAATAAATGATGTGACTCTGTGTGTTTCGTGTTTCTGCAGAACTTTGCTGCTCAGATGGCTGGAGGCTTCGACGAGAAGTCCGGAGGTGCTCAGATGGGTGTGATGCAAGGACCAATGGTGCGTGGGACCAGCTCACTGTGTGTGTGTGTGTGTGTGTGTGTGTGTGTGTGTGTGTGTGACAGTTCATCTGTCACAATAACAGAAAATGAACACGGACATTCAGCTGACTGTGAAGCTGCTGCTGAGAACAAGTAGCAAAGATTTAACTATACATCTTCTGCTAGATGAATACAATGCTGCCATCTTGTGGCTAAGTAGTGTCACTCCAGCAGATACTGTAGGCTGACTATTAAACTGATATTTAACTTTAGACTTGTTTAAAATGGGGTATATTTGGGTATGAACAACATTAAATTGTAATCTTCTGAGTCCAAAAAGATTTATGGTTACACTTTACATGACTCTCAATACCTTTGACGGTTGAGTTCTCTGTTCAAGCAACACAATTTGTCACACTGTTAAAAAATAGATGCCAGATAAACTGACTTAACTCTGTCTTGTGTTTCTCCTTCAGGGTCCTATGGGTCCTCGTGGTCCCCCTGGACCTTCCGGAGCTCCTGTAAGTACAAACATATATCTCTACCTCATGGTGTGATTGTTCGTTACAATCAAACTGCTAATGTGGACATATAAACAGAGGAGGAAAGATTGGGATGAATGAAAACGTTGCTAATACTTTGCTTTGTCATTTGTGCTAACAGGGACCTCAGGGATTCCAAGGTGGACCCGGTGAGGCTGGAGAGCCTGGTGCAGCAGTACGTTTTGCTAATTGTGCATCTTTACACCTTCGTGCAGACAGTGCTGGTCACATTTGCTGTTGTGTGTTTTGTGTTAATCCACAGCACCTTCTGCTCCAATGCTCAATGCAATGTTTACGTCTTCATATAGACAAACTAGATATGTGTCTCTAATTAACTAACTTTGTTTTACAACAGGGGCCATTGGGACCCCGTGGAGCATCTGGACCTTCTGGAAAATCAGGAAGTGATGTAAGTGTCAATGATTCACCTACAACATGGAAACCTACACTAAAACAGGGTCAAAGGTCAAAGAAAAACACATTTTAATTTGGCAGAGTAAAATGGCTGCATAATTTCCCCTTGTGCTCCGATTTTCCAACAATGAACCTACTTCGGTTGATTTCCTTACTATTATTTCCCAATGATTTACATCAATCCTCCCTCATGTGCTTTACTCTATGAACTAGACAGGCCACTAGGGGGCACTGTCTATCTTCTAACAACTCTGATGAAAATAATGACTGCACAAAACACAGGCTGCATGTATCCAACAGCCTCTCACCTCATTGAAGTGCCATGCTGTTACATCCTCTCATGCAGCTTCTGTAAATAACCCTTCCACTTCCTGTCTGTTTTTTAGGGAGAGGCTGGCAAACCTGGCAAAGCTGGTGAGCGTGGACCTGCAGGGCCTCAGGTGAGCGAATAACCATCACTCAGCATTTGATCAGTTCAGACTGAATCTGGTATTATGCATCAAAGTGAAGAGAAGATTTATTGAACAATTCTCTTCTGTTTCTATTTCAGGGCGCTCGTGGATTCCCTGGAACTCCTGGACTTCCTGGAATTAAAGGACACAGAGTGAGTGTTTAGCTTGTGATGAAGCAGGATGAGTAACTGCTCAATCCACTCGTTCATTACATCTGAGGCGACCAGCTGATGATATGTGAGTCCTGATGAGCACCTCCATGTTTGTCTGTAGGGTCACTCTGGTCTGGATGGAGCTAAGGGAGAGAATGGTGCTGCAGGAGCCAAGGTAAGATCTTATATTTTTTTATTTGAATTTTAAATATATATAATACTTTCGTTTCAGCTGTTCTTCTAATTGTTCTGATCTATGTTACCATCAGGGTGAGTCTGGTGCCTCTGGTGAAAATGGTGCCTCTGGGCCGATGGTGAGTTTGCTGCTCTGCCTGTATGACTTCATAACATAAAACTGTAGCAGACATATTTCTGTGCTCACATCCCCATATGATAGATATTAGGAATAATTGGCTTTGTCTTAAAAGAACAATGATTTATTAAACTGATCAATCATATTCTCTGCCACAGGGACCACGTGGTCTGCCTGGTGAGAGGGGACGTCCTGGAGCTTCCGGATCTGCTGTGAGTAACTGTATCATATCTGCTATTTCTAATGTGCAGATTGGTACGTTCGTTACAATTTCCTGGTCTCTCTATCATGATGCACAGAACTGACTCTCCTGTCCTCTCACTCTCCAGGGTGCCCGTGGAAATGATGGCTTGCCCGGTCCTGCTGGTCCACCTGTAAGTATTTTAGTCCCCACTTTGCATCCGTCACATGTGCTTTAGGCTTCTTTCAATAAGCCATCGCTTTTGATAGGAAGGTTTCATCAGACATGTACCCTAACCTAAAGATTTTCTCTATGTGTACAGGGACCTGTTGGTCCAGCTGGAGCTCCCGGTTTCCCAGGATCCCCAGGATCCAAGGTTTGTACAACATCATTATCATAAATCCCTTTTTCAACACAGTAAAGCTGATGCACTAAAAGAAAATCAAGCACAAGAGCATGGTTTTAGTTTGACAGCCTCTCCAGTACATATGTAGATCTTCACTTCTACCTCTAGCAGTTTCAGAGAGTTGAACTATCCTATAGATATGGTTACTGTTATTCATACACAACCGATCAAATTCAGCTCAAACTAGAAAATGAGGTGTTCAGGATCTTCTCATATTCAGAGAACTTCCTCAGAGTGAAAGTGAAAAATAATTGCAATTTAGGGTTTCACATTTCATGCACATGGGCTTAGGTGAATGACAACTAACGCAAACACATTATTACTCATCTGTATGACATTTATATACAGATGTTACCCAAATACAGAACAAATTATTTCCTCCACCTGTTCATGATGAATTCACTGTGTCCTGTCAGGGAGAAGCTGGTCCTACTGGTGCCCGTGGAACTGAGGGCGCACAGGGCCCACGCGGAGAGGGCGGTACGCCTGGATCTCCCGGACCTTCCGGAGCATCGGTTCGTTTGTCATCCCGATTGCTCAGATTTATGTTCGATTTAATCATCCATCATTCGTCATCATTGTCATTCATACACTGTCTTTGTTACGTTTTAACAATTCACTGTTTTATTCTTTGTCTGTATAGGGTAACCCTGGTACTGATGGTATTCCTGGCTCCAAGGGATCTGCTGTAAGTGCTTTGGAATCCTCTATTACCTCATCTTGCTTCATAATTTATAGTATAAATATTTCATACATTTAATATTTTACTTGGTTCTTTCATGCAGGGTGCTTCAGGTATTAGTGGTGCTCCTGGATTCCCCGGGCCTCGTGGCCCACCTGGACCACAGGGAGCTACAGGACCTCTGGGGCCAAAGGGACAGTCTGTAAGTCACTTATGAATAATCCAAATCTCTGTGAAACCCTGATACTTGTTTGTGTTACATTTATTCATAGTTGTTGTTGTCTTCTTCTTAGGGAGACCCTGGTATTCCCGGATTCAAAGGAGAAACTGGACCCAAGGGAGAGCTTGTGAGTTGCTCAGTTTTGACTCGACTTCAGTGATTTCGGACCATAATGAAGATGTATTATAATTAGTCGACAGAAAAGATTAACTGAGATATCTTGTTTTTTTTAGGGACCTTCTGGGCCTCAAGGTCCCCCTGGCCCAAGTGGTGAAGAAGGAAAGAGAGGCGGCAGAGGAGAGCCTGGCGGTGCTGGACCACTCGGACCTCCAGGAGAGAGAGTAAGCATGCATTAGAGACCATGAAGTTGTTAAAAAAAATACATTATGAATTAGCGGATGTTAATAGTTTTGCCTCCTCTCATCAAAAATCTGTTTGTGTGTGTGATTCTTTTCAGGGAGCTCCCGGTAACCGTGGTTTCCCTGGTCAGGATGGTCTTGCTGGTGCTAAGGTGGGTTCTGAGTGAAATGACGTCCAAACTTATAATTTCACCTGTCTGACTCCACTGACACAGGATAAATCTGTAAACCTGCTGACTTGCTTCTGATTCTTCTTCTTCAGGGAGCCCTCGGTGAACGTGGTGTTCCTGGTGCTGCTGGGCCTAAAGGTGCTACTGGAGACAATGGACGCACAGGAGAGTCCGGCCTTCCCGGAGCCAGAGTGAGTCTTGCATAGGGTTAGGGGTTACAGTTGTAATCACTGTAGTTCTAAACCAGATGTATATTTTGTTTTTATTTGATATAGTGCATTGTCATAATGTTTGCCTCTTCCTGTGTGATGCTGACAGTGAAAATCTGCTTCTCTCATCAATAGGGTCTCACTGGTCGTCCTGGAGATGCTGGTCCTCAGGGAAAACTTGGAGCCTCAGTGAGTAAAATGCTTAAAATCCTCATATATAGCTTTCTATTGAAAGGGTTAAATAACTACACATTCAACTCTTCTTAAACCAGAGAGTCTCTTATTTTGGCACGCTGGTTGAATAATCCCACTGGCTCCAGCATGATCGTGATTACCTCATTCAAGTCTCTCCCAAGTGAAGGTCTGTGTTTCAGTGCTGATTTGTGATTTTTACCTTGTGCCTTTGACAGGGAACCCCTGGTGAGGACGGTCGCCCCGGCCCACCTGGTCCTCAGGGAGCCCGTGGACAGCCCGGAGTGATGGGATTCCCTGGACCCAAGGGAGCCAATGTATGTGTGCCAGGGTCTCTTATTCAAGTCGTCATGACTGCCCACAGCAACATAACACATAACATTTAAATAGCCAATCATACTTTTTTGAACCTTTGTGCACTTCAATCTAGGTAAGGTAATTTCAACTGATTTCTCCTCAACAGGGTGAAGCTGGAAAGGCAGGAGAGAAGGGTATCGTAGGTCGTCCTGGTCTGAGAGTAAGTACAATTTCTCCACAAGTAGTTTACCTTCCTCCAAACCTTCCTTTCTGTCTTCAGACCACTTCTCACAGCTGAACGTCTTCTCTCTGAACAGGGTCTGTCTGGAAAAGATGGTGAGACTGGTTCTTCTGGACCTTCTGGGCCTGCTGTGAGTACTTAATTCATATTTGATGCGTTTAGACATGTCAGCTAACAGTTTACAGGGTTTTCACTTGTGTCTGCCGCTGGCTGATGTGTTTGGTGTCTGTCACACAGGGGCCTGCTGGAGAGAGAGGAGAGCAAGGAATGCCTGGACCTTCTGGCTTCCAGGTGAGTTTATCGTCATAGACCTGCGTGGAAAACCAAAAATACACAAAGATCTTATAAGTCAAGAAAATACATTAGGCTATAAACTAATCTATAATGAATGATATCATGTAACTAACTCCTCTGCTTTTGTTGTTTAGGGTCTGCCTGGACCATCTGGTTCCCCAGGAGAGGGTGGAAAACCTGGAGACCAGGTGAGTGTTTGTTCTGTCCAGAGAATTTGTTGCATCTGTAGGTTTATCTTTATGGACAAATCCCTTCAATACACCGGAAACTAACTGAAGCAGCAGGGAGTACCAGCTACAAGCCATGTGATGGAATTCCTGAGAATTCTAACCTTGTTAAAATTATACCAGCCTTTTACAAGTTGGTCCATAACTACTCTGCTGTCAGAGCCTGGAAATCAACAATAGATCAAAGTGCAGTTTATTCTCTTTAAATGATAATGACCTCAGCACAGTACAGTGGAATATTGTAAAAGCCTCTATTCATTACTGCTGAGCTTTCCAACTCAATGTTTACGAAACAAGTGTAAAATAATTTGTCTGACTCACAATAAGAGTTCAACAGAAGGTTGAGATCTGTTTGTATGTGTCTTTAAACACAGTCACTGGTTGTTGCATGAAAACTGAAAACTGGACTAAAAGTGTTTTCTCTCTGCAGGGTGTTTCTGGAGAGGGCGGAACTCCTGGTGCTGTTGGACCTAGAGTGAGTTTACCTGTTCAGGATTCTTATTAATTATATGCTGCAATCATTGCTCATTATCATTGCTCCATGTACATTCTGCTTATTTATATTGTAGGTTTTGTACATTGAGATCTTACTTTTATCATCCTGATCTTGGAACTGAGCAGTGTCTGTGACCACTTGCTCTTCCTCCTCCTGATCCGGTGTCTACTTGTTTCCTGACAGGGTGAACGTGGTTTCCCTGGTGAGAGGGGTGGTGCTGGATCTCAGGGTCTTCAGGGACCTCGTGGAATTCCTGGAACACCTGGAACTGATGGACCCAAGGTCAGTGGATCCCTCTGAAACAGATTTAAGATTCCCAAAATATATCCAATAATTAATACATGATTAGGCCCTTTTGGCATTACCAGTGGAAAAGAAATACTGAGTTTGGGTAATTCATGGGAAACCAGTGGGAATTTGACTGACAAGTGATCTTCCTAAACTCAGGGAGCCATTGGACCAAATGGTGCTGCTGGACCTCAGGGACCCCCCGGCCTGCAGGGTATGCCTGGAGAGAGAGGAGCAGGTGGCATCTCAGGACCCAAGGGAGACAGAGTGAGTAACAGGAGTTGTGACCTCAGAGTGAATTGGTGAATTCAAACAGATCAAATGTCAGCACCAGTGCTCTTGTGGTTTCATGGATGAGTAACACACTGCTTTCCTTTTTGTCCAACAGGGTGACAACGGACAGAAGGGACCCGAGGGTGCTCCTGGAAAGGATGGTTCTAGAGTAAGTTCACAATAAATCCTTGCTCTCTCATTTTTTTGAAGGTGTCTGACGGCCATCAAACAAAGAGAGATATTTGATCTCACCCAAACTTCAATATTACTTGTGTCTACAACTACGCCTTCTTCTTCCTCAGGGTTTGACTGGTCCCATTGGTCCACCTGGCCCATCTGGACCAAACGGTGCTAAGGTAAGAAGAATAGTGTCAATCGATAATTGTTAAAAAGGAAGGATTATCCACTTTGAATTAAGTTTGGGGTGGATTGATTTGTTTGGTCTGACTGATTGTTTTTCTCCAATCCAGGGTGAGACTGGACCTGGTGGACCTACTGGTGCTGGTGGTGCTCGTGGTGCTCCTGTAAGTATCTGCTCATGTGATCTGGTTTAAGGGGCTGATGGAAGAGTTTCAATTGTTTTCAGAAAAACTGCAAGATAAGGAGAGAAACAATATTTTGATCCATTTTTAGGATCTTGACCAGACATATGTAGGATTGATTGGCTATGGTAGCGGCTTTTCTAGTTTTCTAGGACAGAGAAATTTGCTTCATTTTTAGGGATAGTTTCTTAAAAAAAATGATACACAGAATGTATGAGAGGGACTTTCAGGAAGAAAAAAAATCTGCATTCAAACAGCATCATCATTTCAGTCCCCTCACCAACAGTGTGTCTTCTTTCCTCCTGCAGGGTGACCGTGGTGAGGGCGGTCCTCCTGGACCTGCTGGTTTCGCTGGACCTCCTGTAAGTAAAGTCAACACAACACCATCAGTTCAAAAGAAAATGTATTTCAATTCATTGACAGTACGATTAAATGACTGTTCTGTTTAAAATATCCAGGGTTCAGATGGTCAGCCTGGAGCCAAGGGAGAGCTTGGAGAGTCTGGACAGAAGGGAGAGGCTGGTACTTCTGGACCTCAGGGACCATCTGGAGCTCCTGGACCTGTGGTGAGTGTCTGATCAAAACGAAGAAAATATAGAGTCGACAGTATCTTAGGTCACATCTCTTGATCAGCTAAGTGACAGTATAAGAGTATTTAAACTGTTACATTTATGAGAAATGAATGCATATCAAGGATTACTAATTAGTGATCAATTGTTGTTTCTCTTTTTCAGGGACCTACTGGTGTATCTGGACCTAAAGGAGCTCGTGGTGCTCAGGGAGCTGCTGTAAGTAAATCATGTTTATATTTTTCCACCTGAACAAACAGTTTATCAGCAGCCTGTAGATCCACATTATACACACTGCATCCCACAGACTATATTTTAGACTTCTGAACATGGATTTATTGATTAATTTCACTGGAGGGCAATCGCTTCATCAATTTTAAACCCTATAAACATATCCAACAATGCGTCTCCACCACACCTGTTAATGTGTGTTGGCCTCCTATTGAACAAGGCTGAAAACAATGACCCTCAGCAGAAACAAATAGCTGCTGCCATTACAGCTCTTTTGATTCACTTTCACATATTGACCTATAGAGAAATTAAATAAATTGTCATTTCTGAATTCTTCCTGTTATTGAGGACATTGTTATTTTTTCTTTTGACAGGGTTCCACTGGATTCCCTGGTGCTGCCGGCAGAGTTGGATCTCCTGGCCCTAATGTGAGTATTTATTAATTTATATAATCAAAGAAGACACATGCTTAGCAGTTAGTTTCTGCTTTTACTAACTGAAATTCTCTGTCTACCTATCACAGGGTAATCCTGGCTCTGCTGGTCCCGCTGGTTCTTCTGGCAAAGACGGACCAAAGGGTGCTCGTGGTGACAGCGGCTCCCCAGGAAGACAGGGAGACCCTGGTCTGCGTGGACTTGCTGGCCTTCAAGGAGAGAAGGGAGAGGCCGGAGAGGATGGACCACCTGTGAGTTGGAATTTGTACCTCAACATCCACTCTTAGTCAATGACTATATCAGCCTAAAATCAACAGGAGCTGAGTGAAAACTTCCCTTTACTGACATGAGAAGAGGATCTGTGCTCTCTGAATCCACTCATGTGAAGGGGATTAGAACGTTTCATGAGTCATTATTTTTCTCTCCTGACTCTGTAGGGTGTTGATGGACCTTCAGGTCCAGCTGGTCTCGGTGGATCCCGTGGTATTGTTGGTTTGCCTGGTCAGCGTGGAGAGAGAGGCTTCGCCGGTCTCCCTGGACCTTCTGTAAGTGCCTTCATCCGTGAATGATTTTAGCTTTAGGTTATGATTTCCCCATTTCTGTCTATAATAAATATTTGTCCTTTGTGTTTAGGGAGAGCCTGGAAAACAGGGAGGTGCTGGTTCCGCTGGCGACCGTGGACCTCCTGGACCTGTCGGACCCCCTGGACTCACAGGACCTGCTGGAGAGCTTGGAAGAGAGGTCAGAACCAAACACTAGTAACAACAATATGTCCAAAACCATAATGTCTGGATTTCAGAAATGTATCCACTGTTTTGACTTAAGAAACAGTGACCAAACTTCTTGATCAATCAAATCTGATGCTATGTTATTAAATCATGTTTCTGTATCTCAGGGTACCCCTGGATCAGATGGACCTCCTGGTAGAGATGGATCTGTTGGAGTCAAGGTGAGAGATTTCAGTCTCACATAAAAATCTAAATCTAAACCAAATAACACATTTTGAGAAGACTTTGCTGTAGATCTTGTTATCCTGAGTCATCACCTTGTTTCCTCCTACAGGGAGAGCGAGGTAACACCGGTCCTGGTGGCGCCCCCGGAGCTCCAGGAGCCCCTGGTGCCTCTGGACCTGTCGGACCTCTCGGCAAGCAGGGAGACAGAGGAGAGTCTGTAAGTAACACAGGACACTGTAAGGAGTCATAGGGGAACGTGTTGTGCGTTGTTTCATATTTCCAGTGTTGATACCAGGAAGTAAACCCACTCTTGTTTCTTTCATTAGGGCGCCCAAGGACCTGCAGGAGCCTCTGGACCCGCTGGTGCTAGAGGAATGGCCGTAAGTGTCATCATCCCAAACTGCAACCTAATCAAGTGTTTTAGATTTTAATTTGATTTAGGGAATTAAATCTGCTGCATGTACGTGTCATGAATTTTAATACATGACAAACTTTTACTTCAGGGACCCCAAGGACCTCGTGGAGACAAGGGAGAGGCTGGTGAGACTGGAGAGAGAGGACAGAAGGGTCACCGTGGTTTCACTGGTCTGCAGGGTCTCCCTGGACCTCCTGTAAGTAATCCAAATCTCACAGTTCATCCCTGCAACACATTTTATTCTGTCCCTACTGTCATCTAATTTTACTTCATCCTTCACTAAACAGGGTTCCGCTGGAGATTCTGGAAGTGCTGGACCTGCAGGCCCAAGCGGCTCTAAGGTGAGAGAACTGACCCAAACCAGAAAGTCAAAAAAGAAGAAAAACTTTGATTAGTTTTCTGTCCTGCAGCTTTAATGCCAAAAGATATGTGATGGTAATGAAGGGCACAGGTTAGTCTTTTTGTAATTCTCCAATCACCTGCCGATGGGGACAGGAAAGGCCACGTGCTGTAATTACCCATGGCTGTGATAAGATGGGCGGCTGAGGCATTTTGTAATTACTCTCTGCAGGGAAAAGACACAGACAGACCAGGTTTTTTTGCAAAATCACTCCTGCTGAGATCGGAAATGGACTTCAATATCTATTCTAGATTAGCTAAGCACCCTGCAGGATAAGAAAAATGAAGGGAAATGTCACCATACAGATAATCTTGTATGGTCATGCATAATAAAGGCAAAGGGTCTGAGGGTGATGGGGCTAATGGAGGGAAACTGCTGCTGCATTTGAATTGATGTTATTCAAATGTGGCAGACTGTGTGGTGGATCTGAAAAATTAAGCTTTACATTAATACATTTTTTACTCATGTAAAAGGTATAGTTTTCCACTTAGGACAGAAAGCTCAGGTTCAGCAAATACAATACGGGTTTTTTCCACTAGTTTAATCTACAACTCACCTGTGTCTGTAGGGACCTGCTGGACCCACTGGACCTGCTGGCAAAGATGGATCCAACGGTCTGCTCGGACCTATTGGACCACCCGGACCTCGTGGTCGCTCTGGAGAATCTGGTCCATCTGTAAGTAACATGTCATTAGAAACATTACATCTAAAAACACCCCCCTAAGAAATCCTGTATTCTGTACTATTTCAGCGGTGTCTTATTATACACTTGTTTCTTCTGCCCTCCTTCAGGGACCTCCTGGTAACGCCGGGCCCCCCGGTCCTCCTGGTCCTCCTGGTCCTGGCATCGACTTGTCTGCCTTTGCCGGTCTGGGTCATTCAGAGAAGTCCCCTGATCCTCTCAGGTACATGAGGGCCGATGAGGCCTCCAGCTCCCTGAGGACGCACGATGTTGAGGTCGATTCCACACTCAAGTCCCTCAACAGCCAGATTGAGAACCTGCGCAGCCCCGACGGCTCCCAGAAGAACCCTGCTCGCTCCTGCAGGGACCTGAAACTGTGCCACCCTGAGTGGAAGAGCGGTGAGTCGGGTGGAGGAGTGGAAGAGGATTAAAATAGAAAAGAAAGTGTGCTGATGTGTTGACTTTTAGATTAAAATGTTCCTCGCTGGTGAATACACTGCTCCTAGAGATCTATTTCTATAGCACATCTTAAATCCTCTTGGTTGTAAATGAGCCACTGTACTAATTTGAAATACAGTCATATTAAAGAGAAATGAATGCTTACAACAAATTTAGCAATCAGCAAGGATTCAACTAAATAGACTTTGGTGACTGGGTCCAATAGTCTGAGACCCCCACCATATATTCCTGCTAAATAAATACACATCTTGATGTTTGGGCATCATTCAACCGGCCTGTCAAATATTTGTTCAGTAAAAACTGAGTTTGCAAAAGTAACATATAGTTTCTCAGCTTCACTCCTCATTAACGCTCTTCTCTCGACCCTCCAGGTGATTACTGGGTTGATCCCAACATTGGCAGCACCGCCGACGCCATCAAGGCCTTCTGCAACATGGAGACCGGACAGACCTGCGTCTACCCAAGCATCGCCAAGGTGCCCAAGAAGAGCTGGTGGACTAGCAAGAGCAAGGACCGCAAACACATCTGGTTCGGAGAGACCATGAATGGAGGATTCCACGTGAGTGCACTTGTCCACTACAGATTATTTCTTTCTGAAACCTGATCCAGAGGAAATTAAATGAGCCTCAATATGAAAGCTGCTAATTTTGATTGTCTGGTTCTACAGTTTGACTACGCACAGGAGGGACCTGCTGCCATCGCTGCCAGCGTCCAGCTGACCTTCCTGAGGCTTCTGTCCAATGAAGCTTCCCAGAATCTCACTTACCACTGCAAGAACAGCGTTGCCTACATGGACCAGACCACAGGCAACCTGAAGAAGGCTTTGCTGCTGCAGGGCTCCAACGATGTGGAGATCCGCGCAGAAGGCAACAGTCGCTTCACGTACAATGTGTTGGAGGATGGCTGCAAGGTGAGAGCAGAGGCAGAACAAATATTATCGACTATATATTTCTAATTGTAGCATGAGTCTGTTATTAAGAGATTCTTCTATTGTCAACCTACAGAAACACACAGACCGGTGGGGCAAGACCGTCTTTGAGTACAAAACACAGAAGACCTCCCGTCTGCCAATCGTAGACATTGCTCCTATGGACATCGGAGGAGCGGATCAGGAGTTTGGAGTGGAAGTAGGAGCAGTCTGCTTCTTGTAAAGCGGAGTATCACAATGGCCCCCCCCTAAATAACAGGAAATGAAATGACACTCAACCACGAAACATTACACATACTTCCACAATAAAGAAGACTGGAAATTATTAAAAAAAAGAAAAGAAAATTGATACTTTTTGTCTAACAACAAAGTGCTCTCCAAGTTGTACTCCCTGGATGTTAGCACTGAAGGGCACCGGCAATATCTGTACACCACACCAGCAACATTCTCAGTCAACCCGCTTCCTGAGATCCAGTCATGTTTCCCATGGCCCACAGTTGACGGGAATGAGTCAGAACCAGGAGGAAGAGGGACCAAGCGGACAAGTTATGGAGAACAGGAACAGGACTTGATGTCACTTATTTATTGTCTAACCTACACGGGCAGAGTTGAGGTAGGACTGGACGGGTTTACTTTGTAAGTACGACACGCCCCCTTTCCACTACAGAACAGCCGCACAACCTCTGTCCCAGTCCTACTCCACCTCCCACCCTGTTTCCCTCCTGACACACAAATACGGCATTTTGAATCAGTGTAGACCAAAAAACAATCTATATATTCTCAGTAAGTAAAACCAAATCCAGGCGCTGCAGGCCTTCCACCACGAGCAGGAGCCAAAAAACCTTTACTGTGTATTATAAATCCTTGGTTCTATTGTTGTAAAGGTCTGTGTTTATAAACAACCAGATGGTTTTATATATATTTCCACATTATGTGTGTACATGTGTCTATATGCACACCAACACTTTTTGGAAAGTGAGGTTACATTTGGGATGTATGTTTCCATGTCCTGTTCCCCTTGACTGCCCATCAGAAGACGGCCCAGTTCTCGTCCCAAGAAATTCGAGGGAAATCAATTTTGCCTTTTTATCGTAGTCGTCCAGATTTTTGTTAACGCTACCTCACGCTGAAAAAAAACAAGTGAAAATGTTAAGTTTAAATCTGAGCTGACCAAATCATTATCGCTTTCTGGTGGATCTGGGGCTGAACGGCCATCTTTGCTTTGGGTTGCTCTCTCTTCAGAAGGTGCTATGAGTTCTGTAATCCCCCCCAACTCCCACAAATCCCTTATTTCCCACTAGCCTCACACCACACATTCACACTCCACCCTGGAGGAGGGGGTGCAGTCGGTTTACGACAGGGGAGACAGGGGCGACTTGGAGGCCTTCTCTCGAGTCCACATCCCCAAAGCTGAACAAGGGACTCTGAGGATGTAAAAAAACATAACCAGGGTGGGTTGTCTCTCTGTGTGTGTGAGGGTGTGTACATTTTTTGATTAATTTTATTATGACCATGACCATGATCATTTTTGTTTTTATTTTGTTACACTTCTAATTGCTGTAAATTGGAAAATAAAAGGAGAACCGAATTAAGAATGATTGTTGATTTTTTTGGGGGGAGATTTGAACAAAACCAGAAATGGTCGTGGGGATGTTTTTCTTCTCTCAACAGAACCGTCACATGTGCTTAAAAGTTTTTTTTTGTTAAACTTGTATTTCTTGAGGTCAGTTACTCTTGACTGTGTCTATGTGTGAGCGTGTGTGTGAAAGTTTAAGACTGTGATGCACATGTGTATTTTCATATTTGAGAATCTCATAACAAAAAGGAAGAAAAAGTACTGTATTCGTTCTGCGGTTTCACGTTGTCTGAACTAATAGGCATAAATAAAAAACCTTTTTTGACTGGAATCATGTATTTTGTAGAGTAATTATGCATCACTACGTCACTACTTGTTTCTGTGACCTGCTTCCTCTCCGGTCTCTCCTGAGTCAGAGAAATATTATATAACATGGAAAAGACCCTGTAAGGATCAAAATATAGAATCAAATCTACAAAACGTCTAGGGTACATATCCTACATATAAGGATTAAAAACTACACACTCACTCTCTCGATATAATTGTTTAATTGTTAAAGATAGAAAAGAAACTGCATTAAACATATAACACATATAGAAAAATGCGTCAGGGTTCATGGAGAGAAATCAAAGAAACACAACATGACCACAAACGAGCCAAGTCGTGTAGGGCAGGTGTGTGTGTGTGTGTGTGGGGGGGGGGTGTCTTCACATATCTGTGAACAAAGGCCCAATACTCATATTCAATCTGTTTCTGCTCAAATATTGTTTCACCACAAACCACAATTTGGAAACACATCAGCATCACACACACAAAAATCAACTGTAATTTGAGGCTTTATACACAATATACATATTCATACCTGGGATGAATAAAGTATATCGGATTAAGATTTATATCATCACTTTTCTAGTGTGAACATACAATGTTATACAAGCGCTTCAATGAAGGGAAAAGATTTCAGCTCTAACATCCACATTCCACCACTACCTCACAATGTTCATCAGGTTCAAATGTTTTGATGAAAGAAGGAAGCAAATCAGTTGAACGGTGTCAAGAACTTTCTAAACTTTTATTGACAATTTATTACATAAAAAATAACATGTGTGTGTGTGTGTGTGTGTGATGGCTGGTCAAGAGATTAACTCTGAGAAGAGCGACTGATTGGCCAAGGCACTCTGTCTTTCCTGTGGGCGAGGCAACAACGGACTGCCACTCATGCCAAAGTGGGGGACAGCGTTACTCAGGAAGTAGAAAGGCACATGGGTAATTCTTCCATTGGACCAACACTGAAAACAAAGGGAGAGAGAGAGAGATATCAATGTGGAGGTGAAGCCAGTATGTTTTTCATGTTACAGCATTTTAAAGACCTTTGTATACAACATTGAACACAAGTTAACACTTATTTCTCCACCATACAGGCCAGTATATTGAAATGATTCACCTCTATATAACATTTTTACAGTAATTTACAGTAAGCAATAATTCCTTACTTAAATATATCAGCCATATAACAGATGGATAAATCAACAAAATTAGAAAGAATTGAATTATTGGGACTTATGCTAAAATTTACACTTGGTCGAGGAGATGATACGTTTTTAATATCTTCTGTTAAAAGCTGTATTGAGAGTTATCTGCAGGTCTGATGGTGCTGTCCGAAACATCTTCAAAACAACTACAAGACACTGACAAAAAGCTTCCCACGTTTAGTTTTTCCTGTTCCAACGCTAAAACCAGCCATTATTTACAAAGAATTATCAAAGAGATAAAATGGTTTTGTAGGTCAACACTTACCACAGTGAGCAGGGCTCCGTGCTGGAAGTTTGGGTGGAACTGCATCAGTCTGGGCTCTGCGTCAGCTTCCCCTTGAACAAAACCACTAAACACGGAAACAAAACAGTAATAAGCAAATCTAGACGGGATACACTGTAGTATGATCCTGGAAAATGCAATGCTGAAGCTACACAGACATGAAATTTACAGTAACCACATATAACAATACAAACCATGGCAGCAGCTCAAAGATGGGGTTGGTTCTTGTCTTGAACACTGCTATGATCGCAGGTCTGTCTGCTGCCTGTGGTTCTCCTGAGAGAGATGGAGGCCGAGTAGAGTTATTCAAACTATACTGAACTAATAATCAATGGCTTCATTGATGTGAATGAGAGAAAAGTGTGAAAGACCTTGAAGAATAACTGCGAGTCTCTCTCCTCTTGGATCCCAGGCAATGGACTGGATCTCTCCACCAAGACTGGTAAAGAAATCAAAGAGAAGTGAGTGACGCTCACCTTCAAAGATCAAATAATCAAGTGGTGAAGAGAAGCATTCATGTCGTCTACTTCCGTTTCTCCCTGGACTGTTTGGAAGCACTAATTGCCTCCGTGGACTAAAATGCAGCCAATTAGTGATTTAGTTTAAAGATCTTACATGATGTCTCCATCTGGTGTGTTAAAGGTTGTCTCCGATAGGTCAGCCACCACAGCTGCTGCCTGGGATCCCTTGGATGTGCCTGAAGAGATGCCTGCAGAATAACAATGACAACGTTTCAAGCTGTAAAATCCACCGAGCTGTGTATTCTTGAAGACGACCGGTTACTCTGTATGAAGACTGAGACATGAACCTGGTGCGTCGGTGAAGGTCAGAGCGTAGATGACCATCTCGCCCTGCACAGTGAAGAGAAGCCGACTCCCATCTGGACTCCAGCAGCCAGACTGACAAAAACAGATTCCTCATTAGTGGATAAATACAAAAGATGTAAAATGCTTTCTCGTAACTTTGGAACTTGGAGAGAAGTGAATCACCTGGCAGCGTCCTTTCAAACATGGCCAACGCTCACAGGTCCACATCCTGGTCTCCCAAACCCTGAAGAAAGGAACTCCACTTATTCATTTGTAAAAAAACCTCCATCCAATTATTATCTGGTGACACCTGATTAATTCCAGACTATACCACTAATCCCTTACATGTTCATAAATATTCATGGCGCTCTACAATCATATAGAAAGTGGCCACTGTCCACACGCATTAAATATGAAGGAGAAAATTGGCAGCTTTGCATATCTTGAACTTGAAATGTGCAAATGTAGCTCAACAAGAAAAGAGGGAATGAAGGAGGGAAGCTAGACAACTAGGAAGCTGGGTATTTTAGAAACTCTCAATCTCTTATTCGCTGTCTCTAACCTGAACAGGGCAGAGGGTGTAGAAGCCAGGACATGGCTGCCGTCTGGGGACCAGGACAGAAAGCTGACCCCGCCTCCTCCGACCCGCTGGAGTGGCACACAGCTTTCTGCAGCGACGTCCCAAACCTGAACCGTACACGGAAGTCAAAAGGCCGAACAACCTTGTCAGAAATTCAGTCAATCACTTAATATGAATCAGTTGGAACGTACCATTATAGCAGTGTCCATGGGTGAGGCTGACACCAGAAGAGATCCGTTTGGGGACCAGGCGATGGAAGTGACTGGGGAGTGACCAGGATGAGACAGAACCTGAGCACAACCGGATGAAGGCCTGGACGGGTCAAAAGGAAGAAGAACGGGGCGTCATGAAGAAAGAAAAATACAACAGGTATATGAGAGTTTCTGCAGGGTTTAACAATTAAATTAACGATTTCGTAAGACTCTTTTAATACCTCATAGCTATAGAATTCATATTAAAATGACAGAAAAACTGTGACAGTAAAGTCTAAATTTATTTAATAAGTGAATTTATGGACATTTAAATCACATTTTGTCTGTACTTCCCGATAATAATCTGTAGTGATACATTTAATCAGTTCAGATGATTTATATCCAGATAAGTGGCAGCCTGCTTGAGTAGTAACGGCATTTATGACAGTTTGAATGCTGCTGACTGAATTCAATGATTTTTGAACACATTATACTTCACGTACCTGGTTGACAGTGAGCAGGGGTCCACGTGCCAGACCAGTAAACAGTTCTGACAAGCGACAGCCAAAGCAGACGCACACAACGGCTTCCACTGCACTGCTGCCACGCTCCTCTGGAGACGGTGCTTCAGTGTGGGAGTGGTGGGGCTGTCAGAGAACAAAAGGAGAAATGTCAAATACCTAAAGTGCTATGTCAAAGTTTAAGAACAACGAGTTTCGCTATTGTAGTCTTCGGGTAAAAGAATAAAAGAATAAATTGGAAGGAAAGCAAGAGTATGGTTTCATTGCTGATATGCAGTGTAGACTTTATTCTGCTGTCATGTTGGCAACAGTAAAGTAATTGTACCTTTTAGGGTTGTATATTTTAATGGAGTCGTCCAGGAGGGCGACAGCAAACTTATCTGTGTGAGGATGCCACGCAAAGGCTCGCACCACACAGTCAGACCTGGTAATAAAGAAGGGATACAAGCAGAGAAAGGTTGTGGACTATTCAACAAACTTTGGTTTTAAATTATGATTGTTTTCATTATCCATCAATGTAAATGTTTGAAAATTTGGATGGGAAAACTATTTACTTTCTTACATTAATTGTCAAGAACACTGCTGAATGATGAGATTATTCTTTAAATCATCCCAACTGCACACATACATCTTTAATCAGTGGCACTTACCAGTTCAGTACTTGTGAAAACTCAGCTATCATGTTTTCACTGCTTAACTGTGGAGCAAACGACAAAGAGGAAAATACACAAGTTAAGGTAACACAACAAACAAGTGATAAACATGTGCAGCACTTTTTCTAGGTAAGAACTTACTGTAAGATGAGGAAACAAGGAGCCGTGAAACGAAGAGACCCTCTGGAGCAAAGCCAGGGTGCAACCAGAACTCACTGACAGCCATTTTGGCACTGCAAGAGAAAGACATTCAACAGTTATTGAATATTGGAAATGCAAAACCAGGTTGGTATGTGTAAAGAAGAAAAAAAACAAAATACAAGTTCCATACCCTCTGTATTTGAATTGGTAATTTCGGTTAGGAGTCCTGTGAAACCACCATCCCGCCTGGAACAGAGACAAGTCACATTATTACATTTGTCTGTAATAGATTTGGGACAAATTATTGTTAAGACAGAACATTGTCTCGACATGATGTCTCACAGGATGTCATCTTCAACATAGACCCAGATAGAGATGAGGGCTTGAACCACCAGCCTCAGCAGTTTAAACTACTAACCTCTGCATTTTCATTCTTCAACACAAGTTACATAAGATTCCACGTGAATTGTTTCTTTCTTTTTTTCTTACAATATGTTGTTGAAAACTGTAATATCCAAATGACGAGAGCTGCAAATATTCAGCAAATATAACCCTATTCTCAGAGAAAATTAATTCCCATTAAATTAAGACTCCTATCGCTACAACAAAATCAAGTAAATTATTACCATACTAGTTTAAATAAGGTGTATCTACTGCATAATTTTCCAACCAGAAAACCCTGTTAAGTTGTACTTTTAGTGTAAAATGCCCTGTTCAGTACTTCAAAATCATTCAAAGCAAATTTATATAGATTCTTATGGAGAATAACAATGTCATCTTCAAAATCCTATGTTGTCTAGACAGTAATACATCTATTATTAAAGTTATACATCGTCTGCTACATGTACCACACCTGCATGTTGTGTGTATGTGTGTAGTTGCACAGTCATATGAGGACCATTGTGAGTGTTACGGTCTCAGGATTGTGTTACCATGCTGCAGCACTCCTCATCCACAGGGTCTCGGAATGGTCCAGAAACGCTGCCTTGCTGCTGCTCTCTGTTCGGCTGTGGAGCTTCAGAGACTCCCGGGGGAAGTAGAGACTCAGTGGACTGGTGTCCTGCAGAAAGACAACACAACGTGGGTGAAGACACATCCACTGGACCCGGTCCATCAACACCAGCAGAGACACTGGACTATTTCAACACCACCACCACCATGACACATATAAGCTCCGGACCTGCTGGGCTCGGTCCTCGGTGCTGGACCCGGGCAGCAGCTCGTTGTTGGACTCGCACAGGGTGCTCTGTCCGAGGGCCAGCGGAGGAGGGAACAGCGAGAGGGAACACATCTTCTCCCCGGGGAAAGGAGCCTGGAAACACGGCATGGCACAGTCAGATACACACAGTCATGTCGGCTGCCATGTTTACACCCAACAACAGCTGAGAGCAGCCGGGGCGAGCAGCGGGCTAGCTACAGTTAGCTAGCTAGCTGGTTCTAGTCCACTACTTCAGTGTCGGTTGTTATAGCCGTCGGTGGTCGGGGAGGTTACCTTGTGGTGGGTTAGGGTTAGGGTCCTGTCTGTGGATCAACACCAGCTGTGGTTCCAGGCAACAAGTTTAAAGCTCATGCTTCTCTGTTGTGACACTTTCGGTTCAACAGCTTCAAGCTAATCCCGCCGTGCGGACTACGGCGAGCCGGAGGGACAAACCGTGCGCAGCTCTGCTTTTTTCTGTCTTAAAGCAGCTTTATTTAAAACTCACAGAAAACAAGTGATAAAGCGACAATTAATTATTTCTTAGGTTAATGATATTAATTTAACGCTAGAAGTTCAAATTGCGTCGATTCCTTTAGATTACTTCCAGCTGGATTGTTTTGAAAAATAAGAAATGTGTATTCTGTGGATTTGTGGCTAAGGCAATAAATCAAGTTTTTATAGACATTAGCTGAATTTCTGTTTTCTCTCGCAAACTACAGTTTTGTGCATCACTGCCACCAGCAGGTCTGGGCTGATTATATGACCAGTCTGTTTTATTTTGTTGCCATTGTAAAACTCTTTGTATTGTGGGTTTGAAAAATCCATGAAAATGAAATAAATATAATAATAAATACATGAAAAATACCACAGTAGCTGTTTGTCATGAATCTATTCAAACGTAAACTATCAACCACTGATGAACCATGAGGATGATAAAGTATGTAGGCAGGTTAGGGTTTTTAATGTTCAAAATGTTTATTTATTGCAAAGAAAAAAGTGAACAAATACCGCACCTCTCTGATTATTGAAAAGATCTGAATTAAGTGCTGTCTTTATTTTTCTCCAATAAAGCTTTTATTTTTTATTTACTAGAATAATAACGGACATTAGTTTAACAAGTTAAACTCTGTAACAATGAATGCTACTTTACTTAATTCTTCCTGTTTGATTAAAATAATCCCTGCTGGTTAGGATCAGGAATCCACTCCCTGGTTGTCTTGCTGACTCGGTTCAGAGTTCACTGCACAAACTGCACAGAGCTGACATGTTGTCCTCTTCAGGACAGAGATGCACTGCTGCATCAACCCTGAGGAACAGGTAACAATTATTTGTTGTCACATACAAAGCAAACATACAATTTTATTTTACTTCAATTGTTTCCTCATGTTTTCCCCTGCAGTGTACGTCCTCCATTTTCCTGCTAATGTGAGTTGTGATTATGATGAAGATAATGATGCTTTGTTTACCCCAGTGAGAGCTGAGTGCATGGTCATCAGCAGGATGATAATATTAAGCTGTTAGAAAGCCACTGGGCTCTTCCATCACTCTTTTGACTATACACCATGAAAGGATATGTGTCTGTTTTAAAACAATAAATAGATGCCCACACTAATAGTGAAAGCATTTATTTTAATACTATTCCATTATATGTGATTCAGGGCAAAACACACAGTTTGGTGAAAGCTAACATGAAACTTCAACATCTCTATGTTGGTCAAGTTGACATCTATCAAAGTAGCTGTCATGGCTCTCAATTGAAATTACCCAAATGCATTACTGAGAGACACAGGCAAGGGATTATTTAATATGATAAAGGTTTTGTTAAAGGTTTTGAAACAAGTTTATGACACATAGACCCTCCATAAGTCATGGTCAGATAACCAGGACTCACTTCAGTGTTTAAATATTTATAACTGAATCAAAATACTTGGGCCAGAGGAGACGAGTAAATAGACTTTTCTTATCTTGATGACCATCAAAGTGCTTTACAGTTCAGTTGCTCCATTAATCCATCCAAAACACTTTAATACTCTACACTTTCTCTATTACACATAACTCACACAGCCACCACAGCTGTCAGCGGCAATTTGGGGTTCAGTGTCTTACCCAAGGATATTTTGGAACATAAATTGGTTGAGCTGGATAACGACGACCTTCTGCTTCACCTCCTGAGCCACAGCTGCTTTTGTGTGAACTTGCTTTTTGAGACCCCTCAGGTTTTCTGGGATCCACTTCAGGGATCCAGCCTGGGAGAGTAGCACACCAGCATCCCTGGAGCCACGTGTATCGTTCAGAGTCACATCAGCAGCAGGATGGAGGAACGTGCAGGTGAATTTCTCAGATGTGGATATCAGTGAATGAAATGAGCACAAAATTAAACAAACACAGCGTGCAGAGGATCGAAATCCTAGTTGTATGTGTGTGTGTTGTCTCTTTTGCAGAGGTTGGTTCTAGCGCCCCACTGCGGTGCAAGTCTCATTTCCGTGACGTCAATTCAGCACTGGGAAAGAGACAGCCCCCCCCTGCAAAAAAAGAAAATAACCCAGCGCGCCTCACGTTGCATGGGTCCCCGGTTATTGATAACACGATTCGGCCGCTGGGATCGGTCCCAGGAACGTGGAACTCGTGGATCTAGGAAGGCGAAATCCAAAGCGACAGACTGGACCGAGGAGGAACAACGATTGTCTCATTATCGCGGACAAACAGAAAGCGGAGCCCACCCCTGCACTTGACAACGCGGCATCAAGCGGGCAGAAAGGTAAGGGAATGTCACACTATCCGGTTAAATGCTGATTGAATAGGGGATAAGGGTTTCGGGAACATGGAGCCTGCATGGTGCAGCTGCTCGGTCGCGTTCACGCCGCTTTGCACTGCACCAACGAGCCGATGCTGCCAAGGAACCAATCACCGTCGACGGATGCAAAGAAAATCATATTTGTGCAGCAACATTATGAAATATGCGTGTGCGTAACGATGCCAACATCATGAGTGGCTGTGGAGACGCTGCGGCACTTTCACTTGGCATGGACCATAGTAGGCATCGGGCTCGCGATTCATGCACGTCGGCTATGATGCTGCTGAGTGTCATCATCGCATCCTCGGTTATTTAAAGATTGATCTTCTTGCGTGTGCGTGTGCGTGCATTCGCGTGTGTGTGGCTCTGTGTGTGTGTGTGTATGTGCATGCATGTGCGCACTGCTCCCTCGCACAGGCCCGGCTGGTTGTTTATTGGCCGGTTTTTTTTTGTCACGCTTTAATTTGGCTCCTTTCGTGCAGTGGTGCAGTATAAGACATTGAGCGGGTGTTTGTGTAGGATATGTGTGAATAGTATACTCTCTCTCTCTCTCTCTCTCTACACCCCCGCCCCCTTCCACCTCACCGCCCCCCCACCACATGCACGCAGGCACGCACGCACGCCGAGGTGGTTATGCAATTCGCCATATTCTTGAAAAATGCACACAATGCTCTTGCACTTGATGCACGACGGGCGACATACGGGAGCCGTTTTGCTCGGATGCTGTCAGGCTGCATGCGATGCTCCTCAGAGAACAGGTGACCGTCTTGCGTTGCTGAAGCTGCACACACTCCTGTGCTCGATTCATTCATAAAGCCCCCCTCGCCACTCTCTGGGTGATGGCTCCACTGGGCAGGCTGGTTTTCATTCCCATTCACAGACACAGAGATGAGGCTTTATACTGCGCGATTCACACTGACTTCTGTTGAGGAAATGGAGCGTCTGAGTGGTTAAACTGGTGGACTGGCTGGTTGCCCAACTCACTGCACGACTACACTCGTCTGGTGGATCTAAAAGATCAGAAGAGACACTAACAGTACAGCACAAGTCATTTCAGCACTGGACAGCTCCCTGAGTCCAACTGAGCTGTCCAGTGCTGAAATTGATCCGTGTTTGTTTATATATCTTTAAAAATGTAGCGCACTGATGGCAATGATAATAATAGTAAGAATTATTATAAACTGAATTAACAAAGCACCTGTTAAAACCCAGTGACAATGTGTATTACAAGGTCAAAATGGAAAATTGAAGGCAAACAATAGGAAACAGCTAAAAAGCAAACGATAAGAATCTATTTAGAAGCAATTTGAAGATCACACAGCAATAGAGAACAGATACCGACATAACAAAAGGTTGCTGATGAGGAAAGAGTGAAAACAAGATAAGATACCAGTATTAAATGCCTGTAAAAATGTGTCTTTAATAGAGATTCAAACAAGGACAAGGGGTTTGTCAGATGGATCTCCTCAGGGAGATTGTCCCAAAGAGTGGGAGCCCTGAAAGGCCCGGTCACCTTTGGTCCACAGCTGGGACTGTGTCATTCTAATGCATTTGTTGTCGTAACTCTTCTCCTTCAGGTTTACCTCTCCATCCTCCATCCACCCTAACCTGCGGTGTTGGGGAAACCCCTGATGAGTGGTACCTGTATCCATGAGCCCCGTGCCCCTTCCCCCTCCCTGTCAGGCTTCACCACCCCCATCTCAGAGACCCCCTATCGACGACTCGATGGAGGCAGCTCTGCCTGCACCCCCGAAACGGACCTGACCCCCACACAGTGTGTCATCCGTAACTTGCTGTCCATCGACACCGGTGGACAGGGGGCGCCCGGTGGCAGCAGCCCCACTCCCAGCGATGGAACCTCGGCCCACTTTGACAACAGCGTGCTAAAACTACATGAACATGAGGTCTGCCAGTGTGGCGGGGGGGCCGAGGCAGGGCACAGTCCGGAGGCTGGCGCTGTGCGGAGCCAGTCGGACTACATTCGGCTACAACCGGGAAGTGGAGGGTTTTTGGAGGGACTGTTTGGTTGTCTCAAGCCAGTCTGGACGATGATTGGAAAGGCCTACTCCACTGAACACAAGCATAGCCATGAAGGTAAGAGGATAGGTTCTACCTCAATGATCTTTGAACTTTGCTCGGTTCTGCACAATGAATCTTAATGCCACAGAACAAAGAAAAGGCGACTATTTTGAGACTGAAACACGTCATTTAGTCATTTAGGATTAGATATTACTGTGTAACCATGGAGATGTACCATAGAAAAAGTGCAACTGAGCCCAGCGATGGAGCTTGAACTCCACACTGATGAAAGAGGCCTTCACATCCGTTACTTAAGTAAATTTACCAGTGCAACAATCTATGATTACTCCACAAGGAGTATAACTGAATAAATGTACTAATTCTGCAGAAATAGAATCACTGTGACTGACCTATTATAATAAATTACATTACAGGTATGTTGGTGATTTATCATTACACAGATACAATTTGTTGTTGCTTCAGCCAGAGCTAGTTGACTGTACAGTGATTAGTCTGAGGTCGGCAACCAAGGTGTCGGGCTCCTCCAGAGACAAACCTGAGTGGTCCTAAGATGATTGGTGAGGCATGAAAGTAGAAAAAAAAGTGTACTACACAGACTTATTTAGATTTTTGATGCTTCTCTACTATTTTTTATGAAATATTGAATCATTTGAAACCTTTGGGCCTTGAAAAGTTAAAACACTCTGAGATCCATAGGATTCATTATTTTCACCAGAGTATCATGTTATTTTTTTAGGTATAATCCTAAAAGCAACTACAGGTGTGCGATGAATTAAATGTAGAATTGGAGTATAAAAAAGCAGAAAATGGGTATTTGTGTCACTACTTGTGAACATTTTATTTGTCCTATTCCATAACCAGGCCTCCATTATTTCCATTGCTCTCTCACCTCATAGTCATCAGACAGTGAGTTTTCACAGCTGCACTGGGGGAAGCATCATGTGAATGCGCCTCCGCTGCAGCTCTCCAGAGATCTTGACACTTTGGTGGACCTCATGAAGAATTGATTCGCCTGTCTCTTTTATTCTGCCCAGCTCGTCTCTCTTTAGTGACCAAACTCTCGCAGTCGTTTGAGTCGCGTCGCTATGACAGCTGACAGACAGATTAGACCAGAAGTGGATTGTTGTTCTTTTCCCTCAATTTCTCTCTAAACTCTGCATAGAAATACTCGATAAGATGTCCATATATCATTTGTTCGAACATGGCAGGTTCTTTGTGTTATGTATTTGTGTTCTGCCAGCATATTCCTCTGCAGCACCCCCCTCCCCTTTTTCTATACTAACAAGTGTACATGTTGACATTTGGATGCTTTGCAATATGTGATTGATATAACTAAGTGATAACTCTTTCTGTTGCCTGTGTTTATAACTTTCCATAATTGCACATGTATGTAGTCACAGAGTTTTGTTTTGTTTGGCTTGTTGGTCTTCGGTTAGAGTCCTGGGAGGTACCTTTTGAGGAGATCTCGGACCTGCAGTGGGTGGGCAGCGGGGCACAGGGGGCCGTCTTCCTCGGCAAGTACCACGGAGATGACGTGGCTGTAAAGAAAGTGCGGGACATCAAAGAGACCGAGATCAAACACCTCCGCAAACTCAAACACCCCAACATCATTACTTTCAAGTGAGGAAACCCAAGATATCTGTACCAAGATTTTAATATGCAAAAAATCCCACTTTTATAGAGTGTTTACCTTTTCTGGCTCGCTGTGCTGAGTTATCTGACTGTCTTGCCTCTAGGGGAGTGTGCACCCAGGCTCCTTGTTACTGTATCCTGATGGAATATTGTGCCCAAGGCCAACTGTATGAGGTGCTGAGGGCGGGCCGCAAAATCACCCCTTCCCTCCTGGTGGACTGGGCCATGGGCATCGCAGGGGGCATGAACTACCTACATCTCCACAAAATCATCCACCGAGACCTCAAGTCCCCAAAGTGAGTCAACACAGCTACAGCCTGTAACGCGAAAAGCCAACACAACATCTCAAGGATTCTTTATTATTCCCACGTGAAATTCTGTGTAATCTCTCCTTTGCAGCATGCTGATTACACACGATGACCTGGTGAAGATTTCTGACTTTGGCACCTCGAAGGAGCTCAGTGACAAGAGCACCAAAATGTCGTTTGCTGGCACCGTGGCCTGGATGGCTCCGGAAGTGATTCGGAATGAGCCAGTGTCAGAAAAGGTGGACATTTGGTAAGTCTCATAAATGTTTGTATTTATTTTGAGCTTATTTCAATGCTGCTGTTTCGCAATTATCTTTAATGTACTACTATAGAAGTGCAGATAATGCATCAGTGTTGTGAGTGAATGATTTGTGTTTTGAGTGTTTCAGTGTTTCCTCAAAGGGAGTTGTAGGATTTCTGCTTGTATCTTGTTGTGATGTAGTTCAGGATGTATTTCAGTTTTTACCTCAGTGAGACTTCCTTGGTGGAAGTAACTAAATACATTTACTGAAGTACTGTACTTAAATACATATTTGAGTTAATGCACTTCACTCCTGCTCATAATCTTGCTGATAATACTTACAGTACATATACTTTTACTTTTGAACGCTGGAATTAGTGTTGAATCAGTCAAGGATCTGAACACTTCTTCCACCATGGAATATATACAGGTCCTTCGGGGTGGTGCTGTGGGAGATGCTAACTGGGGAGGTCCCTTATAAAGATGTGGACTCATCTGCCATCATCTGGGGAGTGGGAAACAACAGTCTTCAGCTGCCCATACCTGAGAGCTGCCCGGATGGCTTTAAGATTCTCCTCAGACAGTGCTGGTGAGTAAACGTCTGGAAACAGAAATAAAGAACTTGGCTTATCTGTGGTTTAAGGGCTTTATTGATTTTTACAGTGAATTGTAAATGTAAACAGCTGTCTCCTCCATCTCTGATCTGCAGGAACTGTAAGCCCAGGAATCGTCCTTCTTTCCGTCAGATCCTTCTTCATCTTGACATAGCATCAGCTGATTTACTGTCCACTCCACAAGAGACGTACTTCAAGTCTCAGGTATGGTTTCTTGTCTCATTTCCCATCTGAATTACTGAATATACACAGAATAAAAACGACCAAATTCATAATAACTAGTCAGACATTTCTGCCGCACTAAAGAGATCCGTGATTGAGCTCAGCTCTGGCTAGACAGATCTTGTTAACAGAAATGTGCTCTCATCAGGCTGAATGGCGAGAAGAGGTGAAAGAGCACTTTGAGAAGATTAAATCTGAGGGTACTTGTATCCACCGACTCGATGAGGAACTGATCAACAGACGCAGGGAAGAGCTCAGGTATATTTTATACTCATACCTCTCATATACCGTGTTTCATGTTAATTCACAGTATACCAAATGTATTGTACTGGATAGTGGTAGTTTTACGACATTGGTCTGAATACATGAGGCCACTTACATTCTGTCCTAATTCTCTATGCCACTGCTTTGTCTGCCAATGTGGATGAAATAAGTGCCTTGAGCGGACGCCTATTGTAGAGGATTTGGATTCTCTCATGCGTGTGCACAATGACATCAGTAGCCTCTTTTCTTCACAGGCATGCGTTGGACATTCGTGAGCATTATGAGAGGAAGCTGGAGAGGGCTAACAACCTTTACATGGAGCTAAGCGCTGTCATGCTGCAGCTGGAGCTTAAAGAGAAAGAGTTGCAGAAGTATGAATAACTGCGTAGACACAGGATGTATTTTTGCAAAATGCTGACATTCTTCATTAATAAGTCGCACTGTTTTCACACTTTTTTTGTCCAGGAGAGAGCAGTCTTTGGATAAGAAGTATCCAGGCTTGTTTAAGCATCATAGCTCCAAGCAGGGCAGCTCCTCCAACACCATGGACAAACTCATCAAGAAGAGAAATGTCCCGCAGAAACTGCCGTCAGGAAAGAGGTGTGAGATCTCAGTTCAGCGGCTATTTGATAAAAGTTTCAATCTGAAATGGAAAATTTGTAATATTTATAAGGCTTGTGGAGTACAGTTGTTGACTTACCCCTCCCACTCTTTCAGGCCAGACCTCCTCAAGTCTGAGGTAATCTTTCCAAAAATGGATTCCTCCGTAATGCAAGTCACTATCCCAGCCTGCCCCAACAGAAGCTCCACTTCTCCTAACCGGTCCCGACGGGTAAAGACCCGACATCGCAAGCCCGGTAAGGGGAGCAGTGGGGACCTGGCTGGACTTAAGCTGAATCAGTCGTCCCCTAATAGGGACACAACTGCCCAGGTTAACAGCTCCACCACCAACACCTCAAAGCATCTCCTGGAGCCTTCTGCTGCCCTGCGGGGCCATGAGCAGCAGCAGCGGCAGCTCTCCTCCTCCAGCCCTGACCTCATCTGCACCACACTACAGGCAGAGGCCCAGGGAAAAGGGGAGGCCTCGGTGGGTGGGCTGGAGAGAGGGGGGAGCCTCAGTGCCTCTGCGGGCTTAGGGGGGTCCGAGGTGGGTGCAGCTGGCATGGATGACCTCATAGAAACTCCTCCGCGCAGCGACACTCCCAGCGAGGATGCTGCGTCGTTCCCGTTCTCCAGCAGCCCGGACTCCCCGTGTGGGAGGGGTGCGGCAGCAGGACGCGGATCTCTGGGATCTCCACGGCTGCCACATGACGGAGAGGACAAAGAGGAGGGGGCCGGTGCTCTGAGGTTGCCCCGGGGGGCATCAGGGGGAATCGGGAGTCAGCACCTTACACCTTCAGCCATTCTATACAGGGCAGCTATCTCACGCAAACAGGTATAGAGCTGGATGTGTGTTCGTTTTCCTCAGTGTTTGGTCATAATTTCCATCATTTTCACTCGTGCATTTTCCTGTTTCTTACTCCAGAGGCGTGGAGTATCATCAGAAGAGGAGGAAGGTGAAGTTGACAGTGAGGTTGAGTTACCACGGAGACGGTGAGTAACTTGATGTCCGTCTTCAGTGGAAAATTCCCTCAGGCCTTGTTCCCTCTGACATGTTGTCGACTCATACAGAGAAGAAGAATAACGTCATTCTGCCATATCGTCAATTCTGTGATTTTATTTAAACCTCCTTTTGTTGGTGTCTGTTTTCCATCTCTCCAGACGACCGACCAGCATCACCAAGTGCCAGTCGGTGTCTACGTTCAGCTCAGAGAACCTGTCGGTTTCGGACGGCGAGGAGGGCCACACCACGGACCACTCTCACAGCGGGACTCCAGACGTGGTCAGCACCAACACCGACGACAGGTTGGACGACCGCAGCGACGACCTCCTCTCGCAGGGCTCTGAGATCCCGGCAGACAACACTGATCCTGCGCAGGCTTCTGATGGCCTGTCAGAGAGAGACGGAGCCCTGGGCCCGGCGAAGGCTCAGCTGGACGCTGGGCAGAATCCTAATGAGGTAAAACGGCTCCACAGAGGACTGCATGTGTCAGTTTATGTCATCTTCTTATTCTGATGTAAAACACAGGAAAACAGTGGTGGAGAGTAACTAAGTAGATTTACTCAAGAACCGCATTAATGATGGATTTTTACACTTCTTTGTTATTACCAATATTTGTCTTACTCCACTATATTTAAATGAATGAAGAGGTCACTAGTTATGTTTCAGATTAAGATTGAACATAAAAAACAAATGCATACAGCAGATATTGTTAATGATGAAACCCGTGGGTCTCAACCTTATCGGCTAATGACACTTTACAAAAAAGGGTCTTGGCCCAACATCTCACACTTTGACGAGTCTCAGCCATTAACGTCTATTAAAATTGTAAATGAAGCACACAAATTGTACTTTCATTAACCCTTCACAATAAACATCCAATGTGCAGCCGATAACGTGAACGTTTTTTGAGATAAGCGAACCAAACACGGAGATTTCTGGAATTATCAGATAGATTTTTCTTGTAAATGACAAGTTCACGTTGGTTGTAGGTCACGTGTGAATTGTTTTTCCTCTTCTGTGTTTAGAGCCGGGTTCTTTGCGATGACTCCGACTGCGACAGTGTTGAGCTGGATCAGTCCGGCAGTGGAGAGCCCAGCCGCCCCCCCAGTGCTGGAGCATGGGTTCCACCTTCTCAGTCCTACCCCGGGTCTCCACAGGCGCCGCACACAGGACCTCCATAGATCCCTGGACACTGGGGAACGACCTCCAGCCCACGACGAAGAACAACCATCACAGGCGTACACCAATCTGTCAGTGCAGTACCGTACTGTCGTCATGAGGGATCACACCCACTACAACACTCAGACTATGACAAGTCGACTTATGGTGTCTCATAAGTTTGTTGGCTGGCAAACCGACATCAGACGACATAGGGCATTTGTCGTAACCTGGCATCAAATATTTTGGCAGCTTTTGACATCAGATAAATGTCATTTCCGTTCAGTAGGTTTTTTTAGGCAGATTAGTTACCAAGGTAACCAGTTCAGCAAAAACTCTTTCACAGACGCACGCACAAGAAGCCACCACACTTGTAGTCCTCGAAACACTCTAACCCTCACTCCTGGAGCCTCCTTCATGGTACTCCACACACTAATGCATCGGATACTAATGAATAATAATGTAAATATCCATGACATACCACATGAGAAATATCTAACTTTATTTTATTTGTAAGATAAAAAAAAAAAAAAGATAAGACTAAACGATATGCAGCCCTGTGAACAAATGCATGACTACATGTTTATAATTTATGGTTTGAATGTGTCCGTTTTATATTTTGTGAAAGTTTACACTTTTTTAATCCTGAAAGTATTACGTTTTGAGTTATTTTTGATTTTGTTAATAAATGTCAGCACTCGAGAAAGAGAAAAAAAAAGTTATAAAGGAATGAAAATCTCACCCGGACCTGGATCATGATGCAGAATCAGAGATCTCAATAAGTGATATATATTTTTTTTAACCCTCCTACTACTGAGTTTCACGCACACATAAGACACGCGTGAGGTTTTTATTAAGCTCATCGAGTTTAGGATAGGATGGGAGTCGTCTGTATATACACTAAGGTGCCAGTTTTATTAGGGTGCTACCACTAGTGCAGTCTAAAACAACAGTTGTATCGTCAGGAGTTGGACATGTGCACTGGTTGCCTATGGACCTGCATATGTAAGTAGAGTTGCATACAAACACAAGCACAACTCTGAAAAATACTGCACGTATTCCCCATCTCTGTTCAAACATGGTGCCTACATTGCCCATAATGCAACATGGAGATTTGGGTTTCCAACTGACCCACATGACGTCACATTAGGCAGCATCTATTTAGACATTATACGACTTTATTTCACATATGTGGTAATTTAGTATTCCCAAAGACCTTTAACAATCGATGTTGGTGTGTAAAATTGTTGGAGTTCCTTCTTTAGTAATGAACCAAAACGAGTCGTGTAGCTCTCGACGCTGACGGGCTTCATAAAAACCTCAACTGTACATTTGACCCTTTAATATTACTGCAGAAGTAGCCGGATAAGGAATAGAGCACTTCTCCGTGGTGGTTACAAGTAAAAACAGTAAGTATCCTTTGGGTTTGAATAGAAATGTTTTGTTTTTATACGGCATTGCACATTGTACCTGTAACATAGGAGTTATATCGAAAAAGCTAAATATTATGAGCAACAATAAATAATGTATTGGTTAAAAAAAAAAAATACAAAGCAAAACGTGTTTGTTTAAAAAGACGGGCCAATGACGTAGCTGCGGTTCGCGCTGTCGCCATGTCACATAAGACAGCTGAATGAGAAATAAATGACTATTTTCAATGACTTTAAGCATGTCCAAACTGATCCAGTGTCATTTCTTCACTTGCACATTTCTCTTTTCATACCTGAAATAAGATTCCCTCAAAGACAGGACCACGTCTGTGGATTAATGAATACCACTTTCTGATAAAGTACCAGTTATAAACAGTTGAGAAGCTGTTATCGATGGCTTTATTACGACTTAATGAATCCATTATCTATTAAATCTAATTTATATACCAGCTTCTAAGAAAAACAACTGCTGGGTAGCCAGGGTACAGAGGATTAGGCTCAAGCACAATATGTATTCTTGAAATCCAGAATGTATAAAGAAATGTGTCCTTGTGTCATATTTTTGTTTATACTTATACTCTACAGCAACTTGCTTCATTGATTCATTCTTATCAATTACTGTTCAACTATTTATCTCCTGGAAATCAGCTTATTCACATTTACTATGTAACAACAGACTAGATGTGTTACTGTCGAGACATTTGCTAGTGATTTATTGACATTTAGAGGTGAACCAACTATTGCTGATGGCTTATTACAAATTGAAAAACCTTATTGCCCTTTATTAATGTCAAACTGACAATTATAACTTCATGCTAGAGGCATTAACCCTATTAACATAGAACCCTTAAAAAAAAGTCATTTATATAAACAGACTGCTGGAAGACAACCAGCAACCACCATCAATGCGTGTATCTGATCTATCAACAATTTATTATCTGTTAATAAAGCAATTAAAAGCTTATGAAGCCATTAAAATGTGAGGCCTTATCAGAAGGTGGTTCCAGTGAACATGACACTGATAACTGGTGAATAAAGGTGGTCATTCATATCACAACGTAAAAATGACCAACAATCTCTTCAGCATTTCACATCTTTTTTTAATTTCTGCATTTCATTTCAACAATTTAATTGCACCCAGATCTACAATAGTTTGAAAACGTGCACAAAAACGTGAGTTTCTTCATCCTGCAAAGAATAATAAAAAATAAAATCTGACCCAGGCAAAAAAGGATAGCAGGAAACTAGTGTTAATTCTATAATTCTCCTTCTAGTTAATCATAATTTAATACCTCAGCATGATATACTTATAAAGACCAATATGTCTTGTAGTTTTTGCCCCTTGCAGCATTCCCCAGCCCTGCAGTTAAAAAAAATATTTTCTCTATTTAAAACAAACATTTCAATGTTATTATTATAATCTTCATCATCATTACTATGGTCTTAGTAATTTCTGAGAAAAGAAAATATTTTCCTCTCATTCAGGCCCACTCCTAGTCACCGAGGCCCACCCACCCTTATCAGAATCCAATATACAACAATGCTCAAAAGTCCTGATCGAGAAATATAACGGATGGAAACACAGGAATGACACAAAACAATTACTCTGCAAATTAGAGGTGAGACTTAATGTAGCTTAAATTCTCATCAGCACCCACATGAGGGATGAATTAACTTCTGACTGAAAGGTTGTTCCTGCACACATCTTGAACTGGAAACCATTTACACCCACTGAAACCCGTTAAAACCCACAGTTCCTCATCCAGGACCTACAGCTTCACACTGAAGATGGCAAATATTCATGAGCTCTACTCTCAAGGAGCTGTGTTTTAAATAAAAATAAATAGATATTTAAAAAGGAAGGGAAAGAACAGTCCATCTATAATGTTATTGTCTTTTTTTCTTCATTTTAACATTTTCTAAGAAAAATCTGACATAAGAAAACCTTATTTATGCCCTTTCAGATTTTTCTAAAACTTTTTATATTTTACCTATATCAAGAAAATCATACAGATATACAACAAAATAAGAAGAAAAAACAACAACAGTATGAATCCTTTAAAAACTATATGCAAAGGGAATTTTAAAAACAAATAAATAAATAAAATACCAATATCCATGATGGTGTAATTAAAACTGAGGAAGAGTCTAACCAAGGCAGAGGAGAAAACAGTGAGTTTATAGTACTTGGTTTTTGCATTAAGTTCAATAAGGGACCTCTTGGTAAAAAGTAGGGGGAGGGGTTACATTAGGTGCTGATGATGATCCTCCATGTCAGTTGGCTGCAAGTCCAGTAGCTTCAGAAGACAGCCTGAGAACAACAGAAAATAGAACTTTACGTTAGCATTTCATAAAATAATACAGAAAAATATCTGTTTAAATAGTGACAATACTTATTACAAAAAGGTTTATATATGATTATTCAAGGTTCATTTTTTACATGAACACAATTTAATTAATTAATAGCTATGATAAAACATTCTAATCCAAACAAAGGCTCAATAATACGAAATTTCTACATTTAGGGGACCAATAAAAGTCGACTCAAGTTACAATTCTCTGATGCGAGGAAAGTTCTGATCAAGTATTTGTATTCTGGGGAAATAGAGCTTTGTGTTTCTTCCTCTGTAATAAAAATCAAGGTTTGTGACTTGCTGGTCGTATGGACACGATAAGAGCAGATCTGTAAACCTCCACCAACCAGTCAAGTTGCAGGAAATATAGTCACGCTCTCCCTTCTGTTCCTGAGTCACTGGGTTGAATAATGGCCAGAAAATTGTGTTTGCAGAACATTTAAATGTCAGTGAAGCCGACCTTGAAAATATCATCACTTGACCATTTTATCCTATGAAGACATTTATGTGAAAATGTACCATAATTAGCCCATTAATTCCAGAGTAGATGGGAAAAAATATTTTGTGGGATCAGAGCGAATTGGACCCTTGAGCACCAAAATCTTAACGGTTTATCCAAATGAACGCTTGTGCCAAATTTAAGGAAAATCCTTCCCGGTCTTCAGTTCACGAGAATGAGAGACAAATGGAAAGACATTTAATTACAATAGAATGTCTCTGGTTGTGGCTAGCACAGTCGGGGAGGCCAGAGAAGAGATTATGGTGTCCAATGAACCCTTTCTACTGAAACTGAGTATTTACTCAAGACAAAGCAAACAAAACGTAGAACACTCCTGTCAACATGTATTTGCAAGGACGCGTCACAGAAGCCTACCGCCTCTTTCTTACCGAGCATTAATCAGGTACTCAGCCAGGCTGATGCTGGCGTGGGAGCCAGTGATGGTGACCTGTCTGTCAGTTGAGCCCTCCACGGGGTTAGCGATCTTGATCTGAGCACCTGACATTTGACGGATCTCATTGATCTTTGCGCCCTGACGACCAATGATGCAACCAATGAGCTGAAACAAGAAGAAACCGTGAAAACACATCAGCACCTTCAATCCCACAAGGTAAATAATAATAAAAAAAACAGGACAACAGCATCATGTTTCCACGCAAAAAGTAAAAGGGGGTAAAGGCCACTTACATCGTTTGGAATGGTCAGCTCATGAGAGCCAGTTTGTGCAGAGGCATCCATCCCGCCTGAAGAAATGCAAAGAAACCCCACAAGAGTGTTGAATAAACTGATTATTACAGATTTGCAGACATCAAACTCCCTCTTTCCATCTGTCCACCTACCCTGGAAGCTCTGGTTGCCGTGTGCAATAGGGAAAGGGCTCTGCTGCATGGCCAGCTGGTGAAGTTTGGTGAGCTGTTGATAAACAGAGGAAACGACGTGGAGAGCAAACAAACACAGACAGACACAAACCAGGTGTGAGGAAAACTTTTACAACAGCAAAGCTGAAATGTTGCAATTAATCCCTTTTGTAAAGAGGTTATAGTGAAGATGAGAGGAAAACATGAAATGAAGCTTGGGACCCATGATTGAGCCTCAAGCTTGTAAAATGTTGATGTTAGAATTTAATTCTACAATCTTTGGGTTATTAAATGAATGTGACTGTCAAGCAACGGTGGTGGAAATAAATGGGTCAGAGGGATGGAATAAGAAGGTGGCATGGCTTCCCAGGACCGAAGTTGCAAATATATTGGATCACTTACAGAGGGCCCTTCACTTACATCAGGCTGTGGAATGGCGTGCTGCCCTTGGACAGCGTATGCCTGCAAGGAGAGAACAGCACTTAGAGGGTGTGGCAGTGTCACACACACTGAACTCAAATATCCATCAGTTCACTGTCCTTGGTGAGCGGCAAAACCAAAGCCAGGACGGCTATAAACAGCAGACCAGCTACTGGAAACAATGGCACGTGTATAATTTGACTCATTTGAGTAGAACAGCTTCAGCACAAAGTGGAACCAAAACTGGACACAGTCAAGGCAAATACTACACATGACAAACAAAAGAAATGCTTTCATTGTTTACCTGACCACCTGCAAAGATGACAGGAGAGCCTGAGGGTTTGGGTCTGTACGGGATGGTCACTCCCTTGGGTGGAGACTAAACAAATAGAAACATTCACTATTGAGTATTGACGCATCATCAACAGGATCATAGAAAATAATAAATCATCTTTGGTATCAATAAGAGCCATTGCAAACGGTTGTCTGTACCTCAAGCATGACGACACAGATCTGCTTGACACACTCGATAATGGACTGGGGGGTCCCTGCAACGGTGATGGCACGCTCTGTTGAGTTGGGCAACATGTCCCCTGCTACTTGTACCTGAGCTCCTGCTGACTGTGGACACAAGACACACACACACCGAGGAGTTAGGACACTTCAACACAAATTCAAAACATCACAAAAACAAAAGAAGCCCGGTGACAAACCTCTCTGATTTCCTTGATCTTGCATCCACCTTTGCCGATGAGCGAGCCACACTGGCTGGCAGGCACGACAAGGCGCATGGTGACTGGCGGTTTGCTGGTGGCTGTACTGTTAGTCATTGAGGTGCTGATGTCCTATACAGAAAGTAGCACGACAGGAGAACAGGGAAAATTAGAACATTTCAAATCTGTTGCTGTATCACGTTTGACGCAGGATGAGGCGAGAGACTCTTACCTCTTCCAGTTTCTCGATGATCATGGAGAAGGCTTTGAAAATGGAGGTGGTTGGTCCTGCGAGGGTTATGATCCTCTCCGGACAGTTTCCCTCTGAGATGTTGATGCGAGCTCCGCTCTGCAAAACAAAACACGGAGTATTTAGATCAGTCACATTATAATGCTGTCACGCGCAGGAGTGAGTGTCAATGGCATTATGGACAAAAACAAAAATAACCTACCTCCTCTCGCATCTTCTTCACCGACTCTCCTTTCTGTTGAAGAATGCACAAGTAGACAATATTTACAAAAACACACCATGGGACAAGAAATAGATGGATCCATGCAGAGATCAACACAAACGTACCTTTCCGATGATGCTTCCAACCTCCTGCGGATGGAGATAAAGAAAAAAGAGACACGTTAGAGCAAGATATGTATTGTTAATGGCCACCAGACCTGATTTAACTGGGGGGATGGGATGGGGGGGCATGGCGTGCAGGCTCACTCACCTTCCCATGCATGAGTAGCCTGATTGTAAGGGTGACATTAAGTCCTCCTTCAACCAGGCTAGAGTCCATTTCTACGGGGGAATCCAGGGTGATTCTTTGGTGAGACAGGCTTTAAATCTGAAAAACAAGAGGACAACGAGGACACATCAGGGGACAGATGTAGTAGCTGGACACCTGAGCCCTTTAAACCCCCGCTGCTGTCAAGTGCAGATGCGGGAAGCGATAAGAGGACAGGTCACATCTGGAAAAGCATCTTATTGTGGTTTATTAACGAGCATGTGTCACTTTGGAATAAGAAGGAGGCGCCTCAGTCTAGTAATTCACGTTAGACTGGCCCGACTCCACTGATTCACGTTAGCACAATGACCCACTGTCTCTATGGGGGGGTGATGCCTAATTCCTGGCGTGTAACAGCTACGGCGACACAGCTTTGTCATTTATTTAATGGGTTCGAATCAATTTGGGGGAAACTTTTGATTTACACAAGAGGAAGTTTAAGTCGAGTGCACGTCCACATTAGCAACGAAAGACTGGGGAAAAGGGCTAAGGCTAACGTCGCAAATCCCTGTCTATTTTGGTGAGAGCAACACAGTCACGCAAGGCTACGTTAGCATGTTAGCACAGCCACATTTGCTAATAACTTCTCCTTTGTGGTGTTTGGCGAATTAATTTGGAAAACACAATTAGGACCGGACGCCGGCATGTGACTCCCCGACGGGCCGCGACGCTAAAAACATTCCGGGGGATTTTTTTCCATTCTCGCCCGCTAGCGTTAGCATCGTACGCTCCAGCGAATAGCCGGGTCCCGCGGCCTCCGGAGCCCGCCGAGTAGTTCCTGCCCTTCATCCCGAAAGCTGCGGGCAAAAACAGGCGAGAAAAGGCTGAAACGTGCGGAGCTCTTACCAGAAAGCGGTCCGTGAAGAGTGTTCAGGGAGTGGGTAGGGTGGCAGGGTGGAAGGGGAGAGGTTCGGGAGGGAGTTTTAAGAGGATCCGGGGAAGAGGGAAGCGACACGGCTGCTCGATCGGACTCTTCTCTCCTGCTTAGCACAAAAGACCCAATGAGTTCAACTTTGACCCCCTGCGGCCCCGCCCCTCCACGCACAGCCCCGCCCACCTGGGGGAACACATCACACACGTTGACATAAAGGCCACGATTGTATTTAAATTTATTTGATTTTATTTCAGCAGGGAAATTGTAAAGACACAGTAAGTCACTATGAAGAGAAACATAATAATGACTTAGGATCTCATTGTTATAACTCAGTATTTTATTAATATGACTTAGTATCTTATTATGATGACCTAGTATTTCATTGTTATGACTTAATATCTTATTATTAAGGCTTAGTATCATACTGTTATGACTAATTTTGATAATTATGTACGATTAAAATTTAGTTACATAAAATGTCTTATAAACACTGTATAATCAATGTGAACATAGGCTGTAGATGGATAATAGATAGATCGATGGATAGATGGATAAATGGATAAATGGATAGATTGATAGATAGATAGATGGATAGATGGATAGATAGATAGATGGATATATGGATAGATTGATAGATAGATAGATAGATAGATAGATAGATAGATAGATAGATAGATAGATAGATAGATAGATAGATAGATAGATAGATAGATAGATAGATGGATAGATAGATAGATAGATAGATAGATAGATAGATAGATAGATAGATAGATAGATAGATAGATAGATAGATAGATAGATAGGTAGATAGATAGATAGATAGATAGATAGATAGATAGATAGATAGATAGATAGATAGATAGATAGATAGATAGATGGATAAAGATAGATATATGGATAGATAGATAGATAGATAGATAGATAGATAGATAGATAGATAGATAGATAGATAGATAGATAGATAGATAGATAGATAGATAGATAGATAGATAGATAGATAGATAGATAGATAGATAGATAGATAGATAGATAGATAGATAGATAGATAGATAGATAGATAGATAGATAGATAGATAGATAGATAGATAGATAGATAGATAGATAGATAGATAGATAGATAGATAGATAGATAGATAGATAGATAGATAGATAGATAGATAGATAGATAGATAGATAGATAGATAGATAGATAGATAGATAGATAGATAGATAGATAGATAGATAGATAGATAGATAGATATACAAGTTCCATTCTGTGGAATCTCAGACAAACACAGTGTGAAGCTTTGACCCTGCAGATCACACACTGCTGCAGTTTTCTCTTCCTCCAGCAGATGGCACAACAACACTGTGAGTAAAGTCCCCTCAGCACCGATCTGGTTCCAGTCTCATTTCAGGGGCTTCATCCTGTTTAGAATCATCCACATTCAAATCAAACTGAACGTGTTGACTTCAATGTCCTGACCTTACTGAGTAAATAACTGACGAAGCACCTCTGACCAAATACCTTTAAACAGGCATGTCATTCACTTAAAGATATCAAATTAAAGATAATAGTGAGGGGGTTGGGAAGTCGTCACTGAGTGAGTCAGCACTCTAAATGTAAATCGTCTAAGAGCAGGCGGCAACCGTGACTACTTGGTTTTACTTACACAGAGGTTAGATGTGTGATCAGAGGGATGTAAAATGAAATAATAACACATTTGTATGTATCATTTGTCACAATGACCTTTAAAGCCATACGTGTGCTTCATTTCTAACAGCAAAGAAGAGTCAAATGGTCAGTAATGAGTAGTAATGGCTAGTAATCAGTCATTTTGCTAACATGGCTATAAAATTGGCCTTCTGTTGGTGTGTACCTCCAGGCTCTGATGATGTTTGAAAATCTGCTGATAAAGTGTAAACGATCCAAAAAGGACAACTTGACCTTGTGACCTGGAAATAATGAACCTCAGCTTCGTTATTTCGTCTTTTCTTTGTTTATACGTGAATGTGATTCATGACGTTCCGCTTCATGGTGAATTTCCTTGTTTGCTTGCGAGATTGTTGTTCTGTCGCATGATTGATGGGATAAATGAGGACCTTAATTGCCTGCTATACTCTTTTATTTTGAATTAGAGGGAGCACGACCCAAGCCCTGGATTGTACAGTTAAATCCTCTGAATCGTGACATTATTAAACCAGCGTACAACAGAAAAACAGAGGAGACGGATAGAACGGAACAGTACAGCCCTGTAACCATGTGTTCATGGTATGGTTGACGGAGTACTCTGCCTGAACTCACTCAGCACATGTTCATTAATCTGGTGCACATCAGAGCACCCACGATACAATTAGTCAATGGCTGGAATCACTCGCTATTGTCTGTAACCAATCTTCTATTCCCCCTGAATCATTAATCTTTTATAAATCCAATTCTCCATCAGAACTGATGTCCTACACATCTTGATGTACACACTGTCGTTGAAACGCACGACTCGTGAATCACGTCTGGCTCAGTGTCATGGAATCAGAATCACTGCCTTCGATAGCTGGCCTCCACTCTGGAGGAGATGGAGCTCAGCTGATCTGAAAGCTGTTCCTCTCCAGTTCTTGGTCGTTTTTTTTAATATTATTTCCCTCTCTGGTCGTTCTAAATTGAATCCAGGCCGTTGGAGGCTGGAGCTTGCTTTCTGCAAAGCCATCTGCAGTGCTGCCTGAGCGGTGCCAGGCTCACAGGAGCTGGTGGTGCTTTTAAAATAGAACCATGGCTGACCAGATTCCCCCCCCAACCAGAGGCCGTCATGCTCCAGTAACAGGTAAAACATCTACTGTAAGTCCACCAGCTGCACGCTGCAGGAACAGGGTTCTGGCTCTGTGCAATAACACAGAGGAGGGAAATACATTAAAAACACATGAAGCTAAAGACAAAGAGCGTTTTTTGTTGTTGTTGTAACAAAAGATGTTTAATTAGGTTGAGATCTTCACTGAGAGCCGGGTAATACAGAGGAGAGGGGGTGCAAGCTCAACAGATTTGGCAAACAACACACGGTCTCCCTGGCCTTTTTTTTATGTGTCTCCTCCATCAAACAGGCAGCTTACGTAATCATCTGCTTACTTTAATCTCTGCATCCTTCACACGATTTCTGCTCTTTTTACACATCCTCCGCCCCCCACACCTCCTTCAGCCCCCCCCACCACCCCTGCCAAATGTAACGCATCCTCTCCTTGTTCCGTTTTTCTCCTTCAATGCTTTTATCTGACGTGCCCACTGGCTTATACTCTCTCTCTATCTCTCTCTCTCACTCTGTCCTGTCCTTCCTCCCTCCGCTGGTGAGTGGTCATTGATTACTGTACATGGTTTGTATGATGAAATGCCACTCGCCCACCTGACATCCTCTTGTCAGCTGCCCCTGACATCCCACTACCTGCAGTACAGCTTTAGCCCTGCTATTTTTGCTCTGTTGTGGTAAGGATTTACATCTGGAATGACTTGAATTGTGGTGAGCTTTCAAGAACAGTAATAACATTTTTTTTTTCAAATTCCAATTTTGTAGTGTTGGGCAAAAAAACGTGTGTTCAAAATCCAATTTATTCTCTTGAGCAGTAAATCGTCTGCACATAATAAAAGCAAATGATCTGCATTACAGTGTGAAACCTGATGACACACTCAAAGCCAGAGAGAGGGTTGTCCAATTAGTCACCTAATCAGCAAGTGGATGTTATTTTAAAGATTAAAGGACTCGAAAACAGATGCAACACAGAAGCACTCATGATTAAACCTCCTCCAAAATATTTCGTTATTGCTTGTTTTTGTCGATTTGAACCCATGTTATTTGTGTGTTTGAGACAGAGAAAAAGGTTGGGAGTCATGTTTAACACAACAGCAGGCAAGATGCACAGATCCGTTAACTCACTAAAATGGAGATACCGAGACGCCCAGTGGGACTGAATTCTCTCTGCAGGGGTGTGAACAGAGCCGAAGCCCTGTGCTCTTGGTGACTGCAGCATCGCTTCCTCTCCACAGCCGCAGTTAGATGCACCTGCGGGGTCACAGCGAGAGGTGATGCATGCCCTCGTAAACTGTCCAGTCAGGAGACAGAAAGGATGTAGAGAGGCTGTGACTCCCTGCTCTTATTTTAAGAGGATCTTCCACAAATAGGTTGCTCCCACAGAGACGGATAATTGGCGCGATATCTTGGGGGCACGAGCATGAGGAGCAGTCGTCATTCTGAAGCCAGGCCCTCCACAGGAAGAACCCAGTTATGCAAGCCACTGGGCCTGCTGTCTGAAAACCAAGCTTATACAGAGTGTGATAGAACTCCTCCACGATATATCACATATATGGTGAGTTTTTATTCTCTAATGAAATGGTTCAACAGCTTTTGCATGGACTGACATTAAGTTCCATCCACATGTTCATGGTGCCCAGAGGATCCATCGTTTGTAGGTCAAAGATTTACATTTAATGCATGGGTTTGCATTCATACCTTCAGGACAATGTATTCTAATGAATCCCATGTCTACACTAGAAGCCCCAAAATACACCATTGCCCCCAGGGTCTAATTTATTGTCAGAGCCAATAGGTTCAGAGATTGGTGCAATTATTCAGTTTATGCCCCAAAACACTAAAATGCTAATAATACACCCATCAACTTGTGCTGTGTGCTAAGTGCTACCTAGCAAATGCTTAATAAAATAGTGATACTTCAAGATGCCAAAAGCAGAGAGTGGCCACAGTGTTAATAACATGGTCTGGTGGAGTCTGGTGGAGGAACCAGGGGTTTAAGTGCAGTCACAGACATGTTGAGTTGATTGGAGAATAAATCTCAGGTGAGTTGACAGGAAAACCAAATCCGGCCCGACACACACAACATCACAAAACAAGGGCAAACAACGTACAGGAGGGAAAACAGCAGAAAGACATGAGGTAAATGAGGAAGGTGGACCAAATCCTCACAGACAGAACAGACTGGTGCGACAAAGCTTGGCAGTTGATGGTAGAACAGCTTTCTCCCTCCTCCAGAACACACTCACACTACAGTACTCACTGGCCTGAGTTCACACAGAGAGGCCAGACACAAAGCAAAAGGATCCCACTATTTTCCCTCCATCTGCCAAAAATGTGTCACGATTCGGCTCGCGTGACACGATTGAAAGGAACCTTGTTTTTTGTTACGTACTTAATTTCAGAGAGAAATGAAAGTGCATGTGGATTAAATGAAGCACACACAGTGAAATACACTGACAATAATGAATGGACTGTGAATTCCTATTCTTCTCCATCTGGAACATAAAAAGCATCCGAGGAAAAATAAATTTTATGGCAATATTCAGCCACATATATCTTTAAAATGTTGTATTCAGAGAAAATAAAAACCACAAGCATCGGTTTGTGTTTTATTTACCTGTCTAGATCCATCTTGACTTTTACAGGCTGTTGGTGCTAAGTTAATTAGACTCGGTCTGCTTGTCGCATAAGCATTTCAGGGAAAACGCTTTATGTGCCACATAAAAGCTGTTAAATAGTATTCAACTAATTTGAGGATTTTCTGCCACAACAAAGAAACTCTGGATCTTCATTATTGTTTCCTGTTGGTCTAAAATCCAGAAGATAAATGGACTTTGACGAGTTGAAACACTTCAGAGAGAACGAGAGCAAACAAAGACGTTTACATCTGTTTTCCCTGTGAGTCATTTTGGAGTCTTAGGAAAATGTTTAATATATGAGCTTCTGCAATACAGTAACTATTACCTCAGTATATACTGTACATATATAGTACATATACAGTACAATGCATATACAGTAATATCATACATAATACTTCACTAAAATATAAAATTTATAGCTAATGATAGTATGTTTGTGTTGTGTTTTAGCATGTTCACGTTGGATCATCACGTGCTGATCTTCACAAAGCCATTGATTGTTTATTGGGACAAACCTGCAGCCCATTGATCCCCTGACTATTTGAATGACTTCAGCCTAAACCCTGGTGCTGCACCATGTTACCAACTCACATCCAGACTCAACAAGGTGCAAAACGACTAAATCAAACACTACTAAAGGTTCAATGAAGTGACACCTCACCATGCAGGTATACAGTCACAGTCCACTACAGCTGAACTGGGAAACTGAACTAATTGACTGACTACAGGTTGCCTTCAGATAGCTTGGCTCAGCTCTATGGAAAAGTACAAGCTGAACAGAAAAGTATTGAGCTTGTACAACAGGACCTTTGGCTGCCTCTGTTGATATCCACCTTGGGATCAGATGCAGAGTCATTAGTCACGGTCTTGTCCAATCAGACACCCTTAATGTTTGTGCTACTGGGCATTACTTTGGAGGTCTTTCGTTGTCACTCTGATTTCAAACTGGACATTAGTCATATTCATGCTGACAGCACACTCCTCAGTATGTGTGTGTGTGTGCCATAATATTTGCATTTGTGTGTATAAATATCCATGTTGCCATTATTCACCCTGACAAACAAAATTCATGACTAGCCTCCTCCGTATAAGATCATAGAACAACTAAGGCCATATAAACTGAAATCCTATAGCTGCTCCACAGACAAATAATAACTTGGAGTATGCATGTCACCCTGAGGTGTAATAATGCATGATTTGATATGATATATTAACTGTTTATACACCTCTCTGGGATGCTTCATAAGAGATTGAACACTTGACAGAACTAGTGCAGCGCCCACTGTAAACCTCCCTGCTTTGTTTGCTTCTGTCAGTGTTCCCGGAGCTGCTTAAGAATGATTCCTTGTCAATAGTGATTCCTCTTCAAACAGATCTACAACAAACAGTCACTTTGAATTGTGTTTGTGCGCTGGACGTTGTGTGCAGAGCTTTTTATAAACAGTCTAAGGATGCAGACTGAAGCTAGAAAACTTTGTGTTTATCCTACCTCTGCAATGAAGATTTCACAGCCAGTGTTTTTCATAAAATCAAACTGAATTTACTTTATTACATATGTTGTATATCAGATGTTTCAGAAGTCTGCAAAGCAATTTACACAACCTTCAGACGCAAGTCAACAACTTTTCATTGTCATTAATAATCATTGATCCAAATCGCACCAAACTTGGCTCTGCACTTCCTCTGTCTATTTTTAATACACAAGCCAAGTATGAGGCTGATAAGTTGAACGGTTTGTGAGATATGAGTATCACATACAGACAGACAGATGTTTTGGGAATAGGTAGATATTGTGAGAGTGCATGCTGTGCTGATTTTAGCTTTTGCACAGGCAGGGTGTGTACACATGTTTAATATATAACGTTTTTATTATTATCAACTGTCTAAAAGGAAACAATGATTTTGAAAAAAAATGAATGAAATGGATGAAATTTCGCAGTAAAATGTATTTCCTCTGCCTTTGATCATCAAAGAGCCTCTCTCCATCCTGAGTAGAAACCCTGATAAAAACACACAGCGTCCACTCATGTTGCCTCTGCGTTGCGCATCATGATTCATCAACCACCGTTTGCTCATCATGAGTCCGTGAATTCGGCTCGGATGAGTTCATCCTGTCGGCAGCAGCTGATGATGACTGTTCGCTCGTCGGCCCTCGGATGCCCCCACCCCCACCTCCCTCATCCCGCGTCTCCACGGACCAAACGCTGCTGCATCACCACCACCACCACCACCAGTAGCACCATCACCACCAGCATCACCAGTACCAGCAGCCTCCAGACTGCGTTTTCCCCTCCGCGGTGGATCCCTGCGTAACCCGGTGAGCTGCAGCCGGAGCAGGAGCAGGAGCAGTAGGAGGTGCAGCAGGAGGAGGAGGAGGAGGTGGAGGAGGACCGAGCAGCGGTGACCGCGGAGAAATTGTCTTAAGGAATAAAAAAAACAAGACAATTCATATTTGCGGCAGCGCGTTGTTTACCTTCCCGGCTGATCCCCAGCAGCCGGCTGACAGAGACACCGCTCGGCCGACATGTAACAGCCCGGATAACTATTCAGCCTCCATCCGCAGCTGCTCACAATAACATGAGAGAAGGTAAGAGTGTTTGTCCGGGATTCACACCGGGCGTTGCGGGTTTCTGTCAAATAACAAAACCACTGAGGCTCGGGGTTGAAGCTCATCAGGCTGCTTCGGTTGAAACCTCCTTTGAATCGGTGCATGCATGTTCACCTGTGCGCGTACATGCGACCTGAACATGTCATGTCAGCAGCCTTGTTTGTCTTGTCTTGTTATTTTTATTTTTTTATTTATGGAGTATAAATTTGACTGTTCACCTCAGGATGTCTGCACCAGAGCTGGCTCCTGCTCCACAGCTGCACAGAACCAAAGTCAACCCACTTAGGCAGAATACATGCAGAATACACACTATAACATATGAGGTTAATTAAACCCGTTGTGTTCCCAGAATGTGTGTGCACCTTATGAATGTGTGTGTGTTTGACAAAGTTATACCAGACCTCACCTGCCTGGGTTTCATTGATAAAAAAAAGGAGAGATTTCTTAGAGGGAGAACCTGTCTTCAGAGAATAATTAGTTGAATCTCTGTTAGGTTGTTAACTTGTTGTTAGATTCTGAATTAAGCAGCACTAAATTACCATTTAGTTGTTGGTTAAATGTCATGCTCCCCCCCCCCCCCCCCCCTGCTCTTAGATTAGACTGCAAAACCACAGCCGCATCATTCTCCTCCTCTATAGCCTCCCTTTGAAGTTTCATCTCTCCCTGCTTTAAAAAACATGACATTTTTTCTGTAGGTAGTAAATAAAAAACTCATTTCTCGACTGCTGCCTGCTGGATCCCTGTGTGGACATAAAGCAGCACACACACACACACACTTCTCCTCTGCTGATGCTGGAGGGGAAGGGGGGGGGTGTTCAGGATCGATCAGTCAGTTTCTATCGAGGCCTTTGTTTCAGTCGTTGTTGTCAAACAGGCGTCCCGACAATTAAAAGCCCATTTTGTTGGTCGAGGGCTGATTATTAATTCATGCTCAGCTCGACGGGACCACAAATCTGCGGATGACACACTGAAGAGTGTCAGTGTAGCAGTGAGCCTCAGCCTCAGAGACACACTGAGTGCTCGGGCAGCTTGAAAGGTTTACACATCACAACGCAGCCTCCCTCTCTCTCTCTGTTTTTCTGAACCTGTGGTTGCTTTTAAACATAAAGAGGATTGATCGCTCCTATTATAAACAGCAGGAGAATAACAGAGGTACCAAACAGAGGACAGGAGCAGCTCTGGGCAGCCAGTGTACAAAAACTCTGTAGGTGGTGGATTGTAGGCTCCCACTTTAGGTGTCAATGTCATATCTGCTGCCAGGAAGCCAACAGCCGTGATTATACTCCACCAGATAGTTTGAAAGACGCCCAGCTGGCTGTGATCCAGGGCGGTGGGTGTTTTTTTTAAACGGGGCTTAGTCAGGTAACCGCAGGGAGTGATCAGACAAGATACTGTACAGTATCACACACGCATTGGTGTGACGTCGAAGGACACGCAGCATTAAAAGTCCTTTCACACTAGGACCCTGTGGGAGGCTGAAACAACTTAACCGGCGATGCGCTGACACTCGTATTGAATCCACTCAGTTGGGATTCAGATCGATCTCACGCTAACTGTCAACATTTCTGTCTTAATCTGAAAAGGCTGCAGTTGTTGTATTGATCCTATTTTCCAGTTTGATTGTAAACATTGGAGGACTAAGTGCATTTAGTAAAGTACGGTCCCTTACATGTTAGTAATCTGTCCTCCTTAGCATTTATAAACTCTTTCGACACATTTAATGAACGGTTAATACAGACTATAGTTCTAAGCATCCAACAAGGTTATTGTTGTATTTGACAAATAGTAAAGTACTCTATCTATCTATCTATCTATCTATCTATCTATCTATCTATCTATCTATCTATCTATCTATCTATCACTTCATTTGCTTATGAAGGTTCACTAACAGGTGTAAGTAGGTTTAATATAAAGCTGTGACTGATTTATTTATATATTTAAAATGTACTCGCATGTCACCAGAGGCTACTATGTAAACAGATGGCTATGTAGTAAAACACAGTTGTAATATATAAAATATTATCTGATAGAAGAACCTAACATAAGCTTTATCGCAAAAGATATAACAACACTGTGGTTAAAATGAGACACAGCTCGTTTAGCAAATAAGGTAAAATTACTTCATTAATGCATCAGCAAAAATGATCCAATTATATATTGGTTAACAGTAGTTACTTTAATTGTCTGCAAAGCAAATAACTCACTTTGAATACTTGTAGGTACATTTCACAGATAATACCGGTGTACTTTTACTTTTAAATGTGCAGCAACTGATTTTTAGCCACTCTCATTTGTAGTCGTGTCTCATGGCTTTTAAGAGCTTTTTAATTCTCCTGCTGAAATCGATGTGACCAACAAGAGTGGAGCAGAACAGGGAAGTTGCAGGTTGGGCAGATTCACAGTGAACTGCAACTCCCTGTAAAGCTCCATAAAACCGAGTTGAGCTTTAGATTCAGGTTTTTATAGCGAGAGTTTGAATGCAGGACTATGCAAAGGCATACACACTGCTGTACTGCTAATTACTCTTATCTCAAAGAACTGAATACCTCCACCACAGCAAATACTGCAATAAGGGTTGTACGTTATACAAATGACAGCAACGAGAGAACAAGTGTGCGTCTGACCTACGCTGTTAGAGCCTCAGCCTTTTAAGGAAGTACGACTTCACATGCTGGGGAACATTAGCTGCATCGTGAGAAGAGAAAGAGCAGAAATGTCACGAGGTATTTGGCCTAATTGTCATTTCAATGAGCACGGACAGCAGTTTCTAAAAGCCCAGAGTCCCCTCTTCTCTTAGTTCTCTTGTTTTCTCTTAGTTCTCTCCCTCTATCAACCTGCTGCCGGTCTCTCTCTCTCTGCTGTATCAGCCGAGCACGGTGGGTGTTGAGGTCAGCTGACAAACACAACAAGGTAATTACAACATAGCAGATTCACCAGCACTTCATGTCACTCGTCACGCTGCCTGATACTGGGCGATGTAAGTGCTATAACGCAGTCGGTATGGATTACTGAATTTCCTATGTTATTATGTCTGCTGCCGTATGAAGCGCATGTTTCCAGTTAGTCTGTCATTACTACGACACATCCACACTGTGATTTACTGTTTGATGGGAGAGAAGACAATATAGACCTCGTAGAGAACCATGAAAAACCAAATGGGTTTAAGTTGGACATGTTTTTTTAATCATATAACATGTTGAACATTCCCTCTTTATTTCTGTCTAGTGTATAACACTGGTGTGATGTCATGTCGCCTGCAGTGGTGCTGTTAAAACGTAATTGGTCCTTTGACATCACTATTGACTTTTTTTACAGAACTGAGGAGAGCAGTGACAATTTTAAGGGGCCCCACTCTGGTAATGGAGCTGCAGCTATTGCCTCCTCTAAGGAGGATGTGTTTTCATTTGTTTGGTAGTTAGCAAGGTTATAAAAAAATCTACTGAACTGATTTTTATGAAAATGTTGGATCATAAGATGGATCCAAATAAATTAAAAAGATCAAAGAACTTTTTTTTAGATTTTATTTAACAACATTGAATTATAATTATTGAAAAATCTTAAAATAAAAATGCCTGTGACAGTATTAAAGAGTACAAGGTCAAATCCTCAAAAACCTTGTTTTGTTCTACCGACAATCTCTAACAGCTGGTTTATGGTCTCAGAACTAGTTATTGACATTTTCAGTTCAAACAAAATTGTTTCAAACATCGACAGGGGAGTGAAAACCGTCAGAGGAGGGGAAGATGGGATTTAGAGTTTTCAGGAAGTCATTGTCATTGTATAGGACTCAGACATCACTTGAAAAGTTCAGTAATGTGACACAAAAGAGTTAAACGTGAGTGTAAATGTCAGTTTGTTGGTCTCAGAATTACAGACACTGAATGTTCCAATCTGATGTCGAAAGGGTATCTGAATATTTGACAGAGTGAAACTCCACATTCAACATTTATCATTGTGTAAGTAGGGTAGACGGCCTCAAAAAAAATTGTTGTAAACCTAGAACCATCAGATTTGGGAATTTTTGCTTCAAAACAAATTAATCAACAAACTAATCGCTGCAGCTCAACTGACGGATTTAAAAAATGCAAACCCTCTCATGAACAGTTGACTCTACACATTCCGTGAGTCTGACTTCCTCCGACACTTGAGCAATCCTTAGAGAAAAGAAGAGAGGTTGAGGATGATGTTCAGGCCCATTAAGTTCGCCGCCCGTCTGACTTTTCTTTCTACGTAACATTCACTTCGATCATCTCAAGTCGTTCCTCTTGACGTTCTTGCACCATAGCAACAAGCCGCCCTGCAGCAGAACCTCGGCCCAGGCAGCAGCGTGGCGCTCCGTCACTGTGTACACTTCCTCCTTGCCATCGGTGAAGTGTCTTACTGCTCCATCTGCTCGGCTATTGTCTCATCATGCTTCATCCTCCTGGAACTTCTAGATAAAGAGGAAAAAAATGAAATGGTGTGATTTCATCTGTGGTGGGGGGGAGAGAGAGAGAGAGTGGCTCATCTCGTCCTGGACGTCTTCAGCACAGGGAGGTTTTATGACCTTGGTACCGCTGCTCTCATCGTCCGTCTCACGCAGGAGCTGATGAAGTGGTTGGAGGTGATTAAACTCTGCCTTCACAGATGCTGCTCTGTGCTGCTGAGTCAGTGACCTTTCCTGCCATCCTGCCCCCCCCCCCCCCCCCCCCATTTCCTCTCCTTCTCTTTTTTCGTTTTTGTGCCCTCTCCTCTGCTTTCGGGCCCTTCTCCCCCTCTCCTCTCCTGTCCTTTCTTCTCCTTTGACCTCTGCTCCTCCTTTTTATTTTTTTCCTCATCTCATCTTGCCTCGGCAGATTTTTCCTCGAGCTTTTTTCTCTCGTCTCCTTTCCTTTCATCCCATGTCCTCTCCTCCCCTCACTTTTATGTTCTCTCTTTTCGTCTGGTCTCCTTCTCGTTCACTTGTCGCACCTTGTCTCCTCTCCTTCGTCCTGTCTTACTCTTCCCCTCTCGCCTCTCCTCTTCTTTCCTTCCACCTCTGTTTACCCCTCCTTCCTCCACACTTTTTAACCTTCTCTCACTTTGTTTTTTCTTCCTCCTGCCCTCCCACCTTCTAGTTCCTAATCCCCGCCATACACTTCTCCTTGTTTCCTCTCGTTTTGTCCTGTCTCCTCCTTTCTCCTTTCCTTTCACCTATTACATCCCTCCTTCCCCACTTTTTCAAACTCCTCTTATCATCTCATCCTCCTCTCCACTCCTCTCCCTACGCATCCCTCTCTTCTCCTTTTACCCCTGTTTTTCTCTTCACTTCTTTTATCCGACTCTCACCTTGTCTTGTCATCCTCCTCTCCTCCATCGCCTCGACAAACTTCTCCTTGTTTCCTCTTGTTTCATCATTTATTCTCCTTCTCTACTCCTCTTCTCCTTTGGTTCTGCTGCTTCTACCCATCTTTTCTACCTTCTTTCATTTAGTCTCCTCTCCTCCCTTGTTTAACGGTTTATTTAAGGCAGTAAAAAAAACGAAGGACAAATCAAATCAGATGGTAAACAGTTCACTGCATCACTTGTCCTCCTCGCATTTCCTCCCTCTCTCTGTCTTTCGTCAAACGCCGGTTGTAGCATCTTACATTTCTCCACTCTTTGCATAGGAGCTGAAAATAGAAACAACAGTTTTACAGTAAGGCCCCTGACAGGCGTCCTGTTATCTCCCCGCGTGTGTCATTTTACAATGAGTCCCTGCCTGGGCTCCGCCGCTGAATGGATCCTGTGACACAAATTTGCATGTTAAGTTGAACATTTCCCACCAGAGACCATTTATCAGCACGCAGCAATTAACGACTTTGTGTCCCCTGGTGATTAATTATGTCTCGTGTGTCCAAAGCAGGAAAGATCCTCGCAACAGCTGTTTGTTCACGTCAATGTTTTTATGACGGCCCATATTTCTCATCCTGCGTCGGAAGAATAACAGTTTTCTGGAGATATTAAGCATCAAGATATTGGGTTTGAATGAAATGGAAACGAGAGAAAAAGAATTGATGAAGGTTTGGCCGTTTTGTCCTGCTTGTAGTTTAGCATCGAAGGCTAATTGATATGGACAGGGAATAAATCAGGCTTAATGGAGGAGCAGAGACGAAGCAATAGTGCTGAGGACGCGGCTAAAGCTCAGGGATAAATTTTGTTCTCTGACCAAATTTCTTTGCTTGAATTTCTGGGGCAGTTGGTGATGATTACTTCTGCTGGTGCTTGTGTGTTATAAAGACTTTCAGGGACAGTGCTGACGGTGCTCATTGTAATATCCACAACCCCCCGAAACCACAAGTTGGTTTAATTACGTCTGTGTAAATAAGAAGAAAGCAGGTGATTTTTTTTGCCCTCTGGAAATCTGCTTCTGGCAGATCCAAAGCAAATGCATAAATCCCCCCCCCTTACATATTCCAGAGAATAGCAGCTGAAATGTTCTCCTGCCGACTGTTTTGTTCATCAAGCATGCGGGAACCTTGTGGTAAGCAGACATAATGAATGCAGAAAGGATAGAGGGAGAAATGTAGATTTTTCAGGAAATAGGTTATTGTTGCATCAGGAAAGAAGATCAATTCCTACCTCAGAGCCGCTAGAGCAGGATTCCCCAGGTCATCATCATCAATCACCTCTGCAGAGACGGTTATGGTTTGGTTTTGTGTGTCTGTTTGTTAGCGAGCAGGATTTACATGAAAGTTGGTGGAGGGATAGGACGAGGCCAAGAAAGAAGCAATTCAATTTGGTGATTTCTAACTAGCTCGCTGGTGATTGGTTCCCTCAGCTGAGATCTCCGTGTGCCGTTTCCCTCCAAACTGCAAGTGTGCACACATAGTTTGATCTGGAGTCAGAGAGAAGATCTGAGCCCTCTGAAGATTAACGCCCTTGGATGTCTGCCCTCTGGCTTCTGCCGCCAATTACATTCGCTCAAACCAAAACCTGACGCAGGATGTGCCTGTGTCACAGCCCGGGCTCCGAGCGTCATGCGGACACGACACCTGACGGTTTCAGGTCTGTTGCCATCACCACCTCACCACTCACCCATCACGCCAGAAGACTGTTTTCACCTTTTCACATCATGCATGGCTCCACATTATTTCATGCAGAATGTGCCCTGGTGCTAACTTTTCAATTAACACATGACCAAGGCCAATATTTGTCCCTGTGGTTGCACTTTTTACATAATTATTAAGTCTGTTTGTTAAGGTTTTCGTTTCACCAGACTGTGAGAAACTACATCAGACAAATAAATAATATTAGAATATCATTCAGGTCCAATACTAACATTTTTAAAGTTGAGCAGCTACTTTTCCAGAAATGAAGAGTAGCATTAGCTCCCTTCACCGTCCCCTCCTTATTTCATGTTAATTTAAATAAAGTTTATATTGCAGCAGAAGCCTTGAGGACATTGGATTCTTTGAGATTTCCCTCAAAAATCGGTCTTTACCACCAGATAAACATTTGCAATAATTTCAATTTCTTGATGCAAATGTTTCTGGCAAACAGATTCTGTATCTGTTTACAACACAACAACCTTATTTTGATAAAGATGAGGTTCACTAAGAGTTGTAATGAAGCAGCAGAACGCCAAGAAGTTGTGTAGCTCACTGAGGAGTGTGCAGCCTGTTGCCTGCAGCTTTTCAGCTCTCTATGGACACTCCTACTGTAACTGTTCCACGACTCCCTAACAAAAAGGTTTAAATCCTCTGCTGATTAATAGTTGTCTTGTTTTGTAAATGCATTTTGGGTAAATGGTTGCAGTCAGTCCGTGTTTTGCCATTTGAGCACCTTTAAAGTAAAGCAGGAATAGTATTCACTCCTAATAAAAGTGAATGTATCAGTGAGACAACACTGCAGTGGATAACATGCTGCATCGTTTGTCTGTGGATCTTTTGTGCTTAAGAAGGCAATCCGATTCCAGTGGGGAGATACTGGACTCTGCCACTACCAATGAAAACAACTTAAGTGATATTTATTGAACGTGAAACTTCCTGCCCGCTGTGGTTAGGACGACTACTACACAAGGCTGTAAAGTTAAGGAGAGATACTGCCTCTACAATCTTACTTTCCACCAGGGTTGCCAGGTCTGCCTTTCCCTGCACAATTGGGCTACTTTTGCCGAAATTGTGTTGACATTTGCAGTTGCATTGGACCAAGATTGAGAGGAAGCCCAAAGCATCTCAAAAAGAGACATTGGAAATCATAAATATTTCCAGTTCTTGAATTTGTTTCTCCTTTTTTCTTCTTTTTTGCTGCAAAGAGATCAAGTTCAGCCTTTTATAAGATAAACAGACAACCTGAAATAATTTTAATTCAATATATACATAGCTCATTTACATAAAAACACAAACTAAATTGTCAGTTTTTGTTTTCTCTTCCTTTTTTCCTCCTCCTCTTGCCTGGATGACACAAATTTACATTTTTTAATGCCATTTCAGTGACATATTCATGCTGAATAAAGATGTAAACATAGACAATGTATTTTAGTAACAATAATCATTAATTAAGTTCCTATAGGGGCAATGGCTATTAATATTCTTTCCTAAACTTAACGTCCAGACTGTGAGAGCCCCTCACACCTTTGTGATCATCTGAGTCAAACCACAATAATCAGAAGGGGTTGTCATAGTTTATAAAAAAAAATCTCCATGTGCTGAAAAAAGCTCTTCTCTCATTAGCGGGCCTTTAATTTGAAAGAATCTACTCTTTCTCATGGAGGACGTTGACCTTTAATATCGTAACATGTCTCTGCTGCAGCAGCTCTAACCTGGCAGTGTGTTTCCCAGTTCCATTCAATTATTTATCAAAACACTCACAGACAGAAGAACAGCATGTGAAAGACCAATGTGCAACTGCCACAATGTGTGTCAGCAAAAAACCTTACCTCACTTCCACTGGAATGTTGTGTCCAAACCAACTGGTTGATTCACACATGTCCACACACATGTGCACACACGTACTGGTTTGATTGCAGGATTTCAGGCAGGAAGACGGCGGCGTTTTGTGAACTCGCAGATTAAACTAAGCTTGAGTTGGGGACTGGAAAAAAAAAATCACACCATGGCTCCGCTTTGACATAATCCTGCCTATGCACTGTGTCGAGATCTTGCATTATAATGTAAAGTCGCTGCCACAGCTTGAGATAACAGAAAAGTTGGAAAACTGCTCAAATATTATAACTTTCTAGAGTTGTGTGTGTAAAGTGCAAAACCATCAACAACACTTGCAACTTGTTAAAACCCACCCCATGTCATAGATGTTACGTCACAGCTAAAGACTCATTTGTTTTTGCCATAAAACGTTTTTACTGCAACATTATTGCTGCTGGGATTGTGTTTAGATATGATATTTTCTAAATGAAGGGAAATCAATGTTTTTGCAACAAATGCAAGTCATAGCTAAAAATATATTTATATTGCTGACTCTGGGTAACATGAAGGACATGAGGAACATCATGTTTCAATCAAACAATAACAAAGTAAATACATTGTGTGTCAGCTCAGGAGTGTTAAGATGATTAAGTGCCATAGCGAACAGGGTAATATTCATCATACATGAGCTTTGCAGTATTTATCCATGTTCCATGTTTTATTCTGCATTTTTTGTGTTTTCTTCCTGTTTTGCTGTATTTGGTTGAGGAGAGACACTCACACGCACCCACACAACCCCTTCACTGTCAGGGCCATGGAGAGTCAAGAACAACATTCACCCTTGTGACACCGCACACCCGCATCCCTCCATCCCACACGTACACATGCACAAACACACAAACTTTGACTGTAGCTGGAAGGAGTGATAGTGCATTGTGTCATCCTCAGCGGTGAGGCAATTTGAAGCCTGTCTCGCACTTCCCAGATAGATGCAACATGTCCCCCAGGACTGCTGAACACAAACGCTCATGATCACTCACCCTCACTATAACCTTGAAGCTAAACAGAACAGCTTAGCACATGTTACAAGGTGTGCTACTATATTTGTCTGTATTACACTTCTAGTCCTTTGTGCATCTCGTTTATCAGCCTTCATTATCTTGTGCCCCGTCTAACGCTAATGAGGATATTTTAGAAAACAAACTCTCCCCTCTGAGTTTGGGTCTCCACACCCAAACGACATTTTAAACCACAAAACTGAGATGTTTACCAATGTCTTTATGAATGAAGATTTGATAAAATGGCATTTTCTGTGTATCCTTGTGCACATGTAAAACATAACGTGCGGACCGAGATTTTTCTGAAGAATCCAATTGTAAAATATCTGTTCAAAAATCTATGCCAGGTAATGTTGACAAGGCCTTTGTGTAACAAAAGTTATAACTTTGTCCGTAACATACGTTTTACAGAAAACAGCATTTTCTCAGTTTAACATATTTCACTCTAAGGGTCTTTTAATTTAACAGTTAAAGGTTCAATGTGTAGAAATTAGTGACATCTAGTGGTGAAGTTGCATGTTGCAGATGAACACCCCTCACCTCACCTTCCCCTTCCGAACATGAAGGAGGACCTGTGGTCACCTTCAGTTGTCATAAAAACTCAAAAGATGTTAAGCTTGGCCAGTTGGAGCTACTGTAAAAAAAACATGGCGGCCTCCGATGATTGGACCCGCTCCCAATGTAAATATAAAGCATTAAAATCTCATTGGCCCATTCTAGGGTAAAGAAAACAGCAAATAGTACAATTTAGATGAAACACAATGAAACTTGAAACATTGTATTTTATTCTTCGTTAATCCTCGACGTATAAATCCTCCCAGACTTAGTTGATTATCACTTCCCATTTTATCTCAGTGATTAGCATTGCGAGCGATTTGCATGTAAATGTGATCACATCTTCACACTCTTCACTTTTAACTACGGCCCGAGCACGTGCAGTACCACGGCTGCCTCTGTTTCTCTGCTGCAGTCGCTCTCTATATTATTCATCACGCATTCATGTGCATTCACACTCAGTGCACAAAGTGGAGCTCGTTGTGTTTGAGTAGCACTCAGAGCCACATGAATAATGACTAACGGTTACATGAGATCTCGTCATATTAACGCCACACGTTCAGCATGTCATGACCATCTCTTCATACGTATTATATATAATAATAAAGTGGGATCTAGTAACCGACCCAGTTGATTAGTAGCGGTGCCGTGACAAGATGTGTGATGTAATAGAAGAACTCGTGTTTCTAAGTTGCTAGCAAAGTTTTAAGAATATAGGTCAAGATGTTGAATATCCCTTGTACGTTTGAAGGTCTTCTGCACAACTTAAGTTACTTCAGTTGTGCACCTTAGGGTCATTGAGTGTTTGGACCTTGTGATTAATGATACAGGCCGAACTTGAGGGTACGTTGAGGTAAATCTGAGAACTAACTTCGGCGAGTCATGTGCCATTTTCTGTTTGTTTCTACCCAGAACCCTCACAGTGCTACAGCGGGCTGTCGGTATCGCTCTGATTTATTCGACGTGACTTGACCTCCGGTGTCATTGTCTTCCTTGTGCGTGAAGCAACAGTCGACGGGCAGGTCACCCTGAGCTGTCTGTTATCCCCCTGTCGTGCTAACTGTCGGGCAGCCCACTCTCGCCCAGCCTCCCTCCTCAGGTTATATACGTTCTTGTGTGTACTTCCACAGGCGGTGCAGCCTCAATGTAAACACCACTGTTGCATAATTCTCAGCAGGGGGAGCGGGTGCAGCTGTTCCTGAAGACTGGCAGGTAATGGGCACCAAGATGCTCCTGAGTCTTAGAATTGCCACCTGCTTTGAGAGCATCTGTCTGTCATCAGGAAGCAATCTCACTCTTTATTAATCTGTTGGGGGTGATAATGAATTTCATCTGGAGGAATCTAAGGACTCCCAAAGGTCACGGCTCCCATTCCAGGCTTCTTTTCATTTCGTTATCTCTGCGTCTAATCCTCTGCTCTTCTTTTTTAATTTGTATATTACTCAGAAGCGTAAACGTACAGTAAATATCATCATGTTCTGTTGTTGGTCTATATTCTCTTTCATTAAAGCAGACCAGCCCTTAACGTTCAGCCCTGTCGTGTAGAGACAAGGTTTAATGGGTCACTTACACCAGATATTTGTGTCAATGGGAGAAAAATAAATGATCAACATGTATTTTTATAAATGTATCCTATTGAAATGATGCTAATCAGACTTGCCAGACCATTGATTAAGTCAACATGTGAACGTTATTCTTCCACAAGGTTTAAAATGTATGACTCAACTCTCAATCCAGATATCAATCAAGATATCAATCAATATAATGCGATACAATAAATCCATCTGGTTCAGAACAGAACATTGCACAACATTAACGGGATGTAACTCAATTGCACGTACAGTAAGTAGGATCCGAACATCGTAACTCATCGTAAATCTTTTGGAGCATCACTTCAGTTTGCAGGTTTGACATAACTCATGCAGTGCTCATTGTAAACATGTCTGTTTGGAACAGGCACTTTTCTTGTCCTGTGGTATTTCTAGTTGAATAAATGATTTACAGACAGTTTAAGTCGTGTTCTCGACACATGACCTTTCAGTTAAGTAGAAAATACAGAGCAGCACACTGGTGGGTATGTGTTTAAAACAATCCCACACTTAAGATGATCGAGGACGAGGTCTTTTAGCTGCAGCTTGTTCTCCGAAGGAATCATGCTAACTATATTGACCTTGACACCGGAATTGCACCACTCCACCTATGGGGTGCTGTTTGTAAAGCAGCTTACACTGAAAATAACAGCAACATTTTGTCACATTTAGCTTCAGATTAAAATTTAACATTTAGATTTAACATTTAGATTTAAATTTAAATTTAAATTTAACGTTTAGATTTAAATTTAACATTTAGATTTAGATTTAGATTTAGCATTTAGATTTAACATTTAACATTTAAGTGTAACATTTAACATTTGGATTTAAATATTTAAAATATCTCTAAGTTGACAAATATTGTTGTAAATGTGCAAAAAAGTGACTCTCAAAAATTCACACCAGTTTTTTAAACATGGTTTGAAGCTAAATGTGACAAAATGTTGCTGTTATTTTCAGCGTGAGCTGCTTTACAAACGGCACCACATATCCACTTAATTGGATTCTCATATATATTCATACATACAGACATACACACGTATATACAGAGATTGCTTGGGTTACAGTAAAATATCATCGACTTGTGGCTCCTCTGATACTGAATGAAAGGTGGCTGTTTATTTCTCGGCTAATATGGATTCTCCTGTGTCTCTGCTGTGCAAACAATTATATTAACTGTCTCGCTGAATTAAACAAAGCATTTTAGAGTTTGTTATAAATCCATTTCAACAATCACATTTCAATCAGGGGCGACTCAGTGGTGCGGTGGTTAGCGCTGTCGCCTCTCACCAAGAATATTAGGGATCTTTCAATGTGGAGTTTGCATGATCTGCCCGGGTCCTTGTGGGATTTCTCCAAGTTCTCTGGCTTCCTCCGGCAGTCCAAAGATATGCAGATTACTTAATTGGAGACTCTGAATTGTGAACATGAGTGTGAATGATTATTTGTCTCTTTATGTTGGCCCTGCGATACCCTGCCGCCCTGTCCATGGTGTAACCCCGTCACTGGGAATGGCACCAGTTCCACCCTCACCATAAAGGATCGGCAGTATTGAGAATGAAAGGATGGATAGATGTTCAGACTCCCCGGGATGCAGCATATGACAAGACTGATGTGTGCTGTTTGTCCACGCTGCGTTGATATGAATGCATAGTCTGCACCCGATTTGTCAAAAAACGTTTTGCAGGCTGAGAGGATTGAGATGGAAAGAGACGAGAGCAAATAACTTTCCTCTTTTTTTCTGAATGGCGGCGAAAGAGAGAGAGAGAGAGAGAGAGGAGGAGGAGGAGGAGGAGGGGGTGTCCATGAGGCAATATGCTCTCTGGTAGCTGTGTGATCACTCCTGCCTGATCCTCCTGCACACGCCTGGTCACTGCGCCGCGTAGTCTCATTAGTATGGGAGTCGGTGCCTCTCCTTCAGCCCAGCCTGCCATGCCACTACTGTAGTAGAGCTGCTTGCCTGCCTGCCGCATTGTCCCTGGATGGCCGATGTGAGGCTGCCAGCGCCGTCTCCCTCCCAAGGATGAAGTGAAACGTGGGCAAGCGTCAGAATGTGAATGTCATGACTCAAGCAGAGGAGATTATGAATGTTTGAGAGTGTCGCACAGGGGAGCGTGTTTCACAGGAAGACACAGGGAATATAAAGGAGGTGGTTGTTATTATCGCTGCTGACAGAAGCCAAACCACATCAGAGTGAATTGCGAGAATTGACTCGTCTGTAAAAACCTATTTAAATGAATGTGAGGGGGTGAAGACTCTGATTTAATATAAAACTATACTATATATTCTTTAATAGCTTGGGGCTGTAAAACAGTCACAAAGTACGCAGATGCAAAGAGTCAATAACCCAAATGATTTCAGATGATAATGGACTCCAGTGTGTGTTTATTTCTAGAATCTTTTTGCGTTTTTTGCACCATCTAATCTTGGATTCATGTCGTCGACAGCTGAGCTTGTTTGTTAGTTTATTCTGACGGCTCTGGCAGTCGCTGTACCACCGGCCTTTTTAATAAGCAGCACAGGTGGCGATGTACAGTACGATCCAAGGTCGACACGTACACAGGGAAGAAAGAACACCGTCACTTGTAAAATTCCAATACGGATCATGAATCCAAGCAGATGTTTGTGGGACAGGCTCAGCTTTTGGAAGTCATGAGGAGAGGAGTGTGAACAGAAGATGTTTGGAGAAAACAGATAAAAACAAGTCAGACATAATCTGGTGTTTCATTAAGAGAGCAGCCCAGAAAGTATCATGTACCACCGTGCTGAGTCATGTCGTGCATCACATGTGACGCTTCTGATGAAAGTGGTCAGAGCTTTAGACCTGGACTTGACTGAGCTAAATCAAACTTAGGGGGCTTTCACACCCACATTGATTGGTCTCAACTGTCAGACCTTCAAGTTTAAACTTGATTTTAAAAAGTCAGCAGATACAATATCGACAACACGCCAACATCAGACAAACGCCTGTCCATCATTGTGAAGTAGGTAGACACAGCCCACGTAGGTGATGATTACAGGAGATATGTCTGTTAAAGTCTTTAGTTCGCTCCCTAAATGACAATGTGAAACCAAATCTAACCGGATCAAATGTCAATCATGTTACAAAATCGTGAACCGTGATCTGGACTTTCAGATTTGAAAACTCCCTCAGAGAGACGGTTTGACAGTTAAGGAAATATTGATGTTTAATCTTGGAAACTACGGGCAGAGGCTAGTTAGCTTAGTTCATATGGATAAAGACCAGAAGCAGGAGCAAACAAGTAGCCTCCCTCTGAACCTTAGAGGAGCCGGTAGGTGGATATTTATTCAAACTTGGGTCGGAGCCAGGCTTTCTATTATTTATGCTAAGTTAAACTAACTAGCTGCTGGCTGTCACTTCATATTTTCTGCACAGGCATGAGAGATGAATCAGTCCTCTCATCCAACTTGAAAACAAGCATTTCAAGGATTCCTCTCAAGCAAAAACATTAAAGTTTCATTCTTAGAACAATACAAAAAGTTAAAAATACAGAGTCAGGGTGGACGTTCTATTTATTAACGCCTATAAATATATTCAGCTGTGCAACAAACACTGATAACACAACTTTTAATTGGAAATATTAAAATGCACTGTAATTTAAATAGTCAAGATGTAGAGACCTGGGAGATCTTCAGTTTGCATGACCTCTTGATCCAAACATATCCTATAGAACTTGGGTCAAGTCAAAAATACATCTTTATATTATAACTGTAAAATAAGGACTGAATGGGTTACGTCCAATCAAAACTAGTTTGTTTGATGTGTTTTTTCACCACATTGGAGATGAAAGGCGTTTATAGTCATTTAAATATAGATGTAGATGTAAATATGGGTTGGTTTTGGAAAGTTGCAGAGATGTGACAGACCCTCTGCGTTCAGGCGCTATAAATAAATCTGAAACTAAGCACACCAGCCGTTTAAGCCTGTCAAGCAAGAAATTGCTGAGAAACTCTCATTTCAGCAAAGTATTTACTGAGCAACTCAAAAACGGCTGGTTTTCAATCAACAACCTCAACCTTTGCCTATCGGACTCAGGTTCTCCCTTTCCCTTTATCACAAAGCATTAAAGCCAAGTGAGGTTTATATACTGGGAACGGCTGGAAGGAAGGGACAATTACATAAGCACGGAAAAGAGCTGAGAGCGGAGATGTTCATGTATTATATTCCTCCTGTGTGCACTCAGAGCGATTGTCCTTTGTCCCTCTTGGGTGCCAGGGGGTAAACTCTCTTCCCGCTCCCCCCGCTGCTATGTCATCACTCCTGGCCTTCATTCAAACCCTGTGACAATAAGATGAAACTGCTCTTCTCTTTGCAAAGTCACCTGATTACGCAATATTCTGTTTTTAGCCTCCCCTGCGTCAGCTCATCTATAAAACCTGTTATTATTAGAGCTTCATGCTGATATCAAGTTGACAATGCTTCGTTGTGCCGCGGTTACACGGGGACCTTGCTGTGAGGCGCTGCCATTTCCCACCAACTTTAAGACATCACATTTCGGTCGCCATGGTTCCCTCCCACCTGCTTCCGTGTAGTGCACGCCGCGGGAGTGAGAGTTTTTTCCAGGCATGACTCGGAGACACTGACACCCACCGGTTTTGTTCCTCTTGTGCTCACAGTGAGACATATTGACGTGTCGTGTCAGTGTTTTTGATAATGCGTTGGGTCCTGTTGGATAAGAGGCCCATACATCAAACCCTGACAGGTCTGTCAAGCAGCAGCCTCACCTCATCACTCTCATTCATCCTGTACACTTGTTTTTGTCTGTTGCTTCCTCACATTTCTGCTCGCTTTCTGATATTGTTCTATCTCTCTCTTCTGGCTGTTGGCTATGGTTCGTACTGAGGTGCAGTTCACAAAGACACACAGTCACAGTACATCCGTCCAATCAGCGACCAGCCTTGTCCATAGCATGTATCTGCCTCTTACGTTGAAAGTTGATGTTTGTGTGTGTTTTTTATTTTTCATTTGCTATTGAGTTCTGTGTTCTGTTGTTGTTATTGTGTTTTCTTTTCTTATTTGTGATTTGCATTTCAGGGCCACCGTAGTTTTCTCTCCTAACTGTGCTTCCCCATTCGTTTGTTTTCTCTCCTCTTTCTCTCTCTCTATCCTCACGTTTTGATTCTCCTTGTCTCTGCCCTTGTGACTGTCTGTTCCTTCTTGTTAATGTTCTTGGCACCGAGTCTGTCGCACTGAGACTCTGCTTCAGCTCAAATTTCACCTCCCCTCAGACTTCCTCTCGCCTTCTTTATAGTCCTCCATGTTTTAATTATTGTCGTTTTAAACAAACGATAAGTCACGTACAAGGTGTGGTCCCCTCTTCCTCATCGTCCTGGTAGCAGGAGCATGAAGACATGGTAAAAATAAACACCTCACAGAGACTGTATTTAAAACTTAGGCCTTGGTCTGAAATGAGTGGGGTAAGCAGGTCCTGGGGGGGTGCGCAGGGCGGGAAAGGCTCATTTGTCACGAGCCGGAGCCTTAAAGGCTTAAGGTGGGCGGAGGAACAAGTGAGTGTGGTAAACCACAGAGGAAACATCAGAAGCAATGCTGCTTGTGCTACAGTGAGAAGGTTGCTGGGGATTCATTTCAGTTTTTTATCTTAGATGGTCAGAGTTGATGTAATGATGCTGCTGTTCCTGATGCTGATGAGGTTGGACATGGTGGACGAAGGTCGATCTCTAGCTGTGTCTCAATTCAGGGGCCGCATCCTTCAGAGGACATGGAAGCATCCTTCATCATCACCGCGTCGGACAAACTGAAATGAGATGGTCCGGTCTTCTTATTGCATCACCAGCTTCTCCCGCTCTTACAGCCGTCGCCTAGCGACAGAGATACGGACAAAATAAGTTCTGTGATTGATTTAAAACGTTGAAAAAATATGTTTATTGTACATGTGTACCGTTGGTTACATTTTGTTCACATTTTTGATTTGCTTCAGCTGCCATTACATCTTTGAAAAAACAGAAGCACAATGAATCATGGGCCCAGAAGGATCCGCCTGGTGGAGCCTGCTTTGCTCGTGGGTGGAACTATACATTTGTAGGAGAACTTTCTACAGACTTTATACCCGGGGGCCAGGCAGATAAAGTCCACAGATACTCCGGAGGTTTCACTCAGACATTTGCAAACACACATGGATCTAAACTATGGAGGAACTGAAGAGTCAGAAAGCAGCTTTAGTTTTCTGCAGGGAATGATTAGGCTCTGATCTGCATATAGAGAGAATGTAAGCTTGTGAGCAATGACGCAGCAGCTGCATAGGTGCTGGTAAAAAGCAAGTGAATCAGTGGAGACCTTGTAGTAATGAAGCCGGGCTCATGATACTTCAACGCTGGTTCTTATTGTCCTGATTTAGTACTGTTAAATCTTTTAGACCACACTTTAGAAGAATGTCGAAAGGAATTGATTCTCCGAAACGTGTCAGTGTCAGTTCTGGCAGGTTTGATTCATGAGACACCTCGTATTGATTAAGGACACTGCTGATTCCTGATTCTGAGTGTGTACATGTGAACAAGAAGAGTCTGTTTTTCTTTTTCTATATCGTCCAAAATATTTTTGTTTCCTCCCCCGTCATTAATTTGATATCAAAACAGCTTGACTAAATAATTCCTTCACCTTATCCCCACAACAGATCTTCTTTTTTTATATAAGCCACTTATCACTGAATGTATCATCCCCTGGTTCTGGCAAATCTGAGCATCAGCAACACTGCAGGTTATACATGAATTCTAAGTTTGCTTCAGAAATAAATCTGAATCACTGCCCTCGAACTGTTCAGACGGCTAGCTGACTCACACTTTGTCATTTTCTTTTTTTTGACACAATCAGGTGGTAGTGCTGATGTCAGGGATTATTGCTTACAGCCAGACTCTGCAGTCACAGAATCACAAACCCCTCTTTTCCTACAGTTTGAGGCTCAAATATATAAAATATATAAAAATTTGAATGTTAATTAAAAGCCAAATGGAATACACAAAACGTAAATACTGTACATTCATTTAAAGATGTGATGGGCATAGGTACAAGGAACAAAAATGGTCACTCCAACAATTTAGGGTGCATATTGTAAAGTGCTAAATAGTTCATGTGAATATATACAGCCCAATTTATATTTTATTTAGTTTCAGTTCCAGATAATATTCCTCTACATCACAGAAAACATGCAACAAGGGATATTAATTAACAATCAGTTTCTAGAAACACCATGGCCTGTTCTCTATATTCTACACAATGGGGCTGTAAACCTTAACAATAGCCGTCAGACTATTGGTTTGAGTCAAAGTCAATTTTCAGATTTCAGCACACAGCGGTTTTTATCTTTGATTATCGATATTGGGACATTGAAATGGTTTATTCATCACTCTTATTCAATTTCCCTCAATATAAAATGTCACTCTGTGAGACCCTGTATATTGGAAACAACAGACAAAAACGCCAAATCCTATAAAAGGGCAAAGGTATTTTATTTGATCTCACTCTTGCTTCAGGTCTGTCAATATAACAGACCTTATCAGTCACCTAATCAATACAGTTATCGGCCATTTTAAGACATTGTGGAGAAACTTACTCATTAAATCTCTTCCCAGAAACATACTAAAATAAAATATCTAATTTATACCTTCATGTAAACCATATACTGTAACATTACTACTTCTGTTGATATTGTTTATCCTCCCTGTCAAGCCTCACCTGAGTTAAAAGCACTCGCTTCAGGCACCGTGTCGTCTAATCACAAGCTGAAGTCACTTTCAAACCATGAGAAGACAAAGGAATATATTGTAGATATATAACAGCTAGAAACCACACTGATGAGACAGTGGTGAGTTACAGACGCACATAGAGCGACTCAGCTCTTTACAACTGTGGTGAGCAGAAAAGCATCAGAGTGCACAACCAATCAAACCTTTAGGTGGACTGACGGCAGAAGCAGGAGACCAAGTCAGGCTCCGGTGGATCTTCCAATGGATACTCGCAACATGATAATGCAACATGCGGCACGCCAGAGGGCGTCTCAAACTGTTTCCATGAAAATGACATTGAGTTCAGTCACTGGACTTCAGGGCTCTTAGTCACCGGGTTACAAGATGTAACCCATGTAACTCCACCAAGGAGGTTGTGTCTCCGTTGCCATCTGTCCATCTGTCCGTCTGTCTAACTATCTGTCAGTTGGTTTACCCAAAAAAACCCAAATTGATTATCATGAAGAGATAAGTGAGTCTTGGTAGGTATACGCCCCTCCATTTATTAATTAGATATCAAACAGAGCAGCTTCAACTGAACTCTTTACTGGTAAATAAACCTACAAAACGTTGTATGAGGAACATCTCCATTCCTGCTTATTCATGCAATTATCCAATCAGCCAATAATGTGGCAGCAGGGCGCAAAATCCTGCTGACACAGATCAGGAGCTTGAGTTAATGTTCCCGTTGATTCCCAGTCACTTTGACAGTGACATGATTGTTGGTGCCAGATGGGCTGTTCAGAGTGTTCCTGAAACTGCTGATCTCCTGAGGTTTTCACACACAACAGTCTCCTGTGTTTTCAGTCTGAACGGTGCCAAGAAACAACAATCGTGCAACGAGCAGCAGCTCTTGTCGATGCACCTTGTTGGTGAGGGACGTCAGATGTTGTCTCAGAATGGACAACATGTCAAACCTTGAGGTCATGATGGAGAAGCTGATAGATCTGCAGAAATGATGTGTCACAATTGAGAACGGAGAGTCCGGCATCTGCATTTGGGTCCTACCAACAATAAACTCTGACATGAAGGCATATGAGTTTCTTCCAGAAGCCTGGTATCCGATTAAACCTGGTGGAAAGGGAAGAAACAAACTCATTGCTCAAAACTCATCTTGAGTAATTGTATTCGTTGTTCGTTGCCAATTTCAATCTTCTGTTCGTGTGTGTGAGGCAACATTCGCTGAATTTCAGTTTAACTTCAAACAAACCAAACCGAGACCATTGCACCAAACTCCAGAGAACCTCCGGACATTTTCTAGAGGGGCTGTTTATGTGTGAGGGTGCAATGTGAGAGCTTCTACCCCCTGGTGTAAAGTCTGAAAGAGCCAATGTGAGAAAACAGCAGGAGATCCTCTGCAGGACTCCCAGAGAGCGAGTGGGGGTGTTAATGACGTTTCTAGCATGCAACAGAGGTAGAGATTTAAAAAGAAAACAATGATCTCCACATGAAAAAAAGGTGTCGTGCACGGAGAAGACACCCACAAAGAAGTCAAGACAATTTTGTGGTTATAAGAGCCAATGTCGGTTTTAATGAGCTGTAAAAAAATACATGTGATCTCTCCGGAGATTTTTATGTCCCAGCAAAGAATCTCCTGCTGTGTTGTGACGGGAAACACGGAGGTCATGTCTGAATTACAGCTATTATGACCTCTGATGCAAGACAAGTGACATGATTTCACAGCATTTCCTGTTTCTTATTTTGAGAAATAAACTTCATGATTCAGTAGATCAGGTTAGACAATCATTTCTCTTCCAATTCTAACCCCTTTGATAATTAACCCCGTACAGTTCTTATAATACTTTCAGAATGTAAAGATGATTTGTGATAGTTCGTCACCCCCCCAGTCAGTGTTTACTATTCCTTCTTGCAGAGCAGACAACCATCCAGTGCAGGGAACAAGTGGGACGTGCAGCAACTATGTGTCATTTCAGTGATTAAGATTTCTGTGGTGACGTATGTGAGAGCTTCTCATCTTAGTCCTGACAGTGGCTCTCTGCATGAACGACTTAGTGATAAGCTGTGTTGCGACTTGTGTGTCTGTGTGTGTCTGTGGCCTGACAGCAGCGTCATGGCTGTGTGTGATGGAGTGCTCACAGCAGGCTGACCAGAGTAATGAGAAGTGCACGGCTGCAGCTGATACTCCGGGGCCCGGCTCACCTGGAATGGATATCCAGTCACGCACACTCGCCGCAATCTCGCCCCGATACAATAAACTTAAAGCGTTTCAGAGGACGCTGGAATCACTTAATTTATCAAGCAGCTTTTCTGACCACCTTGCCACTGTGAGCAAGATTTATGTGCGATGCTATCTGAGCTTTAATGGCATGAGCCCCTCTTCGCTTTGTCAGTGATATTGACCGAGGTTTCATAAATGCTGTTGTGGAAAATTGAGCAGTTTAAGTGAACTGCACCCCGAGGATACAGATTCCCCCCTTTATTTATCATGTCCGTCGCTGTGAGGAAGCTGGCATGTAGTTCCTGTGGTGGTAGATGCGGCCGGCTCAGACTTCACGCTCGATCTCGGGGTCGGATTGATAGGATGTGCGGACCTGTCTCATGTGTGTTGTCCTCCAGGAACCCCCTGGCAGATAGTGGTCAGCGTGGCAGAGTCCAGGAGTCTCACAGTGACTTAATGGAGCCGGTCTTAAACTGGTGCATGGAGGCTGCCTCCCCAAGACAAATGACAGCATCTCTTCAAATCCCCAGAAACATCCCATCTACGGTCAAGGGACAAAGCCCGGTGGACTCCACAGGAATATGACTCTTGTCCATCTGGAACAAAGGAGGTGTTAACAGAGGGATGAGAACTACAGTCCCTGACAAAAGTCTTGTCACTTATCCATTTTGTAGAAACAACAGCCTATAACCTGACTTCTAATTTATCCATTGGTTTTAGAAGCTTGAAGGACTGCGTCCATACGGTTCGACAATGATTCATACAATTTATTGATGAAGTCATCAGGAATAGCAAAGAAAGCAGTCTTTTAGCCTCCAAGTGTTAATCAAGATTCTTTGGTTTCGTCTTCCATGCTTCCTCTTTCATTCTACCCCAGACATGGTCAATGATGTTCATGTCTGGTGACTGGGCTGGCCAGTCCTGGAGCACTTGATCTTCTTTGCCTTGAGGAACTTTGATGTAGAGATGGAAGTATGCGATGGAGCACCATCCTGCTGCAAATTTTGACCCCTTGTATGGTTGGGAATGTAAGAGGTAGCTAATACTTCTTGATATTTTAGGCTATTGATATTGCCTTCCACCCTGCAAATCTCTCGCACACCCCTATACTGGATGTAACCCCAGACCATGATTTTTCCGCCACCAAACTTAACTGTTTTCTGGGTGAATCTCGGATCCATGCGGGCTCCAGTAGGTTTCCTGCAATATTTGCGGCGGCTGTGATGTAATTCAACCGAAGATTCATCTGAGAAATCCACCTTCTGCCACTTTTCCAGCGTCCATCCTTTTAGCAGGCTGTGGGCCACACGTTTTTTTAATTGCCTTTTGTTTCGTGCTGGTTTCTCGGCACTAATTCGACCATGAAGGCCATTTCGAGACAGAATTCTACAAACTGTCCTGGTTGACACGGGGACTTGAGGTGACCAGGCCTGGTGGAGCTCTGCTGCAGTGGAAAAGGGGCTGTCCTTGGATTTCCGAGCAGTTGTCTTGCGGGGTCTGCCGGACCTGGGCTTGTCAAAAACATCTCCAGTCTCTTCAAATCTTGTTCTTATTCTTTGTACTTGATGCTGAGAAACATTGAAGGTGTCAGCCATCTCAGCAGTGGATCTGATCTTCAGCCTCTTGATAATCAATGCTTTGGTCTCAGGGTGAATCTTAGGCATGTTTTCAGAGGTCAAGTTGCAGTTGATGTGACGGTCTGGTGTGCTGGGGTTCTTTTTATACACACCCACTAATTGATTGATCAATTATTGATCAAAGGTGAGGCTGTAATCTAGGATTGGGTGCATCATATGACAAGGCGACAAGACTTTTGTCTTTGCAAAAACTGACTCAGTGGGCTTTACCAAGCTGTGAACGTTAGAATGCTTTTCAGCAGTTCCGTTTGGCACCAAAACATTATTTCAAAAGCTGTTGGGATTGAAATTAGCCATTTCTTGTAAAAAAAAATTTATTACAAATATATTTGAGGGGCACTTAAGGTCAACTTGTACCCAAGCGACAAGACTTTTGTCAGGGACTGTAGAGTGTGGACACTCAAGCCTGTCGGGACTGGACAGGTCGGCCGGATCCGGACAAAACCTTTGGTCACGTTGGCCGGACAATCTGCATGTGCCTGGGTGCAGTGTTTAGCATTTATTCATGTAGTGTGTATTGATTGCTTCGTTGTGTTTATGCGGCTTTGTGTGTTATCGGACAGCAGTGTTTGGTTTTGGGTAAAGATAAAACAGTTTGGAGTCAATTGTTGTCAAAGGTTTTGTGAGTATAGCTGTTATTTAGTGGTTTGTGTTTACTGTTTGGAGAGGAAGTTTCAGGAAATGCGTTTTAGTAATTCAGAAAAACTATAAAATCAATCATCGATGGCTCTCGTCTTTTCTTCACTGAACGTGACAGAAGGTCAGGTTTGGGTCGGGCTGGGTTAGTTTTCTCTCAGGCAGGTTTGGACGGACATTTCTGGCACTCAAACACAGATTCACAAAACCTTGAACGGTGGCGGCAGGATTGTTTTTATCTGTGCTTCCTAAAACTGTTGGAAAATGCATGTTATCATGTGACAACTCTGCGATTTAGGTAGAAAACTACTTGGTAATGTTTAGGGAAGGATCATAGCTGGGTTTGAAATTACTACGTCACTAAAGTTCCAGGATCTTTTCTTGTTATATTACTATGACGCACTTGGTGAAGGTGAGAAAAAAGATTTGGAAAAGGGAAATGAGGAGCGGTTTTCTAACCAACGTTTTGCTGATATTTCCATCTACTCCGACCTCCTCTGCACATCAACTCTGACATTTCACTTGCTCTTTAGCTCCGGCCGCTAGAAGGCTTTGTCACCTCAACATGTTATTTTGAGCCACTGAAGAGGTCACTGAAGGTTGTTTTTACACATAAACAACAAAATACGCGCCAAACTTTCACTCTCTGTTGCCCTTTTGTATTTTTCCATCGCCTCTATCTTTGACCTCACACACCACCAAAAGACTGATACACTGGGTATCCAAGGTTTATTTAAACGCCTTTAGAGTGCGACTGCTCGTTTCCCTGACAACATTAGAGGCAATCGATTGTGCTCAGCTCCTCCAAGCGTGCGGATCATCCTCGCTTCAATCACCGATGCACCTGCTGTACAGTATCTATTAGTGATTTCACAGACACTCGCTGCATGTGCAAGTTCCTCCCAAGCGAAGCGGCGAGCCCGCAGGAAAATCATTACGGCTTGTTTTACAGGCCGTGAGTGTCCTCCAGCATTAAACACTGCAGGTGAGACTGCATCGTTTGAGAGCGCTGCCATTTTCATCATCACAGCGTCCTCCTCTTCTCTCAGTGATCTATCGCTGCTTCATGCTGTTGTATCCCTTTGTCGTTTGTCTTTCACAAACCTATAATCAAAGAGCACGTGCTTGAAACCCGCTCTTCCGCCGGCGTGCCCGGGCTCATTGGCTCGCGCCGCCGCTTCCTGCTCCACAGAACCACAGAAGCTGGTGCCATGCATCTCTGTTCATGATGTAACCGAGCAGCATGACGCCCGCTGCAGCGCCTTGATGTCGCTGAGCTGTTTGCAGTCGTTTCACTCGCTGTCATTTCCTCCAGTGTCGTGTGCCTTGTCATCGCGGCGTCTCTGCCTCAGACGGCGGCTCATCCAGGCGGCTGTCGCTGACATCAGGCAGCTGCTTGAAGGTATCTGAGAGGAAGACTCACAGAGCAGATGGAGAAGCAGCCTCTTTACTGTTTACTCTTAACCTTATAGTAAAATGCATCACACTGACAAAAACCAGCATGATATTATTTTAAACCAGATCAATCCCTATTTTCTCTCAGTCTATTTTATTAACTTTTAGTATTTACTGGTTTTATTCCTCACATTGTTCTGTTACGAGATAACATTTGCATTTTGTCCACCTAAAAGAAAGGTATCTGTTCCCGGAGGTTTTCAAACTTGGAGCTCTGTGGCTAATGGCAGCAATTAAGGTCGGCTACTTTAAAAAACATTAGCACCCAGGTCGCTTTAATTTATGTGAAAGAAATCAATGACCAAAACATAAATTAATGTGAATAAACCTTATTATATATCACTGTGAAAGAAGACGCTAATTATAAGCGTCAACTGTAGATAGAAAATGGATCTTCTAACATAATTTTTGAATAAATAATTTGACATACACTTAATTCCAGCGACTAATTCTCTGTCAGATGTGAATGTACGGCTGTGGTGCAATCGTTTATATTTTCTATTTAAAACATTATATATATATATATATATATATATATATATATATATATATATATATATATATATATATACACATCACTGGTTGTTGTTATGTGTTTTTCTTGAAGCCCCTCTGCACTTTTCTATTCTCTCTCTTTAACCCGTCACACGCATGCATGATGCAAGGTCATCTGTCTGTGTATAATGTTTGTAGAAATCTGTTTTGTTCTGTTGTGTAGTTATATGTTTGTCTTTATGTGAGGTAATGGACATCTTGGATGCCAGACAAATTTCAGATTCTGACAATAAAGTGTAATCTAATCTATTCTAAACTAAAAATGGCTTCAAATCCAGGACAAGTGAAATGTGTTGAAATTGATCCTGGGCTTATTTTGAAACATCAGACTTTAGCAGAGGATTTGAGTCTGTTTAAAGGATCTGTCGTTCCCAGAGCAGATAAGAATAGACTGTTTAATCACGTGCACAGGGTAAACTTTTCTAAATTATGAAGCAGCAGCAACGCAGCAACTCCATATTTACTCAGAGACATCCACGGTCACATCTGCCAAACATATTCTGCCAGCTACTTTACATTCTTTACCTATTTTTCTACAGAGGCAGAGTCTCTGGAGGACAGTGCCTATTAGTGCGTGATTGACATTGGTGGAATATCTTATGTAATCCGTGGAGGGACAAGGACGTTGTTATTGTTCACTTTCTCTGTCATCGGACTTTAACGGCGGCGGTGTTTCTTTCTCTTTTTTCTCCCCCTTTTTGGTTCAGCTCCCAGGGCTAAATGATTCAGAAATGCAGTCACATGACACGAGATAATGAGGAGACCGCACCACTGCAGCATGACAGCGAGGAGGCCGGCGTGAATACATTGCGGCAACGTGCGCCTGAGTATACAAGGACAATGCTTTGTCACTTAACATTGTGTGTGTGTGTGTGTGTGTGTGAGTGAACTTGAATACAAAACTATACCCTGGCCTTCGTACATATAGTGCACTTTAATGCGCTGCCAAGTGGAGCTGTCGGTGCAGCTTCAACTAGAGAGTCTGTGTCCTACATCCGCATGAAACCCACGTTGGATGCAAGATTTACTTTGTTTGATCCACGTACCCCGGACATTACTGTAATTGGAAGGGAATGTGATTGCATGCTAGGATAATTATCTGCCTAACTGAATCCAAAATGAGGAGCAGAGCTGGCAGATGTACACCATGTGCCCTTTAAAGCGTCTCGCTCCGTTCTAAGTGGAGTGCTCTGTGATGGGCTGATTGTTAGAGAGCTCTCCGGTGACGGCCACGAGGGAGAGAACTGTGTCCCCTCTCCAGTGAGCTGAGGTTAGGACAATATCATCATTTTGTGCTGTTACAGATTTTTGTGATTTTAATCATTTAACCTTCATCTGAGGTATTGTATGGAACTGCGGATGTTGATCTGATTGAATGTTTCCCTTGTCGGGCATCTCTGCATCTCTGCCTCTTGGGCTTCTTTTGAACAGTAGTTACAGTAAGAGAGGAAGATGTTCATTAATCCACGAGTCCACCATGTTCCTTTAACAGAGTCACAATATTAAAGGCAGCAGAACAACAGATAATCTTCTTTTTCATTTGCTTCCTTCTTCCTCGTCAAAACCTGATACCAACATTACCCACAATACAGAGCAGATAGTGAAGCAATCTCTATTTCTGCCTTTTTACTATTTACTCTTTTAGTGAAAAACATCACACTGACAATAACCAGTATGAGTTTTTTCCTTTTCTCTCTGACTTTTTTTATTAACTTTAATATTAACTTTTTTTTTTATTTACTGGTTTTATTCCCCACTTTGTTATTTTATGAGTAACGCTACATCTGCATATTATCCACCTAAAATGAAATAAATCTCTCTGTTCCCCAGATGTTTTCGAGCTCTGTGGCTCATGGCAGCAATTACTTTAAAAAAACACCCAGGTTGCTTTAATTTGTGTGAAAAATCAATGACCAACACATAAATAAATGTGCATAAACCTGCTCATACATCACAGTGAAAAACGACCCTGATGATAACTGAAAAACTTTTACTGAGAAAGTTTTCTTTGACTAAGTAATTCATTGAGAGAGGACATTACATTCATGGATACATAATAAACAGCATTTAGTATACCCACAATGCAGCTGGGGTGCAGTCAGAGACAGGGTGGTCACAGATTCCGGTGTCTTACACCCTCAGCCGCCTGGAGCCAGTAGCCTGCAGCAGAGATGAGGATCAGGCCACAGACGTCTGGTACGCTCGCTTCTCTCTAACTCCGGTTTCCTCTGGAGTCCGTGAAAGCTTTATGAAACATTTTCCACACATTCGTTATTATTACTCCCTGAAACCAGCGAGCAGACATTGATGTGTCTTTAACAGGCAGGTTCGGGGGCCGAGCAGACACCGAGTAATCCAGGACTTTAGTTTTTGCGCTCTCATAAATCCTGGTGACTGACAAGAGAAAAGGTCAAAATCAATACAGCAGAGTTCAAGATATGTCCTGACACTTAAATGGGCCGAGCTCCAAATACACTACTCTTCACTTTATGCAACTCAGTGGTGTCTTGTTGTTCGAGTCTCCCTGTCTGGTAAATGTCACGTCTTTTTAAACTCCACAGTTTGTAACACAGGCGAGTGAAATATAAAAATAATTCTAGTTAGGATCAGAGCTGTTCTGAGCCATGTGTTGTATGACTTCCCTTAAATGTCTAGACAACGTGAGTATTAAGAAATCATTTATACATATTTTCAGTTTTTAGCTGCCTTTAACAAACATCATTTCCCAGGAGCCTTCAGCTTTGCAGGTTAAAGAGAACAGACCAAGTCCGTAAGTGAGTGAAACGGTTGCAGTTAGACCCAACATGTGTTAAACAAATGGTCAATTAATGTATTTATATAGCACTATACTCATCAACTATTCAAGAGCCTTTTTACACAGCACTTCTATACCAGGCGCTTGTTCTATTACAAATCATTCCCAAACTGTCGGCACAGCCATCAGGGGAAACTGAGGCTTCGGTGTCTTGCCCAAAGACAGTTCAGCATCAGGGATCGACACCCTGACCTCCCGGTTATTGGACGACCCGCTCTCCCTCCTTAGCCACAGCCGAACACAGGAGGTCAGAGAGAAGCTGTTTCCAGGTCGTTCCAAAGCTCAAGAAACTGCTGCCAAGTTCAGCCAGAGAGATTCTGCTTAACACCACCAGCATGAAAAGTGACTTTAAGAAATAAAAGTTACCTGAAAATAAAAATGGTTTCTGTAAAAACACCATTACATATATATATATATATATATTACTAGATAAGCACTTAGAAGAGCGCATACATCCGCCTAGACTCAACAGTCTCAATTATATAAAACTGCACCAAATCAATCAGTTTTTGCATGATCATCAAATTAATCAACAAAAAAAATTCAAAGGTGCAAATAAAAACTAATACAGTTCTAATAAACCAGGCTCTTAATGTTTCTTATTTGTTATGTTTGTGTTATTATAATTTTTTCTTCTTGTAATTGTAATGTTTCTTTTAAAATGTGTGCCGCTCGATTAAATAATCATGCTAAATTAATCATTTTAAATATATAAATCAATTTGTTTTCTATTTATTAAATGTTATGCAAGACAGTGTTAATATTTAAAATGCAAGGGAATTTTCAGACGGAATATTAAAGGCCTAAATGTGCAAACAACAACAACCGTGTCTGATATCTACAGCAGGGTTTAGCAGTGGCTCGGCAGTATGAGGACACTGGCCACGGTGTTTTGTTTCTTTTTCCTGTATTTGCGTACGCTCCACTGAACCTTCAGACAGACTACTGGCCCATGTTTTCATAAATGTGCTATACATGTTTGTATTCAGCATCTTAGCCTTTTTCAGCGCAGAAAAAAAGCAGAGGAAAGATCAGTCTGGCCACTCATGTGTATTCAGGCAGAAGGAACGACAGCCGGCTGCGTCCTGTAGCGACTACAGTGACTTTTATCCTCGTCCTCCCCATTTAGAAAGACCATGCAGAATTAACCTGCTCGCTCCAGACTCCAGCAAATCTTCTATTCTCAAGTTTCCCACTGAAGCACCAACACTCTCACATATAAACACTCTCTGCACACACACATTTACGGTGCTTACACAACAAATGCACACACACACACACACACACACACACACACACACACACACACACACACACACACACACACACTGCATAAGTCCCCATCATGAATATTGATAGTAACGAGCTCTTCCTCTGTATCAGGCCTCATGCTTATGAGAAGGGATTGTCCCTCATGGCGGCGGTGGCACTGTCACCAAATGAAGATATGCAGTTCATCTAATATTGAATATCACCCTGGGTGGGATCCATAATTCATTATCTAAAGTGAAGACGTGACTCTGGTGAAGTGGATGAGATTTAAAGGCTCCGTGGGAGGGGTTGATAGAACAACGGGCCGCACCAGGTGCCCTCTTTCAGGCGGCAGCTGAGATCACTCCCTCTCTCACTCCCACATCCCTTTGAGAGGTGAAGTTCAAGGCGTGTCATTGCAGGAGGTTATCACTGTCTTCTAAAGAGCCGCCACGGTCCCTAACATTCAGAGCTTATGCTAATGAGCACGCGGGAAGCACTTAAAAGCTTTTAATTTGCACCGTTTGACACCGTGCCATAGGTGATTTGTCTGATATATGAGCAGCGCAAGTTGAAAGCAAAAGAAGCACGCAGAGTCATATTTTGCTCTTATTTGCATTCACTGAATAAAAGGAATGTGACGTTGTGAGGTTTTCATATTACTGTGATGATGCGTGGAAGACAATGTGACTGCGAGCTGCCTCATTATGTAACCAGACCGAGCCGCGCTCACGGCCGTGTGTGGCCCGGGCGCAGCGTGCTCCGAGCTAAATGCTAACATCAGCATGTTGCATGTAAAGTGACAACATTAGCATACTGATGTTGAGCATGTGTGATGCCCATGAATACCAAGTTAGCTTTGCGTGTTTGCATGCTCACATGACACAGCACAACTTTGACCGGATGAAAACTCACCAACACTCTGAGATTCTCCCTCATATCAAACTGCACGAGAAGACTTGTTGACCCGTGTGTAATGTTTATTTTCTCGTAGGCTGTTTATGGTCCTGAGGCCTGACTTTTTCCTCACACTTGATTTAAACCATTAAAGTAACAGCGATGTGCCGTCTATGCACGTGCTCAACCAATCACAAGTAGGGTTGCAAAGGGGTGGAAACTTTCCGGAAACTTTCCACGGGAATATTAAGCTCGGGAATTTGGGGAATTTTGAAAAAAAAACAACTATGCAAATTAAACGCTGAGCAATAAAAAA